>NC_088101.1:50787058-51411058 GCF_036370855.1 Dromaius novaehollandiae | reverse complement strand
TAACTAGTTCCCAGCTTGTTAACTGAGGTGGGGGAGCACTGCTCAAATATTATGGAAGGCAGGTTTAAAACAAACAAAACAACAAAAAAAACCCAAAAAACCACCACCAACAAAAAAACCCACACATCCCTATAGTCAATTAAGGATTTTCACTGTGAGGAAGATCAGGGGAAAATACTTTCCTGGCAAAAGCTATGATTCATCTTGCCTCAGCCAAGAACTATGACCCCATCTATACTCCTCTTGGAAACCCATCCTCTTAATGGTTGAATAACTGAACAAATAGCTGAAGTATGTTTTAGCTCCCCACTGGCGGCAAGACAGGGAAAAGGCATAACTATTTAAAACTTCCGTTTGTCAATTTGAGGTGGGGGAAGCGGGAACTTGTGCATTCTGGCTGATAAAATGCAATGTAGGTTATAAAAGATAAGGACAAATATTACTGGGTTATAGGCATCTAGAAAAGGGTAAGCTATTTTTACATATAAAAATAAGTCATCTTAAACCCCATTCTTAGTTTTCTAGTTCCATCTCACTTCTCTTTCGATATGATATCAAAGAGGATACTTTTTACAGTAGCTTACCTCCAGTCAAAAAACCCCAATTGCCTGATAATTGCCTCTGTCTCATTGGCTTGCTTTCACCTTGCAAGGGACTGCTATGGCCAACTGAAAACCCTTTACTGAAGCAGAATCAGCTAGGAGAAACAGAAGTGTATTTTTTCTCACTAAAGCACAAACCTACAACAAGGATACACATCTTTTCAACAGATGCAAGCGTAAGGAGTGTCCTCTGTTACGAGAGGCGAGCAGTCTACCTACAGCTGCTGTACAAGAGCAGCTCCTTTGGCGCATCTTCAGGGTCCGACTGAACAGGGAAGGGGGCTAGGAGACAGCAGCAGAAAGATCAAGAAGTCAGAGTTTCTCCTTGCTAGTTCATCTGAAACCAGTAAACTCTGTCAAAAAATACACTGTTCTTCAGAATGTGCTGTGATAAATACTACATTTATAGAGAAAAAAATTTCTTGACATAAGGCGGGGGGGGGGGGGGGGGGGTGCACATGCCAGAACAGGTTGCCCAGAGAGCCTGTGCAATCCCCACCCTGAACACGTTCAAGACTCAACTGGATGCAGCCCGGAGAAACGTGACCAAATTAGACCTGCTTGGAGGTTGTCTGGTCCAACCTAGCTCTGCAGGTCTACTCCAACTTAAATGCTTGTTCACAAAGAATCACAGAATTATTTATTCTTTCTCCAGTAACACAACTTCTACTTTGAGCCTCACAGTACTCCTGACATAGCAAGTAGCCTGAAGAGTAAAACATCCTTCAAAGTAAATTAATATGTGATCAGCAGTACACTGAAGAAATACTAAGCTTTAAAATTTCTTAGATTGTCACCCAGAGAAGGAACAGGATACTTGCGTCATGGTGTCATCTATCCAAGAACTGTTTCCAATTAAATTTTGAGAAAAGTAAATGACAACAGGGTTGGTAGACGAACTAATTCTTAAAAGGAAGAAAGTTTCAGTGTTTCAACAGCTTGTACATGCTCTTCGTAAGAGAGGAGTACCTTTCCTTAACTCGCCCTCAGGAGACATACATATTCTATTAGTAGGACCATATTTCAGGGAAAGATCTAAGGCAACATATGCAATTTTCTTTTGTTTAATTCACAGTATATTGTTTCTCATGGTTTATAACTGTTAGGATAATCTAGATAATTGAGGGGGTTTTGTTTGTTTGTTTGTTTTAACACACATATATTTAACTCCATGCTGGAATACAGCTTTACATAATACAAAAGGAACAATATAACTTGAATTTTGTCCTATTTCACTTTTTATAGCAAAGTTCCAAGCTAGTGTAAAAATAGCTTGATCATGCCATCTAATTATAAATAGAGAATATTTTGATTTGTTAGGTATGCAAGTGAAAAATCCCTTTTGATTTTGTTTTTATGAATCTATAAATAGCACTTGATTTTGGTTCTCAAATTTTTATTCCAGAGTTGATTTTCTATGGACATATCTCCACTGCTAATCTAGACAAGTAAAGATAGAGCAGAAGCATCACATAGCTAACAGACAATAACTCAAACTCAGCAATAACATGCCAAATTTTTCTTTCCACGAGATCAAATCTGTTCATGAAAAAAAAGAGGCAACTTGATATTTCAGCAACTTTTATTTACCTTCCAAAAGAAAAGGCTGAGCTTCTTACACTTATCCCCAGGACACGAATCATTAACATAAACTGTTTCTTGATTAATGAACATCACAGCAGGCAAGACGTTACTTTCTTCCATTTCAACTTTGTAGTTAATTTTTCAGTGTTTTTGCTACTTGAATAGACAAGAAATACTGCCTGTGGTCACCCAAAGTTCACATACAGATGCTTTCAGAAGCACACCTGACAGATCTTAAGATTAAACAGTCCTTAGTACAAGTACCTGTATGGGATGCTTCATGTACAATATAGAGATCTGTAAACACACACTGGTATTAAGATATTAATATTGTTTGGGCTATTGGAGATCTCTCTGAATGCTAGTGCCTAAGCCATTTATCATACTACACAGGATACCGCTACAGGAAATCAATAGTATTTGCAACTTATCAAGACTGAAAAAGCAAGCCTATAGTTCAAGATGACAAACACATGGCATGCATGGGCACTCTAAGTATATGAGCAATAAAAAGAAAGAATTTTTTTGCTAATGATGCATTAACAAAGCTGTTCTGTTTTTGTTAAATGCCACGAAGCCCGTGTATAAAACTAAAAAACACAATCTTCATCTGAATTCTTGACGTCTGTTACAGAAGTACTATGCTTCATAAAGGTGTAACTAAAATTATAGTGCATTTTCCTTGAGAAAAATGGTACATTTAAAATTTGTCAAATGCACATATTAAAAAGCAGCAAGCAAATTAAAATGGTCAAGAATTAAAATGAAAAAGCCTAATCACTGACTTCAGAGTTTTCAGGTAGTTGTGTGCCATACACAAGTAGACACTACAAATACTGCTTTATAGAAGTATAGAAGTATATAGAAGAAAAAGAATTAAATTTGACAGCTACCAGACAACACAGTAGTAGCTTTGAGGAATATATTTTAACTCCTTGACATAAAACTCTTAAATACTAGATCAGGGAGAGGTAAAATGTCTTTTTACATAATTACGTTAAGAAATGTGTCAGCAACTTCTCATTTTACAGCTTTAATAGTGTTTTAAGAAGCCAGTAGAGGTACCTTTATTTCACTGTTTTTAATCTAAAAATAATTTCTACATGAACCAAAAAACTTGCTTTTAGTAATTGCTGGGGTCGCACACACATTCCAAGAACCCTTCAGCTTACAGGAGCTCTCATTCCAGAGCTTCCAAGCAACTTTTTTAGTTATTAATTATCTTCCTTTCTGAATTGCAATTTGTCACTGCTTATTATTGCTCCCCTGGCTACCTCCGACCAGCCAACAAGCACTCACACCTGGAGCTTCACCCATGAGTTCTACCACCACATGTGTAAGTTACTTAGACAAACACCAAAAGATTAAAAACATGTAGTTGATCTAGACACATGTTTAGCTGTGTAACAATTACAGTTCCCTACCACATAGCTCTCTACAGCTGAGAGGCCCCGCAAATATAAGAGTGGCACCCCAAATAAATTATTAACCAGGATACTGAGTACCAAATTTTTCTACCTAAGCAGGGAAGGGGGGGGAAAAAAAGCAAAAAGAGAGAGAGAGAGAGAAAGAGTTTACTTAAAAGAGAAAGTGCTGCCCTGGTCTCAGTTTTCAGTAATTTATTTCCTTTATTATTATTAATAAAAAAAAAGCTGAAGACCCAAATCATTCTGTTCCTTTACACAGAAAAGCAACTGCTTGAGCACTGCCATAATTCTTCCATCCCATATTAAAAATGTCTTTTAATCTTTTCTGCTATTAGTCCTAATTATCTTGCTCATTGCGGGGGGGGGGGGGGGGGGATGACTTCAATAGGATTTTTACTTTTTTCCTAGAGTTTCTCATGAAGCCTCTGAGCCTGCAGACCTTCATCTTTCATTTTCCCCATAAATGCTTGTCTTTCATCTCTTTGGCATGTTTGTGAATAGTTCTTTTTCCAACGTACCCATTCCCACAACACATAAAAAGGAGAAAACTCAAAATACCGTTTTTAACACACACTTATTAGAAGTTATTTTAAGCTTAGTATGTTACTTAAGAATGTTAATACAGACTGGAATCAGATATCAGAAAATCATTTATATTTCCAATTGCTAAAAGTAAACTTTCATATTACATCAATAAGAAGCAAGCAAAGGATAAGTTCTTGAATGCAAGTACTAATATATAATTATGTTCAAAGTAGCAAGCTACTAATTATATTCCTGATCTATGGAATTGTGCCATATACTTTACATTATTATTCAGCAGAAGAACACTCTTTTGATCAGATACTATGCTAAGACATGAGCTCCACTTTTAGATGTTTTAGCCCTAAGTTTGTGTATAAAAATTAGGAGAAAAAGAACATGGCCAGAACAAAAACCTGTATTGGCAAATATATTCCTGAATGAATTCTTGACATCATTATGATAACACTACTTATAACACAGAACACATACACAATAAATTTATCTTCCATAAACACCAGAGCATCTGACAAGGATTGGGCATGTTGCTATTTCACAAATGGGAAAATTAAGGTGAAAGGGTATATATTTAAATTCAGTGGCAGAGCACGAAAAAAAAATCCAAGTCCATAAACACCACTCCTTTACTGTATTCTGTAGATCCTATTTAAAATATTTAAATACCACTTACTTGTCAAATTTGCAGTATTAACACCGATTTCCAGAGAAAAACATCCTTAATTTTACTTAAAAACACACTCCCCCAAGAAAATCAACACCCGCCCCCAATACCTAAAGAAAGTCAGTAGTCATTTCCGTGTACCACTAAAGCAAGAATGTGCTGGATGCAAAAAAACCACAACATCTTGAAATTGCAGTCTACTTCTCAAAATTAAGATTCAGATATAATTAGACATAGCCTATATCTGCCTATAAGGACAAGCATCTGTTACTCTTCCTGCATGGAAGTACAAAATGATCAAACTGTCCAATAAGTCTTAGTGGAAATACACATACATCTTCATGAAAACAATTTACAACTAGGAATAATCATTATCTCCAATTATTCTATTCTAGATACTCAATCATTATTCTATTCTAGATAAAGTTCTTGCTTTTTCTTTTAAACTATCTCGGAATAATTTAAAAAAAAATTTCTCCTCTTTGCTCTCTGTAAGTTTGGAGTTTCATTCCCAGAATTTTTCTGTAAAGTGTGTTATTTTGTTATCACCTACTCAATAATCAAAGAAACACGAACTTCATTTCCAGCATCATATTTACTAACGACATAGCAGTAGTATTTTAGGCTAGAGATTCATTATTCTAATTATCCCACAGTGACAGCTCTGCCAGTGCCATAACTCAGGACAAATCCTCCTTTTTTCCCTTGTAACAGCACATATTAAAAATGCTGGGTTTTTTTAAGCATAAGTCAGGTAGTGTATTTTTGTGCATTTGTCACAGGCAAATAGTATTTTCTTCTGAATTAACAGCAAATTGTACACACAGTTATAAAGGCGTATTTCACTCAGAATCAATTCAGTAAGCGCAGCAAGAAAGCTTCCCGAGAAGAAGGACGAGGCTCGCGGGACTTCCACATCAGCGTTTGTTCAGAAACGACGACCAGATACATGCAGCCCGCGGCGCAACGCGGTGCCAGCCTGCCTCCGAAGGACACAAGGTTGTAAGAGGACACGGGACAGCAATAACGGCATTGTAACCAGCGGTACTTCATCTCTGGGAGATTTTAGAAAACATTAACTAGCCAGTAATGGCTACATGGCCTTTGCTGTCTCAGTAAAAATGACAGTATTTTTGCTGTCCGAGGTCTTCACTGGGACTGTGACCTCATGTTCAGAAAGCTGAGACACCCCACGCGGCTCAGGACCCCCGATCAGACACACAGTGAGGTCTCCACGAGGGGCCGTTGCGAGGATGTAAAACACTTTCTGGTGAAATACTCGAGCCTTTGGAAAGACTGCTGCTTATTCTGCTGCACCTTCAACTGAAACCTTGTTAGTCTCTGATCAGCAGCTAAACCGACAGTGCCAACACCGGCACCGGAAAAACACGCTAGCGCTCAGGCAGTGAACAGAATAATTCATTTTAACATACACTCGGGGTACATTTTCAGATATTTTAGCATTGATCTTCTTCATGAAAGCCTGAGAAATAGCTTTTACAGATTATATACCAAGGACCATATCTCAATAAAAAAGCGGTCCGTGCAGCATAACAAAGTCTGCTTTATTCCTTATGAGTGGCTCATCTTACTTTTAAGCGTGCGATCAAGATGCCAGCCAATTCAGATATATGACCTTCCAATATTAAAAAAATTACAGTAGTGACCAAAAGCGTTAAAAAAACAGGAACTGATTAAAAAAATCTCCTAAGGTGAGATATTTCATATCCTAAGCTGCAAAGGCAGCTTAGTTATGTATAACCATTAGTATTGCAAAACTCCAAATACAGAAAAACTCATAGAAAGACTGTGTAATGCACAGCAGTTCTAAATCCAGCAAAATCAACAGCATTTTTGACAGAAAATCCTGAGATGATGTCAGAGATTTCTGTAGGACAAAAATGCTCTGAAAAGTGGTAGTATGTTCTGTATAAAGCAAGGAATCATACAGATGACAAAAATACGGCAGTTTGTTCCAAAAGAACCTTAAAGAAATATCACAGAGTTGCTTCATGGACACAGAAAATATACCAGAAGAAAACAATTCTGTCAGAATTTTTACTGCTTTAAAAAAAGCTCTTAAAAATTATGTGGTAAAGTTAAGCATCTAGTAATTATATTTATCCCTGTATAATTCAATATTTCCTATTCCAAACCAAGGAGCACACTAGTTATTTTTCCTTCATCTAATATTTTATCTGGTCACTCCATGCCTCCTTCCACCTGCTCTCGCATGGCCTTGGTTTAACCACTGTGCCCTGCTCTCACAGCTCAGGCACGACTCCAAAGGGGCGAAGGCTAAAACAGTGGATAGCAAGCGCATTCCCACTACCAGTTTTTTTTAAATGCTTTCAGTTTTAACTGCTTTATATCTAGTGTAAGAAAACTACTTGCAACCTTTGGAAACAAGCAGCGCAGTTCTCAAAACAATTTACTTGACCTCAGCATGTTAGATAAATCATGCAGTATCTGTGCACACTGCCTCAATATGGAGCTTCGCATTCAAAAGGGATCTAGAGGAGACGTGTTAAAGATAGATATTACACATTTTTACAGTTTAACTGACAGCAGCTGACTTTTTCCCCAGCCCCAGGATACAGGTCACATACCCTTAAGGATGATTATTAACTATTCAGCCTACAGACCACATTAATCCTGTGTGAGGTATGCTGAAGTCGCTACATGGCATATGCAGAAAGCAAACTCGCCTCCCTGAAGGGGAAGCAGACACAACTGAGAGCACAAAGCTGCACAAGCTCTCAAACAACAGTTGCTTAATTCGTATCTATATTCCTACTTGCAAAATTACAGGACCTGCAATTTGACCAACTGTAAGACACATGAACTAAATCTACATTCATCTGTAATTTCATTAAAACCTGAAAACAGATCTTGCTTGCCAAATGAGACCAAGACTTCTGCATACAAGATTTAAAAGATTTTTTTAAAATTTTTTTTAAGATCTGATTCATGTATTAACAGATTCACAATTAAAGGAGAGACCATTATTACTCCTAATCTTACCCCAGGCACAGTTCAAGTCACAGAAAATAATCCAATGGTTTCTACATACAGTCAAGCCACTTAGAGTTATATTATATCTGTTTTGGAAAAATACCTAACTTCCAAGAGACTTCAAAAGATGGACAGTTTAAAAACCTCCTGCAATACTGTACCAATGTTTTATTACTCATATGATTTAAAAATTGCATTTTATTGTCAGTGGGATTTTTAAGGTCAGCTTCACATGTCATGCCTTGAGATAACAGACACTGTATCAGTAATGGTAGTCCAACTCTTCTGTTAAATTTCTCCTTGAAGGACTGGATTGAACACAAGTGTCTAATTGAAAGCTGTGATTTCCAGCTCCAGATCCATTCTCCAGTAATTGCTAGGCAGCATTGACATCAGCCAAGAAAAACAGTAACCATCCAAACCTTCTTGAGGCTTGGCTACTTCTAGAATTTCTCTGTTAGCACAGCTCCGTATGTTTTCTTCATCACGAAATAGCTATTGCCAGGATAGTCCAAGTCCAGTTTCCCTCCCCTCCCTCTTTGTTGAGGATCTGCTCTCCATACTCACAGCCTGGCACCTTTTCAGTGCCTATCTCCAGGAAAGGCCATTAGACCTTCCTGCCTTATCCAAAATACATCACAAATCTCATTTGGCCAGAAACTTTTCCTTTATATGCAAACTATCACTAAGAAAGTGATAAAATTGACAGTATGCCCCAAAGACTAAAAAAAGAGGGGGGGGGGGATTCACATGCGTTATTAACAGGTGTTCTTTTTTGTTATTATCAGTTATTGTGTAATACAAAAAAGACAGTATTGTTAGCTAGTCTAAGCCATCTTTACACCACTGACCAGAACTGCAACGTTGTAATAAATTTAATTAAAGAGACAATTTTCTGATGGATAAGAAGTCAATACAGGTACCTTTTGCAGCATTATGAAGTTAAATCCAAAACTCTTATCACAGAATCTACTATGGAAGTGTCATTTGTTTTGCACACGGAAACACAGCTTGTTAAAAAATAAATCTTTTAAATTACATATTTCATTTGTGTGCATTTCAGCCTTTTAAAATGGGTCATTTTTATACTGTGATCAAAAAAGGTTGTCAGCTTTGTATATAAACTTTCTATTTATAATGGGTTTACATCCCTTAAGGTAGTTAAGTCTAGGGTCCTGCCTTAGCATACTTACACTCGAAATTCTTTGCCCATTCCCAATAACACTGTTCTCTAACCTCTAAAAACAGCAGAAAATGCAGGACTTTTCCACTCTATTCCTCAATAGGTTATTTATAAATAACAAGCCAACCCACTCCCGCTGCAAATCGTGAAAAGTTGTCTTTCAAACTTTAAATGCGAGATAATCAAGCAATAATAAATGAAAGAAATTACCATCTGGACTTCAAGATATTTCTTTTATTTCTTTTTCTACTTATAAAACAAATGTGATCTCTGTTAAACACAGTGCAGCAAATCTCGAACGGCAGAACACTTACTCAAACATGTCAATTTTTTTAATATTATTTTTATTTTTTAACTTGTAATCATCTTTCTCTTGAGGGTCTGACTGAAAAGTTTTCAATAAGTGCTTTGGTGGCATTTCTGTCCCCAGTAATCAGGCTAAAGGTATTTAGGAATCTGTGACAGACTAGCAACAAAATTCTCTCCTTCTCCCCAAACAACCCACTTACTAGTAGCTATTTCCCTCCTCCTTTTCATCCTTTTTCCTTTGGTCACAGTGAGTTATCTTCTTTTTCTAATCAATACAGTTATAATGACCAAACTTTTGTCCGAGATCATTCCCTCGGGCTCTCTTCACAAGTTCAGTCTTTCATTGCCGACTCTACAGCAATTATTTCCAACCACTTAAGTTCAGAAATTCTTCCTTCAATTAAAATACACTGAGACACAAACACACCTCCTGAAATTTCATTTTGAAACCACTGGCACAATGTGTGAATCAACAACAAAATACCATCACACAACCAGATTTCCAAGGGTACTAAAAGTCTTCCGGCATTTTTCATTTGAGTTATTCTTCCCTACCAAACTTCCCAAAATGGCAGCATTTTCCATACTCCTCGCCTCTTACTGAGAGAAGAGCTACTTTTTTTTTTTTTTGTGCCAAGAAGGCTTGCATAGTAAGACGTGCCAAATAACCCCTCACCCAACGCAGACAGGGAAGAAAAAGGTGGAAGTTGCAGGACGGGGAAGTGCCTCTACATCACGTAGCATGCTGCAGGTCCTATACATTCCCCAGCACAGATGGTGGCCTAGTGAGGAGCAGGCGGCAGGGAGAAGGGGCCCGGGGCATTTACAGAAGCCGATGGAAAGCCCTGCAGACGGTTCGTGCTGGAGTTGCTGGCCCCTGCTGCAGCAAAGCCCGTAGCGCTGGAAACCCTCCACCACAGCCAGCACAGATGGCTCTGAGCCACTTTTCTCAGGAGCCACTGATCCAGAGGACTGACTCGGACACATCCGGGCCCTGACTGTTCAGAAATACCGGGACAGCTGACAAGCATATTAAAGCACGGGCCAAGAGGTCTGCCTCGGAAAGGCGACGTCCCTCCTGCCTTAGGACAGGGCTCATGGCCGTCAAATCTCGAGCTCCATGGTGAGCTCAGCGCTAGCTCTTCGCTGGATGTTTGCTCCCTCTTTGCTAATATGAAAAAATGAACATCCTGAAGAGTCATTTTGTTTCACCGACATTTTTGGTGTTGACAGAAGCACATTTCAGACCAGGGGCAGTTCCTGAGAGACTCTCTTTAAGTAACATTAGAATCAAGCAAAGAGCAGTCTTTTTTAGTATTTATTGCTCTGATAAACAGTTGTGCAGTAAGACAAGAAAAATACCTAGAGAATAGCATCAGGGATGCCAGTATCCTCTATATTTGCCTCTACACCATGACGAATCAGGTAAGCCAGTGGGCAATGGGATGTTCTGTTATAGGACCAATTTCACTAACGGGTTAGAAATACTTAGGTGAAAATTTCAGAGTCACATATTGATTTTATTCCAATCAACAGTTTCTTATTTTTATTCCTGTTATTTTCTTGTCACTCTATTATCCAGCCTGAACCCTCTCATGCAATTTTGACATTCATTTAACTGTTAATTAATTTAATTTTAAGGGTTGCTTTAAATATTAAAAGCCTTCATACTTCTGTATTCATAAACATTCTGTCCCTATTACATTGCTTTCCATAATTTATGTTAAGATTTGTATTTTTTTTTCCTCCCAGTCCAACCATTTTCAAGTATCAAAGTAGCAAATTCTCTGGCCATCTGGTATCAATTCCATACAATTATCTCCCCCACAATATACCCGGTCAGCTATTAGATCTAATTGTTTATATGCATTCTTTTTTAAAGCAATTTTCAGTACAACTTCCTTGCTTCTATATTTCACTCTTGTACAATAAAGGGTAGATAACTAATTTTAATTAGAGTTAAGAATAGTGTTTACTTATTCTATCACTAGTTAATTAGTGTTTTATTGGTATGTGCAGGGCACAGAAAGAAAAAAAATTAATCTTGAAATTCTTAGGAAAATATAACAAAAGTTTCTGATCTTTAAAAAAAAACTTAAAGAGTGACAAAGATTATCAGTTCAAGAACAAAAAAGAGCAACAGAAAATCCTAATTAAAGTTTCTGCATGTGTGACACTATGGAAATATTTATAAAACTATAATAATACACTGTCAACAAGATGATTAAGAAATCCTAATAAAATACAATCACTATCATTTTTAAGTCACTGAAGCATAAGAACAACATGGTAGGCTAAGAGCAAGAGTAATTTCATATCCACAATTTATTAATATAGTATTCCAGTTTAAAGAACTATCTCATAAAGACGTGAATTACACACAGAGAGAAGTACAGGAAACTACTATTTGCTCATTAGGGAAATCAAGCAGTAATATATTATGTAAATATCATCAATATTATATCTAAGTTCTGGAACCAACTGACTATTGAAACACTTATCTTTTCACGTTAAAAAGAAAGAGACAAAAATATTGCTAAAATAATGCCCTTCTAATACATTCATGTTAAGTTCTATCATTCAAAGCAACTTGTGAAAGAAGGCAAGAAAACCTATCACCAAGTAACTTATAAATTATTCTAAAGTTTAGCTACATTTACCTGATCATTTGTATTTTGATAAAAGCACATGCTTTGTTTACGCACTGCTCAAGTGCTAACCAGGCAAGAGACCCTGGATATCACTAATAATACCATCCGTCTGCAAAATCAGCAGCATGCACACTTTGAGCAAACAGAGCAGTTCCTGTTATTTTCTGCATTTGTTCCTTGCACTCCTTAAGTAGGGGCCCTGTAACCCACTAAGAATATCAAGAACAACTTTCACCTCAGTACTAAAAAGCAAGGCCAATGTATACAGATGTCGGGATATCACAAAAGGCAAGGGGAAAAAAAGCTCTGAAATTCCATATACTTGTAACAGAGAAGAACAAGAAGTTTGATTTCTTGAGAAGCAAGTAGCCTAACATATAAGTCAGAACTGCATTTAGAAAATGAGATTATCTCCAATAAAAAGTGTTTCATTTCATGGAAACACTGCTTTCAGAATGAGAATTTACTATCACAAGGCTACATTCACACAGTATAGGTAGATCGGCTCCATGTATTATGGAACGTATTTTTTATATTAGCAGTGAGCTGCCATGCCACATACGCTCAGGGTGAAAATTTCACCCTGATATTAGATCTACACTCATGCACTTTGAAGTAGAAGCACCTTTTTACATATTGTTCTTTCTTCAATTCTTTCACATAGAGATCAGCAAAGACATTTTAAAATATACATTACACACACACATATATGTGAAGCAGAAATCCAGAAACGCCTTTGCAATATTGTTTAGCTTCTACTGTGAATGGGTGTGACATTTTAAGTTAAATTCAGTAAAAAAACAGGACCATGCACTACTGACCTGCTAAGGTTTGGGTTCAACTTGGCTGTACATTCCAAGTGAGTCTGAATGAACAGGCATTATGTAAATGGGCAGACTTAAATAAAAGGCAGCTCTCATGTACTAATCCAAGGCCTGGGGTGCTTTTAGAGTAGGCTGGAGACAATCCCAGACACCTGGCTTTTGAAAGACCACCGAGGGAATACGCAAAGGGAAGGGGGGAGGGAGGGCCTGCAAATGCAGCCTGAAATTAAATTTAGCTGAATTGAAGACCGTCTTAAACTGTCTGGTTCAGCAGCCTTGAATAAGTTTGGTTTTAGTTATCAGATGCTGAAATACACTTCTCTATGTTAAAGACACAAAACGAAGCAATGCATATAACATACTTGAGAATTTAGCAGGAAGTATTCTACTTGGGGGGGGGGGGGGGAGGGAAATGCTTTCAACTATAGGTTCAGAATGCATTTTTCCTTTGGCGTCTTAACTATCTACCTTGACATCATTAAGCCTTTCCGGAAAAAAAAGTCATAAGGCAATTGTGCCATTAGGATTCTGGAGATGCAAATCTGAAGAACATACAAACTCAGGTATCCATTGTAAAAGCTATCGCTTTATAACCATTAACAAACAGCACTTTAAACTAGACCGGATAGCTGATAAAACATCAATACATGCACATATCTAACACTTTGGTTTAATTATCCCTCTGCCCTCTCCCATCAGGGCCTAAAGGAGATTCTCCATGAACTACCTTCCCTCCAGACAGGTGCACATTCTGCTCCTGTTTTCTGCCACAGGAATAAGAAACAGACAAACAAGGATTGAAAAATACCTGAAGTAGATGAAGCTGAAGTTCTCTCTCATGCATTCTTTCTCCGTTTATGTGCGTTTACTCTCTTTGCAATCTTTTTAGGAGTTTTGCTTGAAATTCCTGAAGAAAGCAGGTGCAAACAGGACATTTGCTGTTTCTTCTTTACCATTACTTTCTTTTCCTCACACTTTGTTTACAGCCTCTTTCTCTATATGCTTCTCCACAATACTTCCCCTTCCACAGAACTGATCTTCAGGTTTTTGCCCCTTTTTTGATACCTTCCTAACTCTTCCTTCCTCCAAATCATCTTACTCATCTTCTCTCTTAGCCCTTATACCTCCTTCTTACACTTCATTTGGGGTACTGGCTACAGACATTCGGCCGCTTGTTTGGCTCCCCCCTCTAGCAGCTCAGGGGAAGTGGCCAGCTGACCAGCAGACACACACATTAGCTCCTGAGCAACTGGCCAACCAGCATCCAAGCGAGCTCCACAGCAATCACATCTGTTGCCTCTTGAATAGTTGGCAAGCCAAAAAAAAAATCCAAAAGTCCATAAATAAACAACCCCCAAAGCAAACAAAGGACAAGTGAGAAGATGTTGAGGGGAGATGTTGTTGATGTCAATAACATGAAACTCTTAGAGGCCTATCAGAACTGCCTGATTCATTTGCCATCCACCAACTATTACCTTGTTATGGGAAAAGGGTGCCACCTGGTGCCCAGTTCATCTTCTAGCTCGTCACTTAACCATGGTCTTTTGACTTGCCTGTCCTTTGTTCTTGAGAAGTTCACCTACTTCTCTATCAGAAGTCCCCAGAACTTAACAAAACTCCTACATTTTCTTAACACCATGTAGATTTTCAATCCTTGGAACATCCAACTTGCGATACCATGAAAGGATCAGCACAAATACAAGTAACTAATGTCAGAGCAAAACTCTGTAGCTAAACAAGCTGCCAAGTAGGAAGTTTCTAAATTGCTTACCCAACAGAGGCCCACATAAGCCAACCTGAAGACTTTTTGCCCAGTAATTAATTAGATAGTAGGACTGTGATCATGTGCAGCCTCAAAGGATGGGGAAAGAAAAAAATAGAATCACTAGGTCTTTGTTTCAGAAAGCCTTTCCAGAACAATGAATGTATTTTTCTTCCGTCATTTTGCTCATGAGCTTTTCTGCACGACATTCAGCAAAACACTCTTGTTTTCAATGGTGCTACTCCCTGTTACCCCAATAATAATGAAGTTAGTTATATCCTGATTCCCTGAAATAGGTATTTAACCATTTCTTGTCTGGACTGGCAAGTATATGATGCTTTACACCTTTGAAACCCCCCAAAACGCAAGGATCCTAATGAGTACAAAGTGAGGTTTCTGCCACCATTTATCACATGAGAAAAATCCTGGATTAATTTTCTGTGGAGATCTACAACAAACAATAAGCTATAAGAAGTGCCATATTCATCTGCAAGGCCCTCTAAAAAGGTTTATGACTGCAGGAGGAAATACTTCTCAAATTTGCCCTCTCTTAATTCCAAGCATCGAGTTAGAATTCAGGTTCATGAGATGAGAACATTTTCTATTATTCTAGATTTTTCACATCTCAGCTCAGTGACTGTGGCCTGGAAAAATGCACAGAGGCTCCAATGATTGGCAACTTTGATCTTCTGAAACTGCTTAGTACTAAACACCATGTTTGTGTGTTTGGGTAAAACAGAAAAGGAAACAAAAATAAAAACCTTCCTTTTATTTATTTCAAAATGGAATTCAGACTAATTTGTCACACTGAACTGAAGCATTTCTTTCAGACTCCCTTCAATTTAAAGACAAAACAATTCCAAGTGTTTATTTAACCTTAGACTAGCTTTTACTGTGAAGTAGTTGGATATTTTGAGCCACATCCATGTTCTCACTACAATTATCTTAAGTGATAACAGGAATATATTTGGACTTTGTTTTTATTATTATATTTGGGTTGCAAATGAGCTTCAACCCAATGATGCCAAAACAATGTCTTTTTAAACTCAGGTTTAAAGTAGCTCTGAAAAAAATACACTAGCTACTGAAGATAAACACAAATATACTACCCTATTACAAGCAAGACTGTTTTCCCATTTGTTTTGGTAACTAAAATTATTGGTTAGGTTTATTTGAAAAAGGAAAATACCAAGAAAGTTCTACTTTTCTTACTGCTCTGCTATTCCAGAGATTAGCACTAAATTTACAGTGATTTTATTAGAGCTTTAAGTAGTATTTCACCGAGGCCCTAGGTATAATGTAAGTCAACAGGCGGGCATAAGCACACAAAGCATTTTAAAGTGTCTACATAACTGTGTTCTCTATTTTAAGCTTTTTTTATTGTGTCGTATGCACATATATTTATATATGCACACATAAGAGTTATATAATTACATGTAATATATACATATACAAGTATTTATATACATGCACAATCACATGTAATACACAGTAAATATACTATTATGGTGTTGAAGATGCTTTAAAAATATGCTTAGTAATATCAATCCAATTTTTCTGCAAAAAAACAGATTTAAGTAGTGTATAGTACCCAGTCTTCTGAAGAGAGAGCCTAAAAAGGTGAATGACAAGCTAATTTACATGGTCTATCTGCTAAATTTAATATAAATATCTAATTATATTTTAATGTTGTAAAGCAGGCAGTTGCAAAAGCAGAATAAGAAATGAAGATGCTGTTCCCCAAATATGAGGGGATTCCTATGTCCCAAAGTACATACTCTTTTTTTAAATGCCAATATTCAGATATCTTTAGTCATAAAGTCATTTCTCCCTCCCAGTCAGATCACAGAGCTTCCAAAGAGCAAATACCCTCAAATACTAGACTGTTTACTGTTCATTTATTCAATACCTTAAAAAACTGCCATTTTATGTGCTCTGATTAGTCATATTTACCTGACCGACAGGCTAGAGATGAAGTGATCAGCAGAGAGCAAAATGAGCCTTTTTATGGAGCAAATAAAGGGAATTAAACATTACAATAGAGATGAAATTTAAATTAGAAAAAAAAAAAAATACTGGCAAGTAGTATCTTAAAGCACTGCTAGTTGTGACATCTGCACAACCCACGCTGGGCTGGAGCGGCAGCAAGGAGAGCAGCTCTGCTCGCCGTTCCCCGGGTCGGGCTACGGACCTGCCTGCCAGGCTTGGTCGGGCACTCATCCCCGCATCCCCGCTCCGCTCGCTGCGGCACTGCTCCCAGCCGGAGCCCGGAGGCAGAGCTGCCAGCAGAGGCCTCGGCGGAGCAACTGCTCCGAGCTGCCAGCCAGCCACGGGAGAGGCAGGACACAGCACCTCTCTCACGCACGTTCAAAACGCCCACAAACACTGCATTACCTTCTAATAGCCAGTAATATTCGTGGGTAAATCTACTGGTTAAAACCAAAGGGCTAATTCCACCTCCCCACCTCCCCCCTGGTAACTCCGCATTTTCCAGTTATATTTTGTGAAAGGAATAAGAACGTGCCAAAAAGCTAAGAATCAAACAGCAAACTACAAGTTCTCCAAGAAAACTGAGACTGTTACTGATTTTTTTCTAATCCTGTAAGAAAAAAGTCCAGCATAAAACATTTTTCTGTATCTTCTTGATATAGAAGCAAGCATCAATGGAAACATTGCTTCAGCCTCTTAAAGATTTATACAGTCTATAATACAGCTGACTAATACAATTCTATTATAGCTACTGATTGAATGCATCTAAGAGAGGTGTTGATTTTTTATTTGTTTGTTTTCTTTTTTAACTTGGAATAAGATCAAAATGCTTGCAGATTTCAGATTGCTATTAGACCCAATAATTATATGCTAAACTAATTACAACTAAAGCAAAACCTGACTTGTAACTAATTAAATTTTATTACATGAAAATAAAGCATAGTCTTTATTTAACACAGGACACAGCTCTAGAGGTTTAGGAACTTACCAGTCTGTGTATTTATTTCGAGCAAGATGTCTAGCTCAGAGAGAGCTGGAATGTGGCAGGATTTGGACACCAAATAGATGGCTTTATAAACTCGTTCATGTTCAAGATGATAAAAGTCAGAACAACATCCTTAAAATGGTTTCTTATACTACTAAGAAACAAACCTAAATGAGAAATTCCCCATTTACATCCTATTTCATTTTCATGTAGATCTTCACTGCTTTTCTACAACGAGGATCAGGTTTAAGTTTCAGAAGCAGAAAAGCAACTTAGGGGGCTTAAGTTCAATTATAAAGGCTTAGAGGCAGATCTTTTTAAAATGCTTATTCAGACCTATAAAGATGCAGACAGGAAACTTCCACTGAATATAAAGTTAGATGTTTTAGTTTAAAATTCCACTACTTGCCCAGCTCTTATAGAGAAATGGCATTTTAAATTTTAGCAGGACACTAGCATGCTTCTACAAGCCTAAGTAAATAAATCAATACTTCCAGTAGAAGAGAGAAAAGCAAGAGGATTTAAACATCAAGAAGGAAGTGCGAGAACAATCTCAAACAGCAGAGAAAAGGGAGGTTGAAAGAACGAGCTGGGATCGCCAGACATTAAAATTAAGCAGGAAGAGCCTATAGTCTTCTTTTGGTTTTACCATCCCTCTACAGATTATTGAAAGGAAGTGCTCTCATTTACTATTACCAAATTATTTATGCTGAGTTTACCTCTCTGATAACATTTTTCTACCCCTCTCCCTTTAGGGACCATTACCATACCAACATTTGCTCGTGTGCTTGTTGATCCCATCACAAACTCCTAGAAGTTTATAACAAATGTTAAGAAAATCTCCAATTTTTTCAAAGCCATAATTTCAGTGAAAATCTAAGATTTCATTAAGGAATAGAAAACAGTAAATAGCCTTCACAGCAATAAAGGCAACCTAAAAATGTTCAAAAGCTGAAAGGCTCCTTTGACTCATGTGTTTCGTTTCAGTTCTGTCCCCACTTACTCCTACCAGCCATATAATTCCCATGTGTAAAATGGCTAAAACTGTCTATCCCTTCAAACCCTGCGCCTCTAAGCCCAGCTTCCTACCAGAAATGTCTTGCATACGTTTTAGGCCACAACAGTTACGAAAAGCCACTTGTTTTTGCTGCCCTTCCCTGCCCCCAAAAAACCCCTTGTGATCAAATGACACAGTAGGAAATTGGAAGAATGGAGCACAGTCAGTTGGTGGTGGGCGTTAAGCAATTTTATGAGCAGCACAGTAATTAATCCTGGTTTGCTATGGATGTTTCTTTTTCTTTTCCCCACCCTCCCTACACATAGCTCACATATAACCCTTCTGTCAATGGGGAACTGTCGAGGGGGCTTTCCCTCCAGCCAGCCAACTAGTCTCAAACATTATGGGAACACAGCGGCTTTGATGCCTTTTTCCAACTTCCAAATTTGTTTGAAAGTGGCTAAAAGGTTCAAAGTTATTACAGTGGGCCTGATGCATGCAAAGTAGGATTCTGTAAATCGTGTTTCCTTAGAAAACTAGCTAAAAAACGTAGCAAGAAATAATGATCTCAGGCAAGAATAAAGTAGGCAAATAAAAGAGTAGATATTTGAGAAGCAAAGTGTCATTCAGAATGAAAAAAACAAGGATGACTAGGAAGAAAAGATGACTAAAAAGAGAAAGGAAGAAAAGCAATCATTGATATTGTTCCAGTTAATCATACGTATTCTGTGTGCATATGCTTCCAATGTATTATTACATTCCACTGAAAAAACATGTTGGTTTTGTTTGAGCAGGAGAAAGGCAATAATACCGTTTGATGACACTGAAGTTACCATTTTATTTAACTATTGAATAAGGAGGGAAGCTAATAAAGCAGATATTTGGAAACAATTTTATGCATCAATGCACATGTATAACTATCTTTAAATATAACCACGATCCCCTCCCTGCTGAAGATTTTCATCAACTTAGTTAAACTTGAGTTATTCGCAGCAGCCAAACGCCACAAGAGGCTTCCTACCTTAACTTTAATGTCCTAAAAAATGTTTACTTTCTTCCAGATGGCAAGATTAAATTACATAAACACCATCAGCAAGTTGAATCCTCAAATGTATTCATTTCCACCGCAGAAGCTTCAAAACCATCTATAATTTTGTTACTGATGTTTGGAAACAGCTGTAGCTGACATGCCTATGTGTTGTATATGTCAGCATTAAAGGATTCAATATCCTTAACCCCCAGTGGCACAAACCTGCTCTGTTAGCAGGACGTAGGGTGAGATACGTCAGAGACTGTTATTGCGATAGAGAGGTCTCATGAGTTCATTGATAAACAGAAAGGTCAAAGATGCAGTATTTGGCTTTCCCCCAGCGATATACTGGGGGAAGGGGTGGATTTTAAGGCATACAGGTATTTTTCAATATAACATGATTTATACAAGGGACATATTAAAGGGTAAGTGGCTACAGAAAAAAATCTCGTTAGATAATTTGATGACATCATGCAGTTCTACAATGTCAGCTCTTGAAAAAATAAGTATCTTTTATGTTCTGTTCTGTGTGTGCTTATATAGGAATGTATATGATGTAGATAATGTATAATGAGAGTAAATTAAAGTTCATATTTACGAATGGTCTTTCTTGGGAAGATACCTTGATAGGAGTGAAGGCCCTGGATACGTTACTGAAACCCAGAGCTGTGCTGGTTGGAGTTTTGGCTCCCAATAGCTCCACGCCAGTCAGAGAGGTCAAATGCCATGAATCAAATGAAAAGCTGTCTACTTGAGTCTTCAGGTCAGAGGGCAGATGGACTGAGCCACAACTTACCATCATGAGAAAAGGGGAGGGGGGAAAATAAATAAAAAGTCAGATACTGCAACAGGAGGCGGCAGTCATTCCACTCTGCCAGCACAGAGACTTGTGTTCAGTTGACACCGAGGGAGTGAGAATGCAGACTCTGAATATGAATAGCACAAAATTAGACATCTTTGTAAAACCACTATCTTAGATCAGTTACAGAAATAAATAGAGCTGTAGCATTTTATATACATACTACAATTGAATATAGTATGGTCTCAAAGCCCTGTTCTATACACATTCCTCACCCTACTATTTCATGGCATTTTCACATTAAGATAAATAGAAGTAGAAGAAAACATCAAGTAATGTTACTATTTCCTTGACTACATTTGGCAAGAAGAATGTCCTTTTTAAGAACTGCTCAATCCCCAGTTGCCCACATCAACAGGAGCTTCTCTCCAACTAGAATGGGAACAGGGTTAGGCCCCATCACTGTTGAAAAATGGGAAGCAGAAGAAAAACTGCACATGAGCAACATGATGCCTGTTATCTTGCTGGGAATTTTGTGAACTCTTGCAAAAATTAGATGATAAATTAGGGCTGCCCTAGAGAGTTCAGCATTGCAGCAGATCACATGGAGTGCTCATTGGTCTTACTAGTATCAACAGAGATATTTTCTCCCTGCAGTGGCACAGCATTTTTTGTCTTAAGTATTTCCCGTGGTACATATTAAATTCAACATATTTTTTCATGATCATTAGCCTTTCATGTCTTCCTTTCATGTCTTCCATCTTTTCCTTATTTTTTCAGTTCTGTTTTGGCTGTTGCAAGAAAAGCTCTCATTTTCCTCTGCCTCCACCCTCCACTGAACAATTCCAGCCCCTTTCACAGGATTGCACGATAGCCTTTTCTTCCTTCAAGCTCCACAGACATTACCAATCTATTTAAACTCCACATCTAAATGAGATTTAAGATTTCACTTTCCTCCCTACAACACATGAAGATCCAGGCTGTTCCTTTTGCCCCATCAATTTAAGGTTTGCCCTGGCAGCAGAGCCACCGAAAGCAGTATTCTGGGGCATCAAAATGAGCATCAGCATGAACAGACTGTTCAATCAATTCCACCACCACTTTCCCACAGACACAAGCTGTTCACTGCCCTGCCATTGCGAGAAGGCTGTCCTGTGGCAAAATACCATGTAAAGTATAATCACGATAAGAAATTAATCTGTCTGAACTTATATTTGAAATTCCAGCTCTTTTGCACAGCTGCCATAACACCCCAACTGTAACGTACAGTAGGAATTTGGAGGAAAAGCCAGGAGAACAAAGTAATGGAACAGGTATCTATAAAATTACTAGCTTTACTTGTAATTGTTTATATGCTCATATAATTGCCTGCATGCTATAGAAATAACTAGAAATATCTTAGTGAAATAGAACATTCTGAAAAGAGTAGTTAGCTGGCGATTTACCAAGGCTAGCTTTTTTTTTTCTAATCCAGTACTACCCTATTTCTTATAACCATTATTTAAAACATACATGATAATTTTGCTCTGAGCTTAAATATTTCTGTAAACCTAAGATAAAAAACAATGTTTACACAAAGTATTTTGAAGCAAAAATGTGTGCTCTGCAGAAGGCACAGCAGCCTGATTTACAAAGAAAACAGCATATAAAATGACCCCTGAATCAAAGTTAGAGCAGATGTACACTTGCAAGGTCACGCTGCCACGGCTGTTCAGTCTAGGTCAGCTTTTGAAGACATATTACTTAAAACATGCTTGTTAGCCTGACACCGACCTCACAGACATATGTCTACCTTCATACAAGATGGCTTAACTAAAGATGTCCTTATTGCTTAAGGACGCAGTATCCTACACTGACAATCAAATACTTGCATGTGTGTGCAATATCAACTTAGTTGGCAGATGCTCTCACATCCAGACTTTTAAGTTGCTAAAACAGTTAACACCTTGATTCCCCACCCTGGGAGGAAATTCTTCTGTTCCATTAAAATCATGGAGACTTGACTGTACCGTTACTGTTCACATGGATATCAGCAGCTACATTCATCCGGTCCTCAAACCTGGCAAAGTCTGAAAACCCATCTAATTTAACTGCTTGGCATCAGTGCCACAACTGTAAGGCTTCTCTATGGCCCTTCCATTTATTAACCCCAGTCCAACTGATCAAGCTTTTAGCTCAGCCCTGAATGCACCCACTCGTGCAGTAATGGTGAGAAACGGCTGCTACCAAAGCTCATTGTGCAGAACAGGAGGCTCCTCCAAGCGCTCTAAATGCCAAAACGATAAACAACCATAATAGCTAAAAAGGATCACAATGCATCATGTGTTTTTAGAAACAAACACTTCAGTGATGCTAACCACAAAAAACCTGTACAGTCAGATGTTCCATACATCACTTCAAAAGAAAAGGTACACCTAGAAATGAAAAAGCAATAAACAACTGATACTAAGAAAATAAAGAAAAGAATAAGGACTTAAACCATAAGCTGATGCTGGGCCCACCCAGTCTACAAAATTTAAGTTGAAAGAGCCCCAGAACAATCTAACCATATGCTGTTCTTACAAATAGATCAGAAACAACTATTTCAAATGTCTACTGAAAATCATTAATGATCAGCTGATAAGAGAAGACAGAAAAAGGACATTTCTTAGAACTGATGATTGATTCCTCTGGCTGTTTTCTAAAGGACAACATATTCCAGGGCCCTCTGAACAGTGATCCATGGACCAAAGCAGTATGCAAAGCTACAATTCATAATTCACAGTTCACCATGGGGAGATGATTCTCTTCTTAAAGACAGCCTAAAAACCCCTACTTCTCTTAACTTCACTTTTCAAGAAAATGTGTAGTTGCTCTAAGGACACTATATAACTAAAGATCAGAGGAATGGTGATCCAGGAAACATCCTCTCCATCCTGTCTATAGTTTTAAAAAGCACAGCAAACTTTGGAGACTAAATGAGTACGCCTTTCTCACCCTGGTTGTTTTCTGAGAACTTTTAAATGCATCATCCAGTCAGGACTGCCCAAAAGATGGTTTTCCCATGGAATAGCAACCTCGTCTGGTGAGGACATCCTGGTCCCCAGCCTCTGCACACAGGCAGAGGCACAGAAGGGGAGATGCCAGATGCAGGCTAAAGACCTGAAGACAGCCAGTGCCGCACGCGATACTCCATTGGCTTGGGTGGGCAACGCTGCAAGTGAGAACCACAAAAACTCTACGCAGTCCCTTCGGCTTTCAGTTATGCTAGATCTGTGGCCAACGTGGAGCTCAACAGCCTCCATCCAGCCTCTGGCATCCAGCCACAGCCCAGCCAGTCTGGGAAAACTTGCAAGAGGATAAAAACATTTCCAGGCCACAACAATACATACCTAGACCAGCACAACACACCTTCTGCCTCGGTTCACGAGACAATTAGGAGAGAAATACCAGAGTCGTTATTGTTGTTTTATTAGACAAAGTTTTATTCTCCTTTTGAATCAGTAGCCCAGACTGGTTCATGGATGGAAGGCACTGTTCAAAGCTGGGGGTTTTTTTTTGCTCTCTCTTACAGGGAAACATGCTTAGGCTTGAAATATTGTCCATGTCTTTAATTTCTGATAATTCCTTTCCTTGATAACTACCGCATCTAAGAGACAATGTCAAACTTCTCTCAAGTTTCAATTGCTAAGATAAAGTCATTTTGTGAAACAAAGAAAATCAAAGAAATTCTTTTAAAGGTTAGTATTGTGATATTAAAATCATTTTTTATAATCTGTACTAGTAGTAAGAAATATATAGAAATATGTTCACATATCTGTTAGTATACATTTTTATAATTCTGGCAGAGCAAAGGGAAAGATAAACTTTGATCTGATACTCATTTTAACTGATGTATTCAAACCTGCAGAGCCACCCATCTAATTACAGTTCTGTAATGCTGAAACAACACACTTCTGTTATCCAAATTAAAGGATGTTCTCAGTCAGTGACTAGCTACAGTTCTTAGGTTCACTTTACCACGATGATTTTTTTTTAATCTTTAATAGTTTCATGGGTAAGATGTAACTAAGAAAAGCAATGTCCTTATCAATAAATTTACATTTAGAAGGTGCACTGTGCACCTTCCTGGCAACACTTTTGAAATTACTTATCTAAGGTGATGTTTATGCTACCAGTATTCATACACATATGTGCATTCAAAAAACACTGACCATTTTCACTGATGGCAGCAGCAATAAACTCATAATATTAAAATGTGAGAGTTGCTGAGACTGTCACCTTAAAATGCATTAATAATATGGTTAGTCATCACCTCTTTCTTCCAATATACCCAGCAAAGTTTGCAAGGAAATTTAATCATACTGGAATTAGGAAGGAACAGCAGTGGATCATTTCTGAACCAAAGGAAGGCAGAAGACATTAAAAAGAAGTCTTCAATGTTAAAGCATGGCTATATTTAAGGATATTCAGCTAAAAGGCACAGGCTGACACATTATCTTCATTCTTCACAGAAATATTTGTGATGGCTTTCAGAAAATTGAGAGACAAGTTAATGCATCAAGTCAAAGTTACAGGCAAGGCAAAAAAGAAGAATATAAAGAATATGAACTATTTTCTATACAGCCTAATTAGGAGTCAGGTTATACGAGGGCTCTGTTCTCAGTTCGCATGGTTCTATGAACAAATCTCCTTTCATTGCCTCAATATTCAGGTCTGTAAAATATGGGTAAACTGCATAGGTTTTATTACACCTAATAAACTCTGCTGGTAACTTTTAGTCACGAACTACTGAAAAAGGTTTGTAACGACAGTTGTGTTTCAAGCCATAACGACAGCAGTCGCTCTGCTCTTACTGTGGCAAGGGCAGCACACGCGTGATCAGAATCCTGCTACAGTTTTAAGACCAAGCCTGGGATATGGATGCGCACAAGAATAATGTGTTGCATTACATTAGAAACATTTTGCCACTGCCCCCAGGAGAGAGACATTTTTGAAAAATCTAATATATTTCATTTTAAAACAATTTACTTTGCATACTATTTTGGTTTTAAATTTTCTCCCTTTGCACATACAAAGCCTTTAATCTTTGTGAACCAGGATCAGGATTTGAGCCATGGCTCACAGACTGACAGTCATTCCTCCAGATAGAAAGACAAAAGCCAGATCCAAAAAGTGATATACACACTCAGACACTTCCCAGGCCTAAGATAGAGTTTAACATCTTACATCCAGAAAGGGCACATATTCTGCATGCCTTAGCTTTTTAATATACATGGTCACTTTAATCCCATATAATCCTTTTAAAACATTCATTCCCAGCCTTCTTGCTACCCTTGGCTACTGGTGCCTTCTTCTTCTGTGCCAGCACTAGCAACTGTATTGTGGCACCAAAACAGTTTGGAAAATAAGCTGCAAGAAACAAGTCAAAAAGAAAAGAAAAATTAATGGGGGGGGGGGGCGGGGAGGGAGTTCTGGCTCACCCCAAAGCCATACCAGTGCTCATGTCAGCACCAGAGCAGTGGCAGGGAAAGGACACTTCTGGCAGATTAAAGGAAGCTACAGATTTTACCTGTCTCAAATGCATGCCCTAAGCATCAGGCTATAAAGACATGTCCCCTCCCTCTGCCGATGCGAGGGATCTGCATGTTCTCCACGGGAAACGGAACAACTCCGACAGGAGGAATAAGAGCATCACTGTCGCAACCCATAGCGAAGCGAGTATGACCTTCTCCAGGCAAAAACAGGAACCAAACGGTGGCGTCTCGAAACAGGCACGGCTGCACAATGCATACCCACAAGCCCATCACACAATGCAGAATTACCTGCTGTCACATCAGCTGGTACTAAAGGGTAGGGTTAAAGTGTGAAAAATCCCATAAACCTGTACATCCATATCTGAAAACAGAAATCAGTAGGCAGAGGGAAAAGCTACATAAAGCAGCTGCTATCTCCTTCCTCCACAACACTGAAGTCTGGCTCTAAACAAGCAGCAAGGACTTTGGGGAAAGCTGCGTTAGGAAATACTGTTCTCATTCAGTCTCTCAGGCAAAATGGTCGATTCCAGGTTATTCCTTCTTTGAAAACTTTGAGACACACAAAACACCAACATAAGCATTGACAGCATTGACACTACACTGACAACACGTGTTTAAAAAAGAAAACAACCTAGAGAAGACTACAGAAATGCAAGGTCTACAGAAAGCAGACATGTCCTCTGTAAACAAGGGCTGATTGCTGCTGTGTTTGTGCTGCCACTGATTGAACTGCAGAATGATTGCAATTCAATTACAGAGCAGGGGAATCTCAGGACCAGGGCTTTTTTCCTATGAAATGTATACATGAAAAGAAACATGTGGCCCTACTGTATGCAGGCACACATGGAGTTACTCTAAAAAAAAGCTGTGTATTTCCATTTTCTCTCTCATGTGTGGTTTCTCTTGCTTAGCCTAGTCCCAAGCGTCTTCTGTTGCAATGCTGAGCGTGAAACAAAGCAGATCACAACGAGGGAAAACCTAGGTTGCACAGCCAACTCTTTTTTGAAGTCTTTCTCCTGTAAGTGCTTTTGATTTAATACACAAGGAAAGTGTGTGAGCTATGCTATGTTGCTACTCCTATTATTTATAAATAATAAAAGCTGTATATGACAATGACTCAAATTCAGACTTATCATCCCAGCCCAATATGTTGATAAAAATTCATGGCAGCTTAGACTGTCTATTGAAATACTGCTCAAAACGCAAGCATCACTGAAGAGGCAGCCCTTGCCACCCCTGTCCCTGCGCGGTCCGTCCCTGCACCGTCACCGTGCTGAGTCAGCGAGCTCACGACCAGCCTGCCCCAAAACCACACAACCCTGACTGGTCATTCGGTCATTTTTCAACTGCACCATTTCTCTGAACAAATTCATCATGTGGCCCCACAAACAGCTGAGCTAATATGATGGGGAAGGCAATGGTGGTGTGACTTCTGTCATTGCTGTTTGGGGAGGGGGGGAGAAATGTAATAGGGCTGAGACAGTCACCAGAAAGGCACAGTAAAAGACGAAGAAGAAATATCAAGACCAACCTTTCAAAATCCGTATTACTTTCATATGCATGAAACAGAGTGCCACAAAACGTTGGCAGTACTATGAGAAAATCTACAGCTTTTTTCTACTTATATTTTTGAAAGCATCAATGAGCTAGAGAGTTTTAGAAATTATTGACCTTATTTTTGCACATTTTCTAATTTAAAATTTTGTGAATGTTATTTAGCAAATCTATTCAAAATAGTGGTAGGTACAGTGCTTGTCAGTTAATCCAGTTATAAAGAAATAGTGTAGAAACACTTCCCGCTGCCCCGAAATTAGTGGATACTAATCAACTTACAAATGGATCATGAAACAGCGTGGAAAGATCTACAGGATGATTTTCGTTCTAGCTCTAAAAGCAGCGCAAAGCCTGAAGACAGCGCTTCGGTCCCCATTAAAGTACCCCCTACCACCCACCCTACCGCGCTTTCGCAGTACCACGGTATTTGTTGGTGCAGCTCTGGCTGAGGCGCCGTGTATGAAGCCCCGTGCGCCGAACTCGGCTCACTGAGCGGAGCCCAAGCTGGAGGCACCTCGCGGAGCAGCGCTCCCGAGGCCAGCGCCCAGGCGGCCCGGCAAGGACGGGCAGGCCCGTGCCCTAGGACCTTCCCGAGGGAGCCCCGCGGTGCCGGCCGCGGGCAGGCAGCCTCCCGCGCACGCCGCCGCGTTTATCCGCTTCCATCGGCCACGCGGGGACCCGAAGCACTGCAGGAAAACTGCTTCATCAGGCACTTAACTTCATGTCCAAGTTAACCGCTTGCATTCAGAGGACTAAAACCCACGGTTTTCCAGTTTAGATACCTAATTGCTCATTTCCAAGTTAAGTAAATGCTTTAAAGGCGAATCTATAAATTGTAAGTGCTTTTACATCAATGTTTACATCATCTGTTGCTGTAGCTTTGGTTCATTACATGTTGCATGTAAGCATAGTCTCTTCAGCTTGGCATAAGGAACTTAAGTGTGGGAGTTGGTCAACAATTATTATTATTCCTCTCTCCAATGTTAAAAAAGAAATCCAGCACTAACTTGTTACTCTTCTCCAGTCCGTAAGCTTTTTTGTGTAACTTAACTGTTTAGAAAAAATATAGAGAATAGGAGATTCTCAAATCTGTATCAGTTACCGTCATCTTTAATCCAGTCTCATAATAAACACTGAACAAACTGTTAACCTCCGTTTTGTAAGCTGTGTTGTCCATAATAAGTAATACTTTCTATTGTGCATCTAAGACTTAATATAAGCAAGCAAACTTAAATTCTGTCAAGTCAGCATTGTGTAATAATTAGCAGGTGTGTATATTAAACAAAGTTTGTCTTTTCCTTCCTAGTATTAATTTTAACAAGCATGTAGTGCAGGAAAACTTATCTCCTTTAACAACGAATCAAAGATTTTGAAGTTAGAGTTGAAAAAAAGACTTTTGTATAAAGGCAGTTTTAATGCGATTATCATATTAAACATATATTAAGAAAAGCTAAATTCCTAAAGGTAAAATATCTTTTTTTTCCAAGAAATACCTCAAAGTTTCTAATGCAGAGGGCCCTCCATTTGCTTGTCCATTGCCACAAATCCTCTCAGTGAATTAACAAACTGTTATACCAGTAGGGTGAATAAAGACTTAGCCCCACAAGTCATTTAAAAACAAGAAAACAAACAAACTTCACTGCAACTGATTAAAACAGCAATACTACGCTTTGAATTCTGAGCCCTCTAAACTGAACTTTCCTTGCAAATGTGGAGGATGGAATTAGCAAACCATAGTAGTAAACTAAGTAAGTTAAATATCCCCAGGAACGATTGCCAGGAGCGCAGCCAGCAGGCATGGCTTCACAGAACAACGCAAGTTGGAAAGGACTTCTGGAGGTCACCTTGTCCAAGCCCTCTCAAAGCAGGGCCACGTCTGTGCTAGTAAAAAGCCTTAGCCTCCAAACCAGGCAGCTGCGAGCAAAGCGCTTGTTGGGAACGGCCCCTAGATCCCACGCTGAGCTCCAAGCGCAGAACTGTGCCCACGAAGGGTTTGGGAGACCAGAGACCAGCAATCAGCACGAGTCAAAATGTTATAAGGGCGAGCTCCAGGAGATAAGTGATGGAGATGACTGTGTCCCAACACACGGGACACAGCTACGGGGCGCTCTTTAATACTGTAGTAGAGGCGTAACTTAACGCGTAACCTAATGCCACGTTTCGGAGAAGTGTGCTCTTCTGAGAGGCCCAGCAAATCAACAGTCATTGGACCTGCTTTGTCAAATTGCTGGGGGTGGGTGGGAGGGAAATTACCTAAAATGCATTTAACAATAAGGTTTGAATCTGAGGAGCAAAGTGGAGTCAAACTGCTTGGTGATTCACAATCTCCACGTAAAAACTGAACGGTTCATCAAATTATTTTAGTCCACTATTTAGTAAAACCACAATGCAAAGGTAGGCCTGAGTTGGAGGTTATGGCCAGGATGCATAATCCCACATCAAGAAGAGACAAAATAATAATTATTTCAATATTATCAAACTCTCATCTTAAACAGAACATCCTATAAAAGCAATGAGCCGAAGCCTATGTTGCACTGATTGCAGCACAACGCCTGTTCCCTGCACAACCTCACTCAAGTCACTGGAACTAACTGAGAAGACCATGAATTTAGAGACTTGCAGAATTAGGCTCCATAACAAAAACATGAAAAAAAAACCAATTTCTGTCCTAAATTCAGACATAAGACTTTAGTGGTGAAATTGGTGAATGAATTATAACACTCATAACTACCCATTTAACTAACAAATATATTTATGCATATAAAATAAACAGATATAATTCAAAAGCTAAGCCAAAAAACCCCCAACTATATATAAAAGCAAAATGTTGCCCTGTAACTCACATAATGTTTTTAATTTAAGAAAGACTGAGGTACCCACTGGCAAAAAAAAAATATTTAAATAAGAGTCCTCTCTTTTCTGCTTTCTTTGAAAAATAAGGCTTTCAAGTGGAAAAATAGTATGAACCTACTGCCATTTCAACTATCTATACATAAGTAAAATTTGATATAATAATGATCACAGAGTAACTATCATAAAAGTTTGCACCAAATGAGTAAATACGACATATTCTGCACAAGGTTGTTGAAGAAATCTGAATGAGTGATGTCATTTTTATGGAAAGATTTTGTCATTTGGAACCAGCTCATAACCTATTATAGAGGGGGGAAAAAAAAAAAAATCACTGCTCAGGTCCCTTGTTTATGACAACACCTCAATCCCCTGCATAACAGAGTTAAAACATCTTGTTCCAAAAAAGCAAGCAAACAAACAAAAAACCAGATGCTTATGTAAAACCCTGGAAGATATTAAATTTTTCGTACTAATGCTGCACTGAATAAGTGAGAGTTGACTTATGCATCTAATATTAAATTTAGAAATTAAATACATGTCCATATTGTATGCAGCCTAGCTGGAATTCACTAGATTAAACATACTAATTAATTTAGTCATGGTGTGTTCTGTATTATAATTCAGCATTTATTTATGAGGTCCATATTCAGTTTACTGAACTTAATGACTACACTGTTCTTAAACATATCATTAGAACTGCTAACATTTTGTATCATTAGCCCTGTATCATTTCATAATTAGCTTAATTTTATCAAAAGAATAATACAAATGGCTATGCATTCTTAAGCCACTTAAAACATTTCTAAATGTAATTATAACTATTTCATGCTAAGAAGGAGTTGATATTCCATTTTTTCACTCTACTTTAAGATATTCTTCAGTCTCAAGAGAGAAAATAAATCCCCAGCTTTTCTGATCATTTATTACTTTCAAGTTTTCTATGGAATGTAATAATTCAGACATGTATCTCAGGGTTATCATGTATTTAGACAGATTACTAACTCCTATTGACTGCATGAAAGTAGGTGAAAGATGAAAACGGGTCACAAGCATGAATATTTCATTACAGGGTGGGACTTGCCTCATGGTCTAATAAAACCGAGGTGACGGAAAACTTTCGGAAAGGTGCCAAGCATTTTTACTCCCAACGTTCACCAAGATTTCTCCAGAGACTTCACACCCTACACGTTTCCGGGGGGTGATCTGCACCTCACAGCACTCCGGCCTCTGCTGAAACCACACACTTCTGCGCTTGTCACATGAACAGAAAAAAGATCCTCTCCTATAATTTCATACCATGCTGCTCATCAGGTCAAATGGTATCGAGTGGTCAACACACACCCAAACACACAAGTACTAGCTGCCACCAAAACTTCTTCTCATTCATCTTCTGCAAGCATTTATAGCGAAAATCAAATTATTAGTTTTGAAGATTAGACAACTACCGATGTTGCACGTATTGCCATTAGAAGCAGCAAAGCAAGGTATGAAAAGCTGTAAAAAAAATTCATGACAGTCTATGTAATCTTACATACACATACACACACACAACCCGTCTTTAAAATCAGGCTCAAAACAGGAAAGAGCAAACTAGAACGCTAAAGGACTCCTTTGTCCAAAACTGTAATATTCTAACCAGTTACATATGGGAGGAAATCAAATTTGAAGACTTATCTGAATGTCTGTCACTGTGACTTGCCAAACACAAGCTAAAGCCTCTCTGGTATTCCCAGTTACATTCCCATTTGTTTGGTCTAACCTCAATCATTTGTAGCGCTCCAATATTCCTCAAGTCCCAGTGCGACAAAAGGACTATTTGGTTTTGCCTTCCGGAACGCCAATAGCAGCAAGCCAACCGCAGCCTAGGAACTCCTGACTGAACAGTAAGACTTTCAATGATTTTTCTTCTTAAAGCAATACATGAGCACTCACAACTTGTAGCCAAAAATTCAACCGGCTGATTGCTCAGAATATCAAACCTCTCTTCAGTTACAGTCGCGTAGGTTCAGGCAACGCCACTCAACCTTTTGACACAGAAATCAAGAATCTCTCTTAAGGGGAGTAGGGAGACATTGAGTGCTTTATATTTCAGTAGCATGAATAAATAACATCCCTCCAAGAAAAATTGATTTAATAATATGAAGTATTTTTTTCTGCCTTGCCAAGCTATCATAACGAGTCTTTTTTTTTTTTTTTTTTTAAATGGAAAATAAGGAACGTCCAAGCCCTAGTGCTTTCCAAGGGCATCAACACCTGCTCAAATTAATAATACAATTTTCAACAGGAAAGATGTAATCGTTCACAAAAAAAGATTAATTCAAGTGAAGTCTGTGAACTACAAATCTTTCTCATGACCACAGGCCCTACACTTGGTCATCAGTGTCTCCATCGAGGTGAGTGGACTGATTTATTTAGCTGGACACGTCCGAGCTTCATAAATTTTTACACGATCATTCATTAAAAATAAAATGACTCTTCCTACCCAGCCTTTCTGAATGTATGAACAGTAACATAACTGACATCAACAATATCAGCAATACAATCTGGCTTTAGATTTTGGCTGGACAACTGTGATGCTATTTATTTTTTATAAAGCTACTCAGTGCTCATTTGTTTCATAATAAACATTACATCATTAGAAAAACAGAGACTTTTAAATAAGTGGACAATTTGCTAAAATGCGACACGTAACATTTGATTATTTTTGTGCTAAGGATGTATTGCTGCTCCTGTCATCAGATCACAAACTTCTGGAGACAAGTTCTGGTTAGTTTATTTATAGGACATTATAAGCATAAAGTTTCAGTATGGTTCCCTTAAAAAGGTCAGACAAACGTTCAAAGAATTATAATGAGAATGGATGAGGCCTTTGAAGGAGGAGGCACTCTTTCATTTATTAATCTACAGTAACACTTATTTGCAATGATGCTTTCTTCAAACACTACACAGTCACCCACCCCACGACCCAGACAAAACGTATCAAGGACTTCCATGATTTAGGAAACTATCACTGTATTACGGTAAGTTATGTGCTTTGTGCATTGTTTGGTTTTTTTTTTTTTTTTTTTTTTTTTTTGCCTCTAAAGAGTCTAACAGTTGTCTAGGGCAGTTCCTGCCAAGAAAAATATTTTAAATCTGTATTTTACCAATTGTAGCATTGGCAGGAGTCTTCTTAAAACGTCAAAAATTGTCAAGACTCAAATAAGGAAATTAAACACATTAGTTCCTTTTTATTTTGGTTTAACTGCTGTAGAAGAAGGACATTAGAAAAATCAACACACTGTTGGAAAATACCCACAACACTACTGATTTCAGCATGACACGTTTCAAGTCTCACACCAACTGACATTTTAGGTTAATATATTTGCCACTTTTCTGAACATTTTTCTATGTTGTCTTAGAGAAAATTAAAGATGTAATATCCTAAGATTTTTGTAAACTGCTATTTTAGACTTCAGATGCAGATGTAAACGCTAAATTATGAATTGAAAACTGTTGCTAGACATTAAAATTGTCAATATCACCCTGATAGAAGATACATTAACTGTGAAAAGGGATTCGAGTCTCCACATCAAAAGAAATGGATATCTAAAAATTACTTCAGGTAAATTTGTGACAGCTAACCTTTTTCTTTTTCCCCCCCTCCTCAAACGATGAGGGACATTTACTATATACATTACAGCATACACTACCTTTGCCTCATAAAGCGGCAACTTCCCTGGGAAACACAAAAATGCACACTTACATGAGACTCGAAGGGGAGAAAAGGAACACGAACTCTGTGCTCATGGAACCTTGATGTTCTCTCCTTCCCCCACAGAAAGGGATTATATTGATTTTAGACCGTCTTTGTGGGAAGAAAGAAATTCTCCTTCCTTTTAAAATAAATTCTTTTAAAGAGTAAACAAAGTTGGCAAACCTATTTTGTGTCCAAATTTTCCACAATCGGTGCTTTGCAAGGAAAAAGAAAAGACAAAACAAAACACAAAGAAACAGGAAAACTGCTATATAATTATAGTACATAGCTAAAACCAATTCTCATTTTAAAGAAACACTTAGTATACGAAGTGTGTAAAAAACAATAATCTCATCAAAAATATATAATGCATCTTTTCTCATGTTGAAAACTGATTTTTTTCTTTCCCCATGCATAAAGACTGTATTTACATTCATGAAAGCCTATTGTAAAACTGAACCAAAGTTGCTACCATAACCTACAATCCCATATAATATATGAGGAAGATTTTAACACAAAGAGACACTACAGCCTCCCAGTTCAGCAGTACATAGCACTCCAGGTAATTTGCTGATTTCAGTGGATTTGCAGGGTGTGTTAACCAGTGCTGAATTTTATATCACATTTTCCAATTTCTAATTGAATGTTTTGCTTTTTCTATTTCTAGGCACTAATGTTTAGAATTAACTTTTTGCAGGTGCAAACATACCAAGAATAAACAACCAAAAGCCTGTTATACAAACAGAAGTCACAAAATTAAAAGCAATTGTGTCAGCTGGTCTAACTCCTATGTTGGATTTTAATCTAAAACAGAAAAGCACACCTACTCCTTTCCAAAGGCCCATGACATATATTAGCACAAGAGGGCTTCAGTCTTAAATTACTTTTCTACCTTGTGTCATTTAAATATCACCTTTGCGTGAGAAGTATTTTATTACAAAAGTCAACGTATTGTAGGAGGAAGCATGCATCCTGTGTCTCAGACCTCCTCCTTAGATGGAAGTCTGTCTGCATTTCCGAAGTATTTCATTCTTTACTTTGCAACACATTTAAAAGATCATTCCCTATTAGCAGCTATATGTTCAGTAGAAGCTATTCCAGCTACAGCATTAAAATGAACCTGTACTGATACAATGCTTCTTCCACAGCAAAGCGCTGACTTAAGTGGTGTGGAGCATTTAGAGGTTAGTATTTGTAAATATTTTGTAATTTCATTAGCTTCTGATCTGCATAACACTGAAAACATTTTTATTCAATACTTCAGCTGCAACATCCTGCGTATTGTTTACAAGCACATTTAAACTAGAAAAGCCTTAATGTAATTAGTTCCATTCACAAACTAGAAAAACCCTACTGAATGTAATTAGTATGCCTTGCGAGAAATACATAAATAAGTACAATTTAGACTGAAATCGCTATCCTGATAATAGACACACACGCACACACAAACCTCCTTGGGACTGTGTTTACTGTTTTCAGAGAGCTCTCTCTCACACATTTTTTTTACTTGTTTTCCCTCACACTACCCAAAAATCAGTTTTTCCTGAACTTAAAATATTTATGTATCACAATCAGCAATAAAGTGCGAGCATATACTATGGTTTTGGATAAAACGGTAGTGAGGCTGAGAGAGAAGGCACAGAGATGTTTCTGTGTCTGCTGAGGCACTTGCACAACTACTGTCCTTGGTAGTTTTAGAAAAGGAAAGAATTACAACCTCTTTCATTACCTACGTAACTAACATGCAGTAGATGTACATGCTGTGGTCCGAGGCTAGCCTCGTTAGTTCTCATTTCAAAAACTAAGGATAACTATATTCTCCAAAATAATCAAGCAGACATGCATTGTTACGGCATGCAGGGACGCATGAAAACACTGTTTGTGTATTATTCTAGCCACTCCAGACTACTTCAAGACCAATACAGTAGTTTAAGGCACAACATTTCATACTGATACTCTTTTTCTTTTATTTATTTATTTTTTTTTTTACTTTTTTTTTCCCCCTCCATAAAAGCACACCATTTTTCTCTAACTACTCTGTCAAGCTTCAGTCAGGCCATGGAAAGGGCATCGGAGTCGCATGACCCTGTACTCAAACTCTTGGAAGTCATAACACTTGTTTCGAAACAAATCACTTCTCAGGACGAAGCAGGCTCGCTATCAATCACCAACAGGTTAATTCTACATAATAAGGCAGGTTTCGATGCAGACTGATACATTGTGAAATGCTGCATCTAAAATTGATTAGAACAGCACTCAAAATGAATGCAGCCCTCCAAACCACTTCTTTGCTCAGAAACATTAATCTCAATTATAAGGAGAGCTTCATAATGGTAATGCTTGGTATGAAAAAAAGTACGAAATAAATCAGGTTTTATAAGACACAGCAATTAATCAGTTGTAGAAATGTGTGCTTTAACAACCTTTCCTTTTCTTAGTTCTACAACTGCACGCTTTAAAGCCTCTGTAACCCCCCCCCCCCAGTATTTTTTTTTTTTAATTGTTCAACCAACAGTGTTTGATACCTATCCTAACTTTGGGTTTCTGCATGTATTTTCATTGCAAATTAAAACTCTTTGCAAGTTATACAACACTAAAGTTGTACCATTTATTTTTATATTTAACATGACAAAATACTTTTCTGCACATGAACAAGTATCATGTGTAAGCATCCTTAAAGAATTTCCTTATTTTAACAAGTTATTCTGGAGGAGGGGGTAGGGAATCATCAAACCAGAGTCTTCATTGTAACACACTAGAATTAATTTTGACAAACAGATATCAACTGCACAAACTCCCAGGAAATTCATGTTATCACTAGACCTGCTGAAATAGTAAGTCTTACACGCATTTGTTTAAGTGATCAATTATAAAGTCATTCTTAAAAGACAATAATAAATAATGTTATATATATAAAAATCAGATTAATCATCTCTAATGTGTAATACCATAGCTAAAACCTGCCCCTGTAAATTTAAACAAGTGCAACATACTTGCATAAGATTTTGCAAAAAATTATTTTAAGGTTTTTCTTTAGGATTTTTTTTGTTTCCTTTTGTATCTTGCAAGAGAGATGCAATTTCTACAATAGAAATTGCAAAGATCAATATTCAGTACAGTAAATGCATTATCACTTAAAATTAAAGAGAACTTCTGACCTGAATCCTTAGCACGAGTCTCTGGTGCTTTCTCTTAAGTCTACATAGCACAGTGCCCCTTCACCAACAGCACCTGATCCTGCAAGTTGCTGAGCACTCTCAGTTTTTATTGGGCCTAATCCAAAGCTGATGCAAGTCAGTGGGAGTTTCTGCACCAGTTTACATGGGCTTTGCATAAGGCTCACCAATTTCAACTGGAGTTAGAGGCACTCAGTATCTCACTGAGCTGAGCCTATAATCTGCTAATTGTTGCTGTTATGAGATGGCAGAAACATACATTCAAGTTGATTATTATTCCACTTTCTGATATTTTATGGTGTTTACATAAAATTGTTGTTTTAATTTATGGATTGATTTGGAACTTTAAATCTAATTTCCATCATTTAATCCTTTTTCCTTTCCCATTTGAGCAGAGAATAATCACTCCTGGCTCCGAGAGATTTGAGTGAAGTACCAGTCTTCACTTGGTAACTGGATTACAAATGTTATTCTGGATTTTTTCCCTTCGATAAATATTAAAAAAAAGAATCTTCTTAGCATGGTCAAGTGTTTCTTCCACCAAACAACATCCTTCATCTCAGTGTTCACGCATCTAAGTGCATTTTAATTCTATATTTATATCAGATATATGCATCTAATACTTTTAGTACTCCTGGGCTTTTTTCCCCCCTAGCTTGGCAGACTTATTGAAGGTAACCTAGCAAGTCCATAATGGCAAAGCAGGGAAATGTAAAATAATACAATCGGTTAAAAAAATAATATTTTCCCTAAATTTAACTAATATATTTCATATATATTCATATAGGCCTATTCTTACTTTATACGGAAGTACACTTTATGAAAATCTTTCCTCGCACACAATATTAAACCAATCTCCTAGATATGAGTGCATTAATAATTCTGAATAGCACTTGGATTATTTTAGAAGGGAAGAGCAGCTGCATTTCTCATCCGAGCGTATCTTTAAGTGTTTTACGGTTAACTCTTCCGTAAGGTAACTGATCAGAGAAGAGCAATGTCTAGACTTCAACACGTTCTCCACTAGCCTCACTTTTACGACGTACCCATCCACAGACTATTATTCCAAAGTCTTCAACAAAACGAGGCAAAATACTTTGCAAGGATATATGAAATGCAGCAGGTTAACAGCCAAATAAGGCCAAACAAGCATCCATCTAATGATGTTTAACATCAAGGATAAACATGCTATTTAGGAGACACAAAGAGAGAACAGCTAACGTTTTCTTATTAAAGAAAAAAAAGACGACTGTTTGAAATCCAAAAATTTAGATGAGCCTAGAAGTACACGGTATCTTAAAGAACCAACTCCCGTTAAAACTTTAAAGAGCACACGAGCACATAAAAATACCTCCCCTGTATATTTTACGTTGTCGCATTACTCTGCTTTAAAGCAACTTCACAACACAAAACTTTGCAGCACATTACACAATGAACCGCTTTGTCTAAGAAAGAAAGAAAGAAAGAAGAAAAAAACAGATATATCTATGCACACAGAAGAAACGCGCGTCATTTCGCGGGGGAGGCCACCGCGTCCCTCTGCTCGAGACCACCGCGCCCCCCGGCCGCGCAGCGCCGGCCAAGCGCCGCCGGGCCCCCGCACCTGCGGCCGGGCCGGGGGGGCCGCGCTGCCGCCACACAAGTTAAAAACCTCCCGCCAACTCACTCGGAGCCGCGGCGCAGCGCGTCGCTCCCGCTCACCGTCCAGCGGCGGGCGCCAAGCCAGCAGCAGCCGCCGCCGCGGAGGCAGCGCGGCCGCCCCGCCTGCCCCCCGCGCAGGTCCCGCTTCAAGTTGCGCCCCCGACTCCGCCCTCCCCGCTGCCACCACCCCTCGGTGCGCGCGGCGCGCTGCAAGGGTCCGCGGGACGACCGCGGGGCGCGCAAGCCCTCCGCCCGCCCGGCCCCGCGCAGCGCAGCACTTACCGCGGGCGCGCCGCGCTGCGCGCCTCACCGCCGCCTCCGCGCCCCGGCAGCTGCGCCGGGCAGAGCGGCGCAGGGCGGCACTTTGTCAGCGCGGGCGGGCGGGCGGGGCGCGGGAGCGGGGGGCCGGGCCGCGTCGGGGCAGGGGAGGTGAGGGCCGCGCCGCCGCCTCCTGCCCGCGCCCCCCGCCGCGGCGGCCCTGCGCGCCCCGCGGAGTTCACTTTCCCCGCCTCCTCCCCCGCCGGGCGGGCCGGGAGTTTGGCCGCTCTTTTCGGGGAGGGCGGGGGAGGCGCGCGCACGGCGGCGTGCCCGGGGGGGGGGGGGGGGAGGAGGAGGAGGAGCAGCCGCGGCGGCCAGGACCTCCTTGCGCCGTAGCGCGGGGGAGCCGGTGCCGCCGGGCGCGCAGCCCGCCCCGCGGCCGCCCGCGCTGCCCCCGGCGGGACGGAGCCCCGCGGCGCCCGGCTGCGCCCAGCCAGCGCCGCCGCCGCGACTCGGGGCTCGTCCGGGAGCAGCGCCCGGCGCTGAGGGGCGGCCCCGCGCCGCGCTCTGCCCTGCCCGAGGGGCCTGCGCGCCGCTGGCCGCAAACACTGATGAACTTGCGCGGCCTCCTTACGCGTTTCCCGGCTACCGGCGGGGGCGGAAAGCGCGCGCCTCCCTCGCTGTGTTTCCCGAGGGGACTCGGCTGCTGCTACCAGGGGAGGGGAGGGGTCTGGGGAGATGACCCTCCCCTCCCGCCGCGCTGCGCCGCCCGCGGAGGTGGGCGCGGGCCGGGCCCCCCCCTCCGGCGGCACCCGCGGGAGTTACGCGGCCGTCAGCGCCCGGCGACCTGGCCGCGGCTGCTCTCGGGGCCGTGTCCGCCTGGGAGCCGCGGCGGCTCGCTGCGCTCCGCGCCCGCCCGCGGCGGCAGCGGTAACTCCGCGCGGTGCCGCGCGCCGCCCTGCCCGGCCCCCTCCCTCCTCCCTCCGCCTTCGCCTGCCCGGGAAAGGCGGCGGCGCCGCGCGCCCGGGGTGCGCAGCAGTCGGAGCGGCCGTGGGCGCTGCGCGCCGTATCTGCCAGAGCGTCTTCATTTTGCCAAACTTGTATTTCGCTGCCGCATCTCTGACTCGGCAATGAAAGACGCGCGGCTGCGCTGGCTTAACTGCTCCCCGGGAAACCCCCTCTGACCCGGAATGGGGGAAACACCTCGGAATCAGAGCAAGGGCGCTGCAGGTGCTACCGACGAACACTGCTGGTGCTGTCTCTATGGTTCACCGAGCCCCTTTATTCCTGTATTAAATACGAATTACCCGTGTGTCTCCCGTTGCGTGCGTGCTCTGCCGGGCTCGACCTGGGAGGCGAGGTGCCGGGGTATCCAAACTGCTTCAACAGCGCTGAGATCAGCAGTTGAAATTACAGCAGGTACTGCACCAAACAAAAACATTACTTGCACCGTTATGCAGCAGGTATAATAGAAAGAAAATCCCAATGATTCAAGCATTTTTTTAGTGGGCAGTTAATGCGTAATTCACAATACTGAGTACACAGAAAGGAATGCAGGTATTTTTGTAACGGAAGTAAGCCGTCTTCATCCCTAGGAAAGCTGTAATATCACTAACTGCTTTAAAATACCCAGAAGAAGAGGCTTGGAGAACTTTTTTTTGAAGATACCCAAAATAAACCAACGGGACTGAAATGAGTAATCTACACTGACCCCGGGGGTGCTCCTGAAGTGGTGGGATTTCAGCTTAAAAGGCAGGAACCATAAACACATCTCTAGACAGAGCTCTGTGCAGGTAAGTGCGCAGACTGTGCAGACAGAACTGGAACCGTCATGACCGTGTCTTTCCATTAAAATATGCTACGAGGATTTTAGTCCCTATAAGAAAAACACTCAGGGTGTGAAAATGTGAACCGCGCAAAATTCTATGTTACAAAACACATATAGCCAGATAAACGCGAATAATCTTAACCCTGAACTTTTGCCAAACACTATAATTGTACTTTCAAATTATACAGAACAACATTTCTACTAAATTAAAAGCAAACCCTGTAGAGTTAGGGCTTTAGATACAGTTTTCTTCTTTTTGGCTTGCAGTCTTCTAACACAAAATTAAAAATACTCTGCAAGTGTAAACGTATGAAATGGTATATTTGTGCACTAATGCTTCAGGCGTTTACTCTACCTTAGCGAAATCAGTTTGTCTAGTATTAACTTGAACTTTTTACCGCCCCCAAACATAGGGAATTAGGATGCTCCTCCCTTATATATAGAAAAATTACGTAATTTCTTCCTTGTGCAAAGCCCACCGGATAAACAACAAATGTCAAATACTTATTAATACACATTCGAAGTTCAGAGTAAATTATTTTGGTACTCTTAACTTTAACATAACTGAAATAGCATTACTAGGCTTACCAAAGTTTAATTAAATTTCAGCCTTCAGAGTTTAATTTAATTTAAAAAGTGTGCAATCACATTTGTGTTGGAGCTTTGTAGGAAAGTATCTTGCTAATGTCAACTACTAAATGTGACTAAAATCGCAGCCCAGCCCTTCTTTACTTTTCCGGATCACCAATTTTGTGGTGAAAGAACAGAAGGATATACATTCCTTAGGAGCCTTGGACTTTTTTTTTTTTTTTTTTAACGTGCCTATCAGTACATCTCCTTGGTCTGGAGGTGCTGGTGAGAGAGAGGAGCAGGACGTCCCCTGACGCACGGCACGCCGGCTCCTGCGCTGATCTGCCAGCAGCACCAAAAGAGGAGCTAAACTCGGGACGTCGCCACGTAGCTTCCCAACTTCTTAAGCCGCGCTTAGTGCGTCCTTCTGCGCTCGAGCGGCAGCGGAGGCTTCGCGCCCAGCCCGGGCGGCCCTTCCCGCTCCCGGCCCCGCTTCTCGGCGTGCGCGTCCCCGAAAACAGGGCAGCTCCAAACCCCTCCGTCCTCAAACGCCCTGGACCCGGAACCGAGCAGCAAGCACCGCTTGCGACCCCACTCCGCTCGGCGGCAGCGGCGAGGCGCGGTGCAGCACAGCGAGGCAGACACTGCCTCTGCGAGACGGGCACGGCCAGCGCTCCGCGTTGCCCTGCGCCAGGACGCCCCGCCACCACCATCACCGTCACCATAGAAAAGCTCCCCTCGCCTTCCCGTCAGTCCCGCTGGCTGATGAGCACGGCAGCGGGTGCTCCTGCCTGCTCCTCACGCACCAGCCCGCGGTGCCTACGCCCGCGCCAGCGCGGGCAGCGCGCTGGGGTCCCGGCGGCGCGAGCGGCTGCTCCCGGCAGCGCCGCCGAGCCGCCTCGCTTCTCGCCTCGCTCCGCGCCGGCGGCCGAGCCGCGCGCCCCGCGCAGCGCCCCGGCCCCGGCCCCGCGCAGCGCCCCGCAGGCCGGGACCGGGGCCGGGGCCGGGGCCGGGGCCGGGGCCGGGGCCGGGGCCGGGGCGGGCGCCGCTGCGCCGTGCGCCGGGGGGGCCGTGCGGAGGAGCGGAGCCGCGCTGGGGCGCGCTCGGTGCGCGGCCCGGGACTGGTGCGGGACGCGCCGAGCTACAGCGCAAAGTTCCCGCGGAAACCGCTTTTCCCGCAGTTGTCGCCGCCGGTATATGTTTTACGGCCAGAAGTAGATGGAGACATGCACTTTCCCCGAGCGCTGAATTGTGGTGAAATTGTAAAACAAATATTCTCATCTGATCGCTGACAAAGCCATAAAATTAAATAGCTGTCTGCAGAGGGAAATATGTCTTAATTACCTTAATTAAAGCAAGATAGGGCCTTACACACATTCATTTTGAAACCACTAAATGTACTGATTATCATACAAATCAACCTTTAAATGGGGGTCATGCTTTTCCACTACATTAGTTTGTGTTCCACTGCATAAAACAAAGCTATATGTGAAGTTGACCTTTGGTGAAAATGATGCACTTCAGCTGCACCCAACTGCTGACCCTCTTCACTGGGTTCTTACAAAAGATCCTGAAGGAGTTTGCATATAATTTGGCACACAAAAATGGCTTTCATATGTTGTTAATACCGCATTAGGAACTACTGGCTGAGCTAAACTTACGGCCTTATAAACAAGCACATAATCGTCTCAATCACCTTGTATTCCCAAGTAAGAGCCCTCACAAAAGGCCTTTATTGCCATCATGGTGAATTCATATATGCGAGTCTGTGAAAAATTAAGAATTGTGTTTGCTCCCCCAGCAAACATGCTATGGGATAACTATCCATACTTCCCATTAACAGGAGGAATGCAAAATATTTATAGCCATTCAAAAGTCAATACACAGACCTTATATGACCATGCAGAGTTTTCTACAATAAAGTCACATTTATTCAGAATTTATGATTCCTGCGAGATGAAAGAGCCCTTGTTTTAAATAAGCTTTATATCCATAATTAATACTTTTTTTTTCCTTTCTGGTTTTCAAAGTCTTTGGCTGAAAGATGCATGAAAAAAATCATTATAACAAATTCCACCCATTATCTGTTCAAGTAAAGGAAGACTATAAGATTATCTGAAGAAAAAATAAAACAAGTAGAAAGAGGCAAAAAAGAAACCTTTCTTCCCCCTGTTGTCTGTTTCTTTCCTCTCTCCTCTCCTCCCATTTACTCCTCCTAGCAGAAGACATCACTAATAAATGCAGTCTGGGAAACATCGCACTCTAACTAAAAGCTCTAATGAGCGACAGTGATCTGCTATTCAATTTTGACAATTTGGATGCTAATTGCTCTTTGGTGTGTCTAAACTGAGTTTTTAGTAAAATATAATAGTTTTTAAAAATTTCTTAGACTATTGCTATTAAAATATGTAGTACTCAAGACAACTGCTTTCATTCCTGGAAGACAAGAGTTCAGGCACTATAGTGGTAACAATCTGTGTTTGTTCCTGTCTGCTCAGAACTGTTTCTAATTGATCTGGCATGGAATTTACTTGGAAACATGTATGTTGCAACCTAAGCACAGTCCCTGTATGCTTTGTAAAGTGATCACCATATGGGCCTTATTTGAAACATTTGAGGGTTTTAGCCATTAACCTTGGTTAAATTGAGCTGTAAATTCAACTCTCGGAGTTGAATATATACACACACACATACATGGATATTCATATACATGTCTATAGACACATACAAATTGACCATTATGTATGATGCGCACATATAAATTATTTACATATTATTCTTAACGAATAAAGGTACTAGCTATATTTAGAAAACTTTGGAGTGATGTGAATGTAGAGTAAATGTGAATCTAGAGATGAAGTTGCTCGTATTTCAGAGACATTTTCAATGGATGCCATTTTTATATTTGAGGCAATTTTTATATTTTAGAGGAGAAAATATGCTTAGGGCTATTTTTGCCATAGCAGAACATTTTTTAACCACTCTCCTGGTCATGGAGATTTAATTAAGAAAGCCCAGATAAACTAACAACAAAGCCATCTGAAGTTCCTGCACAGAAAACTTTTTAGAAGATAATAGTTTATTATGATTCTTTCACACACAGGGCCAATTACCAATTTTTAACCCTCAAAATTCTTAATATTGATTTCTCATTCTGAATATAAAAGGAATGGCGATGCTTTGTTACAGGTAACAGTGAGAAGTTATGAATGCTGATGGCCTTCTTATACAGCCTTAAATTACATTGAAAAAGATACAGTTTCTTTAATTAAAAAATCTGCACCGAACTAATCCTTCTAGCTGAAAAAAAGAAAAGTTTTAAGCAATCTCTTTCTGCTCTGGGAGAGAAGAGCAGACAATACCATAACAGATCAGAAACATAAGCTATAGTGTGCAGCCAGGAGCACAGCAGGGAACTGAATACTGCTCCGACTGTGTCATTTTTTAATCCCCCATCCCAGTTTTCCCCGTCTGACCTCATGCTGAGATGAAGTTATCACAGAAGACAGCTTTACTCTCACCAATGAATCCAACCCTGGATCTGTATTATCCTCAGCAGATCAAAACACCGCTTTCATCAAATAGCTTTATCTGCATAAAAGGCATGCAATTGCCCGATAATTTCACCCAAACTATGCTATTCATTTAAAGGACAAGAAGAGAAATGTAATTCATTCCCTTTTTCCCCCCTGGAAAAGCTAACTTATACTTCACTCATGGGAACTTTTCTTTTTTTAACATTAGATCTCAAGAAGAGGTCCATTAAAAGTTTCCCCCTGGTGTACAATTAATGGTTAGAGTACCCCTGTGCAGCCTGAGTGACACAAGTGTCGCTCTCCAGAAGACTGGCAGGGAGAATTCACAAAGCTTGCTGTAGCCATGATACTGATTCCATTAGCCATGGTTCTGCTAACCCTGATAATCAAATCATATATGGCATAATTGTAGAAGCCTAAAAATAAATAATAGGCAAAGAGATTTACAGGAAAATTGGGTGGTATGGTCTTGCCTGCAAATAGAAATTTTAAGTCCTATCATTTTGCCTTGGCATAGAAAAACTGCACTGTGAGATCCCCAAATATCATCACTAATGTATGTGTTGTTTATAACAAACATGCACATATATTAAAAGTTCATGCTGGTGCCTTGTCTTCTAGAAGTGAAAGCACACGATGCTGTGGCTCACTGGCTTTAGTGATGTGCACTTCACACAGGAAAGTGACGACGGCGGTGGGCAGAAATGAGTGCCATCACAACAGCTATCGTATTTCGACTATTCCACGTATTCTATGGAAAATTTTTAAACTATTGTTGATCTTGCTGTGCTTGTAAAGATCTCATGCATATCCCCTGTCCCACAGAAAAATTACAACTGGTACGGTTTTCTTGTTTTGTCAATACTTATCGGAGAGAGTAAATATTACTTTGTGCTGTGTTTTTGTGCTTTCTGAAGTCATTGGTAACAGTTCTTGTTTTCTGAATGGTACTGTGAGCGTTCAGAACCAGAAGCAAATGCTGACTTGTGTCTGACGGAGGGAACTCTCCCCTTCTTTTTCTGATAGTACAAGGGCCTTGGTACGTCACGAAGCAGCAAATATCACACTGAGTACTTGTCCTGGCCTAAATATCGCCTACTCTATACAACACTCTGCCAGTTACTTTTTTTACAGGGCCACTGCATAAGTACTGTTCTCTATTCACAGGTTAAAACTTTTTTTCTAGGTCTTTGATACTTTTTAAAGCAGCCATTCTTTGAAGTGGCTCAGGTTTGGAATCACAGAGGTTGTCTCAGAAGAGCTGGATTAGTGAGCACAGGCCAGGGGAAGTACTGAGAGACGCGAGCTACATTCACCATGGGCCTACAGCCACTCTGGGTACACACATACACTATGGAACTGCGTATTAAAAAAAAAAATCAATTTAACCCACAATTTTCTTGGGTCCTTCCAACCTCAAGGTAGAGTGTTTGTTTCCCCCAATTTCACAAAAGTTTTGGATGTTCCGGTGCTTCTTTATAAATATATTAATCTTCCCCTGTCCAGCTATATCTTAATTTTAATGGAAATACTTCCATATCATAACTGATAAAGGAGTCTGATGAAGGAACTGTGTAGCTGAAAGCTTGTTTGCCTTTTCCAGCCACATCAGCAAATCAAACAGAGGATATAACTGTTTCTTACAATCCTTGCTTCTCCTATATTCTTAGAACATCTCACTTACAGCAAGGTTAATGCTCTACTCTGATTAAAGAGCAATTTGTTTAAGTCCAGTAGGTTTTGGACCCATGTTCCTAAATATTTTTTCCATTTGCATTATAGGGTTATAATGGGTTATGGTAATGGAATGCAACTTCTTAGTGAATTACTTGGTTTTGGTTTGTTTGCTTAAATGGGATATACTGATAGGTTTTCAAATCAAGATTTTTGTGTGAAAGAAATAGCATGAGCTGAAAATATTAAATTCCCATGTTGGGACACCTGTTCTACATACATTAGTATTCTCATATGCTGAGCCCCACATACGCTGTTAATGATACAGGGGTCCCCTTTCTGTTTATGAAAAGCAGGTCCATCTGATGATGGAGGAATCCTGGGAGAAGACAGGTGCTAGTTTGGAGGTAAGCTAGATGCTCCCCTTCCTCCAGGCTTCAAGGGTACTTCTCAGCTACTATTTTGTGGAGCAGAAGAACTTGAGAACATTTCAATGAGATGCCAGCCAGGAAGGGAAGGAATCGTATCAGAATGAACACTGCTGTCTACCTTTTGTTGGTTGAAACAATAGTGATAGAGTATCTGTACCTTAGCTGCTCCTCTGAAAAATTCAAGTTCAGGAAGATCTTTTCAGTAGCAGGGAGAAAATACAGAATAAAGAAACTGTGATGATGCTAAGTTCTTCTGTGAAAATGTAAGTGTTCTGCAGGTGCAGTGATTGCATGGACTATATGGGCAAAGACACAGATAAACATTATGTCAGCTCTGCAACCACATCACTGTCCAGGTATCAGATGTGAAGATGAAAGAAAGCATGGTAAATCTGGCTGTTTACTAGCTACAGATCCTTACATCTGGTGCCAGACCAGCCATCCTATGCCAGCTGGCTTCAAGAATTCTGTTAATATACAGGTATGTTTACTGTATCACAGTCTGAGCAAGTGGGTATGATCAGCATTAAAAAGATACAAGAAATATAATGCAGAAAGCCAATCCTCTCTAGAGAGATTTCCATTTAGGGAAAAGGAGGGAATAACACAGAAAAGCAAATAGACAGATCAATTGGAAACTTTACCAAAGATGCCAGTATTAACGCCCTTGTTCACCTCTCTCCCCTTCCACAATTAAGTCATAATATCAATAGCTTTAACTCAAAATTTTTATTAACGTCAACTACTGCTAGACTAGAATTCATTTTTTAACTTATGTATTTATGCTATTTCCAGATATAGAAAATAGCCTCATTCTGGATTTCCAAATCTGTTTAGTCTGCTCCAAGTTACAGAAAATGTCTTCATTTTTCTGGGTGGAGAAAAGTTTATAACACATTAAAAATACCCATTATTTTTGTGAAATAGAAATTAATTGAATTGAATATACAGAGTGCTTAATCACTAGAAACTGTATATAGAAAACTCCAATGCTTTCAATGAAAATTGTACACAAAAAGAATCGTCTAACAGATAATTCCACCCTCACATATAAGTTCTGAACATAATTTATTTCGGTAACTTATGGTGACCTAAATTTGGATTCTGTGGTATTCATCTTGCATTCAGAACAACGTGACTTACATATGTTTATGCAGAGACACAGCAGCTTGAGTGGAACTCCATACTCTTTTACGCATCTTACCTCGGCACTGGAGAACCACCAGCTGCAGAGCCAGTGCTGGCACTGACATAGGTTTGGACTGCCACAGTCCTTTCCATCACATGCTTTTAACTTTCTCTTTGCATTCTCATTCAGTCATATATTACTTACCGCCTATATTACTTAAGGTAATATAGTAATCTAAGCTTGTAGATGCCTAAATTCTTTTTTTTTCAGGAATTTAAATATATAAAGATGCAATAGAACGGAGGATGAAAAACAAAATAAAATCACTTTTGCTTTCATCACTTTCTTATTTTAGTTCCCAGCTACTACCATACCAGTGCAACATTTGTGTTGCTGATTTCATGGCGATGTAACTGCACATCACGCGTCTGATTCTGCAGTAAGTCTGCAGAATTATATGGGCTCAAGACTAGATCTGAAAGAGTGTATTCCTCAAAACTTACAATAGAAGATAAATAATGGCAGGATTTTTTAAAGACTAAAGTTGCCATCACACCACTGAGTACTTCTGATGTGATTGTGATGTCACAGCAAAATCCTGAATTCTGAGAAATGTGTGGAATCTTAGAAAAACTAAGTTTCAGTTCAGCAAAACACTAATGCTATTTTGCTGATTCAGAGAAAAGCTGTCCCACTATTTTGAGGACAGGATTTGCAACAGGGCTAAATGGAAAGGGAAATAGTTTTAATCTGTTTCATTTTACAACGTAAATCTTTTGGAAGCTTTATAATACACAAAGCTATAGTTCCTTTTTCTCAGACATTCACTAGTAGAAGGAAACTAATTAAATCCTTTGTATATTTATACTGTAAAAATATAGCTTTTCTGTTTTTACACTAATCATAAAGAAATGGCAAATCACAAAGAAGCAGGAGCAGAAATCTATAGCTCATGGGTTGGCATAGCTAGAGTTCTGCATGCATTTATATTTTTCCATTGCAGAATAAACAGTTCTCAAACTAATCCCAGAAAAATAAACTTGTGATGTCTGTCAGAAGAAATTCTATCATAGGAAGTAAAAGAATAGCTAAATAAACCTATTGATTCAATTTTATGTGGCTTATAACCTTTCAGACTGTTCCTGCAAAGGTTGTTTTTGCAGCCTGCCTCACTGGCCATTTCAGCCACTACGGCAATATCACTTTCTTCCTCTGACAGCCTCTTCTCTACTATTGAACTTAAGCTACTTGTCTTCATTTCGAGGATTCTTCCATTGCCCTTTCCCATCCTGCCAGTCATCTCTTTCATACTGTCAAGAGCTCAACACCATGTCAGACTGGCATATGATGCCAGCCACTGTTGCCAACTGTAAAATTTTCAAATACTTCTCAGTGCTTTTTCCTATGATTTCTCTCATACTTGGAAGAAATTCTTTGTAAAAATCACATTTTTTTTATCTCACTTGTTCTCTAAATGCTTCTTAGAGCTTTTCTTGTGGTACCTTCAGAAAGCGTGACCGATTTTGTGATTGTGCTGAGGTCATGTCTGTTGAGCTGGCCACTACTCTCCCGTTGTTTCATTGTACTGTCATTTAGGCTTTTTGCCTTGTTGCTTTTGTTCTCTGTTTAGATAGTAAGTTCTCTGGAAGCAGGAGAAGTCTTTTGGGTTTAAGCTGCGTCTAATGTAGCGAGTCTGAAAGCTCCTGCAGTCTGAGTGCTCATAGAAGCTGTGGCAATACAAATAAGTAACAACACCAGCAATAATCAAATTCACATACCACTTCCTTTTGTAATTTGATAAAAGGTTCCATGTCTACACCGATAATATTTCTAATTTCTCTGTGTTTTCCATATGCATGAGTATTACTTTGGCTTAAAGAAGTGTAGCTGCATGTGTTGATTCTCACATAAATGATACCAGAGTATTTTAACACACATACTTATTATTACATACTAAAATGAAAAGCGATAAGCAAAGAGGTTCCCATATCAATAAAAAATTAGTAAATGCCATCCATAGTCAAAATTGCCTGTGTAACTGTAATTCAGTACCCTGCACTTAGATAGAAGGATATTGTCTTTAATAAAGAAATACTTCATCTTTCTGAAAGACCACAGTCTTATTTAAAGGAAGGGTAGTCCATTAGTATGCATTTTTATCCCCTACATTCAATAGATTTTACCTGCTCTTATTACCACATGCCACTAGAAGGATGCACTGAACAAAAACATTATTAATTTTGTCATAGACTTTTCTGTGGCAATTTGGGCATAACTTTTTAGTACTTTACACTCCAAATAAACCTAGTGGAGCTCAGTATTAAATCTCTGGAATTGTCTGATGCTCTGCACATTTTGGGTGCCTAATCTGGAATTCACAGGTACGCCGAAGACAGAGGGCATTGCCCCATGTAGCGCTTTAAATGTTTCTAAAGCAGTTGTCATAGCTCTCCGCTGCAGGTGTGACTGCACAAAACCGTTACAAATCTAGCTCCAGGTTTCTCCAAGGACTTGGAGAATATGTAACACAGAAGTAGAGTCAACTGTGAACATTTTGGCTTAAGAGATTTTTTTCCCAGAATCATATAAAAATTCTTAGCAGAGGCAGACATTGCTCAGTTTTTCAGGTGATCAGCAAGGTTCCTTAACCAAGAAATCATCCTGTCTCTTGCAGTCCTCTCCCTTGCTTGGTACAACCAAACATTCACATTTTGCAGCTAAAGAAGAAATTGTTCTAAAGAGAGTATAGCCCAATCACTGCAAATCAGTGCATATATATACTTTTATATTCATTCTGTGCATTTAATGAAGCAGAAGTTGCATGAGGGAATATTTATGTAAGATCATTTAATTAAACCATGTAACAACACCACAGAAATAGTATTTCACAGGCATCCTACATTTTGCCACTTTCTTACTTAGTATTTAGTTTTGCAGATTTTAACATTATTTTAATTTACTTTCTTCTTACAGCTTCCTAATAAAAAAACAAAATGAAAACAGTAGGTATTGTGTGGATTCACACTGGCCTCCACAGCAGGTACTCAGAAGTTCTACCCTTTGATCCATGGACCTTTACCACCCACCATACTAGTATGGTAGTTGTTAGTTGTATGTATACATAGTAGTATACAGTAGTTGTATAGGAGTTGTTAGTTTCTATGTGGACTACGGTGAAGGGAAAATTTCTCTTCTTGTCTTCTATTCAATTTCAGCTATCAGTTTCTTTTAAATGGAAAAGATAATAAATATTGAAGTATTTTTTCTTGGTCAAAATTTTGAAACTGAAATGCTTTGTTTTGAAATATGTGGGATTCCTAAATGAAAGATATAAATTTTAAATTTTGAAATGCCTTTTTTTAAAGAAAAACCTCTACTTGAAAGAAAATGGCTAAACAAAGTTAAAAACTGGAAATAAAGCAAAACATTTAATTTTTGACTTGAAAAAAATGCTTGCATTAGCAGACTAATGCCCACTTTCCTGATCCTGATCTTTAACCCTTCTATAATTCTCTTTCAGTTCTACTTGAAATTCTACCCTTCCCTGTATTTTGTCAGAGTGAATATCAGACTAAATCAGCCATCACTCACCTAGCTTCCTTGCTGGCCTTTACTAGCTCTCTGCATGCACCTCCCCTCCAGTTCACCCACCTCAGTCCCACATCCACCTTCCCTGAACTTTGAACTTTTCCACAACTTTCTCCGCCTCATGCCCTTCTCGGTGCACTCTGGTACTTGCAATACTTCCTTCTGAGCTTTACACTTTAATTGCCCGTAGGAGATGTCTGAGCATTGGCTAACTAAAATGTGACTCTGCTGGGACTAGCAGATAGACTATAGTGGGCAAAGGATTTTTTTTTAAATTTTAAATGCCATTGCTGATCATGAAGAATACTTTCAGAAACCAGGCGGAACGACTGAAATGAAATTCCTGTAATTCCTAAGTAGGAAATAGTCAGTTCAGATGGTATCTTAAGAGACCTCATCTTCCAAAGTGGACATTTCCTTCCCAGGAGGGTACGTTATCTTGAACTTCACTCCACTCTGCCTCTGGGCTGCTACTAGTTTTCAGCCTGTAAGGTTAGCATTAATGCAGTTATTTCATGGAAATGATTTAGCTAAATCTTGTCTTATTGAGTAGCCCTTGTGGCAGCACTCTACTTAATTCGGAATAACCAGAAAGTGAGATGAAGCTTTTCTAGGACCATTTTTACCTTCAGCACCACAGGCAAGTGACATAAAATCTTTCTTGACTGCACTAACCCTGAATGTTGTGAAATGAAGGAGCTGGTGTAGTAGTTTTCATTTTTAAATGGAAATCTCAGTGAAAGTAAAAGAAACAGTCTTAGGGAAAGACTCATTTCTGAACAGCATATTCAAAAATAGTTGTTCTGAGTGCTTGTATTTAGGCAATTTTCTTGCTCAGCTGTGCATTCAGGATTGAGTTGAAAGATAGAGGTGAAGCTGCTTATTTTGCCTGATACAATCTCATCCTTTCCAGAAAACCTATCTCACCAAACGACAAAGTAAGCTGCTGTTTTGAGGACCTGATGCAGTTGTAGAATTACAAACTCTTACGACTTTGAGTTAAACTTTCGGGAGAATGTGTTGTACGTTCAGATGGCTGATAGTTGCAACACTCTCAGTCCTGTTTCTACAAGCGATAAAAGTGAGAAGCTGGAAGAACACATTTTCTGTATCATTGAAAAAGCATCTGGAAGAACACCTGAATGAACAAGAGGAACAATAACATCAGTGCTCATGAGGCTGTAAAACAATAATGAAAGTGTCCAACCAATTGTTCAAAATGCTGGTAGTTTGTAGGAAATACTTATTATTGACCTCCTTTACTTTTTATTCTCCCAATTCTCTTGCTTTGTTTGTCTCAAATACCGGAGACCATTTTAAAGGGCCAGATTGTTAGTTTGCTATTACAGTAACAGATGTGAGCTTGTAAAAGAACAGAAATGGGAAGTTTTAAATTTCATTATGGGGCTTCCTTTGAGTGTTGTGGTAACTTGTAATGCCAAGCACTTGTCGCACCAACCTATGCACAAATAACTGAAGAGACTATAGGAAACATTCCTCATGATAACCTACATGCAGACTAATTTTCACACTGTATCAAAGGCTGCTGTGCCTCCCCCAATTTATGGATGAATTTCCACGTTGTATGGTGTACAGATTATAGTAAATCAGATAAATATCTGCATAAAAAGCAATGATCTGATTGTTACCCTTTAATATTTGTTACAAATCCTTTTTCCTAAAACATTCAGAAAAAAACTAAATTTTAATTAAAAAAATTCTGTTTAAGTCAAGAATAATATGGATCAGTCAAGAATTTCAAACATTTATGTTAAAATAAAATAGCCTAGCTCTACTGATTTCACTTTATACTAGCTACTAATCTGGACTCAACTTTCTAGCAGCAGTTTCTAAAAATATTTTTAAAAACTCCATCAAAATGCTAAGCAGTTCAAAGAATCAAAATTTTTATTTATCTTGCAAATGTTTTTCCTACTTCAAACATTTTTTACTAAGTTGATGTGAAGGCAGTAGTCACCTTTCTTTGTTCATGTTGTACAGAAATGTCATTTACAGATGCCTGCCTTTCCATCAATGCATTAATAACTTGCATTTGTGTATTGTTATATTATATATTAACATTTTATAATGACACTTTAAATATTTTACTTGTACTTACATTTTACTTTGATTTGTATTGAGTACAAGCAATTGCAGTATTTCTATTTACACAAATATTTTCAAATGAATATTTTAAACCAGTCCTTGCTTAAAAAGAGTATTGCTACCTCTTACAATAATTGTCCTGTTTACAGTATTGTGACGAACATTTGATCTGTTGTACTAGAATATCATGGATAGTTTAAGAGTTTTTCCTTCTATGTTTTACATTACTTTTCCTTTTGTAAAATAAGGACAGTGTTTCAGATAACTCCGTTGGAGCATCTCTTCTATTCCGGCTGTATCATAAATGAGTAAACTTCTCCCTTTCTGAGAAAGCACTTTGATAGTATCTTCTGGATTAACTGCTTTTACAGCCTCCTTTTCTCCTCTACATGCTGCCACATCTACTTTTAGCTGGATATCTAGTATTCTACCTATTGGCCAGTGATACAACAAAAAAAATATATGGTGTTTTACTTTAAGCCCCACCCAACATAGGATGCTTTTTCCTGTGGTCTTTCATAGCTAAAAATATATAGCTTTTGCCTTCTTGGCTTCTCTTACTGCCTGTGTATAGTTATGCTCACCCCTCAGGCAGGCTTTAAGCATTTAGTAACTTAAAAGGCTACAAACCATGCAAATATATATTGCAAATGTCTCCCTTTGGTATTAATAATACTCCAGATTTACTTAGAATTTTCCACTTTAATTATTCAATGTACTTCCCATTATTTATGATATTTATTTATTGTTTGAATTTCTCACAACTTGGGCAATGAAAGTTAATAAAAAGTGTTGCCCTTGCATATTCTTTCTAGCAGAACATTAAGATTTCATCAATAAAATATGTGATTAAGAGCAACTGTTTTTATTGGGCCAACAAAAACAATAGAAATATTTTTGTTGAGTTTGTCTTACACTTGTGTTTTGTTTGATATATGCTCCCAATAATACGATCAACGCACATCTGGGCTAACATAGATTTACTTTTTAAATCCTGCATAAAATCAATCTCCACATTAAAAATTACCAAATTTATTACAAGATTTTCATTAGACTATAGATGCTTATATTTTGTACAGATTTGCCATTTCTTCTCATTGTCAGCATCTGCTGCCCACACTGCTATTTCCTACAGGGAAGGCCTATTAATGTGCACTGTCATTTCAGTTACTGTATTGTATGGCTACTTAATCATGTTCCAGCTCAGAGATTCTCTGTAGTTTCTCCTCACCCTGCCCTTCCATGGTAGTTAACTCCAATGAAATTCTCATTTGGTACTGAAAATTGGAAAGAGTACTTTAGAAATAGTAGTCTAAGTCCATGTACACTTTATTCCCTAGTACTCTCACTTATTGCACATTGTCCGTAACACACTTCTTACACGACACTCGTCGCCACGTTATGTAATCCAATTCTGGGTCAAAGTACTGCTTTTTTTTTTTAAGAGCATAAATTTAGTAGACCAAAACCAACTACTCATTCAGCAAGGTATTATTCCTGAAGGCAAAAGTCCATGGTATTATTATAAATGTATTTTATAAATGTATTTCATAGGATGAATGGAGGGAACATTTTAAAATCAGATGCCCTGTACTCAGGAGATCCTATTCCTGAACATTCACATCTATGTTTTGAAGTGAAATCCCACCAGAGAAGTCAAAAGACTTTGCAGTAACAAAGGTGGGTGTTTTGGTAATTAAGATTCACGTTATAGAGATTCTAGAGATCAATAGCAACCTTGACTTACACTTGACCAAGGATACAGGACATGCCATCTGCGCGTAGTGAAGAAAATGTACAGGCTTCCTGTTGGTAAACCTGATGATAAACCTTTCATTTAGCGTAATTTGTAAAATATTTTCCACTGGTGATATATTTTATTCATTCAGTCTGGAAGCTATAAAGACATGCCTTACCGAAAAGTCTGTATCTAGATAAACCTTTACAGTTTTTTTCTAGGGAAATGGACCTGTATACTGCTGTTCTGGGCTGTGGTTTGATCAGTTATATTGTTGACCACAAGATTATTATTATCAGTTTCAGATTAATTAACTTAGAACTGCTTCCCAACTATTAGAAGTCGATCGGCAACTAAAATTACCAGTGTAATTTCTGTTAAAAATCTATTTTTAGACGTAAAAGATTTACAATATTTCATCTAGTAATGAAAGTTGTAGGTCAAATCTTAGAAACAAATTATTTGTCCATGAACTATTTCATCCATCACATCTACTTTTTGAAAGATCCAGATTTGTAATTTATGAGTTCTCAAATTAGGATTCATTTTGCCTTCATTTATGTTTTTCTTGATGCTTATACCTTGATGTGAAAGTGGCCTGTTGGCAGAAATTGAGGCTCAAATTCCTTTGTCAGGAACCCCTGCAGCAGGACTGGGAAAAGGCAGGGTGGATTTGTATAGAAATACCTTCATTTCTCAGAAGAATTGATCTGTTCCCTGTGCTGGCAGAGCTAGGCAATTCTCTGCATATTCTGGCTTCCTAAAGCTCATTTTCATTACTGCAAACATATGGGATTTTCACACCAAAGTTGGAATTTTTCTTACTTTTTCTTTCACTTGTTTAGATTCTTCTACTGTCAATGGAAAGAGATGAGCAATAAGCACTGTTAGACACAAGAAGGGAAGATCTGCTTTCTTGGATAGCTGCCTCTCTAATTGCGATAGAAGAAGCCCACAGCTAGATTAAAGCAGATTTGTAACTAGAAGATCTATGCAACATAGGAAATGAAGTGAGAGAAATCCCCTCTAAATAATCGGCCTGACATAACACAGCAAATCTGTGACAGAGCCACAAGCTGGACTCCTCTCTTCCACATCAACCACACTTGAACTGTATATCCTACTAATCAAAAAACCAAAATTAAAATCAGTTGTTTTTAAGACAAGTGGTGACCACATACTGGGAAGGAAGAATAAAAACAAAGATGGTCATAGTTCATTATCGCCTGAAACCTCTGTGACTAGAACTGGTTAATATATACCATGTACATTTATGGAGTTACTATTAATTATTTTAAAAATCCTTCAAGGATTTTACAATCCTTCAAAGGAACATTAAGCTATAAAATTGTCAAGGCTAATAAAAAAGTGTTTTGAACACAAACCTACAGTTATGTATTATTAACATAATAGCTCCACTAGATACATTTTTACCAAATTCTACTGTTAATTTTTGTTGAGGATCAGTAATTTTTGGAGGTCTGCTCAGCAGGAGGTAGTATACCAAGCTCAGCTCTGCTGGCTCAGCCAGGGAGATGCTTATTATTACTTGTTTTGGGAATGTGGTTGCACACAGCAGCTCCTCCTAGAAAGACCTGGAACACGATGTCCCACAGGAACGTGGAAGAGCTCAGTAATTTGGGATTTTGACTTAGTCAAAGCAAAATTTATTTGCAGCCCGGAACTGGAAAGAAATCTGTCGATGGAATAGCCCTACCTTAACAGCACATATTATTGGTGACCAAACAAAATGTCAGACATCCATATAAAACTGCTCTGAAAGTTGCAAATGACTCTAAATACCTAGTTAACAACCCCCTCCCCAAAGAATATAAATCATTTTTTGGGTTTTTTTTTGCTTTTCTATTCAGTTTACATATTTTTTAAGTTTGCTTCACAATCCAAGTATAAAAAAGTAAAATGAGTAGATTAATAATGTGGCTCTCTACAGAGGAATCTATATGTTTTAATAAATACAGAGGAATATATATGTTTGAATAAATACATTATGTGATACTACTTCTCTAAAAGCTGTTTAACCTCTGTTTGCTAGTCCATGGGCATGCACAAAAAGTGGTCTTGCCCATTTCCCAAAGATTCAGCAGGGAATGTGCTGCGGCGAGATGCTCTAATTGTTCAAATTTTATTGTTTTGCAAAATATAGTGTAAGATAATTTTGTGCAAGTAAGATGTATTACAGTTAATTAAAATTAAACAACATTTGTCAAATAAGCAATGTATATTTTGTGATACACTATGCCTGCATTGTGTTTGTTTGCATATTCACTAATTCACAAAATTTAATGATTTGCAATCACTTTTCCTGCTACTAGTGAGAAGTAGTGAAAGTGAATGGCATAATTATTTACATTTTTGCAAATTCTCATATAAGTTTGAAGTCATATTTACTGTTTTAGACAGAGCTGAGTTTTCTGCCTCTTGATGGTTGGATTTGTAGTAAATTATCTACCTCCCTCATCAAAGGATAAATATAGAATTATTCTCTCCCCAATAACCACTTGGAAAGTTCTTGCAATATTTTCACCAAATTTCTAGAACTAGGTCACGAAAGTAATTATTCATTTTTCCCAATACAACAAAAAGGTCTTGGAATGTAGGTCAAACCAAGGAGTCTAACACTATTTTTTTCATTATTTAGAAAAAAAAAAGTTAATATTATCCTATTTGATATGAGCAGATCTGCTTTTTAATAAGATGCACTAACATTTTTAGTGTGGTATTTTCTTTATGTTTTATTTAAAATGTTAACGGAGTGTATCTGCAATTCATATAATTTATCTTTAAATCACTGTTCTCCAGAATAATGCTTTGTGAGTACTGTAATACACAGGCAAGTCCTCTTAAAGAACATGCATCAGTTCTGTTCCCTTCTGAAGTATACTGCAAATGCCCTCTAACAGGGCACAGCAGCATTACATAAATCATCTTATATGAAAAATTAACATGACATCAAATATTTATAAATATTAATGTGTATGTTAATATAACCAAAGCTGTAACAAACAATCATAACCTTGCCAAGTTTCTTAGGACAGGCACTGCTGATAATGATATCCATTATCTCTGGAGGAACGCACAATTATGAAAGTATACATGAGATGCTTATATTGTTATCTGCTTTTAAATTCATCCATTAAACACTGCACCTCACACTGGATGTTAACCCTCCTCTTATCTCTCTGTCAGGTACTATTATTCTGTGTGTTTACAGTTACATGCGAATGAAAAATGAACAATTGTTTCTGTGTATACGATATCCCTACGTCATTAACGTGTATTTTATTTGATGTCATACATTCCTTTGCTCTATGGCAACTACAGCTTATAAAGCCTGATACCTATCTGCCTACCTATCTACCTATCCGCACCTCCATCCTGTCCAGTGCATGGCCCAAATAGGAATTTTGGAACGCTTTGTGTTTGTCTTTCGCAGGGGCTGCATTCCTGCTATTATGATTAAAGGTGTGCCAGTATCTACACAAAAAACTTTAATTTTTGGCTCAGTAATTATTCCCTAAAAGTTGATTTCAAAGTTAAACATAATATACAATAGAACGCAGCTTGCTGTGATCAACCTTGATCAGTTGCTACCAATTTCAAGCACTTTTTTATTACCGCTTACCTAACACCGAAGTGACGGAGAAGAAAAGGTTGAGCCAACGCCACAAATGTAACTTTGTTTCAAACATAACTTTGTTTCTCAGAAAGATAAGATTATAGATCTTAAAACTGTGCTCACTGTATGTGAAACACAGATTAAGTTCCATGAAACTTCCTTAAAGGCTTAACGTGCACACCTAACACTAGGTGATGCAAATTGCAGTTTGCAGTGAAGTCTGCACCTGACTTGAAGCACAAGTTGTGCCTCTTTGGTAACTCACAGATTCAAATATGGCTGTAGACTTTTTCCTGTTACTTATTTTTACAAAATAAATCATCATGAACATATATTCAGTAAAAACTGCCCCTGAAATACTATACATCATCAATATCTGTTATCATTCAAGACAAATAAAATCAATACTAGCAATTTTAGATAATAACATTATCTTCCTTAAAATTATTGCTAGTGCTATTACTATGTATGAGTACAGTGAAGTCTGTTTCAAAAATTGAGACAATAAGCTTTAAAAAACAGGCTTCCAAGCTAGACTATCTAGCTACCTTCATTTCACTGAGGAGTCAACTAAAATGCAAAGCAGTTAAATAACTTGCCCTAACTGGAAAAAAAATCATGTAGCTCAGCCAGGGAGCATCTGGAGTAAGAGACTCCAGGGGAACCAGCTTTCAGGGCAGACCTGTGACACACCGATTTCCTTAAAGTGCGGTTACTTTTAAAGGCTCAGCTGAGAAAGGCAGAATGTGTTTGCACCTCACATGACTTGTGTATGATAGTTAAATGTTATTTTAATGACTCTGTTTAGTTTTAAAATTAATTTTGTATTTTTTTAATTCTGGAAATATTGAGATTTCCGTGATTCTCCTGGAAAAGTTAACAACTCCTAAGGCAGGAAGTGAAAGGAAGAAGCTTGCTTTTCTAAAGCTACCTGGGTCTGGATGAGTTGGTTACGGTGTGTTTTCAGCACTTAAGATTCTATTGATTTTAGTCTGATATTGCGAAGAAAGGAAGAATGGGTTTTTTTGAAACAAGAAAAATAAAACAGAAGTCCACATATATTAAAGAAATCCTGGTCTGACTGGTTTTGCCACTTCAAATAAGAATACAGACTGTTTTAATGCCTATATTCCATTCCCTTATTTGATCACCCATTGCAAAATATGGAGATCAAGACTTTCTATTATACGTGTAACAAAATAAAAATGAGAAGTGAGGCCAAATTTAGAAAGAAAAAACATTTACAAAGGACACACTTTTTTTCAGCAGACTTTCCCCTTTAAATGTTTTGTCTATCAAGTCCTAAAGGACATAATATTAAAGTTCCTAAATCAGTTCTGGAAGAGTCATATAGCTTCTCGGTTTCACTTTTTAAAGGAACATAGGATGGCCTTGTAACATAAATTTTAGGATTTAGGAGATTTTGATTCAGTTATAAACGATATCCCACACCCTGGATAATTTAGGAATCATTTGTTGCCTCTGTTTTTCATGATAAATGGGATTATTATCACTTTTGCTAGTCTCAGGTTTTTCCAGTGCAAGAAATCACTTATTACATTTTTGCACAGATACTTTTACAATTTACCCCATGTCAAGTCTTTAATAACCACTGAAATAAATTATATAAAGTAATTACGTAAAAACAAATAATCTAAAATAAACTAAAATATTGTTTTCATTAGATAGCTGTTCATACTCTTTATGTTTTTAAGATTGCAAATTAGAATATTAATTCAATGCAAATCACTGAGATTAATTATACTCCACTAGTAACATTCCTTTAGTATATTACAAACAAATGCATTTTTTAAATAAAAAGGAAGTCTAAATAATCAGTCATTATTGCATGTATACCTCAGACAAAAATCATGACATACATCAAACCATGCAAATTATGGGCACCAAAACCAGATGCTCTCTTTTTTATTTTAGCATTCTGTCAATATTCTGGGATGCCTCATGTATATATGCCTGATACATCTTTCTCGTTTTACTACTTTTATAAGCATTCAACCGTTTGCTTATTATTGTTCTTCTTTATTGCAAAAAGGTACCTTCAGTGTAGTTGTAGGTTATGCACAAGAGACTCAAATTTCAGAGCCTACATTATCTCTCAGAAACAGAAAACAACGTGCATAGAGTGTGAAATAAGAACCCTACTCTCACACAAGGATGACAGTCTGAATCGGACCTTTTTGCATATGCAGTTTTAATCTTTATTTATAAAAAAAATCAATAGTTGTCAAGTTAAAAAGTCACCCTTGACTGAGGTTAGAAAACTGTAGAGTATATTTTCCCTATTGTATAAAATTATCAGAACCATTTTTCTTAGCAATTACCTTTGTATTTTCCTACCTTTTCCTTTAGAAAACTGTAAACAGAGAGTCAAAACACTTGGCTATATACTTAGAATAACATCTAATCCCTGCAGTTAAACAAGAGAACATGAATATACTAGCTACCACATGTTTCTATAGCTTCTTGAAAGGGCTATACTTTAGTTTAAGTAATTTGGTATTTGCTCTGTATTATTATACAATAAGAAAAAAATTCAATGGATATTCTTTCTTTTAATCAAACCTCTTTTAATGCCACAAACCTTCATATTAATTTCCATTGAATACTGTATTCCTGCACTCTAAATACATGTTCATTAATACAGAATACTTATACTCCAAACAATTTTTTTGGTCTATATATTCCTGTATTAGTACTAATGATGTGGAATTATAATCACTTACACTAATTTTACCAATAAACTTAAAAGTTCTTAAATAAAAAGACTGATCTGAAAAGCATATGTTTACAGAAGAGAAGTTAGTTTAAAATCCATACAGAAATTGAAAATGTATTTTTTAAAGAAGTTTTGATTCCTAAGTTGCTGATGTAAAGATAACTTTTACATTTCTGGTTAGAGCACATTCTCTCTGGACAAAATTGCAAGGTTTTTAAAGGGTAACCTGTATATCATTTGTACATTCTTTAAAAGAAAGGCTATAACTGTCAAAAAAATAAAGATTTTCTGATCCTTCTGCAACATCTTTCCCTTATAGCATTAAACAGACTGAAGCAGTTTTTCAGACAAGTAAGCACCAGGAGGAAAACACTGGAGGTTCCTACTGAACTAAAAAGGCCCCTATTAGACCGCACAGATCATTCAGAAAATGTCATTAAAAGCATGGATATTAAAAAATAAGAATGAGAAAAACACTGAAAGTACATATTCCTTTCAAATATAGCTGTGTGCTACCTGCGTGATTTACTTTTAGGTATGGTTAGAAAACAAATTATTTGAGGCATGAGGAGAAATATCATGGATTTCACTTCAATGAGTGGAGAAACAGCTGGTCTTGTACCATGGCGGATTGTATTAAAAAAACAGCTGAAATTGGGTTCAGGAGTGAATAAAGGATCTAAGGCTGATGGAAACCAAGCATGTTACCAAGGTGACATATTTCATCTTGGTGGGACAGCCGTAAACATCCTAATTCAGATAACCTACGGTGCACTAATGCTCAAAAGACAACTTACTTTCTCCACTTGAAAGACACTAAATTGCTGTAATTACTAACAGAAATAATGCAAGGAGCAGAAAAGGATGTGTATTTTGTAGAATTAGGAAATAGAAAAGAGCGAGAAAAGTTATATAGCCTAATAACATTTTCCAATTACTTTACAGAATACATGTTTTACTGTTCAGGAAGATTACAAACTTGTCAGCTAACATCGTAGTCCTATATAATTACATTCTTAATTGTCAAATAATGCTTATGAAGTCCTTAACACCATGGAATCAGCTTCAAGAGGGAGAGTGTTTTCAGAGTGGCATGAAGGTATTTCCTTCCCTTGGTGTTGGTCATGTGGATTACTCAAGGCAAGAGAGAGCAGCCGTCACTATCTGGAAGGCAGAGGCTTTCTTCGAGAGGAGGCGGGAGACTGTACATAAACAGTGGGAGACTTTATTCAAAGTACGAGAGTCAAGGGCTCTATTACAGCTGATTAACACATATAATAGCAATTTCCACTCTTTTATTTATAATTATATTTTTAAATTTTAGCTGTTGCATTCCATTAACGCAAGAACTTTGCTAAGCATAAATACCTGCTTAAGTAGGGTCCCTACCTTTTGTGTACCTGAGGAGATAACAATCAGACAAATGATATGAGATGAGAATTAATTTGTGTTTCTTTTCCTGACTGTACAGTTTTTCTCTCTTTGTTAGCATTTAATTGAAAGGTTTGAAGCCTCCAGCTTACTAAGTAACACGTCATGCTTCCATTCAGAATGTGCCAGCATGCTGGTAGGTAGGTATACATTACATGGCGTTTTGTGAACGCTGACCCTGCTCAAGGCACATGGCGGGATCTTCGCACTGCTGGTCCTGCTGTATGACTCGTATGGTACGATCCAGAGGAGAGTGGCTGATTTTTATTGGTCGTAAAAGTGAGACCACAGGTAGAAGAAACAGTTCAGAGAGAAATAGAGAGTACTTTTCTTGTGGTAGAGTTCCTCAAGTTACCCTGATTTTAAATTTGAAGTGCCTTAAGATCAACAAAAGATGCTTCTGTTGATGTACATACTTATGTCTCCAGCACACCCAAGTGTTTCTGCAGATAGGAAGGGACTGAGAAGTGACGTGGAACACACCAAACCTACCTCAGCGTCACTTCATCAGAGCTAATGGCTTCGCACTTCTTTCTTCAGATCTGAATTTGACTCTCTGCAATCTAGCTCAGCTTTGGCAGTAAAAGACAAACATGTATTTCCCGTTGAAAACTCTGTAGCACAGTGCCTGCGGAGGCAGCCGAGGGCAGAGCCTTGCCCTGCCTCCTGCGGTAGCAAGGGGGCTGCAGGCACAGCCCGGTGTCCTGGTGAGGAGACAAGTTTCCAAACGGGAGTCTGTCAGCTAGCCGGAGCAGCCAGGTAGAGTCCAGGTACCAAAGCAAACAGAAGTACTGGCAAAAAAAGAAAGAGGGGAAACCAGACTCGATCTAAAAAGCAGCATTAATAATGCAGAAGAAAAGGGAAAATACACACACAGGGAAATTTCTTCAGAGCCCAGCTATCTTGCCGGGTGGCAGACTCATTGTTCCAGATACAGCAGTGCCCCCCAGCACACACAGCCACCCGCCCAGCAAGGTCAGAGTGTGACTTTTCACCGCAATCTGGAATTGGACTATGTCCACGTTTCCTCACACCAAACGAGAATACTAATGCTGGGAACACGGAGGGGTCAAGAAAACAGAGATGTTGAGCTGATGGAAAAAGGAAAGTCTCAGGCTACCAGCTGGATGAAACTGGAAATTTGGCTCCTCAAAGAGTGGGGAATTTTCTGCACTGGAGGGTTTGCAAAGGCTGTTCACCTGTTGGCCAGCGTTGTCTAAGTTACTATGCTGAAGAAAACACAGACACCTCTCTCAGGCTGCACAAGCACAATGTGTATATATTGATGGTTGCACACAAACCCCACATACTCGAAAGAGCATAAATAGAAATCTATACATTTGAAATTGCTAGAGTAGCTGTATACACAAATCAGGACTGGGAAAGAAGTGAGGCTAGTACTCTGATACTGATTCAGGGGATCATGCTTAGCCCGGCTCTTACCCTCACTATACTCTGCCTGCAGCTTTGCCTAAAGATTATTTAAAAATCAGTTAAAAATTAGCACTTGCCTCTTTTACAGACCTCTTTTACAACAGTCAATTACTTTGTAAGTAACAAGTACCGTAAAAGGCCAACTGTGATTTGAAGAATGAATATGCTCTGAGCATCGTCATTTATACTGGCGAACACACATGCAAGCAGGCGTTTGTCACTTTGTCTGGGCACCGCAAATTGTTCACATCTCCTTTGTCTGCTGATGCAGTGTCCAGGCACAGCCTTTAAAAAATGGTAGAGGTCGAAGCTACGTTCGTTTTATCTTAGGACGGAATTAGAACATGAATAATATTTTACATGCTCTTTTTTTCAACAACTGGCTGAAAAATTTGTTCTGAAAGTTTTGCATCTCTCAAAACTCATGAAAACAGTGGTCTCAGCAGATCTGTAATGCATCAAGAGTTCAGTGTTTTTAATCTCTAAGCAATTTCTCAGAGGCTAAAAGTATAAACCTGATCAAGAGATGAATAATACTTTAGACACTGAAATCTGTTGGGACTATGTTGACCCTTAACAATTAAAAATAATTCTTCTGGTGGATGTCCAGGAACAAGTTGGATCCTAAGTCAATATTGCTGTTATGAATAGCACAGCATATTAAAAGTACTCATTTTTAATGCAAAGCAATAAACTGCATCGTTTCCCTAATGACCCTGACAACTAATTTTCTATAGATTTACACTTGGGATCCCTGAGTGAAACCCTTTTGTAATCAGTATAATGGTATGTAAAGAGAAAAGCTTGACACAGCTCTAAAAAAAAAAAAAGAAGCTATGTTTACAGTCCCCTCACCACTTCTTTCCCCTAAAGCTCAGCAGTTTGAAGCTGAAGCTGCACATGAAGCACAGATAGTATTTCTCTATGGTTACATCAGAATTAGCATCACTGCATAGGTCAACTCTAAGCCTCACAGTGACCAAGAGCAAGCTTATCGTACAAAAGGTCATGCAAAACTGTCCCTGCATTGAGAGCTATTTTGTCCTCCTTGTTTATTAATGCTGATCTGTCTATACTAATGGATTTAGCTTGTAGGAGGCTGGGGGAGGAATAAGAGTCACTGTATCTCGGCTTCCATCCTTCATTAATATTAATATCATCTTCAACTACAGCATATTGGTATGGTACAAGCTAAGAACTTATGGGACAAAGAGCTCCAGTGCTTACCAGGCATTTGTATTCATTTTTTTAAAATCAAAAAGACTCTCCAATATATTATTATTTTGAATTATCAACTATGGCCATATTTGATAAGGAAGAACTTTGTTTCAGTAGCTTCTCATCATATTATATGGTCTGAAAACGACAACATAAAGTCTAATGTTTCCTACATGAGAAATAAGTTTGTTTTAAAAACTGGTATATTTGGAGCAAAAGAAAATACATTGCGAGATCAGTAATATAGTCCCAATGCATATAGAGCTTCTAGCTTCTTTAGTATGAGTTCAGTTACATCAATCCTACAGAATCAATCCCAGCTCATGCAAGAAGTCCTATTGAAAGCAGCGGAAGTACACACGCGTCTCAGGAAAAACTGTGTGGATAAGTTCTCAGGACTAAATGCTCATTTTTGCAAATCAATGCAATACTCTGCATTACTGTCACTACAGCTTACTAACTGAATTTACAAGGCAAACCCCTTGAATGTTCTCACAGAATTTCCCAAACAGGCAGGAGAGTTAATCATGTAACTCCCAGTGAAAATCTATACAAATGATACATTTAAGTGCTCGATGTGCTCCTGAAAAATCTTCTCCATAAGTGTCAATTAATAGATAAAAAAATAGCGAGACGTAGGTTGTCTCATATATTTGAGAAACCCAAAATTAATGTAGAATAAACTCCCAAAGCTACCTTTCAGCCTCTGAATTGCATATAGGCAATTTTGGAGGAGAAGGGCACATCGGGGTTAAGAAAAGTGGTGGGGAAAAACTGGAGAAAAATACAGAAGTACGTTAATTAAGGAACAAAGTGGAGACATTTGATGAAATATACTGAATGGTAGTTGTGGAAAAAACATGATACCTGGGTGGAAACCCACCAACCTCCCCCCCCCCCCCCAAACAATCTGACGCTGCATGCAGAATATATTCTGAGAAAAGAGAAAAGAGATAATGTGTAAAAAGGAAATTGTCATATCAGACACATTGCACTCATCATTATTATAGCAGTGGCCCTGAATTCTTTTTTTTAAAAACAAAACTTTCATCGATGAAAAAATTAAGAGAAGACCAAAGATTTAGTTCTAAATAACAAAAAAAGTGCCCAAAAGGCTGTTAGATAATTAATAAACAATACTCATAGCTTGCTATAACTTGATTTGCATAAATAATGGTGGAATAGTTTTCCTCTCTCAAGATATAATAATTTAAAAAGTTTTTGTCTTTGTTTACATTGTTTTAATGATGCTAAAATTTTCTACAAACCTACCAATAATTGGGGCCTATCTGTAGTTCATTATATAATTTTTTATATGATTTTATCATTTACCTGAACACACTTAGAAGATCTTGTATATTCAAATTGCTACTTGTTTCACTGTTGTTTGTTGACAACAAACATTCTTATTTAACCCATACTAAATATGTTCAACATAAAATATTCTCATAACAAAAAGTCTAACTTGATGATGTCTAGAAACTTTGGTAAAAATGTAATGATTTCTTGTATTTTAGAAAATCCTGTTGCAAAACAGATAAAAAAGGAAAAATGTAAAAAGAGGAACAGCCTTTAATAGCACATACAACAATGCAGGATATGTGTGGAAAATAAACACTTCATTTGAATTAGCATTTACATGTTTTGTAAGCTAAAGTAATATATGCTTTTCATTACTTTAGTAAAATTAAAGAGTGTGTTTACAGCAATATCTTTAAAATTTCATATTGCTCAAGCTAGTTTAGGCATGGCAAATTACTTCAGCATGATGAATGTCTATGCAGCAATCATAGAGATACTTATAGATACACTAATAATTTTTGTATAAACTCAAAGCTAAGAAAAATATTAATAGATACTCTCATTTTTTGTAAGCTGTTATTGTATTATTCACTTAGAAGAAATCTGACATACTATATCCTATTGCTTTAATATAAGTTATATTTTAGAAAATATTTTTTCTGTATTATGTGGGATTAACAGGAGCAAAAGCAGTTGTATAATATGATCAAAGCTCAAAGATTTATAGCATATATGCCAGTGAGGGTGGTGTAAAAGTTATTTGACCTACACTTGGCTATTCTAAAGGAAAAGCTATTAAGTCAAAAGGCCCTGGAAATCCCATTAAAAAACCCTGAAAACTTCTTTTTTGAAATGTTTTGAACAGCAATAATTATTTTAACTTGACAGCTACATAAGGAATCTTGAGTTTTAGAGCTTGTTCCTTCATTATATTAATCCAGCTTTATATCAGTATAACTGCATTGATTTCAGTAGAATTTAACCAGCATTAAACTTAACAGAGAGGTGGATAAGGACTGTAAGGTATGCGGCATTCATCATGAAGGGCTAGCAGCTTACAGCTAAAGTGAAGGGAATTAGATTACCTGTTACAGATGCTGGAATTTTTGAAAGCATTTCAGAGCCAGAACATAAAATTCTTTTCTTCTTCTCCTTCATTAAAAACAATGCCCTGCATTCAGATTGAAAGAAAAAAAACCCTCAAAAATGATTGTTCTCTTGAATAATTCTTTACTCTTTTATAGTTCATTAGTGATTTGAAAGTTGCTCTAGGTTTTGTCGTCTCATTAGGCTATTATGGGCTTTCTGAGCTGGTCTCTGCTTCTAGAGACTTCTATCCTCCATTCACTTTTGATTGAGAAATTGATGGGATTTTATCTGTCTTAAGAGGGAAAATATTCACAAATGTCTCATAATTTTATATGAAGGTTTTTCTGCATTAACAAGAAGTAAACCTATGCATATTTCCATAGGCTTCCTTGCAGTTCTTTGCAGTTCTTTGCTACACTGAGAAATTATTACTTCTTTTACACAAACATATGTGTGTGTGTGTGTGTGTGTGTGTGTGTGTGTGTGTGTGTGTGTGTGTATGCATAAAACCTTTGATAGAAATTTTAAACTAAAAAAAGCTCAATTGAGAAATATTACAATAGCCAAGATTAAAAAAAATGATAATGTATTTTTTATTTGCCAGAAAGTCTTAGTGTTAAGCTCATCTTCAGGGAGGAAAGATAAGAACGGTTGCTATGAATTTTAGAAGCTCTGCTTTTACATAGCCAAATTGACACACCTCTTGACTCTAATATTGATGTCAAAAATAAGCAATTAATGATTCCCTTTCTTTTTGGTAGTCAAGCACTAAGAGGTATCAAATAGGAGTGGACAAGACCTCTCAGTTCACAAAAAGATTATTTCTCTGATGGTGGCAAAAAAGCATTTTTTGTGTATTTGCTTTTTTTCTTCCAGCAGGCAGTTAGAAACAAATGTGTTTGATGACATATTTCTCCCTGAAAAGCAACTATTTTTCTAAGTAAGGATTGAGTAGAAGTTCAAATGCTTGAGATAAAACTTCATATGGAACGCAGCCAATTTTGAACATTGCTGAAAGTGCTGTTTTGATATTTTATTACAGTCACACCATCATATTGTTTTCTAGAGCTGAGAAAGGTCACTTTCTTCTGTTCTCAGCAATAACTTCCTTCACACATTTGTGTGTTAGGTGACAGGGATGACTCTTACGTGGTGCTTACACTGAATTTTCTCAGGAAAAGGCATTCAGATACAAATCTGTGGTCAGCCAAAGTATTGAGTGGTATCCTATATGGAATCCTAGTTATTTTATTAATCAAGGAAGCAAAACCAGAAAATGTACAACACCAAAAAGTCTCTAAAAGTCAAAAATTTCTGCCCCTCACTATCTATATTTTTTTCTTCAGAGAGTCCCACATGCTGCTAGAAGTGAGAATGCTACTGCATATACATGATGTTTTCTGACTGCTGAATCAGATTTCCCATAGATACTCAAGGATCTATCTATTGTTTTCAAATACAAATGACTATGCCATAACTGAAACTACATGATGTTTCTTTAACCATCATATTTTCAATAAACCTGAAAACTGTAGGAGGAGCTGTAGGAAATTTGCTAGTTATAGTAGAGGAGTATTTTCATCCTGTTCATCCTGTTATTTTAAATTCAGAGAAAATAATTGGAAGATTATTCCAGTGGGATAACTCAGAAACTCAGAAAACATAATTTAAAATGTTATACTTTACTATATAATCCAGGCCTGTAAAAGGATCCTCATGCAGTAAAGTAATGGAATACAAACCAGTAAAATAGTTTTTACAATTTTGAGGCATCTCAGCATACCTGAACTACACATTTATGGACATATACAAATTGCTTGCTACTTTACCCTGTCTAGTTTAATTAAAAAAAAAAAAAAAGTCTGTAAAGGAGGAGAAATGAGTAGAGCAACATGTCATTTTTACCCAAGTATTCTTGTAGGGACAATGCTGACTTTTTAGATTATAAATATGGGGGATGTAAACAAGCATCAGCACAAAACTCTTCTCATCATTAAGTATAACTATTCAGAATGATGCATATTAATAAAGAATTCATCCTTTGATCTTGTCTATTGGCTTTTTGTCTGACTCCTGCTAAACGTGTCACCTGCTATGCATCTAAGAAAATACTATCATAAGTATTCACTAGTGTAACAGGACTGAAATGAACAGTTTTAGATAATTTAATTATGTTGTAGGTTTTTTAATATAATTCAGTAAGTATGTGAACTTTTAACTTGTGTTAATTCAATTTCCTCATGCTTTCATTTACCATTTGTTGGGGACATTACAGTGATTAGCCAAAGCCCTTCCAGCTCTTAATGTTCTCAATAAATTCTGGTTTAAATTGACTGTCACTTTCTTGCTATAATAAAGTAGGTATTTGACATCTCAAAAGGAACCAGACTACTGTCTATTACATTTTCTTGAAGGAAATCTTTCTGTTCCACAAAATGAACAGAAATAATAAAGATGGCAATGAGTAGCCACAGCAGGTAGGTGGGTTGAACAAACACATCCACAAACAGGTTCACAATTCTGATTCTTTCTGGAGATAAAATGATGCAACATGTCTTTTGCTTGACAAGTTAAACAACACTATATTCACATTTAATTGTTGTGTTACCAAGCTATTAGCAGGATCCAAACTCCCTGAGTAAAGACAAGGTATTCAGCTTATCAGCAATAGATACCCACTGTACTGAGATACAAATGCAACAGCTGTGTTATTTTTCTGCTGGGTTTACGGATTAACGTGGGCCAAGTGGCTTGACAAGCAATCTGGCTCTTCTCTCTGGTCAGATATTTGTGAATGGTAAAATATAAAATGATATTTCAAAAATTCTGCAACTTGATGTATAAAAATTCTCCAAGGACTTCTCTATTCAGGATGGTAATGTCTTTTATTCACACTCAAGCACTTAGATCCTAAGAGATATTCTTAATTCATTTGGTCAAGTAGAGATCAGGAATGAGATATGCGATAGAAAAAGAGGGGATTCTTACCCCAAGTCTCTCAGTTCCTTCTAAATCTATATTTACATCACAGAAATATATATCCAAAATCTCACAAATATTTATATTTTACAACCATGGCCTCCTCAGTGCTCAAAATGTGTAGGCAAATGCTAGTGTGCTAAAATAGCACTTTTGGAAGAACTTAATTTATTCTGCCTTCGTGCGAACTTGGCATACTAGATTTCTTTTTTTTCCATTATGTTTTTTTTTTCTTCCTATCTTGGCTCCCTCCAGACTTCCTTGAGTTCCAGCACTTCACGATCAGGATTTTCACACATTTCATCACTTGTGGCTCTGTAATTCATCTCCTCTCAGTTATCTTCTGAGATAACATGCTTTGAAAAATGTCAGTCTCCTGTCCCATATTTCCTGATACTAGATCTACTTGGTAACGCCAACTTAAAATTCCCTAAGTGTCTTGTTCTGGGATCTCTACAGATTCAGGGGAATAACAACAGTGCTGTCTTGACAAAACACCTCTTCTACATTTTATTCTGCCTTATTTAGATAGTACTCAAGAGTCTCAGAAATAAGAGCCTCCTGTTAAATGTGTATGTTCATGCTCGGGTTCTTAGGACCTTAGTAATCTAAAATACTGATTTTGGTGGAAAGTCTTCAGTGTTAAGCACTTTTTTAATATCAGCTCTACTATGAAGCACTTGAATATCGATTAGTTCCTAAATTCAGGCTGTATTTTGTTTTTAATTTTGGCTTGCTATCGTTTTGTGTCCTAATATTTTTTCTTGATACCGTACTTATATTTTGGCAATATCTGAATCATACTCACACAATTATCCATTCCCCATTTAAATTTTTTTTTCCTGCCCTCCCACAAACATTTTTTACATTCACTACTTTTATAGATTCAGGTTTAATTTTTCTTTTGTAAGCCCTTTTGCTTTTATATCAGTACAAAAGGATCTGCCTTCTGACATCTATCTTCCTTCATTTTTAGCTTCATCAATAATAAAATTCATAATATTTTGTATGAAGAAGATGTAACAGAGAAATGATCTTGTACTATATTTGTCTCCTTTTCTATTTCTGTAGTTCATCACACCATACAAGTCTAAACCAAAACCCACATTTATGCAAAGATTTTGATATTAAGTAGCTGAAATCTCACAGAATAACTGTATGAAAAAGGAAAAAAGTGTTCTACATTAGACTTGGAATACAAATTCACAATATTGAGTCAATTTGCACATATATTTTCCAAATACTAGACAGACTTTTCTTTGGGAACATGCAACTCTTCCATCTTATCTGCCTGCTGTATTATTGTAACAGAGTGAAGGAAAAATTAGACTCCATAAATGCTTCAGAACATTATATTTTTGTTTTTTAATACTTTGACTGCTCCCAAGAAAGAAATAAGTAGATAAAGAAGATTTACCTCCAAATGCAAAGAGGGAATTGAGTCAGTGTGAGCTGGTTGCCTAGCTGGGCTGTTTATCTGTATTGGAACCTACATTTTGGCTGGATTCTCAGGCTCAGAGCATATATAAAAATATAACAGACTATTTCTATAGTACGTCAAATTTTGGACATGGTGAAGTTTGACAGAGTCCCTTAAGCTTCCTTCTTAACCTGTTTGACTTTATTTTAATCCTCTGGGATTCTGCAGAGAGCATATATTTCTACTTGCTATATTTGTAATGGTCCCATGGAAGTCACTTTTAAAATTGTTTGAAAACAGGAGAAAAGGATCACATTTAAAATTATTAATTGCATGAACTATCTTATTCCACTTTTCCATTTTCTGTCTAGGTCAGTGCTGTCCTTTCTATTGCAGGTGAAAATAAACTGGCCCATCAATAAATGCTATATTTTTATTCTCAAAATGTGTACTGCAATAGAAGAGAAGACAAATGTTCAAAGTTGGTTTTGGGCCATTAGTATGTCATTTGTTTACGTGGGTGGTCCATTTTGTCACCAATTCTAAGTGGAATTTTCTATAACCTGATATACTGTTGAAGGATGAAGATTACCTTTCCTTTAAACCAAAAAAGCAATAAAGTGCATAATATTTGTAAAGGGATTCAAGGGCCCTTAGTTCCACAAATGCATACCTCCCATAATTTTCAAACAGTCAATGACAAGAGGATCATATGAAATGGATGTGAGGCTTTCTTTTCCCGGTGACCCCAAAATCTGGGGTCTGCGTGAGGAGACCTTAATAACTGTATGGAGTTGGACTGATTTCTATGGGACAGAGTTCTGATGGAAAGACATCAGCATTGATCAGCGTGGAAGACACAGGGCTTACTTTTCAATGGGAACTAGATATGAGCCTTTGGGAAAAAGCAAATATCAACAAGCGAAAAAAACACAAAACCCTATACAACTTCTAAGTGAAAATGTGACACTTCAGCTTGGACAAGGTTAAATCCATCATGAGGATGTTTATTAAAGGGAAAAGTGCTATTCATGGACAAGTGAAAAACTAAATTAAGAATTTAATCCTCAGAGGTGTCAAGTTTTGCAGCAGCACCTTTCCTTGTTATTTACAAACAGAATATATAATTAATTAAAGTTATCAGAGACAGTGGAGAAAATGAAAACTATGCATGAGATAAAGGGTATGCTTGAAATATTTCTGTGTGCAGTTCAGATCCATCTTTAATTGGGAAAATATTGTGAATAGAGTATACCTGGCAAGTCTACAGTTGAGTCCTGTATGAAGCAAGATGATAGTGGCATTGAATAGCACTATTATTGAATTTGGGAACAACACTGTCAAAGAATTGCTTTTCCCTTTATAGCCTTCAGTGGTTTTTGTATATATATTTTTAATATATATAAAATAAACTATACACCTACTCAGAGATTTTGAAGCAAAGCTTGATGCTACATCTAGGAAAAGGAAATTACCTAAGTGTAACATGTAAGTTTCTTAAAAGTAGAGTGCAATACCCTGTTTAACAATACCAACCTGTGAACTTGGAGGGAGGGGGGAGGACAACCTCATTCCTCAGGTTATAAGGAAACAAAGTTTCTTTGAAAAATTCAAGTAATTCTTTCAGGTCCACACCACACCTATTACATGGGAAGGGAACTATGATCTATCAGGCCCATTTCAAGACAGCTTCACCTTGTCTTTCAGAAATGATGCATTTACTATTACAATCCCCTAACATATTTGTATACATATCTGGCTTGTGCTGTGCTTCCTCTTACCCTCGTGACATTTCAGGAGTTCTCTGCCAGATCTTGCAAATGCTCTCCACTAAAAATAACTGCTGACATTTTCAAGTGGCATGTACTAATCACGCTCAGAACAGGATTTTTTTTAAACATACTCTCATTTGTATTTTATCTTATTTTTTTTAAGCATTGGCTCTGGTCATTAAAAAATAACAATGTCAAATTCCATAGCTGTATTAAAATAAACAATTTAAGCTACTATAACTGCAATATTTGTTACATTTTAACCTATTGCATGGGATTTTGGTTTGCATTTTTTTAATGATCACTTGTCCACCCAGGTTTCGGGGAGTAAAAACAATGCCTCATTGTGTGAGCAATTCAATTTCTGAAGGAGAGAATCATGCAAACTGAGGAACACAGAAGTGGCTTCTCTTGAAAGATGGTCTCACCTCTCTATCAAGGGCGGATAGATGCCTCATTTATGACCTTCGTTATTTAAACTTTACCCTGCGTCTTCACAGGCCTCTCACTTGTAGTTGCCTCACCTACTCTGACTGCGATGTTGGTACAGGAGCTCTTGCTGCAGCTCTCTGTGGATCTAACCATTTACCATGCTCAGAAACTGGGAAGAATGTTTTTTTCCAGTAAGACCAAATTGGTTTTGATTTGGCTTGGCTTGGGTTTTTTTTTGGTCTTACAACATCACCGAAAAACACAAACATAAAAAAAAAAAAAAAAAAAGAAGAGTACAGCTTGTAAATTTATATTAGTTCTTTCTGAAGATGATTAGTCATCAGCACTTTTAGGGCAGCATTTAGTATGAATAAAATTCCCATCGCTTTGCTCCCAGAAGCAAATTTCCTTGCATTCTTCTGGTGGACCCTGTCCCTTCCGATTAGAGCTCTGAAGCCTTTATAAGCCACCATCTCCAGTTTGTACCTTCTTTCCCTGTCATGTAGGAGAAAGAGGGAGGATTCAAGTCACTGACAGGTTGCCTGAAGACACTAGATATTTGCTACAGGATTTTATGGTGGAAGTCCTGTAACCTTCTGCACAGATCCCACTTAATGTGGTACTTTAAGTACCAAAAAATTTTGACCTGCTGTTCAAATCCATCTCTACTTTCATCTCAGTCTTCTGTACATCCTAATCAATGTTTCAGTCCCCCAAATTATAAACAAGATTTACAAATATTGTATGCAAAGCTGAAATATTAAAATTAAAAAATCATGAAGATGTTTCTATAAATGTTTGAACAAATCTAAGCATATCATTTGTAAAAGAAAAGTTGCATTTTTTTCTGAAAAGAATTCTAATGCTCCTTTAACCACATGATGCAACTCGGAAACGTGAGGTCATATACCAGCACCAATTGAACAGGGAAGACTTCCAGTGTCATCTGACAGGAAAATCCCTACTCCGCTTAGCCTTGTACAAGGAGGTCACAAGCTGTCAGACTGTGGTTCATCATTAGGGCAACATGGAATATTAGCAAGTATTCTGGGGGTGAGCTAGTTGATGTTATAACACTGGCTACTCTTGCAGCTTCTCATGTAATTGTGAGCAGAAGACTATATAACTCCATATTAAAAAAAAAAATTGTGTACCTCAGGGAAGTAAATGTGTGAGATTCCCCATCCTCATATAAAACTGATATATTCAGTCAAGGACATAACGACCAGTCTAAGTAATGACTGATCATCTCTCTTAGCCATTACTTTCCACCGGAAGAGGCAGTGTATGTTAACTACAGTTTAGTTATGAGAAAAAAGCAACTATTTTACCTCTTTCTCTCCAGCCAGTGATGCTGGCTCTCACATGGCTGCACCACTGCTGTGGCATCTGGCTGTCTAATATTCTACTGAAACCATACAGATTTTGATATAAATACAGAAGATTGAAAACTGATTGAAAATAATGATAAAGACATTTTCTTCCTCTTTCTTTTTTTTTTTTTAAATCAGGAGACTATTGCAAACATTAGAAAACAAAGGTCTATGTTTGTTGTACTTTTCTGATAAACATTTTCTCATTATTATCTTTGTCTTAAGTTAGCGTTCCCGAATCGTTTTATCTCATGGATTACTGCAGAATACATACAAGTTATCAGTTAAGGTTCTGAAAAATGAATGAATTAGCAAATTCTGAAACTGCCATGTTTTCACATATGATACACCTTAACTAACTTCCTCTTCACATTCCTTCATTTAGAACATAGACCTTCCTTTTCAGTTATGCTCCCTTACGAGAAAAGATAGAGGCCACTCAATCACGTAAATAAGATGTTTCATTGATGTCTGTTATATAAAAGGAAAACTGTTAAGCTCTGCTATTAAAAAGGGATTCTGTCACAAAGAGTTAAACCAGAGGTGCAAACTTTTATGTAGTATGGAACATAAGAGATACCATTACATTTTTATAACAGCAACTGCCTGTTTCACAAGAGTTTCATACAATCATAGCTAAAAAATGTAAACTTCGCAAAGCACTTTCAGTTGAGTTCAAACTGGAAGAATCTTCCTGATGGAGCTCATCTCAAAATAATTTGGAGTCCAAAGTGTCTATGCAAAACTATTAATCTCAGAATGTGTCTAAACACTATCCTGGAGACAGGCTGCAATTTACAGTTCCCTGTGACAGACAAATCACTGGCAAAGCCCCGTCATTTAACCCCAATGATTTCTTTGGTAGCCATGGAAAGAAAGGCTTTCATACTGCCCTGCCATAGAAGGACTACAGAATCTGTCAACACTGTATAACTTTACATATAAGAATAATGCAATATGCAGGTATTTCAGTCATCATGAGAAAAGGTGGCCTTTTAGATCAGTTTCATTGACAGAAACTAGCTATGTGAAGCATAAAGAGAGTTTTTACATTTTTAAGGCAAAATATATAGGAACAATATCTTTTGATTGTATGTCAGGTTTTTGTTCTACGTACTTTAAATGTAAAATGGAGCTTTCTAGTTTTATACAAGCCCATATTATGGTTTCAATCTCCAGTTATCTAATGGTGCATGTTTGATAGCAGGAGAGGACACCAGAGCAACGGTCATGCTTATTTGCCCAAGATACACAAATCCTGTCAAAATTCTGAAGGGCCTGGCTGTCTCAAAATTGCATTATGCTTATTTAAGAACACACTCTCACTGGATTTACAATTTAAGTGCTTTTGTGTTTAATATGTGTTTCGCAGTTGCAAATTGAACTGTAAAATATATGTAACCTAGCAGTCATCTTAAAGTGTACAGGTATTTGCAATACATGTGTGCTCTATATAATTTTTTCAATTGTTTTAATGTGCATCTATTTAGAAACTGTTTTGTAAAACACAATAAGCCAAACTGATATTTGATCAACTTTTTTGTAGCTTGGGACTTTATCTTTTCATCTGAAAAATTTATTTCAGGATACATAACTGAGAAGTCATATTCCACACCTGCCACCAACTTTACCTTTTCTGAGCAGTGTGCAAAGTAATTATGTTCTCCTTATGTATAGCTCTTAGTGTAAAACTGTGTTCCTGGAATTTTATCTAACAGATATCATTGCATGTTGGTAGAAAAAAGAATGCCAGAGATACACTTCAAGTTGCCTCAAAGTCATCTATTATTTCCTGACTTTACTGGCCTTTATCCTCCTGCAGGAAGATTTTCATCAATTTTGGGGGATACAGAGGAAAGTTATGGCATCTTACTTTCCTTGCAAGTTAGAAGAAGTGACAGTGAGTTAGCAAGAAAGGAAACGCTGGGGAAAAAAAAAAGAGAGGAAGGTACTCCTGCAAATTCAGCAAACTGGACAGGCTTGCTCCACCAGTGGCTGCAGTTATAGCCAATGCAAAGGGACATGCTGAATGTGCCCCCCAAAACACATGTTCCTCACAGAAGCAGAAAACAGTGAAAGGAACAAGGAATTAACCAAGTAATGCAGAGGAGGAGGAAGACAAGAGACCTTCAGGAGGAGGAAGACAAGAGACCTTCAGCAATACTCCTCAGTGTCTGTGACTTTCAAACATATTTTTTGATTTTTCTTCTTTCCTATTCACAGATGTTCAAAAATGCAGATCCAGCTTTCAACTCATCAGCATCTGCATTTACTGTATCAATACCCAGGAAAAACTTACCAGACTACAGGATTCACTGCTGTCTACTCAAGCCTTGTGAGGTGCTAGTGAAAAATCAAATAATTCTATGTTTTTGAAACAAATGTTGTACTCAAAATCTCCATTATAGTTTGAGTCAGTTTCTAGCAACTCCTATGTCTCTTGTACACCAGGAAGACATACATGTTAATGGACTTCTTGCTATTAATGATCTGTGGGAACTACCAGAAATCAGCCACAAACTCTGCCCTACTTACTCCACAAACAGATGAACAACCTTACCCAGAGCACATGAAAGCAGCAATGACACCAGTGGGGATCTGGGACGGGACTCAATGTCATTAAATACCATACCCAGGCTTGGCAGACAAAGTAAACTATTTGAAGGCAGAATAGATACGAAACAACATGTAATTTTTCAGGCATTTTTTTTTGACTGTAACAGCACTGATAAGCACACACACTGATTATGAATTAATTTAGGTCTACTCATTTAAAATCAGTTATTCTTCATGTGATGTTAAGAATGATGTCAGCATACTTTATGCTGTTTTGGAGGTGCATCAAGCTATCAATTACTAATTTACATAATCATAAAGGTAGTGAACTGCTAACTATTGTGTAGCATTCAGGGTGTAAATACCTTTAAATCTGAAGAACGTTAGTATCTTTACATTTGTAAACAATCTATTTTGATAATATACTACCTAACATTGCACTACATCTTGCTCAGTGAACTTCATGCAATGTACATGAGTCATAAAATGTAACTTCTCACACTGTGCCAAAATCAATGTTTTCTTCACAAAATTGAGTGTTAAAGCTTGTGAGTTAAAAAGAGGGACCGACAGCACTTGTCAGAACTAGATGGCTTCCAAAAGGTAGCTATGAACATTTCTATGCACTGGTTTAATACTGATACCCCAACATGGATTATTAGCTCCTTAACATATTCCAGTTTTGAGCCTTCCCTATGAAAAAGGCATGTAGCTTTGCTGAACTCTGATAGAGTGTGCACTGATTCACTGATCTGGACAAATGCCTGCTAGGGTCAGGGCCCCCAGATTCTCTGAATTTTGCTTTTGTAGCCTCTCTAACTCCTGAGTTCTATTCTGCCACTTTCCACAGCTTCAGGTTTTCTATGTGCATGAAATTCCCCACCTTAACCTTAAATTATTCTGTCCTTCTGGTGTTCACTGAAAGTCTCTGAGGCTTGGGCTTTATTCTCCTTCAGGGTTCATTCTTCTTCTAAATACTCATCATCCATTGCATTCTATAAAGAGAGCTCTCAGCAGTAGTTTTTAAAATAAAAGATAAAATGTTCAGTATCTGAACATTTAAGGCTCCAGTGTCAGTACCTGGAATGCCTCCTGTTGACAATGATGGTTATCACTGGGGGCAACTGAAATCTGTTCATTCTGAACTGTCTTCAGAAATCAGCCTTATCTGATTGTTCTTTCAGATCAAAAGAAAGAGGAAGACAAAGTAAGCCGTGCATATTTTTTCACTCTGCACTTTGTTGCTAAAAAAGGAGGAATCCCACTAGGACCCATAAACCACTTTTAGATATTACTAATCTTTGCTATGGATTTCTATTTTTTCCATTTATTGCCAGCTGACTGATTAGTTTTTGATATTTTAATGACATAGAGCAGCATGGTTCGGAACTACCTGTGCAAAACGTATGAAAGAAATCTAGATAGACAAAAGAACATTTATTGCTCTAAGGGAAATGGCATGTAATTCTCAGTGTTTACAGCTGAGATTAGACCATTTTTGCACAAGGTAGATATGTACTTAGCAATTGGAATACTTGCCAGGTCTCCAAGATCATACCTGGAGCTCCTGGGTTTAGGCACAGTTACCCTATCTTTTAGATTTTTGCCGAAGATAGGTTTGCATTGCCTCTTACACAAAGTTCATTTTCAGTGACTAAATACAGAACTACCTTTGTCAACTGTGTAGCAAGGAGATTATAGGAATAGGATCCTACGCATTATTAATTTTTTTTTAAACTAGCAGAGTTAACATTGCTGCTGACAAATAATCTTCCCAAGACAGGATGTGGCAAAGTACCTGCCAATTCAATAGCAAGGAAAATAACAGAGTACTTGGCATTCCCTTAAAATGTGTTTTTCACGTTGCACATAGGAGGTCACTTTTCATTAAATAGGCATATGACATAGTACATATCAAACTTCTGTTAAAAAACAAATTGGAATCAAGCTGTGTCTGGTACATCTTAGGTCACACGTTCAGCTTCAGATGTACTGGAGTTGCAATCTTTGAAGACTTTCCCAAAACTCAGTAGGGCCCTGTCAAGGACACTTACTTACAAATATATAAACAGCATTTCCCCTGTGATTGATTACAAGTGAATAAATGAACAGTTTGCTTCAGTGAACCGCTGTAATAAAATAATTGCTAAAGCACATATTTTACACTGTTTTATAGTCCCTGAAACAGCTATTACCAAGTGAATGAAAATTTTAACTCAGAGCCTATATCTTATGCCTGTTTTCTACAATTTTGGTACTTAGTATGATATATATATATTTAAAACTCCTGAACAATTCTTGGGAAGTCTAGATATAAGTAACCAGCTCCCTGTTCTCTAATGAATTCCATCTGGTCATTGGCTTGTATGATTCAAATGACCCATCATTGTTTTATTTTCCCATTAAACTACAACCAAGTCAACAACCACCCATAAAGGTTTTGTTCACCTTCCTCTCTGTCTTACTGTAATGTTAAAAAGAGTTTTATGGACAGCTTAATTTGCACACCAGCCCCAAGCATTCTGAGCCAGATCACAGCCTCTTCTTGATATCTGTCAGACGCTGGAGAAAAAGATATGGACGACAATTCAATCTGAGACCTGTTTGCCATCAACTCAGAAGTGCAGTGGGCATGAAAATGTCCCTTTCTATCCTTATTGTTGAAGGACATGTCTCTTAAATCTCTTTCAAGCCACACCAGTGTTAAGGTCACCTCTTAAGGTCACACCACACTACTTATGGTCAAACCTCAATTTCAGAAAACTCTACCTATATTCTGATAGCTGACACACAAGTGGTTTTTCCTATTTTACTCAAATGGTATAGAAATTAAGCTTTTCCAAAAGGCAGAATGGTAAAAAAAAATCAAATTATTTGTTCTTTTAGCAGAAATTCTTACTGACTGAGTTGTACTAGCTTCTTGTTCAGTTTGAAGTACCAGCTTCAGGTTTTCTTGATTTCTATGCTTCCTGACTTATCTCCCTCAGGCTATTCAGGTCAGATGGATTCGAGAGACTAAATATAAAATCACAGTACAAAGCCTATCACAAATAGGTCTTAAAAAGTAGTTCAAAGACCCTTAATAAACCACAAGAAAGGGTTTTTAGCCCCTTAAAAGGAAACAACAAAATGCATTTTGAAACAATAGTACAGTAGCTCAAGAATAATTGAACGTCTTAAAATAAAAGGGCTACAATACTCATGGTAACTTATGAGATGGACTACGGTTAGACACGTTAGACATGCTGCAGAAGTCAAACTGACTGCCAACGCTATTTAACACTTTGCCAAAAAAAAAAAAAAAAGAAAAGAAACCAACCCAAAATCTTCAAATTTTTCTTTTTCTTGTTTTCCCTTCTTTTTCTGGCACTCAAATGGTAAATGGTATGTGCAAAAAGAAAAAAAAAAGAGAGAGAAAAAGGGAAAAGCCCCTGCTCTTCTTCATCTAATGCACTGCTCAATAAAACACATCCTCATTATTTCAGCTGTATCCATAGTATCTTACAGAACTCAACTTCTTTTTTTCAAGGAAAAAGTTCACAGTGAAATAGAAGTTGTATGATGCTTTCCCGCTTTTCTACATGTTACTCTTTTACTATGAGTTTTGCATGAAATTTTACAGACCAGCAATGACAGTATCTTCTAAAATTTATCAGCTGACATGTTTATTCTGTGACCCTGGATTGAACAACTTCTCTGCTAATATCAATGAGATCTGAACTGTAGAACTAATAGCAAGTTTTGCCAATCAGTAAAGTGTCTGAAAGACAATACAGAAAATTGCGAATTGTATAGATGTCGCACTTCCCTAGGCACAGTGTTTTTCTCATTCTGAAAGGAAGGCCATGATTTTTCCTGTCATCTCTGCAGATATTCCAAAGGAGAAGCTTGCTGATAAATACAAAAATGGTTCCTATGGACAAAGGCAAGTTTTCCTGTATTCAGATCCAAAAACAAATAATAAAATACTTCCCAGAACACTTCCTACTGTGTCACTTGATGATCCCTATGGGATAGGTCAGCCCTGTCTAGATAAAACAGCACAGCCTACAGCTAGCATCTCTTACTGGGAATCTAGGATGAGCTGGCAGGTTGCACGAAGGCTCAGAGAGTAAGGACTAACTTCCACCTCCTGCTGGAAGCCCAAGAAGTTTGGAGTCTTGCTCGTATGGCAAAATACAGAGGTGCTTTAGCAGCCCTTTACCTGAGACCATCTGACGTTTACAAAGCAGGCATCTCTGCACTTTAATCTGCTGTTAAACATGATAAGGTGTTTAGGGGACACTTAAGTGCTCATGAAGTGAACTGCTTAACGATCTGATGAACGATGGAGTTCATTACTGATCAAACATGCTGGCTGCTCTTGATTAGAAGCACGGTGTTGACTGTGATGATAACAGACAAAAACTTAATGCAATTATAATACGCTGTCTTAGCTTTGGAGGTTTCACTCATAATTAGCACATCTCAAGAAGGGACTCTAAACAGACGCTGTACTTTGGGGGTACCTGAATTCTTGCTGACTGAGCATGCCAGAAAGCAAGCAAATTCCCTTGACGGGCATGGCAAAAAATGAGAGCATTTCACTAGAAGAGGAGACTCCTGGCCTCAACCCTTCCTCCCAGGACTGCTTTCACACAACACTGGGCTAAACAGCGATGCCTCCTCCTCATGCACTTCTGTCACTGGTCTTCAGGGTAGCTGCTCAGAAGTGAGATGTGAGGGCTTAGGAATGGTGGTGTTTCCCTTTCAGGGAAAACATTTTATAAATGTTAGAGTGACACATAAAAGGCAGGAACTAGCACCATCACTAACCTTATCTTTACATTTTGAACGGAAAGAGTGAGAGGCAGTCTGTGCAGAAAAGCCCTGGAATTCAGGTCTGACTCACAGGCTGACTTGATCTGCAGCTCAGGCCTTCAGATTAGGACCTGAGCTTTGATAGGAGAGATTTCAAGCACATCCTCACCACTGCCTGCTGGTGACGAAGGTGTTTCTGTTGTGAAACCACTTCTCAGACATCTAACTAATATGCCAAACAGTGCAATCTTGCATAAAGATGCTAGAAGGGTCTGCAAATGTCCAAAAAAAAAAAAAAAAAAAAAAAATCCATATGGTAATGCAGGCCTCTGGAACTGATTAACCGGGTTGATGCCATGAAAGGAAAACAATTTAATGATTAAGTACAGTATTTTCTACTAAGGACAACTTGAAAAAAATTCCCACTAACACACCTCTCTACAGCTGGTAGATATGGGTAGTCTGACAAAGATTTGATAGTAACATGGAGAAACCACATCAGTATTTAACAGTAATCCTAGGGATGCTTAACTGTAAGAGAAAAAAAAAGAAAAAAAAAAAAGCATGTGTGTGAGTATTACCAGGAAGGTGAGCCTACTACCAGCTGTCACTGCTGCAGCTTTGGCATTCGGCTCTGATTCGCGTATCAACAATGCAAAGACTTAAAATGTTGTTTCATTTGGTGCCCAGAGAGAGTCAAGTTAGAACAGGAGAGACTGAGTCACTGTCATCCCTATATACTAAATGAAAAACTCCATCAATATCTGAAAATGTATACGACACAGCAGAAGCCCCAAGCTCTCTGTATTGGAAAGTATTCCAGTAGACTACTGTTAAGAACACTGCAGTCTCACTGATACTCAACACTTTTCTTATATAAGTTGTTCGTGAAAGGAAAGGAAAAAAGCAAAAAAACCCTAAGAATTTGTGGCACAATAAATACTTCTGCCACAAAATGTATATCACAGCATCTATTAAACACAGAAACCTCTACTAAAATACAGATGTACAGTAAAAAACACAGTGTACAGCAAAATTTGACTGTCTTGAATACAAATTGAAGCAAAATGTTAGGGTTTAAGCCACAGAAGGTAACTTGAAAATAAGAGATCATAAATTGTAATTAAAAAATTTGACAAGAAAGACTTCTATCTACTATTGGAATTAATAAGAATTTTGCATGGGTTTATTGATTTTAACTTATTATTTACAGTAGTACACAGTCACAATGTATTGTTCTGGAAGACTAGGGACTTAAAATTATTTAAGGATTGCTTTCACTGGAAACCCTTTTGACATGACAACCATCTGTAGATTTTGATAGCTATAGCTGAGAACTTACACTGCTGCACGCTGTTGAGAACTGTAGGAATACAGCATGCTACTCAAAGCAACGCTACAGGGCTTGCTTGGCAAATGAAAGGAGACTGGTAACTGAATTATGGGGAATGCCAAAAAAACCCAAGAAGAACCAGCTGCACCATCACTGGACTCCAACTGCACCAGCAGCAGGAGAACTGACTGGCTGGTTGCGCCTTTCAGGACGCACAATGCTCAAATAGCCTAGCAGCCATGGGAGTCATTTAAAATCATTGCCTATTCATGGATTCAGGAACATTTGTGTTGAACAGAGGAGTTAAATTAACCGACTTTATTAAAAAAGAACAAAACAAAACACAGAGCAAGTGTATATATCTGACGCTCTTTTTGGACAAGAATAAGAAAGATAAAATTCATCTTTCATATCAGCATTTGTGCCTTTACTTAGCAGAACGTGCTGACTGGATGGAAGATACAAACTTCCCTTCTTATTCAGAGATCAAAGAATTTTAAAAATTAGCTTCTGGAAATAACTGTTGAGTGTACTTTAGTATTAAGATGTATGTTTGCATGCGCATTAATTAGTATTGGAAAGACCTGTTATGGTATTCCCTGATCTCTATTCTTACTGTCCCCTCATGCTCTGAATTGCTCCTGACAAGAATTCGGGTACGGTAAGGCACAGGTGAATTACTAAAAGCTGCAGCTATGGAAATTTAAACTTGTAAAATCAAAGTGGCAGAACTACAAGCTTTAGCACATGGCAATGGAAGACAAAATTTTACATTGGTTATTGTGCAAGCATATGCTAGTTTCTGCTCCTAATTTTTATCCAGGGATGAGTTTATGTTTCTAGGTAAGAACATATCCACCAGCAGCAGGGACTGATACTACAAAAACTGTCTTTCACTTTCTATCTCATAGGAACACTATAACATACAAATTCATGTTAGCTATTATAGTTTAAATGCTTAGTCCAGGGTAAAGGAAGAGCCTTTCAAATAGCTGATAAGAGTTTGAATAATATTTGACAAGGAAAAAAACAAAACAAAACCAGAAGCTGGACATATTTTGTTATAGTAGCATTCATTTATCTTTTCCAAAGTGGAAAAGAGATTAATACTAAATAGGCAAATAAATAGCAACAGTGTATTTCAGTAGAATAAACTATTGCTCTTCTGTGAGTACTGCAACAAACAGCCAAACAATATTGTTAGCTACTCAGCTGAATACCCAAATTATAAATACAAGCCAAAATAAGTGTTATATACCTAACTCCTCACCTAGTACAGTTACTTTTTTATTTTAAAAAGAGCATACTACAACGTAGTAGGTCTTGGTCAAGTTCAAAAGCCATATTTGATGGAAAAGAAAATAAATGTGATGTCACATCTTTAAATAATTGTATTTAAAATTCTGATTATCTGTAAAAAAAGGTATTATGGACATTTTTGTGCCTATTTCTCTTATGCCCATAATGAGCGTAGGGTAAGATTAAATTTGTTGATTTTGCAAGGGAAAAACACACATAAAATCTACGGTGCTTAGTCTTTAAAATCTGCTTTACTTACCAGTGCAAGTCTTAAGCAATGTTCGGAAAACAAAACAATAAGGATGACTAATATCGCAAAGAGGAATGGCAACTGTCATACATGGAAACTGTCCATTCCTTCCAGACTTTTATTTTGCTATTGATTAATTACTTCTCATTTTAATTTTTTTTTAGTATAGAGCTATATTGTCCCCTCCTGGAGACTAGTTAAAATGCTGGACAGGACTACTACTGCCCTAGCGGTCCCTTAGAACTACAAACACCTTTTTTAGCAACTGTCTCCTATCTTCACAGTTCCAGGAGTGAGACACGCTCCCCCTCCTTACTTACATCAGCCCTTTGTCAGATTCAAGGAAAAGAAAAAAAAAAAAGTAAATATTATTTACCAATTACAGAACTCATTTAAATTAAATATGACAACATAACCAGAAAAAGAGAAAAGGGGTAAAAGCTTGCAACGAAGGGTCCAGTTATGAAGACTTAGTGTTGCAGTATTTAAAGCCTTTTCCAGGTTATTGGGGTTTTTATTCTTTTACATGGAGAGAGAGCAAATGAGAAGGAGAGAGAGAGAGGGAGGAAAAAAAAAAAAGAGGAATCTGTGGTCTGTAAATGATCAGCACAAAAAATAAATTATGGTCAAGTAACTGAACTTTTCTGATGTGTAAATTGAATCATTCCCACACGCTGGTGTTTTATAATTAAAAGACCCTTTTCACTGTGGGAAATTTTACTGAATTTTGTATTAAAAGAAGAAACAAACCATCAATCAGGAGGAGGTAGGAGAACTCAAAGAGCTCAACCCATTAAACTTGAGGAGTGTAGTCGAATTCTGAATGACTTGCTCTAGGAAACTGCAGCTCTTTTAAGGCAGAATACTGTACAAACATTAATGAGCAGAATGTGTATCTGATAGCTGTTCTAAAATCTTTTGTAGTCATATAGAAGAACACACTTTCCATTTGGTGGAAAAGACCCAGAATATGGTTTTAAATGAACCATTTTTGTGAGGTTCACAGGCTTTAAATTACTAGACTTTGGTTACCATTGGGAAAAATCACTGAGCTAAAACCAGAGAAAAAAATAACCAGGTACTTGTTCAGTTCAGTACAGTTGCTATGTAAGTACTGATCAGACAGATTAAGATCTGCTCACAAGACTGCTGCCAAATACAAACACTTCTGGGTGGGCACCAACAGCAACCATTTCAGAGATATCTTATGTACTTTCAGTTGAGTTTAGGTCATGACTTAAAATGACATTTGCAAATTATTAACCTGAAAGGGGGGGGAGGGGGCATAATAATAATAAAAAAATCACAATAAATAGGGAACAGGAGTTTCTTCTGGAAACTTAGGTACTGTCATAACAGATTTAATAGCTCAGTTTGAGAATTTCCTTATTTCTTCAACTATGTTCTATTCTTGATAAGTCTGATTAGTAACAGGGTAAGGAATGGAAAAAGCAATGGTGAAAATAGAGAGGAAAAGAAAGTGTATCAGCTTTGATCTCCTTTCTTGAACAAAATGCTTAGATTTGTTAAAGTTAGAGCTATATGAATTTATCCCACTTATATTTTGACCTACATTGTTGTTCCAACAACAGTAAATTAGATTCAGCAGCATAAATTATTGATAATGTCAGTAGGACATTGTATACTGAGCATATTGGCCTATTGTGATTTTGTAATTCTGCTCTGTTCTGCCAGTTAGACAACTGTGCACCATTTAAACATCATCAGTACAATATATGGGTCCCACTAGAGCTTGAGAATGTAGGATGTTTCACCTTACCTTCAGCTTTCTATCTGGTGCTATGCTGGTGGGACTCGGACGATCCAGGAACCTGCAATGAAAATAGATTACGAATTAGGTCAAACTATTCTTATTAAAATGTTTAATTATTATTAATTATAAAATGCCACAATAATTTTTAAAATTCAAGTATAGGATTTTAAAATGTAAGTATTAGAGGATAAGTTTTTCTGTATCATTATTTTCATCTTTGCACTGTGAAATACAGTATATTAAGTGTATATCTTTCCTAAAATCTAAATGAGGGGTAGATTATCTGTTATAAAATATTTATTATTACTGCTGCTGGACTGACATGTACTACATAGGAAAATGTAATTTTACTTGCTTGAGCCATACAGAAATGTGACTGCATATTGAATACTAAATTTCAAAATGGCCTTTTGGAGATCCATGTTCATTGTATGTCATTTACTTTTACATTTGGTTTTCTTGGGTTATACAGGAAAAGCTTCTTTCCCTTCTGCTACCAATGTAAACTGATCACATGTCCTGAGGAATTAGTATAAAATTTAAGAGAAGGGTCTTCTTGGCTTTAGCACAGACATAATAATGAGTTTTCAATGGCAACTTAGCAATTTTGTTGATGTATGCACCAGTAAATATTGTAAATCATTCTCCCATAGCTTTGCAAAGCCAACATAGTCAACAGTAATAAACATAAAACATATGAAAAAGATAATGATTATTTTTTAAAGAAAAATAAACTTAATAGCACTTAGAATACATAGAAAGAGCTATTTTAACACTATTTTCCATAAATATTACAAGCTTACAGTGTTCTGAAGTTAACTATAAAATGATTTTCTGTTTTAATAATCAGGAACTTGGAAGTATTTCACTTATAAAAACTGAGCATTAATAAATAAAAGGGCTACATGGAATAAAGCCCTTGCCAGTAACAATAAGATCTGAAAATGATGTTTCATGTGCATCTTTCTTACATTCCAATTATGTTCACATTGTATTCTCTGCCAAAAAAGGAAGAAAAAAACCCAGTAGAATATGCCCTGACTTCACAACTATTCCTTGTTTTACATTCTGAAAAGGTGAGTGGCTGTTGGATCTGTGCATCCAAGTTCATCTGAATCACAAAAGGTGTTTCCTATGGTATATGTAAATACAAAACTGGATAACTATGTCTAGGCCCTGGATTGTAAAAGAAGAAAAAGCTTGGTGTAGACATATATAAACTGGATAAATAGTTTGACTGTACAGTCAATATAAAAAATAAAGCAGATTAAATACTAAACTATAAATATAGCAATAGGGAGGCAAGGTACTGAAACAACAAAGGCTCAATATTAACGGTGCTCTATTGCACGGTGACCAATTACCACATCATTCATTCACTCCATTAGAAAAGCTGGCTCTGTAGATCTACTGTTAATAAAGATATTGCAGCATTAAACTTACTATGTGTTCTCTTTCGAGGTGTTTCACATTATTTATTTTCATCTTTTCATGCCTATAACATTCATTTACAAACTGGACAATGTCACAATCCTGGGATTGTAGAGACCTGCTTATTGCTTTATTGTGGGTCATTAGTAGCATTAAATACTCTGGTTCATATAAAAAACCCAAATACTTTAGTATTAGCAATTTTTTCTATTAGTTAGAAACAAGTGCAAAAATAAATACAAAATAACCAGACTTGTGTCTGATTTCTTCACTCTGAGTGTCCATCTGAGCATTTAGATTTGTGCACCATAGATATCTGCACCATAGATCTTAACATACCCTACTCCAGGAATCTGATTCCAAAACAAAAAAGAAGCTGGAAGGCAAACTTGAAATGTATAGGAACAGAGAACTACAGCAACAATCATAAATTTCTTCTTTGTGTTATCTCTATATATTATCAACTGCAGGAATTTAATCTTTCACCGCTGGAGGGTAGGCTAGTGAGTCCCAAGTGAAGACTTCAGAATTGCCAAAAATAGATATCTAAATCCAAGGAAAAGCAAGATTCCTTATACTCTGCTCTCTTCAATATTTCTTGTTTTCATATTTAGGTGACCCTCTGCTAAAAATTCTTCCTTATATGATTCCATTTTTTAGGTGCCTAACTATTCTGATTCACTTTACTTATACCTCTGAATATATTCCCAGCATTGCACACTTGAAAGTCAAGCTCGATGACATTCACTGCCAACATATTTAACTCTCTTTGATGCTCTGATCATCATTTACTGGAGCATGATCAAAGAGTGCTGCCCTCAGAAACTAGGAAAGGAAAACTGAAAATAGCAGCCAGTTAAAGTCCAACAAATAGCAACGGAGGCTTATCCCAGATCAGCTCCTCCTGATCTGTTCAGGTATGAAATTCCTTGGTTTTACTGAAATCAGCCTGATTAATCAGTGCGCTATTTTCAGTAGGAAATGTAGAATTCAGCAGAAAGGCTGTGATCAGGAGTTTTGAAAATTCAAAAATTGAACTGACCATCCAAAGAAATTCTGCTTGTGCACAAACTCTCACAACAGTTCTGGGATAAGAATCCCAACATCCTGAAAAGTCAGGAGAGAAAGCTGAAGCTGCTATCAGAGTGGATAAGCTGCCAAGCCTCAATGAGAAAATTAAATTGTTCCTAAGTAGCTTCTGGAAGAAAACAGTGGAAAGCATATATAATGACCCAGGTCCAGACAACAGGGCAGCAGTTGCCTGGTATCAACTGCCTTTCCAAAAGGCTGCAGGTGTCCCATAGGTCCTAATCCCTATGGGACAAGAAACGTATGGTTAAGCAATTTGCATCACTTTCTAGGAGTCCACCAGAGATATTGATTCTTGCTTACCACTTGGACAAAAATCAGTGGAATATTTATTAGACACACTGAGATGAAGTCTTTCATCTCACAGAAAAAAGCAAAGTAAAAATGAGGGTAAAACATCACTGCTACTTTATATAGAAGTGGCTCAAAAAAGCTGATAGAACTTTACCGCTGCCTACCAGATAAAATACTGAAATGATCCAGTACATCCTATTTCTTTGATTGTTAGCTTTGAAGATGTATTAACTTGGAGCTGGAGTGATTATATCACTACATTACAGAATCACAGAATGGTTGAGGTTCATCTAGTCTAACCCCCCTGCTCAAGCAGGCTCACCTAGAGCAGGTTGCCCAGCACCACGACCAGACAGGTTTTCAGTATCTCCAAGGATGGAGACTCCACAACCCCTCTGGTTGACCTGTTTCAGTGCTCAGTCACCCTCACAGTAAAAAGGTTTAACTTAACACTAATGAGTAGTTTTTTGCAGAATGTGATCCTCCACACAGGATTTCAGTAGAAGCTATGTGGAACTGAGTGGATAAAGCTAAATATTTATCATCAACTCAAAGAGGCATCCTGCCTACTTATGTGAATAGTGCTTTTTTGTTAATCATATTTGATCCACGTCCCTGGACAAGGCTGGAAAGAATCCTGACCCAAAGATCATTTAGATGCGCATTTTTATTTACTAGTTTATTGAGTTGGATCATTGGCACAATTGATCCCAAGTTCTTGGTAATAAATGAATTAAGAACAACCAAGAGTTGCAGTGCTGCAGAGAATGAATAATGCTAAGTTCTTAGCACCAGCCTCATTCAGCAAGAATGAATGGACCTTGCCAGCCACTGAAGAAAGCAAAGAACTTACTGTTCCAAGAATCCCAGTGATGCAAAGAACCAGAGACCACCGTGCTTGTACCGAGCATAAAAGCTCTTATGTAAACAACTATTGAGAACTGAAAGGAGCAGTGGGAATAGATTTTTCAGACACAGGTGAATCTATGACTTTGGTACCATTCCTATAAAAAAAAAATGCAACTGTTCTATAGAAACTTGTTACACTGTTGCTTGTGTGACAAAAACAGCATCATCTATACAAATACATTGTTCTGCAGCATTGTCACAGTAAAATCAGATAAAATAATTGCGTACTGGGAATAAACATTTACCTCCTCCTATACAAGCACATACTTTTTATTCAGTTGCAACAGGAATACACATCCACGGAGGTGTGGTCTCCACGGAGTCTCAACATGCTGTCAATTCATTTGGTTATTACACAATAAGGCACATCCACTAGAGCTCCTGATAGTAAATTTGAACTACAGTTTTGAAAAAGAGCCTTGGAAAATGCAACATTGCACCTCTTAAATGTCATTGCTTGGAAACTATGTACTTAGGTTTCTAATGATTAAATGCTTTTTTGTCAAAGGTTGTTTATCTCATTTTCTATGTCTATGACATCCTTGCCCATGGAACAGATTCTTTACATACTATTTTCATGTTCACAGTATTAGTGATAAAACCTGCTGAGATGTAACCTCACAGTTATAAAGACTAAATTAACTGTCATACACACTTGAAATAATTGGTATCATAAGAAAAGTAACATAGCAAAAAGTAATATTAAAGAACAGCACTGTTTGTGATGCAATGCACTGCAAATGTTCAAAATATTTTTAATAATTAGAGCACTGTGCATCCCTTTTCTTATCAAACCTGTCATTGTTTAAACCATTTGTAAGTATGAATTTCATGCTATAATTACTGGCTCTAGTGAATCAAAATTTGAAGCCTCTTTCTTCAATTATATGTTCATCTATACAGCACAACTTTTTCAGCTTCACATCACTTTACCCCCCACCAAAGTCCACTATCAAAAACAATCAGAAAAATATTTCAGTATGAAATGTTTATTGCATTTTTCTAAATAGAAAGAAAGAGAAAAACATGGAAGAAAAAAAGGGGTAAAGATAAAAGAGTTTAAAAATGACTGGAACATCTTATTGCTTAAATTAATGTGAGCAAGAGCCTATTACCTTCTGTACTTCTATTAACTTTTCAACAAAGTTTTTAATAAGCATAAACCAACACTACAGCTTATCTTTTCACTTGGATTTATTCCTTAAACAGAAGAATGTATTTTCTGTTTACATGGAATAGAATTAGTTCTGCTGCTGACAGCACTGTGAAAAATGCATCTTATCTAGGAAGGCTGTGCATATAAAAATATCTATATACATTTTTGAAAAGGCAAAAGATGACTGTATACAGAGACAATTTTAGGAGTATAAAAGCTACATCTTTACACATGGTGTAGACTAAGTTGCATCATTATTACTGTACATGTTTAGACCACTTATTTACCAGGTTTATTTGTCCCCTTGCCCTTGATCCTATGTTTAGATTCATGATGAACATTCATATGAAGCTGAGGAGGGCCAATTTGCACCGAATGATATGACAAAGAATTTTCTAGTGTAGACTGCCTCTGAGTACTAAAGTGAGATAGATTTTGGCAGTTCTGAGAGAAATCTAACATATTTGAAAGCCAGTTGTTAAGGAATGTTAGTATTCAGACCTACATTGTCTAAAGTCAGATTATTGTAAATTAAACGTACTCTGGCTTTCACAGGAACCCTGTTTCATCACTGATGAATCAAAGAATTACTATGTTAAACAACCAGTTTTAAGATTAAACTCTGGTTCATCAAAAACAGTATGTTTAACACAAGTGAACCACATGCTGAAAATGAACGTCTTGCAGTTCCAGGACTTGTACAACTCTGATCCCAGTCCAAGCATGCAACATCCTTTAAGTGTTTTTTTCCCCACGTCATTCTTGTTATCAACAATGTTGACTGCACTGATTTCACTGATTTCCATGTTTAAATCAGACACACGAATCCATAAGTGTTTATTCAGATTCCTAACTTCTGGTCTAAAATGATAAACTTCCCCCTACCTCTCCAAAACCCTAAGAGCTATATCATGTCTCTATTATACTGTATCTGTGTATTATTTATGTATTATGTGCTTATCTATTTTCAGTCTACTGGTGATAAAATCAATAGAAACTAGCCATAATATACTACAAACCTTAAAAGCTCACTGCAAATTTCCTTCAAATCATTTAATTTGTATAGTTCCATGTATTCCAAACAGCTTTGCAAGTTATGCTGAGATATAACTGCTGATAGTTGATCAGGTTAGTACGTAAGTCATAATTAGAGCAGAATTTTCAGTGAAAACTGCTGCATTTTATATATTTTAGAGGTAGCAGAAGAGCCTCTAATAACCAAAAATGAATTGAACAGGATGTAATTTATTCTTTTCAAAGATTGCCTGCAATGGATGCAACTAAAGCATGATCCAAATGAGGAAAAAAGAAAATCTAAGTTAGTTTGCAAATATGCAAAGTCAAATCAGACCTTGTTCACTAGAGCTAAAGATAATCACCTTAGGCTAAACCTGTATGTGGTTTTGGATGCAATGTTCTTTGCAGTTCCTTTTATTTTCGAAGTCTTTTTTTAGAAAGGTGTAAAACAGTAAGGATGAGAAAAGAGGGGCTAAGCCTTTAAAGGTTTTGATCGTTTGCCCTTCAACACCCGTAACTGGATTAACTGAAAGAAACCAAATGAAATATTTGAAAAGCTTATGCTGATCTGCAAACATTCGCCTCAGACATATTTTTTTTTGAACAAACTCTTTAATAGTACTTTGAGAGGATGTAAATTTTGCCTCTAGCTTATTTTGGAAGTTTCAAAAAGAAAATGAAAAGAGGGCAGCCTTAAAATCCAGTATGCATTTGGAGGGAAAATTAGTGCCCTAGACAAATACTGGTACTGATAAACACTGGGGTCATATAATTGCCCTTGTCAAGCTTGAACACACAGAGACTAAATACCAGGGGAAAAAAAAGTCAATATTACATCAACTGGGCACTTAACTACAGTGTTTCCATGTTCACATGGAGAAAACAAAAATCAATTTGTTGTGTGAGAGACTACAATCCTTTCCGATTTCAGTCAATCTACTGATTTATTAATGTTATTGATTACACTGAACTAAACATATAATATCAAGACTTGTCAAAATGTAACTCTCAGTTTCCAGTTTAAAGATTTGATTTTACTCTTTGGGATGTGAATTATCCTTGAGACAAACTCTACTAATATAAATGGGAATTCTGTGAAAAGATCTGTCAGTTACATTTCTCTAAGTCGGCAGAAAAATGCTTGATATTGGCTTTTACATTTATATGCAAGTATTTATACACAGAACCCTCTTTTCTAAGATCTGAGGCAAGATGGACACAAAATATAATTGCAATTAGGGTTATGCTGAGCTTCCAGAAAAATATGTCTGGAGACTAAGTCATGAAGAACACCTGCTGATTCCTGGGTAGTGTGGGTACTTAACTTACCTACATGCTGTGCATCTAGTTACTGTTTGTATTTCACAGGAGAGATCCATTACCCATATCAATAGTGGGCAACCAATTATAACTAGAACATGTTGCTTTAACTATGATAATATATTAGGTTGCAAGTGGCAAATCATGGAGGTGATCTATGATAATTAGAGCAAACTGACAGCAAATTATGCATATGTGTGATTCATCAGAAGAGCAAAATATTACATCCAAAAGTCACACACTACCACATTAGATAGACTAGAGTCTTCACTTTCCTGATATGGTTTGCAAAGACAGAAACACCAATGACCAGCTTGCATTATTTACACCAAAGTACTAATGCTTCTGCTTTTGACTTCTGATATTTACTGGCAGAGTTTTTATTCCCACAATGGCAAATAGGTACTTTTCTTTTTACCCTGGAGATGCACACATTATTATGAGTGAAATGCCAGTAGAAAAGCAGACCAAAATGTGGTGCTTGTCTCTGTGGAAAACTTGCATCTACTTTGAAGAAGTTTCCTCCCAGACTATATCTAATTTGTATCTTTTTATTGTTCTGAAGCTGTTTTTAAGAAATTCATGTTTTCTGTAAAAGAAAGCAAAATCTGATTAACTTTTTTCAATATAGACTCAGTTAATACAGGCAAGAATCAACTAGTTCAGCTGGAATGTGGGAAAACATTAATGATGTTTCAAAGGATTTTTAGGTAAGGTCGCTTACTGTTATGCTCACATTACAGAATTATAAACTTAACAGGTGTCTGTGCACTAAGGTAGATGGAACTTCTATATTTCTAACAAAACAATTACAGTCAATGAGGCAGTCTCTACCAAATCAAAGTAACCCTTTCACCATCACTGAATGACCTTATACTAGATACAGCTAAGTCCCATCAAAAGATCTTCTGCACATTATATTTCTCTTCCTACATAAAAGGTAGATATTCCTGTATCTAAAGGTAGATAATTTAATTTTCATATGAATATTTTCTTTAAAACATACCACAAACATAGAGACACATAAAACAGAACTATTGTGCCACGGCATAGATAGTATTTTTCATGCTGAAAGATAATATTGACGTTAATGAGCGTTTTTGTACTAATCTGAATTAACAGGTTAGATACTCTATATTATTACTATCTGAGAAGTCCTGAAAATGTGGCTATGACTCCACAACTTACAAAAACAACAACAAAAAAGCATGCCTGCTTCAAAGCACCTGCAGTCTGAAAACAATATTGCAAAATTAGGTGACACTAGGAACTGAAGTGAACAGAGAGTTGAGGCTAGAAGCAAAGATATTTTAGGTTAATAATCCATGTGTGTGTGCATGCGTGTGTGTGTGTGTGTGCATGCATGTGTTCTCATTCAGCTACACAGCAATCTGGAAAAATTATGTAACTATCCAGGCTCCAAGTCTATTCACCCATCATTATCATGATGATTTTTAAAGATAGGCTCTATTGCTCATAAAAAGCAAATGAACAAACAAGCAAGACTACTCGTTCCCCGGCAATTTCAGAGCATTGCAGCATCAAGGTTGCAGTTTTGCATGACAGCAATTTGCCTTATCTCAACACAACATTGTTAATTAAAGGTACTTAAGGTGCATCAGTCCAGTATTGTGGCCTTCTTTTTTAATAAAGTTTTGGGGATTTCTCCAGGAATATGCAATTTAACAGTCATCCCTGATGACTTGCTTCATCAGGGAGAGCTATTTGCTTGAAATAACAGCTGTGAATGGCACATAAAAGTGGAATGAGTGAAACTCAGTGTCAATAAATGCAGTGCAGTGCATGTGGGAATAAATACCCCTTTCTATAGATAAGGAATGATGGATTCTGAATTAGCTACAACCACTTGGAAAGAAAACCTTGGAGTCATTGTGAATAGTTCTCTAAAAACATCAGCTTCCAACCTCAGTGAAAAAGCAACATTAGAACACTAGAAATTATTAGGAAAGAAGGCATAACAGGAAACATTTTTTTAGGATATAAATCCACTGTGTATTCATCTTGAACACTGTGTGAATTTCTGATCACTGCATCTCAAAAGAATACATCAGAAAGAGGCAGAAAAGGCAGAAAGGATATTGAGAGATGTTATACTCATTCCATACTGGAAGACAGTGGAATGGACCAGAATTCTTCAGCTTGGAAAAGAGATTACTGAACAAGAATATGATAGAAGCCTATATAATGATGCATAGGGAATATTCATTTACTATAATATTAGAATAGGGATCTTTCAATGAGACAAGTTTTAACAAACAAATATAAAGGCTTTTCCCTTAACAAAAACATAATTAAATTCTGCAGGATACTGCGGAGATACTTGCAAGATACTGCGGAGCCCAAAACAATGAATAATTCGAAAGGGTGAGTGGACTCATTGACACCTGTTAGACATAATGGCCTGAATCTAACCTCTGACATAAGAAGACCTCAAACCATTGACTGCCAAGCAATGGGAAGACGTACACAGGGAAGAATCACTCCATCAATGCTTGTTTTCTTATGCTCTTTCCTTAATCATCTAATATTCTTTATAGTCAGTATGTTGGTATCTTATGTACCAAAAGTAAATCATGCTAGACTAACTGGGTTCCTCTCTTTAATAAAATAGCTCTTTTCTTTCCAGATACAGGAAAAACAGTAGCTTTCATTCATCACCAGTAGTAAGCTGATGGAATGCCACATTAACTGAGCTCAAAGTAACAGAGGTTAGTAGAACTGTAGGACAGGTAAGGAACTGTTTAAAGGGGAGCTAACTGCCGCAGTTCTGAAAGCTGGACATAGAAAAGTTGTCAGAGCCTGATTTTTGAGTTATTTTATTTAAGATTTTCATTAATGACCTTGGCTGAAAAATAATAGGAGCATGCTGATGAATTTATTGATGACACAAGGTAAGCAGAGGTGCCATTATAGAAGAGGATTGTTGTATCACACAAGGAACAATGGATGACCTTCAGGACTGCAGTAATAGAAACGGGATGAAATTTAGCAATAGGTAATGCAAGATTATATACATCAAGACTAACGAAAGAATTTCTAATAGGTATTGGGAAATAATCAGTTGGAAACAACTGAAAGAAGAATCTGTTGTACTAATTGATTTGAAAATGACTATACATCCTGACACAATATGATAAAAGTGAATGTAATAGTAAAGGCTAATAGAGACTTCTCAAATGTCTTTTAGACTTAGGTTTCCAGTTTCCTTTTTTTAATCCTCTAATTTCTTTTATAGTGTGAACTATCCCAATTGCCTAATATTAAAGGCAAATTAATTATCTCTGATGTCATTAGGCTATCCAATATATCTTTGCTAGTAGAAGCAGCCTGCTCCTTTGAGAAATATCTGGTAGAGTCTACCAGACTTCACTCACTACTACAGGAAAAATGGGGGGAGGGCATCATTCACAGAGAAATATTCAACTGATTTTAAGCACACAATGATTGCAATACTCATTGTTGCCTTTTCTGATTTCCAGAATTATATTCATCTTCTGATATTGTACAGGCTCTCTTGGTTAACATCAGTACTACAAGCCAGAAAAGATAAGTTCTTGGTATCTTTCCATCACTGAATGAAAATATTTTACACTACTAAAAAGATAAAGACAGGGACAATTTTATAAATGTATAAAATTGCCAATCTTTTACAGATAGAACTGAATGTTATATAGGAAATAATTTACCATCTGGAGTACTTATGGCTCCTTATGACATTTCCCTTAAAATGCTTTTGATTTCATACAGAAAAATAAATTAACATTAAAAAATATGTCTAGGGATTTCCATATCATCACTTTCAATTGTCAATTCCTTTATGAGAAGTGATTTTATTAGATTAATATTAAATGTAAAAGAAGTCTAAATGGATTACAATTCACATTACTGAGAGGTAGGCAATATAAAATTTGTATGTAATTTGCATAAATTACATATAAGTTTTTGACAAAACTTCTCATCAAAACTTCTGTGGGAGCCAGTCCTCTGTGTTACTCTCTAGTAGTCTGATTTGATTTATTTCATGGAGCTAGCTCTACATGCTTGCTGTGTTCTTACACATTTTCCTATGCAGCTGCTTTTGGCAGCTGTGGGGAGAAGGATCTGGAGTGATGTTCTTTGAAAGAAAGTTGGGTATCCAATTTAGCATATTGAAGAACTGCACAGCTGAACAACACCTAAATTTACTGAGGGACGTTCAGCTCCTTCTTCCAATAGCGTGTCTGGAGTTCAGTTTTTGGAGCAGGAGATGTTTAAGCCTTGGATATTACCACAACATGAGACCATGCTACAAGGCCCTACACCTCAGCATTCTAATGCATTAAATTTTCAAGGAAGCTTGTTACAAGTATCATTGAATATTTCTGCAAGACTGCTTTCTTTTAAAAAGTTGCCTTATTAGAAAGCACAGATTTAATATCATTCCTATCATTCATCCAAAAATTCAAATATCTACTTCTCTTCTCTGGCTTGCTCATATTTTAAATAAGGATAGAGAAATTCAGGCTTTTATCCCATCTTCTGCAAGTAACAATTGTACAACAGTTGTCAACAATATCGTGGGACTATCTCAGAATTTAACTGAGTTTTTAAAATAGAATTGAGTTACTCACACACTCAGGTGTATGTGGGGTTTTTTTTCCTACTCCTTTTCTTCTTTCTTTTCTCCACTCATTACTGAGGAATAGTTATACTGAAAATTCTCTTATTTGTTAAGAATAAAAATGACCAGATTTTCAAAATTTTTTACAGAGGATAATCTCAGAATTTTATAGTGCAATGAAAACACCATACATATCCATATACAGACATACACAGATACACATGAACACATGCATAATGACATAGGATCATTTTATCCCGACTTAACTCTAATGAGTTTGTTTCACCTTCGACTGAACAATGTTTCATCTTCAATTTCAGTCTGAGGAAAGCACTTCAGCCATGATAGGTACCAGTTAAAATACTGTTGATTTTTGTTATTAATGAAATGTGCCCCTGATGCCTAACTCAGCAGTTTTATTTTGTTCTGTCAGTCAGCAAATTATTGTGACTTATCAATACAAGTATTTTCTGCTGCAACAAAAAGGGAAACTTGCCTAGTAAAGTACAAGTTGGGCCAGTAAAGTAAAAACAGCTCCTGAAAAACCACCTGCATGGTAGGTTTTCGTAAGCTGAATTCAATAGTCTAGAAACCTACAAATAGTAAGAGTTTTTTTTCCCCTCTAGCAGAAGGTATAGATGTGGTGAAAGAAAATATTCTGAATGGCTGTGGCATTAAAAATAATTAAGTCAATGAGATGTAACATGAAATCCCCAAAATACTGTAGGGGGAAAAAAAAAACCCAACTCTGATAGGTCTTTTATGTTTGCATCATCTACATATTTTCATCTCTAAGAAATCTTTCTAATCAAATTGAACATAATTTCATTTCATACGTATAAAGTAACTCTTGGTTACATACAATGTTCTTGTCACATATTTTGTGACAACTTTGTCTATCAGTTATCTATCAGGATAACAATCTTTGGCATTCCTCAAATTCATGCAAATGCTTAAGAATGTGAGTTCAAATGATTTAATGGCACCTAAACATGAACTTGAAGTTTCTTATTCTTAAACAAATCAGCTGACTCAGGTGCAGATTCTGCATAATTTAAATTAACATTTATTCATCATCAAGTTCTGCGCCTTTATGACTGATTCTTATTAAAAAAAAGTTTTAATTTCTAAAGAATCCTGAACAGTTTTAAAACTCTATAGATCGGTATGTATTTATCTACATGCATGGCTATTTTTAAGTTTCAAAACAGCATTCACACTCCTAAATTTGTGTACAAATCTATTCTGACCATTCTGCATCATTATGGGTTACTGATTCTAATGGGGACTGCGTGGCAATGCTGTTAAACAAAGTGTAAACAACGCAGTCATACTGAACCTCAGATGTTCTTGGAAAGATAAGGAACAAATCATAGCCTAATCTTGTAAAACTGTGTGGGCTTGTACATTACTAATACTTTGGTCTCTCATTTTCTAAAAAGAAAATTTACAGAATGAAAACATTTAGAAAATTTAAAAATAGAATTGTGGAAATGCCTTCAAAACATTGAATGTACCTTCCCAAAGAGCACTGAATCAATAGAGGACATTTGAGAAGACGACATACAGCAGAAGTTCTTCTGCTAAACTTCAGCTATCTAGACTTTAGGTAGCTAAGTGATGAGGACAGGAACCCCACTTAACTACATGGTTAGCAGAGCAATTTATATGACTCCAAAGGCAATTCCAAATACCTAAATTAGGAGCTTACCTCTTTCTATCAATCACATGGGAAGGCGTAATCATTTAACTTCAAGCATTTAAGGTAGAAAGCTGAGCATAGATCTTAGAATCAGACATCAATACGTTGATTACATCATTGTTTTTTGTTCTGATTATAGTTTGAAAACTGGCATTTTTTCAGGGACATTTTAATGTTTGCATGCTGGAGGCATTAGTTAATTAATTTATTGTGTTCAGAGTAAATTCCCTTGTTACAGCACAGCCAACGATGTCATTCTTTCTTATTTAACTACTAGTTAATTAACCAAAGCATAGTTGCTCTGTATCTCAAAAAAAAAAAAAAAAAAAAAAACAAAAAAAAAAAACAAAAAAAAAAAAAAAACCAAACCCAAACAAACCCAAACTAAAGATATTATCATTCATTAAATATGTAATTGACAACTGGATGGAAGAGAAAATATGAACAGTGAAGTCAAGGTACAGGACACCAGGTAAGTAGTCTCTTAAAAATATTTAATGAGTAAAGTTTAACATCTGTAGTCAGGAGTAAAAAAAATTATCAACTTGCCTATTAAGACAATGAGGGAAAAACTAATTAAAGTAAATTAGCCTAATGTGCACAGGCTGGATAAGACAGATCACTTTTAAAAATCCAAGAAGATAATGGTACCCATTTGGGATATATTTTTGGCATTTTTCATATAAATTGGACAGTTTTAGAGGATAAATACAGTACAAAAGTCCTTACAGGCAATTATGTCTTTACAATGCTGGTGGCTGACATCATAAAAATATAATTTTAATTGCTATTAATTGCATTAAGTCTACTTTTATTGAATACTTAATGCCATCTCTGACAGTTGTAGTTATTTATATACTTTAATGAAGCTTCATGGTAGAAGTTTGGACTTCTAGGATCATTTATACTGTGTTTAAAATAGCACGTTCTATCAGTTAAAAAGTACAGGTTATAAAGGCACTGATTTTCGTCTTGACAAAATTTGTTATTTTCCTTAGCTGTATATGGTTGACTATAAAACTAATTTCTTTCTCGCTTTTTAAATGCATCAAAATGCATTAAATAATTCTAGAAGACACAGTTATAGTATGGTCTTCCAATATGAAGCTACTCCTCCGTTTAAAAAGCAAACTGAATGTAGAGAAGTTGATGAATGACTGAATGACATCAATTCACATCAGCATTGTGCCATTTGGAAATACACAATGGGTAAAATAAAACCCCGAAAACACTGTGTCATTAAACTATAAAGCCCTCATGCTTTTAAATAAATAGGGCTGTCTGCTGGAACAATTTGGCCCAAAGGTTTAAGATAGAAAGTGAAAGAAGAAACGCAAAATAACAAAGACAAACTGAAGAAGCACTTTACAATGTAACTTTATAAAATGAATAGAGATAAATAACGTTATCGACTTTACATTTCTCTGCTAAAATTCAGTCATTGCTCTACTTCCAATAGTTACTGTAGGTCTTTGCTCTCCCTGTTACTTGCATTATTAAATTATGAGAAATTCATTCATCTCAATCACTGCTCGTTTCAATATTTGTGAATTAGTAATTGCCCCAATTGCACTAATGGGACGATACAGCCATTATTGCTTTTCTGTCTGTTTTCTTCTGCCTATTTAAAATGGAAGCAGCATTATATACAAAATGCATTATTGAATGGGGTAGGAATGTGCCTCAAAGAACTCCCAGACCTTTGGTAAATTCTAGCCCATTGTCAGAACTGGGCAAGGCATCCTTAACAGACTGCAACCAAAAAAAAAAAAAAAAAAAAAAAAGAGGCAAAACATGCAATTTATTTTTGCCTCAGCTATCAGAGCTCATTATAATTAAGGTGATGCCCCCTAATGGATCTTGCAGCAGAATGGTTTTAAATAATTGTGGACTGAGATTTTTGTTTCAAAGATGTGTTGGAGTCAAATATAGCTGTTGGCTATCTGTCATCACTTCCACTTTGCTATCTCTGAATCATATAAACCAAGTTAAAGACTCACTGCTAGGTTTTTGCAGTCCTAAAGGTTAAGATAAGATCTTTGTGATTTGGTCCTTGTTGCAAAATTAGGCAGAATTCTCACTGTTAATTTTTAGACATTAAGGAATGTACATCTGTTCCTTTTGTTAAAAAAAAGAAAAAGAAAACACAGAAAACCCCATAACATTTCAGGATATTTAAGAGCCAAAAATATCTAAAGGTTGTGATGTTTTAATCTCAAAAAAGACTAAATTAAAATAAGTTTTTAAGCTTATTGCTACATTATTAACAGAAAACTAGAAAATAACAGACTATATTTATATACCAAATATTTTACGTTTTTCAAGGTCAGTGGTAGATTGCTATATGCTATATCTCAAAATGTAATATATGCACCTGATGGAGCCAAATATATGCTCTAAGAGACACTACAACTAAGATTTGCATGAATCCAAAAAATGTTTGATACTGTAAAAAACGGTTTCTAGAAATAGTCCATTCTAAGGTGACTCTAAATGAAGATGGGTGCTTCTTCCCTCCTGTATTTTTTTTAATTATTCTGTAGTTCTGGTTGCATTTAAAGTGTCTCTTTCCATGTCTATCCAGAAAACCAGTCAGGTTTGCTTTGCTGTCCATATCCAAATACATTTTTGCCTGAAGACATCCTATACAAAGAAAGATGCCCACAGATAACTATGTATTTCCTGCTCCTGAACTGCTTTGTTAGTATTGGTTATGGTAGTTGTGCCTGTATTAGCAAAGTGAGAATTACCTTAATGTAGGATAAGCGTGTGTTTTTGCAACACATAATGAACAGACATTTAACAATAGTTTTCAATTTACTTCAAGTGTTTTGCATCATTTGAATAGACGTTTTATTGGAAAAAAGTCTGATTTCTCAAAACAACATTAATCACATCTAGCAGAAATGGTGCAAGCTGCTCTTCTTTTCATTGCTTTTATATCTTTCCTTTTTATGATAACTAGGGAAAAGCAACCTATCTGTTTTTTTTAGCAGAGTGCAATGTTAGCCAGCCAGTGCCTAACAGCACAACATGATGATGAGCAAAATGACATAATGAGGAATAAATATGAAGGTTCATTGTTGAAAAGAACACCTGCCTTCCATTATAGCAAAAATGAAATTAATCTGAAAGGCCAAAGAATAACTAATGGTTAAGTGTATAATAATTTGGAGACTCTTGATTTTCCTCCTTTTTTTCACACTATTTATAGCTTCTTACATCTCAAACACATAAACTAGTATATATGCATATTACTTTACATGTCCCGAAGTGGCATTTTGCAGACTACTGGGAAAATAATGAGAAAACTGATATGGTATATATGCTAAAAATCTTTACATCAGTAAATCTTTAAGTATTCTGACTGATTTTCCCCAGTGCATGGAGAGCTGGCTGTGTATAATTAGGAGATGAAGTCACAAAAAAAACCCATTTGAAAGTGTTTTAAAGCTGTGTAGAATTTAAGGTCTTTAGAGAATGAGAAAAACAGATGCTAAAATAAAGGTCACTAGTATCATCAGAGTAGTGTTTATTTGAAGTGTTTGGTCTCACAGTTCTCTTCATCACTAGAAAGAAAATATCACTTTCTGTCAGACTTTTCCTTAAAACATGGATTTGCAAAATATTGAGATAATATGTAATATAGGTGAAGCATATTTGTAACATTGTACTGAAAAACCGGTTGCATGGCACTGTAGAACATGGTAAGACTATGAAAAGGATGGACAAAAGAGAAGATACTGGAGAAGACCAGTTATAAGAAAAACTGGAAAAATATTGTGTTTTCAAATGCGTACAAAGTTAGACAACAGAAAGTTACAATAGAAGTACTGGAAGAGAGTACCTACAGCATCAGATTTTACAAATTGACATTCTCAGCTATTTTTGTGGGCTAAAGAAAAAAACTACATGGTACTGCAGAGGGGAAGTAGAAAGGTAACAAGAAACATAATTGAAAAATTCAGACTTAGTTATTACTTAACTTATATTAATTATGACAATCTAATGATAGTTCTTCACCACCTTGCACATAAGAACACATTCAAAAAGCGTGTTTTCCTTATCTTCTGCCTTATCACCAGGAACACTTCCCTCACTTTGCCTCTTCTATTTTTATTCCATTTTTTCAGTCTCCACTGGCTTTTCTTTTCATTTTATTTCTCAAACTCTCTCTGCTTGCATTTCAGTAGCATATCTCACATTGTATTTTTCATTTTTCATTTAATAGCACTACGTATATTTTCTGTTTCTCAAGTATTTTCAAGAATCATCTCTTTTTTGAAGAATCATTCAGGTAGGAGTCTATTCGATCTGTGTTTTAAAAGTAAATGTTTATCTCAGTAAATATTTTGCTATTATAAATTGCAGAAACTACATTATTTTACTGTGAATTACTTGAGCTGAAGACTCCTTTGGTTCTAGTCAGTCATACAATTTTCATTATCTGTTCTTGTCATCTGTCATGATTGGCACTGATGATAGAGTTTAAAAATGAATATATTTTTAAAGCATACATTTCTTCACTTTTTTGAGCACAAAATGGAATGTGGAATAAAATCTGTGTTAATCAGCATCAAGCTTTTGTATTGAAAAATACACATCTAAAAACCTACAGTACGCAGTTCCGCCCATCATACACACACCGGAAACTTCTTTTTTTGCATTCTAGGCTATTTGGGCTTTTTTTTACTTTCAGTTTCTATGTAAAAGTAACAAACATGGTCAAAAATATCAGAAGAAAACAATTGCATTTAAAGATGACAAATACATTACCTTTTGCAATCTAAATAGTTCTAATTAGGTTTTGATCAAACATATGGCTCACAGTTCATTTTCTTTTCTGATACCTACCCATGGAAAATATCCTCAACTAAAAGAATACATGCTACACTATCATTCAGAATTTCTCAGCATATATCCAGGATTAATGTTAACAGAAAGGACAAAAACTAACAGGTGAAAGAACTTCTATATGTAGTCAACAGTCTTGCAAATAATCTTTAGAAAAAGATCAGATATTCCCAGGCTGTAATATTTCTTCTATTCAATTTCTCCCTGGGGAGTCTCTTAGAATTTTCCATCTTTTATTGTTACAAAAGGTTGAAGGGAGATAGATTCAAATCTGTGACCTCCTCATTCTGTAAACTTCTCAATTATATTGCTGTAATTATGAACAACTTCACTGAACCAAATGGAATTGTATGAAAACAGTTGTAAATGAGAGGAGAATCAAACCCCATATTTGTAATCTCAAGAATAAAAGCTAACAAATTAATAGTAAGGCTGAAAACATTGCTGTTAAAAATGATATAAGCTGAAAGGTCTTCCTCAATTATGAATTTTTGTTTATTTAGGATTAGACCAAAACTGATGGTATTTATTGGAAAAAAATGTGGATAGACACTCAGGTGCCCTTTATATGAAAGCGAAAAAGAGGACAAGGAGGAAGGAGAGCATGAGAGCAAGAGAAAAAAATGTTCTCTGGGGGAGCTGACAGAATGGGAATGGCACAAGGGAGCTGGTGGAAGATCAAAACACAGTTCAGAAAACTGAAAAAGGATTAAAGGGAGCCAAAGGTACTTTGTTAGGATCAGAGAAAAGTGAATGGGGTGAGAGTGACGGAAAGATGTAGAGTGGCCGCAAGGAGTATTTTACTGGCAGTCAAAAAGTCCAAGTGATAAAAACATAAAACATGACAAAAAAGGAACTAAATACAAAAATGTGGGTCAGTTGACCTTAAAGGTTTATCTAAAACACTTTAACAGGGAAGAGAGTTCAGGAATGACTAAGCTGGTATCTGAGGTACCTTAAAGCAGTGGGGGACTACTCCATTCCTAACACACTTCACTGAGTTTTTGATTTCTAGAATATAGGGGGTGAGACAGTAGAATTCAGAGAAAAGTTCATTATACAGAGATATTCACTGCAATACTCTCCAAACTTCTGCAATTCACTGCAAATTTTTGTAGAGAGAAGAAACGAGAACACTTTTTCAGGCAGGTGTCTTGACCCCAATAGATAGTAATCAATAGACAAAAAAGAGGTATGTTGAAGACAAAGTAACTGACAAAATAGAAATCCACTTAAAAAAATCTATTTTAAGGTATCATTTCTGCTTTTATCGCTTTTGCTCCTCCTTTTTTTGTTTAATCAGTTGGCAAGAAAGGTCTGACTCTTGTTTGCAATACAAAGTACTACATTAAAGAAGTACTCATGCTATTTTGTAAACAGGGTAGTTATGATTATATGGTGCCAAATTCTGCCCTACTTCCTTTCCTGCACTTACAAGTTACCTACTACAGGTGTCACAGGTCCCAGACTGGTACAGAGCAACTCCACTGCCTACCCCTCCTTGATAGCTCTGGGGTAACACTAGATTACATTGGTAGTGTGGAGAGGATATGAATCACTGAGAAAAATCCTGAAGGCGCACTGATTAGCATTCTTTCATAGCAATAAGACCAAATCTTGAAAACTCTCAGAACAGCTGATTTATTATTCCTATTCTTGGCTAAATCATTAGGTCACTCATTATCCATAGCCCAAAATAGGCAAAGAAAACGTTACCCAGCATCAGGCAATAAAAATATAGTAAAGATTCAAAAACATTGTTTCCTTTTTTTGCTTTTAAACTTGTTAGGAAGCAGAAAAACACCCCAGCTTTGCTCATTATCCATTCTCAGAAAGTCTTTTGAAGACTAGAGCCGAATCTTCAAAAATTATTAAAATGAATATCTGTAATATTAGAAATAAAAACAAGATTACATGTATCTTCTGTGAGGCATATAAGTTGTTTAGTATATGACTTAAATACCTGCTTACTGCTTTACAGATATCACTTCTTGATTTTCCAATGTTCAGAGCATTTTAATATTTACAATTTTTTGGTATTTGCAAAATTTTTTTCTATTACATTTTTACTTTCAAGATGGTCAAGTGCAACCACTAGCTATCACATTTATAAGGCAAATCTAGGCTACCAGAGCAGAAGAAGCATCAGTTCTCTTACTTCTGCGCTGACACCTTGAAAAAAGGTGGTCCACGCAGAAGAAATACGCCTTCCAAGATGGGTAAGGATCTGGGAAAGCTTTGGAGCGCAATGTGGAGAGTCAAATGTCAAAGCACAAAACCATCTGGTGCCTCTTATTTGGTAGTCCTGATTCTAATAGAGCAGCTCTGCTTCCGCTGTTTCCTTCGGCTTCCTCCAGATGGGAGCACTCTCTGCTCTGGCCTCCTTGCACATTTTGGAAACCTGATAGATATGCAGCTGCTGCCGTCAAAAATGAAATTCATCCTGGGCTGTGTGCCAGAATAAGGACAATGGAACTACTTAAGACCCACTTAAACCTTCAAGGCCTTAAGTAGCACTAAAAACCTTGTGATATTTGGCAGAGAATTTTACCGATGTCAGGAAAGGAGCGGTAGGCTGGAACCGAATGAATTCGTCTAAAACTAGTGAGTGTCACCAGTGCAGAATTTCCCAAAGTACTTTACTTTTTTCCTAAGATCTGGAATACCTGAAGAGCTCACATTTCTGTTCTTAGAACAAAACATTAGAAATACAGCTTGCAACCTTATTTTCTTTCAAATTTTTTTCTTTATTTTATTAAGAGTTTTTAAGATAAAGCCTTTTTACTTAATCAGAATTAAAGGCTTCAAGATGCCTAAAAAACTGCCTTTCAATTTTTGATGTTAAAAGATCTTTCAGTTTCTTCATTTCAATCAATGTTAGTGTATGTTTTATTTCTGAATTATCAACAGACAATGAAAGAGTACTCAGATGTTTACCTATTTTCCATCTGAAAATTGAACAATCCATGAGTAAGAATGTGTGTGCGTATAAAAGTGAGGACAGTTGGAAAACAATGGGATAGAAAATTCTATATTTCCACCTTGAAGTGATAAATTATCTACCATACATGCTAGGTCAGCCTTCTATACTACAATTATCACCAGAAAGTCTGGTAGAAATGAAGTAGTATACTCTGCTAACACTATACTAACTGTATAGAACAGCTGTATCCTGCTAACAAATCTTTTAATAACTTACATTTGCTATGTTTCAGTTTTCTAATTTGTTAAATGGGAGTAGGAGTGCCAAGGCATCCTTATAAAGGACTTGCTATATACTGATGAAAAACAATCTGCATACTGAATATTTGTTGCCATTTGTAATGGATATACGGTCTTCCTAACTTCCACGAGCAACAAAAGCAAAAATTCATTAAGAATACTGTTAGAAGAATAGGGTTAATATTGATAAATGTAAATCAGAAGTCAGCCTGCTGTGCCAATTAGGTGTGGTTTGGACAAAATTCTCTGTTGAGATTGTGCCAAGGTTTAAGTATGGAACCAAGCTGTAACTATTCAGCGTATTTTTAAACTGCATGGAAGACAGAGGATATTTAGCTTTTGTCTTTAAATGTGATTTGGCAATTAACAGCTCAAATCCCATTATTTTCCAGTAGTTTTTATATGGTGCTATTGTCTTACTGGTGGTTACTACACCTATGATTTTACTTTTATTATATGTATTTTCTTTTATTCATTAAAAACATTGCCTATTTAAAAAAAACACCAGAGGAATTTATATTTTTCTTTTTCCTCATACTTCTTTCTTCTGCGTTATAAATGTGCCTATTCTTTGGATTTATTGTGTGCTCATACATCAATACTTTCATGCAGTAATAAAAATAACTTATTGTAATGGTAACAGCTCCAAAGGACTCCTGACTATGAGTGGCATTTTATTTAATTCAGATCTATGTTCCATTCCCCAACTAATGGCACACTGTGGGTTATAAAGTGATTAAATTGTTGTCAAACTGGCCTCCTGGAAAGAGGGAACCAAACTTCTTTTCCTGCAGCTGGTAGATCTGCAGGATCTGTATTTGTCTTCTACAGGTGGAAGCAAAGAAAACCTAGTGTAGGAATAGTAAGCCAGCAAATAATGGAAAAATGGATATTTTTTCCCAGTACATCTGATAAGCATGTTTAAGCAAACCACAGAAACAAAGCAATAATCAGTACTGCTGTTTTCTGAAAACTAATGGAAATATAGACAAAGTGATTTTCCCAGAGCTACACAGGAAAGCTTTAGAAGTGGTAAGGGTAAAACAGATCTTTTGGGTCAAGCCTAGTGTCTTTATTATTGCAATTCTATCTTTAGTTCTTTTAAGGGTTATTGCATTTCTTTCTTTTTAATTTACATTTATTTACTCTTTTCTACATTGCTAAAACTACTTTTTAAATATTTCTTAGAGATATTCAAACAACAATATGAAAAGCTGACATTTTTTTGAACTTCAGCACTTCAGCTCCACTTCTAGAACATGTTTCCACACTAATGAAGGGAAATAGTCAGGAACACTATAATTAATTTGTGAATTGATGATACTGAAAAGAAAATGAAGTTGATTATTCTTTGACTTAGCTTTTGTTAAGGCTAAAGAAAGCCTAAATAAATGATAGATCTGAATCATTTTTGCAGCTGATTTTCAATTTGCCACACCTGCGCATAAAAGAAGTGCCATATAGAACAGCCTGGTAATTCAAAACAGAATAACTGCATACAGAAAATTTCTAAAATTCCAGTGATATTTTTCAGCCCACGGGTAAGCTATGCAAGTTGTCATAAAACAGCAATACAATCAGCCTGTCATTAGTTATGGCTTTCTGGCTTTCACTGTTCTAAGAGAAAGAGATGTACTATCCGTGGTCAATTAAAAGAAATGTCTGCTTGTGAGAGAAGCAATACACATGGGTCCTACAAGAAGGCCAACTGTACACCCCTCTCTATTTCTATCTGTTGAAGTATCAATATACTGAGTGTAATAAACAACATACAGATAAGAGCTGTGGTGACCTGCTGTATGTGTATGCTTCAGCACCTCAATTCATCTATTATCTTCCTAAGAGGCTGGATCAAAGTTTACATTCAAATCATTAACCCACCAAATTAAATTTCACCCACCTGGGACCTCAGGTTTTCCTTTGCAGAAAAATGTTATATACTCACCCAACAATCATGATAAAAGGAAAACAAAACTCCTGGATACAGACTTAAAAGTTAAGCTTCCTATGGCTTAACCTAAAACATGATATAGCTGCTTAACATCAAGCAGTTTTTAGAACTCTCCTTGAGAGCCTCCCCTCCCCTTCTTGGTTTCCTCCATGATTCATGATGTACCCTTTATCTGCTCACACTATGAATCTTTTAAAGTTCAGATTTGTAAGGCACTTTTCTAATAGACCAAAACCACATTAATAACTGAAATAAAAATAAATCTGTAAAAATAATATATATCTGCATCCAGACTACATTTATAGTCAAAGTTTTTTAATGAACCCTAGCCAAAACAAATTCTGTAAACAGGATTTTCTAGCTCCCCTTATAACGAGGAATAAAGCAGACACATTCTCAGAGAAATGGTGAACATTTTAAAAGCAGAAAATAATTCAGTTTTGCACCAGTTCATGTAAATACAATAGAATTTGGGTTTAAACTGATCTCTTCTATGCCTCACTCTCACTCTTGAGTGATACTTGAAGAAAATGTGCAAATTGGATTGAGCTAAATTTCTTTCCTAATTTGTTATCTAACCTTCTACTTTGACTTGCCATATTCAAATGAGGCAGCACTAATGAAAGAGCAGTAATAATCACAGTAAGAGGAACAAAGCACCCAGGAATCCAGCTTAGACACAAGATGGTCTGGATTTTGTTTCAGCTTTTGGTACAGGTTTCCCTGTGACCATTGGTAAATCTTATCACTTCTGCATCTCGGGATGCCAACTATAAATGACACATGAGCAGGTCTGTGGAGTATAACACTGCAATTTTTACAGCCTTGTTAGCTTAATGTTCTGCTCAGGGCAATATGCACTGATGAGAATTTAACACCTGAGATGTGCCGTGTATATGTATTCTGTAAGGGTTAATGAGTTCCAGTAGTGCTCCATATTCCCTTTTCCTGTCTGCAACTTCTCTATATCCAACGCAGGATTTAGTACAATGCCCATCACTGCAGAACCTTAACATATAGAAGCTAATTTCTTTCAGATGTAAAGCATGCCAGAATTGTTTTATGTGTTTCCTCAAGATTTGTAAACTGCAATATATTTATTGTGTTATACTGTAAGGTCACTCAGGACTTGAAACTGCCCCAGGCCCTTGTGTAACCCAGGAGTATATATTATATGATGGCATGAGAGGGTTAAATTTACCTTATCAAAATCTGTTGTGCTTTTAAATCTTAATCATGTTTTCCTTCTGAACATTTTTTCCTGTATCTATGTTTATTCTGTGACCTGTGGCTAATGCATGTTTTCTAGCTGAAAGCCAGCTAAGCCTCTGCTGGTACTTGTCATATGTTGACAATATTCAATAGTGCATACAGTATTCTAACAGTTTCATACTGATAAGGGGAAAAAATACATCAGCATTCACAGCTTATCTCAGAATCTTTGTCTAGATGTCAGCAGTGAAAAACTTAAAGAACAGTGAAGCAATGATATTGCGCTTCAAAGACATACTAGTTACAAAAGAAAAGACACAAGTAATTTCCTCAAACTGAATAGGTATCAAAGAGAAATTCTAGAGAGAGCCATCGGGTCCAAAACAAGCAAATAAAGGAATGAGGCTCAGAACTAAATACAAGTCATGGCTGACTAGCTGATAAAATTTTGAAGGATAGCAAAACCAACCCTCAACCTTCTCCTGTATGTGGATCTACTCAAAATTCCTGATCAGGCTATCTAAACTAGAGAAATTTTAGTGCCCTGCTCAGCACAAGCCTTATTACTATGGCACTTTGTTGTCACAAACATGGTAACATACACAGCTGCTTTGTATTTTCCTTAAGAATGCTGTAGTTAAGTTCTTTTAAGAACTCTTTCCTAATTGCATAATTTATCAAGTTTAAGTTTCATTAACTTTTAATCATTTCTTCCAGTTGAATCCTTCTGCTGAATTGTTGAACACTTCTAGCAACTTGCTAAAGGCTATTCAAGGCAAATGTGAACTTTGCTTTTCTTATTTTCTCATATAGTTTCTATTGTCCATATGTTACCTACTTATGCTCCAGTAACAAAATAGTTAAAAGTTGGCTGTTTCAGGCTACTGGACCTAATTCTCTTCTGTGCTGCACATTGTTTAATTACACCTTTGTGAATAAAAACAAAAGCCTAGCAAATCTAATAGTGATTTGTATTGCTACCAGCATTTTATGCATACTCTCCTCTGGTAAAAATGATAAAATGCAAGACAGCTAGGAACCAGTTCTGTTGAATCCAGTCCTCAGAAAAAGATTTATAATGAAATCTTGGTTCAGTGTTTTGTCTATTCACCTCCACTCCCACTAAACTCATAAGTGAACAAAACCACAATCTATAATCTGATCAACCAAAAAATATCGAACCCGCCATCAAGAAAAAGTTAACCATTCACTCATATTGATCCCAAGAGACTGATTTATTTAAAAGTAATGCATACTTGTTATAGAATAATATTACTGCTTTTAGTTTGATTTTTAAGCTTGAATAAGAATAATTTATATGCAATTCCTCAAACAGTTTTGAAAAGAAAAAAGAACCATTATAGTCACAGGATTAGACTCTTTTGGTTAAAAACGGTCGTCTGTTACATTTTTACTTAATTATGGCAGTACCAAGCTGTAACTAGAAAAATCAAAATTCAAAAGTACTCAGTAAAAAAACCCAATGTATCTACAAGCATTCTGTGAAGAAACAGATTCTATTGCCTGCAGAGCTAGAGCAAACAAGGAACACAAATTTTGGGAAATAAGCAAAAAGTTGGCTGATTAAGACTTAATTTTGCAAAAAAGAATTATCACAAAAGCACAAGAAGAATATCCAGATGATATTACAGAGGTTACAACTGAAGTATTTAGATTTTCACTGTGTCAGTTTACACACTGTATTTTGCCTCTGGTTTGTGCAATAGGAAGGTGCCTGGAATTAGCAGACTGACATTTGAATGAGATGAGACATACTTGGCAAAAAGTCAGTACCTCACAGTTCAAGAGCAGCAGTGGTATTTTTTGTGGGTTCAGCTCTGCCTTTTGGATTTATTTCAGAACAGCTAATTCTTCTTTTAAGATAAAAGAAGGAAATATGAAGTAATATATGCTCAAACCTTACAGCTAGATCCACTTTGGCATAAATTTTACAGCTATGTTGCAAAGCCAGATTCTTACTCATAATCCTTCTGAAGCTTGGAGTCAAAGTCTTTGGGATGATGCCAGTTCCTGGCAACATGCTATTGAGACCTAACAGTAATAATGATATTTCCAGTTACCAAAATGGGTAATGTAGATGTAATGAAGTATTGCAATTTAAGTCAAAATTGTTTGATTCTTATTGTTGTTGATTAAAAAAAAACAGGAATAAAAATATGAATATCAGAATTTCAAATGTTTAGAAATATATTATCGTAAAACATAGCACAGGTAGAATGTGATTCCAAGAAACAGGGAAAATTAGAATAAAAATGTATCATTGAGCATCATTTAGCAACATTTAACATATCATCTCCGCAACTCTCACTGAATATAGCAGGAATAGGTGGCATTATGCCCTGTAGCACTTTAACATGAATACAAAGGACAAAGGGAATCAAACAATTATTTCTAAAATAAATAGTAACATATGAACACAATGGAAAAAAGAATTCATTGTTTTTAGGTCCAAGAAACAATTCCTCTCTAGGCTTTTTCTGATGATCACACTATGCAGTGGCAAAGAGCAAAATCTAACATACAGCTGTTACATACTGGGCTGCAAATTTTTCTCCAAGCTCTTCGATGTTTACTATTTTTAATGCATATTAACTGTGTCATAATAAAAGATGACAATGAAACTATTAAACATGCATTTAATTCTTCTTCTCCCAAAGCAAATCATTCCTACTCTGCATAGATATATAGTCTCTAAAGCACGTACTATTTGCTATCTAATCCATATGTTAAAAAACCAAATTTTAAATGTAGCTCAGTGTTCTTCCTAGCTCAGTTACCTCAAAGTGCTCAGCACATCATTAGAAATTTCCTGAAGATACTAAATTTTTAATTTAAGTCCATTTTCAAGTCAGCTTTAAATTTATAGAGAAAGTTCAGAACCTGTATACATTAAAATGGAAACACATTGGTTTTTGCCCAGAAAGAATTACCTCCAAGCAGCATAATCCTACTTCATAGCTGAAGAAGAAACTTTATATTCAGTTGTATAGCTCAAGATCCAGCACACCACAAAAATAATAGGATAGGGTACAGCATACATTTAATGTAATCTTTAGTTAGAACAGATATTATACTAGATATAAAATACCTCATATTCTAGCTTACTTTCAACTTTCATTACATAGCAGTCTGTGCCTTGCTTGCAACAGGACTCAATGTGCGGCCAGAGGACAGCAGTAAGAATTATTCTGTTCTTAAAGAAAACACACTGTTGATCCAATGACAGTCGGGGGAAGGTGTTCTAACTAACAAGAAGCTTGGAAACCCTTCACGGAACTGGGAACAACAGGTGGTACTCTGCACAACTACCCTCACTACAAAGAGAAATGAGCAAAGAAAGTTTAATAAAACAACACACTTTAAAAAAGTTATTAATAGGTGTTCACTCATCCTGATACAGGCGGTTACTGAGCAATAATCCCATAGAGGAATTCTGGTGGTTTGGAAACTGGTAATCTTCTGTTAAGGTAAAAAATTACAGATGTTGCGAAACTTCCCCACTGTTTTACCAAACATTGACCCTCTTTACTTAGACATAACTATTTCCCATTAGTTCATGGAAACGAGGCCTCCATACTTAGCAAATTTTGAGCCTGTTTTGAGACAAGCCTGCCAACTGTGTCAAAATGCACAGCAATTCTGCAATACACATACTGTTTTATAACACTACGTTGAGATCACCAGACTCAATTCATTTGCAGCTTGACTTGGATTTAAAATGCATACACAGAAAACAGTTGGCAGTCATAAAATGACTAAATTGCTCTGGAATCAGCTCTGCTCTCTCTCACTCTTGACCTTCTGGTCATGTGTTGTTAAAATCTTCTGAGCAATTTTGAAAATGTATTCTATTGTTAGATAATTCATTAAGTTAGCATAAAGGCACAAAAGACTGCTCAGAACTGGTGGTGCCATTTTAAGCAATTTGTTTTATTTGGTATCGCCTAAAAGAAAAGCTTCTCCCACAAAATTAATATTAAATATTCAAAGACAAAAGATATAAGTAGCATTTTTCTTTCCATTCCTAAGATGGTGTCAAGAATACATCAAACTGTAACTACAGAGTTTGCTACAGTTATTTAGAAATGTCATATTTCCCTGATAGTAGAGCAGAGAATCAGCCCTTAGGTGTGAGTGCTAAAGCAAGTGATATTGTTCTGAGGACCCAGACATGCAGAGACTGAAAATACACTACACTGATGTGCAGATACTTGCTGCTGAATGACTCCTTATGGCATCAAAAAAAAGTCACAGCTAACAAATAGTGTAAAATTGCTGAAACTGACAAAGACGGAGGAAATACCTGCTGATAGCACGTTCCACATCTGCAGTGCGAGTGTCTGAATCTTCCAGGTTAAGAAATCTTGCTTTTCAGCAATAGAAATTTAGCTTTTTTTGGTGCAAGTTCACTAGCCACGATCATCAAATCAATTCACAGCAAACACAGGCACCCTCACAACTTCAGTGACCACTCTGACAGCATCCTCCTCACCTCCGCACGTGAGTTCAAGGTCTGAGACGTTTTCCCAGTGATGTCCTTGTTAACCTCAAATTTGTTGCTGAGATTTGATGCTAGGAATTTCTGTGGTGGATGGCAAATTCTTTGCTACCATAGTTCAACTGTATTTCTATAAACTCTCAGTTGGAGACGTTAAAGATTTTTGTAAGTGAGCTTTGATTTGAACTGAATTATCAGATTTTTGATTATTTGTCCCTTTGATGAGCTGCTGGTCAGCCAAGGGTCCCAGTACTACAAAAAGTCAGAGGGACACAATTCTATACTGGTAATAAGCATATCCAATCAGGATACTATGTTTCATAGAGCTGCTAAGCTGTTAAGAGGTGTTCTGAAGATCTAAATGAGGAGATTCTGGAATTTGACAGGGCAGGTGAAGAAATCACAGTGCCAGGATGGGCCACCCCATCTTTTTTATTTTGGATTAAAAAATAATGCAAACGAAACCTCTTTTTAAATAAAAGGGCCTCCTCCTACAAGCTGTACAAATCAGTGCATTTCTTTTTCTAACAGGATCTCCTGAGATGATTCTTTGGAAATGGACAAAACAGCAGTTCTAGGAAGAGGTTCAAGTGGCTTCTGTTCTCCAGTGCCCATACCTGACACAATTTCAGTCTAATCATCCTTGAAGTAAGAGAGCAGTTGCCCAGAGGAGGATGTGGAATTCATCTTTGCGGGCAGCATGAAAAGATTCACTACTTCATCTGGGGAGGGTGGCAGGAAAAATTATTCTTTCTTTAGCAGCTGACGTTTTTCCTCATTATTCTCTTTCTGCCTCTCAAGTGTGTCTAGTTATACTGACTGAGTTGCCTGCTTGGTTTCCTTGTATCTTTAAGCTTCCAGCCTTCAAATCCTTCAGGTTCCCTGGAGGTTTCCTGGAAAATTGCTCAGACTATCCAGTAGGGTTGGGGAGGACCACCAAAGCACAGAATATGTATGAGGGGGCACTAGAAGGATAAAAGATATGAACCATCCTGTACTGTCATTCATAGATTTCTTCATAAATTCACTTTCTAAAAAGGGGGGGCTATAGCCTCCTTGTGGAAGAGTGAGAGAGAGCAAGAGTTTCCATGTTCAGGAGGGGGCAGAGGGCACAAGCTTCCTTCAAGAAAGACAGATGCTTACAAGAAGGCAGTAGTGGGATATCACATTAGCCTGGCACGATGTTATCTCTGGTACTGAAAAGAGAGGTAGTTGTAGCACCAGATGCAGCAATTACCTATTGATACTACGCCGAGCTCAGTTCAGAGGCGACCTGTAGTCCTGTGCTCTAAAATTGTTTTGCGGCTGAGAGGCACAACTTTCCTTTCTGTTCTACCGTGACTCCAGTTTTCTACCCCTAAACTTCCTCCCACATTATTTACCTGTCTAGACCATGTTTCTTACCTTATCTGTTTATGCTGTGTTTTACTGGGCACAGCCCCAGTCCTGTACTCTTTACTTTTAATAGCACTTATAATTAATTTAAACCAGCAAATGAAAACAGTATGTAATTTAAGTGTAGACAAATAAATACATAAAAAAGAGTTTGATTTTTGGCTATTGCAAGGCTGCAGTATTCAGTTTTATCACACCGTAAAAATGGAAGTGTTTTCCTGCCCACTGTAAAGAAAACTTAGTTTTGGGAAACGTTCATATTTAACTCAAATATTCACACAGTGGGAGACAAAGCAATGCAAAAATACACTGTAAATGCAAAGTAAAAACAATTTAAAAATCTATTTTAAATATACTTTTCTGCATTAATTAGTATAAATGGAAATATATGATAAAAAGCTGAAGCTCACACATAATGAATCATCATTAATTTATCTTTGAGTTCCCTTGATTCTCACTTCTCACATTAATCTCCCTTGCAGTGGACAATAAAAGGTAGTGCTACTCATGCCAGATAGATAGAACTGGAACAATCATGAGAACAATAAGTCAAGAAAGAATGTGTGACAGGATTTCATTGAAGAATGACCTGGTTTTCATTTTTTGTTTTCCCCATGGTACTAAACACTGGCTTCCTTTGTACTAAAGTATGCAACCTACATTGGCACAACATCATACAGAAAAATGCAGTGGATCAAAACTCAGTGGCATTTTAGTGATTCCCAAGGAAGTAAGCTAATTCTTATTTCCTTGAAAGTATCAAGCATAAGTGAAAAAAATTGTAATTTCATAATTAGACCTCTCCTATAATCCCCTCTCAAACAAAAACATTTATTAAGAAATCAAAAAAATGCAACACAATCTTATCAAAAGTTAGAATTTAGACTGGGATTTGAAGGGCATAATAAAAAGGAACGATTAATAAACAGAGTTATCACAAGTTTCATCTATTATTCTTCATCAAAATCCAAACTTTTAAATAACAGAGCACCACTGGACTTAAACTCTGTGCTTTTACAGAGTTCATTTTTTCCTGTGAAACATTTTTGCAGTAGCACAGTAGTATGATTTAGATGTCTTTGAATTGTTAGGATGTTACAAGCAGCCTATCACTATCTTAATTTACAGTATGTCACACTAACAATGAATGTTACAAGCCTTGTGATTTATTAGGACATTTAGCTCATGTTGAATTGACATTTTTCTACTTGTTTAAAACAGGAAAGAAAATAAGAACTGAGCCTTATTAAACATTAGGTTACTTAGAAATATAAAAAAGTGATCCTGAAATTTCTTTTTGTTCTTAATATATTACAAAATTAAATGCACACATTTTGCTGGGGTCTGACCTCAATTAATCCCATACTTTGTGATCCCCCTTCTTGCTGAAATAGCCTTATGAAAAAGAATGCATGCTATGGGCAAAGATAACAACAGCTTATTAACTTGTGTGTGTGATACCAGCTATAGTCCAGAGATTTGGAATTCTAAATGCTTTGCACCCAATAATATCCAGGCTTTGTGCAACACGGCAAAGAGACAAAAAAACCTCCCAAAATACCCTAGAAACAGCACCATCTTTATGAAGTCTACCTAGGTTTACAAAATATTAAGCAGTACAGTTTTTAAGTGTTTATCCTGCACACTGCATTTTAGCATACAGTAGTATATGTATCATTTACATAGGATGTAGGTGGTTTTTACAGTGTAAATAGAAGAAAGAGTCAACAGGAATTATGAACTCTATGAGTTATGGAGTAAATTTTGTAAAAGTATTTTCTCACTTGTCATTTAAGAAGGGATGACAGGTATTTTTGAAAGTTAGACCAGCATAAATCAATGCAAAGTACATATTTGCATTCTACCTGCTCTCTCCAGTTTGGAGAAATCTCTTGGAGACTTGACTGGCCTTGCAAAGCCTTGCTTGTGGGAACAGCAGAGGTAACAGCCTACACTTGCACGTGCTGGCTGTCATATAACTGCTAACAGTGCCGGACTACTCTTCCTTCCATAACAAAATAGATACTCCTACCCAGCCTCCCTAAGGCTGGCTGAAGAGGAATATTTTCGCATTGTTAATCTAAGCGATTACCTGGGCTTTCATAATGTAAGTAGTGTTTTTACTGATCTGTATTCATCTAACCAGGAAAATTTGATCTGCATATTTGAAAATGGATAAAGTCCGTCTCTCCTATGTGGCTCACTGTCCAAGCTATCGAGTTACTATAGTGCTCTAAGACATCCTGCAATGATCAGCAGGAGAATATATTAGCCTGAAGATGCAGTGATGAATATAGTTGCATCTGGGCTGATGGCAACCAGAGTTAAAAAATTAGATGAACAGCTGCCCTAATAGGAAATCATTCACAAGGTCATATTTTTGCAAAACAAAACAAATAAACAAAAAAGTCCACTTTTTTTTTCTTCTAAAACAGCAGCTGATTAGGCTTTTCACTTCATGTCTCTTCATAAAACAAAATCCTGATGGGGTTCACAGGTAGAGTCTTGGCTTGGGGAAAAGAAATCGTGGTATTTAACTACGAAGTTTGTCTCACTCATTTAAATAATGAATGATGTATGAAAATATCACTAAGCAGTGATGGTCATGAACTTTACTGTCTGCACATTACAGTAATAATACAGGTAGATAATTTCCCAAATTTATTAACGCACTTGGGAAAAAGAACAAATAACCTACAACAGATGTTTAATAAGCTTGAGATACTATGCTTACTCAGGTGCTAGTCAAAGAGGTGAGGATTAATGAAAACAAAAAAGTCTTACGTCTTTATCTTGGGAGAGATGAAGATTTTAATTTGGAAACAAGAATGATTTACTCTTAGAACTAGAGAACTGAGTTAACTAAAAATAGTCTTTTTAAAAGATCGCATTTCTAATTATTTTCTTACCATAAGGCTTGTTCTGCTCTTGGAAAAGATGTGACTGATGGAACAGGCTACTCCAAGATTTTAATAGGCCACCCTTTATAAATGGATTAAAATGCCCATTACAACAAAATAAAATCTCATTTTCAGTGTGCAAAGGAGGATTCATAACCATATATTTCTATAAATTTCCACTGTTTTCAGATTACACATGGGAGCTAGATATGATATTCTCTATTTGTTGAAATGAAATCATTCAGCAAAACAATCGCTGAACCATTCAGTCAGATAATGCAGATCTATAAGGATATAGATACTCTGATTTTTGCCAAATTTATGGTTTCAAATTAAAAGAAAATCTAATTCTTTCCAAACCTCCCATGTTGACGTTTGTGAAAGTATTTGATTTTAATTTTTGAAATAAAAATTTAATTCCATTTTTAATTTCATTCATTTTTTATAGTAAAAGATATAATATAGCATTTTAAAACCTGAAGCCAAAAGAAAATCAGTGAAAAGGATTAGCCTATATGGTACATTGCACCGAGTCATCTATAATGCCTTTAGTAAAAAGCAAAGTAAATGTCACTGCGTAGAAATATTAATACATAGTATGCTGTTTAAACCTAGCTTGTCTGTGAGATACACTCAGTGTCTGAACACTTCGCGTGTTTTGGATGATTAAGGTGGATCGTATCACAAGGCTAAACGTGTAAGCTGATGGCCAGGAACTGGAACAAGTAAGTGCATTGGAACGGCTGCTCACAGACAGACTAAAGCTAGCCGCATCTACAGAATGGGCAAGCAATTGCGTTACCTACTTCAGATGTACTATGTTTTCCTTTCCAGTGACAAAAGGAAGTGGGTTTTTTTGATGCTACTGAATGAGCAAATAAGCCTGGAATTACACACTTTATCATTGTGCAATACGGAAACGTTAGTAAAAGATTTCCTGGGCAATTACAATAAGATATCATTGCCATATGAACATCACAGAGGAAAGTCCTGAAAAGTAAAAGGTTAAAAAAGCAAAATGTTAATTTGTGATGGGGGATTGCGGAGAGGAGATATCCAGAAGATGTTCACTCTTGCCAAGGCATCAAATCTTCAATCTTTTTGAAGAATTTATGCTTAGAGGATAGAAACATAAAGATACAGGTTTGGGGTCCTCTCATTTATATCTTCAGCCTTTAAGTAGGCCTGCATCTGTTACTTAGCTTAAGATAACATAGGAATTAATACAGGACCATATTAAGAGATAAAATAAGATAATACCTGTGTCAGCTTAGCAATTATAAGGGACAACTGTTTGGCAGAATTACCCAGCTTCCCTTACTTGTGGTAAAAGGAAGTAAGACAACCAAGAAATATCAGAAATGAAAAGACTGTCAGAAGTGAGCTTGTATTTCAAAAGGGAAAAGGTAAAAAGCCAGCTGTTATAAACTAGCCAATAGATATATCTGATTTCTGAGTTGGAAAACTTCATATTGTCTTTGGGATATATTCATTACCTCAGGATAATTTAATTTTAATACTAATAACAGGTTAGGATTATTGTATATGAGTGATAAGATGATATAGGAAGATTTCTAAACTGAGACTGTGCTCATCTGGCATTTAACCTGCCTTCATGAGAATATTCTGATATGTAGATATCCTGTAACCTTCTTTGAAACTTACTTTCTGAATTAAGTTAAATAAGACTTTTTTGCTTTCTACCTTAGTGTCCCATTAGCATCTTTGGAAGTAAACTTTCAGTTTTAAATGTGAACATGTACTCCACCTTGTATATTTGTTTTCCTTCTTTCTTATCACCCACATAATCCCAAAATGCATTCATTCCATACAATTTAACACATGAATCTCCCATATCATATCTGTATTACACTTGTCTTTACTCATGCATCACATCATGTGTTTAAAGTTAAAAAAAAATTTCTTCAATGTATTACTGAAAGTCTAGTTTCTTTGAATTCACTTGTATCCCAAGGTGCTATATGGGAGGCCAAAAGGGTTCACAAAAGTGATCATCTCATGGTTCTGAAGCAACCACCTACCAAAACAGACTTTTTATCTTCTTAATATAAATAACTGTCAATGACAATTCCATCTTAAAAAGAGATATCAGTAAACCAGACAGTAAAATGAACAGCAATACAACATACTACGTTCTCAGTGCAAAAATGAAAGCTGTACCTGTTAGAAAAAAGCCAGACGAGTTGTTGGGGTAAACAGGCCTAACTGGATGACGGCTTCAAATATTCAAGAGATCAGCAAAAACATGTTCCTTTTAGCTTTTAAATACAAAAATATATATAATATATTCTTCAAATCTTTCAAAAAATGAAATTTACCTCTATGGTACAGTTCCGATACCAAGTTTTAATAAAATGTTAAATTTCACAGGAATGATAACCTTCCACAGATGGCTTAAAAGAAAACGAATAAGTTTGGGCCAGTACACAGGGTCTGCCAGCTAGTTGAAAGACTGGCTTAAAGACCTGTCTAAACTTTCAGACAAGACATCTCTGCCAGATGTATGATGGGCGTAGTCTAGGAAGAACGTGGTTAAAGCTTCAACGAAATTCAAAGGGAGGATCCTGGAAATTCCTGCACATCATTCTCGTCCTTCACATTCGCCGATGCCAAAACACTACGGTCTTGTTCTCTGTCTCCCACTCATTCAAGCAGTTTAGCACTTAACTGGGAAGAACTGAAAGCAAAGGAGTTTCCTGATCTCCAGTTCAGCCCTAGAGGATCCCCCACACAAGGAGCATTGCTAAGATAAATGATTTCATCCCTGCAGCCCCCCTGACTGCTGGGACTGACGCAAATGTACGGTAAATGTACAGTTTCTGGAAGAAAAAAGCTGCATGCAGTGACTTGTGTTCTATTGTTTAAAAAAGAAAATAAAATGGTCTATTTTAAAGTATTTTCGAGCTGGTTGTGGCTTCACTGCTAAGCATACGTTTGCTAACAACATTCCACAATATAAAATGGTCTGTTACATGCAGTTTTTGTGATTTCTTAAGGAAGAAACATTTTAAAAAGTGCTTTGTATTTATGCAAGCATTTCTTGTTCTACATCTGCACAGTGTTTTTTTGAAGGATTAAGTCCCTTTTGTGAAAAATGGCTAGTAATGTGGGGCCTTTTTAACAAGAATTTTTGCATGGATATTCCTTTTTTAACAATAGTGTTTTTCAAAACTGCAGAAATCTGAACGCTATTTAAGGTCTGTGACATATTTCTCTCAAGTGTTAATCAGGGAACATGGCAAAGCTAAGTGACACTATATAGGCTATGCTGACAGGATTTAATAAATACTATTTTAACTTCTGTCTTAACAACCAGAGGAGACTGATTTTAAATCTTGAAAAAAACCCAAAATTAGAAGTACAAAATGTTCTTAGATATTATCTATTTTTATATAAATGGAAACCACCATAGAATTTAGAGATACCAATTAAGTATCAACAACTGAAATCTAAATATTGATATCTCATATGTTACAAGTTAATGTAAGGCAATCTAAACCTGCACAGTAAACATATTTAAAGTACTATTATTAATTGTACTTGACACTCAATTTTCTGACACTGAATTTTGACTTTTCACTGTAGACTACTGTCAATCCTCTAATATGGGCCAAAAGAAAAAAATCCTAATAGGGCTCTGCTGGCATTTTCTTATGTTAGCTTTCCCCTCAGAAACTTAATGTTTACACTTACATGCTTATTTTCACACTTTCAAGGTGTCATTAGTTTATAAAATGCTACAATCTTTACATTCAGCTTAGTTTCTGAAGCAATTAAAATAAACATAAAAATAAATTTTCATTCATTTACAGTACTTGAATTTTTAAGTGTAAAATATTAAATAGGGAAGAAAACACAACATCACAAATGCCTCAGCTACATTTTTAATAGATAACATCAAGCTCTCTCTTCCCTTTCCTCTCTCTTTCTAATCCTTACATGGAGTGGCAGACAGAATTAGGATTTGTTTAGAAGCCTGAGAGACTGTGAGGATCTTCTGGGGGAAAAAGTGAGAAATACTACTATATAACTAAAGCTAGAAATTAAGTTTGAATCTTTTTTTTCTTTTTTGGAGCGATATCAGCTGAATCTATCAGTTAAGACAGACTGCCTCATTCTGTCAGGTAGTCACCAAGGCCTTAATCCTAGCAGAGTCATTTTATAGTCCAGCTTTTGGCTCAGATAGCAATTGAATCCACACCCAGATCATCAGCACACTGAAAATCAGTTTGAAAGGTGAATTTCAGAGCTTAGGAAGGAGAGACAGTGTAAACTTTTTAGCACACACTGGCTTTAAAGAACATTGTTTAGCACTTTTCTCATGTAGTCAACTTATATAGAATATAATCAATACAGAGCCTCATTAATTCTCTGGCTGGAGCGTCTACTTTTCTGCACATGTATACATGTCCATGTGAGCCAATACGAATACTATGGATTGTTTATGGATTATTAAGGCAGAGATATATGATAATAAGTAGCACAGAAAAAGCAATAATAAATAAAATCAAAATGCCAGTAGTCTAATTTTTTTAAAACAAAATACCTAGAAGTATCTAGGAATATTCCTAAATCAGAGATTACAAACTGGATAATCCAATATATGACATATAAATGCTGATTAGCTGGGCAGGAAAAATAGCCCTATCCAGAAAATGGACTCTATTTTATCTCACTTTGAACTGTAGAGTAAACCGGCATGGAGTACTGCATGTAAAAGCCATCTAAGTACAATCAAAAGCCATTTTCATCAGCGGAGATGTCCCAAATTGACCACCATAATGTGGTGGATTAAATGGGTCCTGGAATTAGTCACACATGAAAGAATTTCTCTTGAATGGTGGAATCATATGGGACTTTCACCTGCTGTGATGTTATTGATGCACTATCCGAACAGGTTTCTAAAATGCCGAAAATAACTCTTTGTCTTGGAACATTTTTCAGTCAGAATTTGAAGAATGCAGGCAAATATGGCAAGGAATACTAACTGTATGCAATTAGCTATTCTAAAAGGCAAATAATTCTGGCCTAGGAGAGTCTGTTCAGTCAAAATGAGGATTTTTTAGTAATTTCTAATCGTAATGATGAATGATTTGATTCCATAACATAGGATGAACCAAGAGAATCAAAGAAAGGAGAACCAGCAGGAACAAGTGCTAAGGGGTACTCTAGCATTTTCCTCTCTGCTTTCCTCAAACTGTAAAAATCCATTCCAGCTGGGGGACTGGAATGCAAATGTCATGTTTGCAAAATGAAAGAAGAAAACACCAGCAGATTCACATGGCATATGAATAAATTTAAATCTATTTGATTTTCTGTGCAAAATCTATAGCGAGCTAATGCAACTCCTAAGGTGGGTCGAAGAAGCATATCAGCATGGTAAAGTGTCATCATATGAGTCAATACAGAATCCATGAGCATCGGTCATTAGGGGAAGCAGCACGGAGGACAGATTTATAAATATGACCTTGGGTACACAGAATTTGTTTAAAAAATGTAAGTATAAAGAGGAATGATGCAATCATAATTTAAAAAAATTTTAAAAAGTGTCTCTGTGTAGATGAGATTCAATACGTACTAGATATAGGTACACAGGGAGACAGAGGAGTATTTTCAATGTGATTACTGTTTGTTTAGTTTTGGCCTGTTTATTTTACATACTTTTATGATTTTTACGGAAAATAACCTAATGGCATACATGACTCAGATGCATGTTCTTTGTAACCTCTCCTTTTTTCATGTGGCTACTAATATGCCTCCATAAAAGCATGTGCACTGGCAGCTCTCCACAATATTCTCAGAGGATTCAGGGAGCTTTCTTCCTCCCATACATGTTTCCCTAGAGATAAGACACTTGCATGTTTCCTGAAATATGAGAGCAGAGTCCAAGTGACTTTTGCACTTCCTTTAAGACTTTGAAAACTGTACCTTGGCTGTGTCATCCATACCAGAGGAACCTGATGTAATGCCAACAAGAAAGTTTCTACGAATGGAATTCATTGTCAAAACCATAAAGAGGCATAGGACTGGGGCAATCATCTGGCAAGGGCCTCTTAAGGACGTCTCTCCTTAAATCAGACCAGACACCTCTATTCAGTACTACAGTCACTAATGTGATCTGTTTTTCCTGTTTACCATGATACTTAATTACTTATAGAAAATGAAACAGTTCCAATATGATGGATCGAGAAAGACCACCCCTCAGACAATGAAGAGTTGTTGTTTAAGGCATTCCCACAGGTCTGAATTCACGATTTTATCTTTTATGAGGAGATCTGGAATATATCTCATTAGATTTATTTAAAAAATGGAACGAAAGAAGCAGACTTTGAGATATTAACCATGAAACATAATATAAAACCAGGTGTAATGTTTCAGACCAAAGCTCCACCTAGTCCAACATCCTGCCTCCAAGAGTGGCCAATAGTAGGCACTTATGGAAGAGCACATGACTAGGGCAGATGTACTTTCCCAGAAGGTGAATTTTTGGCCAGGGTCTTCAAGAGCAAGAGGTGATGCTTTCTGTAAGTTGAATCTTTCACAATCTGTGCCTTTCTTTAAAGTCTGAAAGCTCTACTTTCACTAAGCTATTGGAAAAAAAAAAAGAGGTCTTTGAAATTAAAGAGGAGGGAATACCATTCCTCAAATCCCGGGCAAGTTTGAGACTTTCAGAGTTGGGAGGTGTTGACACCTATTTTACGTATTTGCTGACCTGATCCAAAGCTAAAGTTCAAGAATCATACAACGTCCCACACTTCCACAGATATTTCTTTACAGGAGCAAACCTGAGTTCTTCCAACCATACAACAGGCGTAATCTTTGTAAAGGAATTCTCACTGAATTTTCTTCTTCATGGTATGCAAAAAATTTCTCTCCCTGCAGGGGAAGAGGACACAACTAAACATTTCAGTAATTCTGTCTTTTATTAATCTTTTATGTAAGAGATAATAAGCAAACCCTAAATATCTAAAACTTCTACATTAATTTACGTTCTGATAGCACTTCTTTTAACAGCAGACAAATTCCCTGTCACAGTCAACTTCCAGTAAGAGAATTAAGATTATTCATATGCACGAAGGTAAACTCTTACCTTATAATCAGACCTTTATCATTTTACTAAGGGAAATGAAAGCAAAATAGACTTATGTAAATTAATTTTATATTCCACTAGTAACTTGAAAATCTCCATAAGGCTTTGAACAACTTCAAATCAGATAAGAAAAGAAGATTATCTGAACCACAGAGGGAAATCACATATTTTAACAGACTCAGTTTTAATCAACTAATTCGAAGCTAGATTTTATTAAACCTTGTTAATTTTTCAGATCAAATAAGCTTAACAAGGAGAAAAGAGCTATTTTTTAAAAATGTCTGAGTAGACAGCATAAATGGAATAGAAGCAGAGCAATTCTAGGAATTACAAAAATTATGTATTTCAAAGAATGCTTTTGAAATAGTCAACGAATAGCTGTGAATTGAACATATATATTTTTAAGCCCATTCACAGGTTTTTCTTCACTTAAATATTGACAACACACTAACTCTGAAGCACCAGAATAAAACAAGCTGTTTTCCAATGTCACTGTGACTTGTGGTGATAAGAAGGTGGAAACTCTGAAGATTTTCCTGAAGTTAGGACATTTCTAATGCCTTTCTTTCACAAGGATTCTCCAATGACTAATTGGGATTGATCTCATCTTGTCTGCTTTCTCTCTGATGGGGCACTCAGAGGTTATACTCTTTTTTTCATGGAACTTGTAACTACATCATTATTTTAGAGACCTCTACCCTCCGTCAAATTTAGTTGAAACAGTCATTTTTCAGTCATTAAAAAAACATACAGTACCACTGCCCATTTTTAAATGTGTAGAATTCAGTTATATCAAAAAAGTGTAAAATCATGTTAAAAAATTACCAATGCAGCTCAGCTGACTGCCGAAGATTCCCCTCCTGAAAGAGGAATTCTGCTGATCCAGAGCTGGCATACTACTCTGCCCCCAGCTTCCCTGGGTCATGCACAGCAGCCCTGGACAGGCATTTCATGGCAGGATATTCCAATAATCCCAGACAGCCCAACCTTTTAGAGCATTGTGAGGCAAGCACATACTAAAACAGCATCTTTCCAACCTGTTCCCAGAAATCACAAGAACAGTGCAAAGCCAACCAAGAAATCTGTTTAACTAAGTAAGTTTTGGTCTCAGTATTACCCTGAATAGTACAACTCTGTCCTGAACACCTAAAAAGGTATTACATCAATATAATCCATTTTAATTTTGTATTAATCACTCTTTAGTTACCAGAACTGAGGGTTTTTTTTTATACCCTTCAGCATTAAATATATTGTAGTTCTTCATTTTAAAATATTTGATGTTGAAATATTTTATTTTTTTAAAAGATATCTCATTAAATACCATTAATATTCAACATAGAGATAATTAATTTTGAACTAGTCCTTATATGTTATCTAGATAGATCTAGCTAAGAAGGACTTTAGATTCCCATTTGATAATGCTACATACTTGGTGCCATGTCTTTTATTTGATGCTTATTGCAAAAAAGTTCTGGTTATCCTAGAACTGATATCCTTACTTGTACAGGTCTTCATCCAAGATAATAAGATAGAGGCTTCATAATTTCATAATTTTTGATCACTTCAGTGCTGTATAATTGCTAATTTCAGTTGGTGCTGTAAATCTAGTTTACAAGATATGATTTGGGAATGTACAATTGACAGCTTTTAAGGGAGTGTCAGTATCTGGCAACAAGTTGTTACAATTAATGCAAAATAGAGTTATAAGAACAGTAACATTCCGAAGTTTTGGTTCAAACAAATATGCACAATTACAAAGAATCTGTTTAAGTGAAATGAGCAACGGAAGCTGTTTTTTTTTCTTTTTTCAAGTTTTCTTCCATTCTGTCTGTTTCTAGTATAAAAATCAAGTGTTATATATAATTTTTCTTTTTCAGTGTTGGTCCATCTTTTATTTACAATGCATTATAGTAGACAAATCATCATTTATTTTCTCACTGAACTACCATCCATAACAAGAACTTAAAACCAGCTAATAAACATTATGGTTTGTTAGAACTGCTACTGATTAAATCTTAAGTGTCTAAAATACAAATATAAACAGAATGTAATTAGAGCTATTTAAAGAACCCATTCTTAACTTAGATTAACTATACTCTCCATTTTCTAGGGATAAACACTCATAAATGAAACCTATTGCTGAACAAGAAGCAATTACTTCAGTTTAAAATATTAATACATTCTGCCTTTGAAAAACCCAAGGAAAATCATTTATGTACTGTACAATATAATCTCAATTCATATTGAGAATGAAAATGGGATGGCATTCTGAATCCTAAGCAAGCTGCAATCATCTTTGAGGCACAGTTTGTTCTTACCCATTTATAAATCCATTAAACTATTTTCTCCAATTAGCATTGCTCTCAAAATAATTATTATAAAATATATAAACAAATGTTTGTACTTTTAAGCTAATTTACAAAAAAGAAAAAAGACTTCATTGTGGAACAGCTGACGCTCTTGCCATATCTCTTCTTAGCAAGACCTGGGACAGGCTACTAATGCAAACTAATAACTGACAGCTAGCATACTAAATCTAGACTAGCTAGACTCTTAAGCCTATCCCAGACTGCATGTCTAGAAACATACACATGTATAGATGCATCTCACCGGGGATAACAAGTATATGTTACATTATAATAACCACCTAATTATGAGATCCTTCTCAAGTCTAGAGATGAGTGATTTCAGGAAGATGAATTATATTTTGAGGCTATGATTTTCTTCTGGTTAGAGTATTACTTGGTTCTTCCTAGGCACGACATTAGATATTGCATTTTAAGGTATAATTTTGAGCTAAAGTCATACAAAGTCTTTTTTCTTCATGCTGATGCACTGAGGAACTATTAAGTGTTTTGCATTTTGTATAGCTGTAGCAAGCCCCCTTCACTAGAAAGGTCAAAGCAATGGATCCAAAAGTGCTGCAAATCAAAGTCAGTATCGCTGTGTCAAGGTTGAGGTCACACTTCCTTCAGCCTCAGCACAATGAAGACTATATTTTCAAAGTGATAAGCTTAAAATTACTCATATTTTAAACTAGATTTTAGTTTATTTCCCCTTGTAAGCTGTCACCTTATACACTACAGTCTACCTGTTCATGTACTCCCAACTGTACAGAAACGAAGTATAGGAATTCCTCCAAGTTTTTCTCTATTTATGTCTTCTTCATTTACACTGGTCTGATCATTTCCAAAGTCATGATCTACTTTTTGAATACTTTTACCAATCATTCACTTGAAGAAAACAGAATTATAACTGACAGAAGAAGTTTATTAAATTGTTATTTTTCTGATCTATTTGAAGTAGTTTATTATGTTTATATTGAAGTGTATGTTAAAGGCAATTAGCAACTGAGCAACGTGCATAATCAATTATGTGCAATTAGAGTAGAACTGTAGACAAATAGTAGCATATTACTGGTAAATTTTAACAATGTTATAAATTATGGCAATTATAGGTAAAGTAATAATGATTTTCAATCAAACAATATCAATGAGAATGTGCTCTGTATTCACAACAAATTTCAATCTGTTGGCCCGTGTTTAAACTGGCTGCATTTTATATATACACACACACAAATCATTATGACGACTCTCTGGATAAAACATGCTTATTTTCAACCCTACTTTATATTACATATTTTTGCGTGCCTATTAGCATTCCCCTCTGGATTTCTCAGGGCTTTGAGGATTGTTCTCTGTTCAGTCTTGTTGAGACATTATAGGACATTAATTCCTTTAACTGACTGTCTTACATCTCTGAAGGTTGTGTCTCTTGCTATAAGATGGACAGCAGCAAGGAATGCACAGGCAGCCAGGTTCATTCTCTAGTTCATACTCTCCTGCAGCAGAGCAAACCTCCTCTCATTAGTTATTTAACTTAATATGCCAAGCTCTATACTGTAAAATTCAAGCAAATATTCCCTGGTGCAGTATTTTCTGCATTGTTGGTCACCTTGGGTAGAAACATGGGGCAAAGTAACCTAGTCACCAGAGCCCCAAGTTTCCCTGGGACTTTGTGCAGTGCTGTCTGTAACCACCAATTGTAACATCTGAATTTTGGACAGAAGATGATAATCTGTATTTGAAAGTGCAACTTATTATCTATGATTTCAGAAGATGACCATGTAATAGAAGGCTACACAGGGAAGCACATACATTCCAGTGCTAAAATAATGCCTAAACGGAGCTTTGCTTAAAAGTGAATTTTGGATCCATGGCGCAGAAACGATGTGAGAGAGACTTACGACAGCGGGGGACAAAAGTGGAGTCTTAGTTGTGCACACATATGCCATTCTTGCATTCGCTCTGCTGGGAAAATCCCTGGATTTCAACAGCCTGATGAAAGACACCCCAGCCCCGCCATGGACTAGGGTCAGGGCCCTGCACCTCTGTCCCTCTTGCGGTGGTCCAGCAGTGGCTGCTCTTAGCCCTGGGCCAGACACGGAGCTGCCAGCGGCCGCTCCGGGGCCTCCCCTGCTGCCGGGGAGCCCCGGCCAGGCGAGGACCTCACCGGCCCCAACGCGGGGGCTCCGCTGCAGTGCTGCCTGCCCGCCCCCCGACACAGATGCTCCAACCTGTCCACACCTTGCCGTCTGCCCTGTCTCAGTGCTGTTTAAAAAGCTTCAACTCTGAACCTTCAGCTTTGCCAAAGCACTCAGATAATCCTGTCCTGCTACACCTGCCATCCTCACACGCAGCAAAATACCCACAACCAAGCTACTCTGAACTTCACGCTATTTTTTTGAGAGAAAGTGTATTTAAAAAATATCCTCATTTTCAATTAACACGTTGATCTTACCCCATAGTAGTCATGTAACATTTTTTTCCTATGTAGTAGATCATGCAAAATCAGTTAAAACTATATTTAACAATAATTCCAGTTGGTATTATTGCCCAATATTATATTATATATCAGCATTCTAAAATAATGATGTATTTTGTTTATAACTTAAAAGGGAACTGTATGCAATATGGGTATGAGCATTCACTGTTACAATTGTACTAGTAAAGTCAATTTAAGAATGTGTAAAGAAACTGTAAGGATAATTTTCTACATATACATATGTAGAATACCCTTTCTTTTGATTTTACCTTCTTGAATTGTATAAAGCATATATAAACCATTCCTTAAATAAATCCCTGAAATATATACAGATTGTAGTAGGTACTACATTCCAACTACATGATACTTAAGAAGCTAAAGAAGCTGGAAAAACAGCTTACTGTATTTTCTTCTATAAATTAAATGATAAACTTGAAAGTTAAATATGGTTGTAAGCACAACATACACAGAACAAACAGCACATGCAGTTGCAGATGAAATTCCATCTCTGATTTTTTTTTTCCATTAGGAAAATGTATATTATAGAAATGGCGTTAGAAATATCCTACATTTAATTAAAAAATTTTTTTTCTAATGACTATATGAATTTTGTACTCATGAATATGACTAAATGACAGGGAATAAGCTTTTTGTGATCATACCATTTGTATACTTCCCTTCAAGATTCCACCTAGCAACTTGTTGGCTACATTCAGGCAGTTTGACAGAAAGATAAAGCTCTCAAAATAAGACACTCCTAAGTGTCTCATGAATACAGACAGCTAAATAGAAGAAAGAGACTCTGCTCATGTCCCCTCAAGAATACGAAGCCGGATTGCACAGGGAATCCACAAAGGAGAAATACTGTTGGAAAATCCTTAATCTAATGCCATGCTTTACCAGATACCATAGAACTCTCTCTTCAGACAAGAGTTTCCCTCCCATTTGTAAGAGTGTTCCTTGCAACTCTTTCCTGGTTGTCCAGTGTCTGAAAATGAGTGAGATCCTGGTAAAACCTTAATATAATTCAGTTAAAATTCAATTATCTAAGAGAGACAAATCCACAGGAAACCAGTATTCGGGTCATGGACGTTGAATGAAAGATGTGGCTGCACCTGTGTCTTAAGATCAGAGCCTACCTACTGGATTACACTTTTCAAGAAAAACGAGGAGAATGAATAAGTCTGAGGATCATTAAGCATCTCAGACCTGAAGGACTGAGATCACTATGAGTAAATCCAAAACCAAACCTGAAAATTCTAGACAGCTGAAATTACTACAAGATTAGACTCAGCTGAAGAGATTTTGAAGGTCATGATGTTAGACATAGATATTTACATTTCACACACGTTTCACGTAAGATCCCCATGTCTTTTAATATATCTCCAGATTAGGAGACTTTTAGTGAGTAAATGGATTTACTATTTATCACTCAAAATATGCTGACTAAACAAAAAAGAGCAAGCATAATATATTTAAAACGTATTCTCTAACTTTGTATAAGACAGCTTTACTACTTAGATTATTCTGAAAAAAGATGCAAGACTTCTGCAATTGTACTCTAAATCTCTATGGAAAAGGATTTTCCATAAGCTTTGAGGTATGAGCAGTTTTAACTGAGCTTTACTATAATGCTTACTTAAATAACATTCCTTACTTCAATTTGCTAAATACACACACGTGCAGAACTCACCTAACTGAATATACTGAATACATATTCAGCCTTGTATGTACATGAAGCAAGAAATCATCGTAAAACTCCATTTATCAATTACATTGGTATTATAACTATGTAATACCAGAAGAACATCTAACTTTGCTTTGGGATTGATATTCAAGCTTCTGTTTCAAATTTATCATCTTTCCTGTCTCTACCCTTCTAAACCATTTTCTTCTTTCTATTAGCTCATTAGTATGCTATCTCTGCAAACAAACAAAAAAACCTCTTCTGCATGCCTGTGTGTCCTTTGAGTGAAATCCTGGCTTTGCTGAAGATTTTGGACACTGTCTTCAACGGAAGCCTGATTTTAACTTAGTCATAATCTTCTCTGTCCAGTGACTTAAAGATATTTGTCAAGAATTCTACTTTTCTAACCTGTTCTTTCTGAATATTAGAGATATTCTCAGAATAAATCTAACACTATTACTTTTCCCCTCCTTTGTTCCGTAACCTATCATTCTCTAGATTTCCTAATATTTTTTTCCCATCTCTTTTCATTGTCTGGCCAAACTTCCCCTCTCTCCCCTCTTCCTTCAAAAAATAAATCTGCACTTCATTAATTATTTCATTTGCTCTCAAAGTCACCTATAGTTTTTCATTTCCAGTGCATTCTAGTCCCAGGTAACATCCACTCACTTTCTTTCCTCAACAAAATCAGCCTGTTAGGAAAACTGTATATCTCTTGTTGGCTAAACCAACAGCCAGTACTATGCTATTGGTATCTCGGGCATCTAAAGGCTATCTCCTCCTTCCTTTCTCGGCTTTTGTGTCTGCTGTCCACTGTCAGTGACAGCTCTTTGGTGTTTTTTTTTCTTTTTTGTGGTTCGTCATCACTCTGTCACCATTTCTCAGCAGTGTCAGAGTTCCACTTTCTGTACTCTTCCTATCAAATGTTTCACTCTCCACTCTCTTTTTCTTTCCTGGTAACTTTCTTGGTACCTTTTCCTGGTAAAATCTCCATAGCTCAGTTATTTGCAACACAGCCTTCTTCAAATGCAAGATATTGAAAAAGCAAAAATATTATATTTCCGTATATACTGCCCACTTTACTACATTGAATGCCATTTTGATTTACCTGGAAATACCTCTGATTCTAATGTTCCACTCCAACAAATCACCTCCATATATGTTCTTAAAAGTATCTGAATCAGCAAATTTACATTGTGCAGACTTCTATGTATCAGTCTACAGTAGAAAAATTTATTCGTCTTTTAACCATAGCACAAATTGTATCTATCAGACTTCCTTTCAGAGCCCAGCCGCAGACCGCCAGCTGCTTCACATCCATCAGGCTTCCACAGCCTGAGAACAGGCTTTATGTTTCATCATTTCAGCCAGGAGGCACATCTTTTTTGTATAACCTGGCAAATATCACAAGAGGAAAGCTCAGCTACAGCAGTGGAGGTCAGCCAGAGAAAATAGAAAAAACACAGTGGGTGTTTATTTATGTTTACCTCTGCATGGGGATCAAGGCTGCCATCCACCCTACATTTAATACATTTACTATCGCAAAGGTACAACCTCCACTGACACAGACTATTGTTTCCTGACATTGTCTGTGAACTCTACTGCAAAAGGACTAACATCTGAAAAGCTGGTTTTGTAAACATAACAGTATTAAACAGAACATCTTTATTGGACAACTGGTTTCAAGACTCTTCTTTGCACTGCAAGAGATTCATCTCCCTTGCTTGGAATCGGACAGACACAGAGGCTGTGATTAATACTTGAGGACTGTGCAGCGCCTCACCTCACAGAACAGACATCCTCTAAATTGTTTGAGGACTAAAGGGAAAGGGCTTCAAGGGGCCCTTGTCTTTCTCTGGGGCAAGAGAATGGGTCAAAGGAGAAAGGGGCGGAACAGGTCCCAAAGGGTGTGTTTGGACACTGTGTATGAAGGGCAGTACCACTGACGCATATCAAAGTTGTGGGAGCTGAAAAAGTGATGTGTCTGTACAGATAAATTTCATTCTTTAAATATAGATTGTTTGTTATTAACTTTAATGAAACCATGCCATTAATAGTCCTACATGTGCTACTTTCCCCCTAGCTATCATTGCAGTAAATTACAAGTATTATTTCACTATTTTACTATTTTAACTAGAACATAGCCTTGAAAATGCAAACACTATTCATAGGTGCAGTGCTGAGATTATTAAAGCTAGAGATATTGGAAGACAGTAAAATACAAGAAAAATGTATTTAGATTAATCTGTGGGCTTCTGTTCTGTAAACATAAACTTTGGAAGTCTCTTAAAAACCTCTTGTGTATTCTCAGTAACATCCTTAACCTACTACAAGCTAAAATGTCAGTTTTATTATTCTGTGTATTAGACACTGCTTAAAATTAAATACATTAATCAGAAAACTGCTGTCTTAACCAAAGAAAATATTGCCCAGTCTAAAATTTGAATAGTAAATTATTTAATTTGTAATCTGTGGACTGCACAACATCGAGATACACTGCTCAGTAACTTTATGTGACTGTATGCATATATGTATGCATCACAAGCTTTATACTGTAAATTGCAGACTACTAAAACAAAATAAATGCCAGATCTAGGATGCACGCTCTTAAAAAGTATCTTCAGTACCCTCGTTATAGAGAATATTTCTGTTTAGAATCAAGAAGCTGTGGGACAAATCTAGGCATGTGAATACAGAAATCCTTTCACATACAAGAGACATCAGGGCCAGGGGCTTCATTTGCATGTATAAATAATGCAAAATGATTGCTTTTTTTCTTTGAGAAACCAGAAAGGCCTTATGGTTACAAAGCTGGTTACAAGGCTTAATAAAAATTGTTAACTAAATCAAAAAAGATATTTCCTTGGGATTACTGCCTAGGTCCTGTGAATACCTGTGAGACAGTGAACTGCATTCACAGAATCATCAGTAAAGCATACCTTCAGACATGAATATTTCTCACTATATTTAAAAGGATGTCAACAAAGTCACACTTCCGCAGACTTTTAAAAAGCCTGTTATTGTTTCAAGTAACTCTCCAATTGCGATAAATTGAATGGCACTACAGGAAGGGATTCTCAGGTTCAGCTTATTCATCTTTAGATAACCGACATGATCGTGTGCAGATTTATTTTCACCTCTTCCCTTTTAGTATCAAATAGATAGGCACTGTCTCCTCTTCTCAGACATTTTCCACGCAGCAATAAAATTTTAGGTTGAAGATGCCCCTTTAAATATTGCACCTTTTTTCTTTTGTAAAAAGATGGTATATGTCTATGTATGCACCTGTCTGTCCGTAAATTACTCGGTTACACAAAGAAGTCGTCCTATTCATCTTGAAGACCTCCTGTCTTCCTGGTGAGAGGATATATAGAGAGACAGTGAAATTAGTCAACAGTTATTCTTGGAGGGACCATTTGTTTTCCCCTAAAATAATTTACAAGATTTATTGAGAAAATAGGACTCAAATATACATTGATATGCATTCTGCTTAATGAATACATAAACAGAACAAATATAATGGTGATATTTACATTCATTTATACATACTTTCCCTCACTTTTCTTTCTGTCCCTAAAATAAAATACTGATTGAGACTTCAACTGCACCAGGAAACTTCTGAAGGTCTTCTGGCACACAGTGTAACAAAGAGAGGAATAAAATCAAGATTAGTGAAAGATAGAAAGACTATAGAAAGATGGGAGACAGAAAAGCAAAAGGATCTTAAAAGGTTCAGATAAGGACTCCAAATAATCTTTTACACTTTTGATGTTAAACCATATTACATTAAACAGTTCATGTCATTGTCCAGACTTCTACACAAGTAACCTGAAGGAAAGGTTCTTATTTTTTAGGCAAGTTTTCCATTCTTGTTTCATAACTTCTCTAACTATAGTTTTTTTCCACCCATGTTATGGTTCGTATAGAGAGCACCACAACTACGGTTTGATAATATTTAATTTCTACAAAAAATTCTATTGAACGTCATATGGCTTCAGAATGTAATCAAACCTGTTCACTGCTATAGTTTTAGTACGACATTGTAGGTATTATGTGAGTATATAATATAGAAATATTATATATAAGTATAATCAATCTACTCTCTTTTGGAAGCCAAAGAGAAATACAATTTTATTTTAATGAGAAAAATGATTTACTAATCAAAACTCTTCAAGTCTTTGGTGCTTTGCAACTCATTATCTTAGTTGGTTTTGTAAGATAACCATATTACTGATGATGTATAAAGCAGTATAAGTCCTTCATGGTGCTTCAAAATAAAAGTGCTACTTCTAACAAGTAAGAAGAAAATGGGGAGTAGAGTGGAAACAGCAAATATAGATCCTTTACAATAAATTATACATGGTTTTCTCAAGCAACTCTGCTGTATTTGCTCCTCGATTGCTCGTATTTTGGGGTATATTCTACTTTAAAATATTTATCTTATGAAGATGTGAAGGATTCAACAATTACAGTTTTATGATTACATTTACATTCTTACAGAAGGTATTCAGATAGGAACACTAAAAACTGATCACCCACTGAGTGGGCCAAAGAGAGAATGGGAGGAGAAAACGAACATGATCGGTAGGCGGAAATATCAGACTCTTTCACTAGTTTCTGCAGACTACCCCAGCATTTGCAGCTCACTGATGGCAATATTGCACTACCTACTCCATCCAAAAGGAGACTGTTGTCAGAAATGACTCCTTTCCTATGTCAGAGACAGTCAGTATGTTCATGTGGGAAAATATCATCAGTCAAGAACTGAAAGTTCCAGATAGAGCAAATGTTTAGTGCTCACTTCATATTATTTGTAGTTTTCTGCAAGCTGTGATATTCCTAGTTTCAATGTAATGATCGATGCTCAGCAAGGCTACATCTTCCCAAACTGAGACATAACAGATAACACCTCCTACCACAAGCTGAGTTCGGCTTTCCCTGGAACCACTGTATGAACAACTAGCAGAGGTGGATTCACAATATGTATCACTCTCACTACTAGATTCCTCAAATGAAATGCACTCTAATCCATACCAAAAAAAGCAAGCAGTCCTGAATTGCTGCCTTAGTAAGAAGTCTGTGAGCTTCTGCAAATGTAACAATGATTAAAAAAACGAGCAGTCCCTTTGCATCAGATTGCGCACGTGAGGTACATTCTTGCTGCTACAGGAGAGAGACTCCAGAAATACTGCTCTTCTGAATGAAGTCTTTCACGGAGAAGCTTGGGGAAGCATGGAAATATATTGTTTTCCACTTCTCCACTTACTATTTGTACTTTTCCAGTCTCAGATAGAAGGTCTTAGGAGAGCCCATAAGTATTATTTTATTTACAGTTTTATTCATATAGTTCCTCCCCCACATTACAATGAAGTCTAAACAAATAAAAAGAGACAATGGGACTCAGAATGATTAACAAATATGATCAAACTTCTTCAGAAGATATGCAGCAGAAGCAGACAGGCTTTCTAAAGCCATGCTCTTAAGCTGAAGGCCATTCAATTATGCATCTTTCCTACAAACTGTTCACTTGAATTTCAGGGATTACTACAACAAAACCAGGAGTGAAGAACTACAGGTATGTTAAATATACAGTGGGAGTCCTTTAAACCTGCAAATCCAAGGCTTGATCTGGTTCTTCAGTCATAGATAGAGATGGAAAATCCTGCTGAATATACTCACAGATAACTTTTATTTAAAGTCAGTGTGTAAGAAACATGAGAATGTGGTCCAAAATAGGCAGGAGGACCATAATGATTTAACAACGAAATACGTAGACAAGTTTGTCACTAGAATGAGGCAAGGTATATCAATCCCAAGAATTGAATGAGAAAATTATTTCATGGTAGGCTAATATAGTTGGTGTGATAAGGAAGACTTGCTTTTTTTGTTTGTTTGTTTTTTTGGGTTTTTTTTGAACTCCTGCTTACAGAGAAACAAAAACTGTGGGGAAATAAAACATTTTCTTGAAACTGTCTAGATTAAAGAACTATCACAGTATTTTAAAGTGAATGTAAGAAACAGAAACCATAAAAATTATCTACATCTTTGTCTAGCTGTTACTTCTGGAACTCTGCTTTTACTGAATAAGATACTATCTTATAAGTTTTAACTCAGTTGCTCCCGTACCATATATGGGCAAAAAGGCTGTTTATAACATATAATAAATTTTCTTCAATTAATATTTTTTAATTCCAATTAAAATAATTAAATAATTCAAATTAAATAATTCCAATGAAAGGAAGAAGACAAAGCAAATAGTTTGCCTGATACATATGTGCTTTATATATTGTTATGTATATATGTTTGTTGTGGTAAAAGGTTTTACTAGATTCCTGATAAAATCTACCATTTATAAAATATCAAATCCACTACTGCAGCTCCAGATTAAAGAGCCAACCTTAAAAAAAAGAAGTAGTAGTCTTCTGAACAGTCTTCCTCTTCTTAAATACGATAAACTCCTGGCTATTTGCTCACACTTCCTGGCAGAAATAGGATAATGCCACTCTTCAAATAAATTCTTATTTGTTTGTTACACCTTTTGATGGGTTTATCTCCTACCATCCAATAATGGATAACTTTTCTGTCGAAATCAGTCATGTCAGGCCTGTAAACAAGGGCATCACTGTGGGGAGTCTAAGCAACACAACCAGCAGACCCCTGGTGTTAAAAGAAAGCTTTAAGAACTTTGCAAAATTGTCTCTCTGAGCCACAGCTGGAACGGATGAGATTCATTTTTATTTTCCTTCTGATTTCTAAGAAGTGTAGTTAGTCTACAGAGATTTTATTGCACTGTGAGTTTCCTATAGCAGAAAAAAAAATTCAATGAACTATTATGCATGTACTATAGCTGTGTCTAACGTGTCTTATTTCAACTGAATTGATAATCTTGTAATACATTATCTGTATGTCCATGTAACAGTACACTAGGAAAAGAACACAAAACTGTATTAATAAAAGCTATTTTAAAAACACCTGACCACATTAAAAATAAGGTGAGTATTTATGATTTAAAAAATTCACATATATAAAAATATGCTGTATTTTCTTTGAAATTTTCAGAGATCCCACTGAATCCAAACGGCATCTATCTGCAACCATAGACCCGAATTCTGCAAAGAGAACTTCTCTGAACATAGTTCTTTTACCTACACTTGTTTTTTACTGCACTTCGATTCAACTTACTTTAACTATCGTTATACGCTAGTGAACCCGCTACCAAAAATTGGCATCTAAATTTTCTGTGGAATGAGTGAAAGAGCATCATAAACTGCAATTTTTTACATACTTCCACACAGAAGGAGGAAAAAATACAGGGACTATGCTTATAGACGACCTGCAGTCTGTGCTTAAAACGGGGTGGGAGGAGAACCAAGTACTTTGCAGGAACCTCTGCCACTCATGGAGACAACGTGCCAGCAATCAGCAAGAGCAACAAACTACCACCAAGCGAGGAACACAGTAGGAGCTGGGAACCAGAAAGAGCTGCCTTCATATATCTTGTTACCTACATTTTTGATGGGTTTATCACCTGCCGATTGGTAATGTATAATTCTCTTAGTTATCTTCTTTCCATTAACGGAAGTCTTTGTCCTTGTTAGACTAGAATATGCTCAGGAGTCTCACCCCGAAGTGAGGGCAAAGTGACAGCTGACAGCCAGATTATAAACCTGAGGGAGTGGGAAGTATTTGGAGTTGTGTTTACAAGTCTGGAAACAGAGGACGAATGACTTAAGAGTGAAGAGAGTTGGCCTTTTGGCAACATAAAGATGACAGAAAAACAGGGCAGAAAATGCAGGATTAACCAAAGTTAAACAAATGGAAGAGCAAGGTTTGTGCATCCCTGGCAGCAAGTCACAAAAGGAAAAAGCAAATGAGGGGGACAAAGGCAAAGTCTTTTGGGCTCCTGTGAAAGAAGGGTGAAAGATCTATCAAGTGAGACACTGCAAAAGGTAAGAGCATAAAGGGGAGAGTTGAAACGGTGCTGTGAGAGCCAGAGGAGCACGTCAAAAGTATGTGGGCTTTTACTTTGCTTTTGCTAAGACCATTATTATAACATGAAGAGATAGCAAAAGGTAAAGCTGAGTCTAAGTAATGTTAGAAGGCAATGGTACATGAAATTACTGGGACAAGTGGAGTGTTTAAAGGATAAAAGAGAACCTTTGATATAGGTGAAGGGAGTAAAGGAGAGGTAGAGGAGAAAGTATTATGGCCAGAGGGACATGTTGGTTTGATCTCTTCTTTGAAATAGTTGGCAGAGAGAGAAGAGAGAAGTGAGAGGAATCAAAAGGAGTAAACAGCCAGCAAGAATTGCTAACATGATACCTTACTGTGGAGAAAATTCCACTAATATAACCAACAAATGAGCAAAATGAGATTTTAAAAAGTCATATTCGTTAATCTTTCTGATGATAGGGTAACATGTTAGCCCATGCAGCTTCTCCTAGGGAATTCTATAAAATATTTCCAAATTCCCTTATTTATATTTATTTGTAGACCAAAACATTAAAAAATAGTTACAGCATGAACAAAACTATAACTTTGAAAATGGAATTTCTTGTTGTTAATATTTCAGTATGTATTTAGGGAGGATATCGCTCAACACAGTATTCTTTTTTTTTTTTCTTTTTTTTGATTCCTTAATGTACTCGAGATGATGCAAAGAGGAAGCTAACAACATGGCAATGTTGGAAAGAAGTTCACTATTTTGCTTCCTATCCTACAGCGAAATCAATATAAAGTTGTAGATAATTATTTTCATCATATATTAGATCTAAAGTATGGAATAAGGAAATAGATAAACGTGAACAAAAAAAGGTAGACTGCATGCAAGTAATGAAAATAACTAAATACAGAAACAGAAAGGAAAGCAACATGTTTACAGACCTAAGTTTGATTTGCCTTTCCCTGACTTTGATGGACAAAAGCTGGTTCTGATTTACAGCCCCTGAACTGCTGCTGAAATCTCCATACTAACACATTTATATGGCTTCCAGATTATTGTTGGCTCATGTCCAGTTGGTTTAAGGCTGGGCAGAGTAAGCTTGCATCTGCCTGATTATATTCATGTAGAAGGTTTTCCTGTCTGTATTGCGGTAGCTTGTTATTACTGCATGCCTTTAACATTAGGTGTGTCATGTTACATTATGCCTAAACATAAAGTAATACAGAACTTCATGCACTCCTATCGGTGGCGAGCAGAAAAAACTACAGACTAAACATAAACCACTCAACCCAAGTTTATTGCGGGAGACTATAGGGAATGTATAGTAAGATATTCGAAGTATATTCAGCATGCTGACTAGTCAAAGTAGTTTTGGATAGTTCTTCCATAAATTTCTAGTTTCCAGATTTCATTTATGTTGGCTCAAGGGAGCAATCTCTCTATCACTGAAAAGGACATTCAGCATAAGTCAACTCCGGAAAGCAATGTTGAATATGAAACTAAAAAACAAAACAAAACAAAAAAAGTCCCCCCGATACAACAAAACAGGAATGTCTTTATGACACTGAGTTTGAAAGTGAAGCGAGAATTCAAAATAATAAACAGTTACTAAAACAATTTTAGCAAAAATAAGGTTTACCTCATTTTTGTGACAATCTGTATGCAGGTTCTACACAGTAGACTGTATATATTAAAATACACTGTGTAGAACATATGTTGATTTAAAACCTGTAGAACTCAGCTTATGAAATTGGAATATATAGCATATGAACCTTAATAGAGTGAATTAATCTGTTATTCATATTCCTAACTTAACAAAAGACACCAGCTATGAGAAATAGGTAATTGAGTAAAGTAAGTATCATAGGGCATGTTCGACTACTTACTAATTCATTTTCATGTTGTGTTGACATAAGTTTTCAAATTAAAAGCAGTGGATTCATTTTTCCTTTTATTCAAAAGCCTCACTGCTTTCAGATCTTCTTTGGAAAGGCAAGCCTAAAGCGATAACCGTAGGAAGGAAATGCTGTAGGGAAGTCCTGCAGCATATTGTGCAAAAAAAGGTACTGGACAGAGCAGGAAATGGGATTGCACTTTAATTCCATATTTTGTAACAACAAAAAAATTGTTTTCTCCAATTATATTGATCTCCTTAACATTTTAAGACTGCCACCATTTCCCTGGTATTTAAAAATCTTGTATGAAATAATTAATAATATTCTGTGCTTAGATTCAATCATAAGTGCTTTACACTTGGTGAATAAACTACAGTAATCATTACAGTTTGCAAAATCCACTCTGATTTTAACTCTTTATAGTAAATCTGAATAAAACTATCTTCTTCACTGTTTTCCAAATATTAAATTTTTCTTTAGTAATATAAATATTAACACATTTAACAATAAGAAGAGAATTGCTAGGAGCATGTTATAATAAAAAAATAAAAAGGTAGTGGCAAATATATTTATTTAATTACTGTCCAAAATGTAAAATTGTAATTATTCAATGAGATCTTATTTGGGGGTCTACAATATCTTTCAGGTATATGAAATGCAATTGAACAGATGCCCACCACAAAGGGTTTTCCTAATGTTGCAATACCACAACCTAGGGAGTCAGAATACACCAGCTTACCTTGAAAGAGAAACAGCATGACTGAGGAAGTCCTTGAAAACATATGTTCTTCCAACAAAAGTTTTCACGCTCCTGATTTTTTTTAAAAAAATCCAGAAATTATCCAAGGACATTGCTTTCTGTAACAGCCCACTTTCTGGGTTAGAGGAAGCAGAGCCCTCCTGATGAGGCTTCAATTTGTGTATTAAAAATGAAAGTCACAATCTCAAAAATAAAAAGATAAAGATGACTAAAATTCTCATGAAACACTTCTCACTTCATCTGGAGCACCAGAGCAGAATAATAGAGGTAGCTCAAGGATTAACATACAGTTTATTACATGCAAAGCTTGAAAAATATGCTTTGGAGTTACTAATACAAAGACTAAGAGGCTTTACCAGACTTAAAAACACTAGTTCTTTGTGCCCTGTTCATCTCCAAGGCCACATCTACCCTGCAACTCATGTTCTCACAGGCTTGGGCGTTGGGCCTTAGCATTTTGCTGGCTAATCTCCAGACAACTGGATTAATCTTCGTCCAGTCACACCAAATATTACTCTAAATGTGTTCTATCCAGCAATGACTTGCAACTGTAGATGGCAAACTAACGCTATTTAGATCTTTTCCCACTATACACAAAACAAAAAAATTACATGTAGCTTTCCTAGTTCAAACCATTATTTCTGGCTAGCTACCTGTAGGATCTACTTCCTAAAAAATGGGTGGATAGAGGCTTCTTTCCTCTGGAAACTGATTTCAGGCAGATAAACCAGAGGACAGTCTGTGTCAGACTGAGGAATAACAGGAATGAGAGTCTTCAGCTCTGCAAGAACAGAAGAAACAGAGGTAGGCATAGGGGCAGGTGATACAGGTGAATAGGTAACATCATGTATTAAGAACGATGCTCTCCTGGTGTGCTGGGGAGTTTGTAAATTGGAGTAGCATCTGCTGGATGATGGCTGTGGAATATACTCAACCTCCTCCTGGTAAGGCAGGAGCTCTTCTTCACATACATTAATTGCACTGTGTCTTCCCACATTTTGGAAATCATTAAGACTGTAGTCTGAGCTTTGAGTTTGGATGTACGCTTACTGATCTAAAAGGAGCTTGAGTGCTTACTTATTATCAAAGCTTGAATATAGCATGAGTTAGCAGAATTCAACTCAAGCAAGGGAGGTTTATGCCTGGAGGCAATGAATAGAACATTTTGTTGTAAATGTTTTCATATGAATCTGGTGTCTTATCTTAAACATCTAACTTGGAAAAAAGACAGATGAGAACTGATACTCCTATCAGTAGTGTTATAAATTGAGGATAATTGCCTGCCTTCACTGAAGTTTTTATAGCTGGCAGAACCAACAGTGCATATCATCCTCAGCAAAGGCATATATCGTTATTTAGAGACATAACCAAATCACATTTGGGCAGACAGATATAGGGTCTATTGCTTCTTGGAAATCTTTGCTTCTGTGAAAATAAGCAAGAAATACAGATGGAAAGATTTTGAGGAAAAATACAGTAAAAGCTTTTGGGGTTGAGGAACAGCTGAAAAAGGATTGGAGCTAGGAAAGAAGTAGTATCTTCTTTTATTTTAAACCCCTGTGTTCTGGATCAGAAATACCTGACAAGAAATATCATCATCAGTTTCTTCTGGTAACTTACAAAACTCTGACTAGCAAGTCAGCCTAAAATATTTTACCAGACCCCTTTATATTTATCAAATTAAACATCTAATTACCAACTGTTGTAGCTAATACAACAATGGAATAAAGGTCCATCTTTCCTTATGATTACACTCAGAATTTGCAATTTAGGTGCACATTCCCTCAAATTACTTGTTTAGGTATGTACTTCTATGCACAAAAAAATATTTCTTTATAAGCAATCTTTAAAGGATTTTTTTTTCAAACAGATTCTTGCAAAATAGTAAATGAATGTTGGTATAAAAAATCAGCAAATGAAAAAATGTGTGAATGTAAGGTATTAATGATTTATTGATATGCAAACACTCTTTAGATTTCTGTACAGTTTACCTGTTTGTCTAATATTCAGAATTGTGGAGTATTTTTAATTCTATTTATCTAATGTGAAAAATAATTAAAAAAATGAGATGTTATTCTTGTTACAACAGCATTTTTAGGAGCAAAATATTTTATAGGAGAAATTTTAAATGGTCATTTGCAAACTGAAGTGGCCCATTTGTTATCAATATTATAATTAGTTGTCACTTTTTTATTTTCATTACAATCTATCTTCTGATTAAGCTGTGTAGAATATCACACTCAGACTTCTAACCTCTGTCTGTCTTTGTCCACAGCCACATTCACTGGAGACAACTATTTCCCCAAAATCCAAGAAAAAAAATGCCAACTCAGTAAGAGAACTTGCTAGATCTGAAAAAACCTTATTTGATGGAAGTTACAGTGTTTATGTTTATGATGGTTTTAAACAACTGAATGTATGCATTTTGTTGCATCAAGAAAAAGTTTTTTTAGGAACCTTCAAGTATTTGTGACAAAACATACAATTTTTGTTATTGAAAAAGTGTTGTCTTATTCAGCTCAAATATTTTTAAGAACACGAAAATGAGGGGAGAAATGCATTTTTGTTGCACCTAGAAAATTTGGGTCAATCTTTGGGTAATTCTAAATCTCCACTGGGAAAGAGTAAAAGAAAAAAAAAGATAACTTGTGACAGAAGTTAGACATGTGCCTGACTTTCTATGTTGTAAATCTGTTTTGACTTGGCTGAGATACTAGAGTTTTATAAACATCGCTCATTCATGCACATTATTTTTTTATAGCAAGTGGCTTTTATAAATTATCACTTGAAGTTTTATTGGCACTGTGCATATGCACTTAGCTGAAGATGAATGGAATTGTAGACCATATGATTTAAAAAATGAGAAAGAAGAACAGTCTCTAGATTTTCAAACTCACATCGTTTAATTTTGTTTTGATCTGGAATTACTTCAGTTAGATTTATGATTCTACTTGCAGAGATAATGACCTGAAATACAGTGAAGGAGGTTTCCCCACCTTCCTAAGAGAGTCAGCAGCAATTTTATTTCTGCTGCCTAAACAGAAAAGAAAAGCCTGGTTTTGGTCTTCTCTCCTCAAAAGCTAATGGCACTGGTTAACTCTGGAACAGGAAAAAATGCCACTGGATGCCACAGTGGGCTGCACTAGCAGAGGCATCCCTAAGAGCTCCTCAGGGCCTCCCACCACGCCACCTGGAAGCTCTGCAGCCTCCTCAAGGCAGGCATCTGTCTCCAGTTCAAGGCACCATTGCCTCACAAGTGTGCTCCACCGCACACAGGTATAACTGGACAGAGCTGGGGAAGGGGGCTGGACAGATGCTGAACTAAGACACAGCAGACAGGCAAGGGGTAGAAAGAGCTGAGAATATGGAAGTAAATGCACTTTCAGTATATGTGTAATTGCACAATTCTCACAATTTCTTAAAAAGGAAAAAAAATCCTTTGAGAGGATTATTATTTCTGTACTTGCTCTTGCGTTCTAATTTGTACCAAACAAATGTACTGGGAAAGAATGCTATTCTGCAAATGGCTTCTTAGTCGTAAAAAGAAAATATCAGAACAAATAATGCTGTTTCATCCTAGTAACCTCTAAATTGGTAACACGAGTCAATTTAATTTTACTGCAGATAATGGTTCCTTTGCCCTGAAATACAAAGGGGCTTTAAACGCTGTATGTCAGCTTCAGTCTTATTTTCTATGAATGAAGCATACTTTTTGAAATGTATATGCAAAAGTGCTCTCTTCTGTTCTTTACGGAGGTGGCCAAATCTACTAATTTGTGAATCTCTGAAGCCCTTGATGCAATTGGAAAGCAGTCTGTTAGCAACTGTTGCAAATACCAAGCTTCTGTGCAGTGCTTCCATTGATCTCTAATGCATGTGAAGAATATGAATTCCTGTGTCAGTAACCTACCTCTGAACATCCTATATTAGAAGTAATTATTTTCTTTTGGTTTACCCTGTTAAGGTCAGATTAAAAATTCGTGTAAATCATGATTTTTTTCATTCCACTGATGAAAGCCAGCCAAGAATTTGGTACACAAAAGACTGTATGAAGAGTATCTGTAATTCTGAAGTCCACTGGAAAAAATCAAATTTGTTCAAATAGTCATGATATTTCATTCATTAACAATTGATCTATTGTTAACAGTTAATGAACTTTTATTAAAATGGCAGCTGCATATTCCTTTTTAACATTGCAGAGGACCATGCTTTTTAAAACAAAAATCTTGGGCTAAATTTACCTATGTGCTAGAAAATAACTTCTGCCATAAGCTGGCAGCCTCAGAAAAGGAAACTCTGGATGGATCCATCAAGCACAGGGTGATTAGGAGCCACCAGTATGTTGCAGTCAGGAGGAAATTTTGACTGAAATACTTACAAGAAGATTCTAGCTGTCAGAACAGTCAGGCTTTGAAACAACCTTTCAACAAGGAGAGTGGGAGCAAGTAAGCTAATGACTTTCAGATACCACTTGGATGACTATATGCAATGACTGCATGACGTCATTGCCTGCAGTTGCCTGGAATTAATAAAACTCAGAAGATCTCTTCCTGTTCTGTTTTTATACACAGATTGACAGTGCTTGTTTAATGCAGCAAATTGCTTACTAGCAATTTACATTAATGCAAAGGAAATCCAAGGAAAGCATTGGTTTTCTACTCAACAGAGAGGGTAACCTATAGACTGATAACACAGTAAAAACTGAAACAATTTAATACCTCTTTTGTATTATCCTTCACTTAAAGATCAACTGCAAGCAGATACAATTAATACCAGCAAAAAAGGGATAAGATCTCACTCTGTAATAGGAAGAGGAAAGGTTACATAGTGCTTAAATAACATAGATATTCTCAGATCATCTGGGCTGATAAACTTCATTCATCTTAGGGGATCTGGAGAGCTGATTAAAATAGACTCAGAAGGCTTAGTGGTCTTTGAAAAATTATGGAGGACAGATGAGATGCTGGAAGACTGAAAAAGAGCAAATGGATTGCTATTTTTAAAAGGGAGGGGGGTGGGAAAAGAATAGTCCGGTCTACTTAGTTTCAATCTCTCTATCTTAAGTCCCACACTGTTCAATAATGGAACAGAAGGCGTGCTTATTAAATTTGCAGACACCACAAGCTGGAGTGACTGTAAATATCTTGAGGAACAGGATTAGAATTCAGTTGTGTGCCTTACAAATTGGAGAAGCGGTCTGAAAAAAATAGGATGACTTTGCAATAGGGACAAGTGAAAAGTATTACAAATAGGCAGGTATACCCAACCGCACAAATATGGAAAGGGATTAATTAATTAGGCAGTAATTATTTAGAAAGGGATACCAGGGCCAAAGTAGAAAGTGATGAGTTAAGAATGAATATGCCAAAACCTCATACTGTGAAAAAGGCAAGTGACAGAACTGGGATGTGTGAACAGCAGTATAACTGACAAGCTACTAGATATATCCTTAGGTTCTTCTTGGCATTAGTGAGGGCCTGAGTGAGATAGGGTGTCCAGTTTTGAGTGCTATACACCAAGCAAAGGGATCTGATTGGAAATATTTCAGAAGAATACAAAGACTGATCTAGACAATATGATCTATGAGAAAAGACTGAAAACATTGGGTTTGTTTAGCCTAAAAAAAGAGAGGGCTGAAAAGGACTTTAAAAATAGAAAAGGCTGTTGCATATAGGAGAAAAAAACCACAACCCTATTTGTATCTATGTGAATAGAACCAGAAATAATGCAGTTAAATTGCAGTAAGAAAGGCTTTTTTCAGGCAGTAGGAGAAAAGAAGTTCTACTGGAAAAGCATATGAACAGACTGCATGGGAAGATTCTGGAGTTTGCAGTATTGAAGGTCAGCTATGAAGATATCTATCAAGACTGACATAGATATAGCTGATTCTGGTTTTGGACAAAAGGGACAGACGAGACGATTTCCTGAGGTCCCTTTTAGCTCTGCCTTTCTATGATTAATAACAGAAGATGTGAATATGAATTGACTAATTTACAGAGGAACACTGGGAAGCATTAAGAATTAGAAGATTAGAAAAGAGATTTGTTGTTTTTAAGTTTTCCGTTTGCAGAGTCCAACCAAATCTACAAAGCATTTTTCTACCAACAGTTATACAGAGAAGATATTTCACTGAACTGTACCGTAGACACACATAAAGTTGCAATAATCCTACAACATCTGAAGAAAAAAATGATTTTGCTCAAACAATATCATCGGTTCTAATTCAGTGTGGATGAATACCGATGCAAATATGAATTTGGAAGAAGAGAAATTCCATCTCTACAGACCTTTGTTTGAATAGTAGGCATTCATACTGGCTGGTCTAAAGAAATTGTCATTTTTAAGTGAGTTAAACTGATGCATCAAATGAAATGGCTAAAACAGGAGTTTAGGCTGCCCATGTTATTTCTTACGGCTTTTATTTTCCGAACATACTATTTACAATAAACAAAATACATTGGCTTGAAATGTTCTGAAATCAAAACACCTAAATGGACTGACAGGATACATATTATTTTACTTCTGCAGAAGTAAGTCAATTCCATAGTACAGCTATAGCATTTGTATTAAGCTTTGAGGAAGCCTTCAGTGATCTAGAGTTTCCCAGAGGCAGACAGAAGCAAAGATTGTCTACACGAGGAAGTTAGCATTAGTAAGACAAAGTGCAAAGTTACAGTGCATTAAGTTCTCTGAAGTATTCCCCTGTGTGGACACTCCTAAGTACTAAGTGCAAGGGATCATTTTCTACTTTGAGGCTAGACTGATGCATGGACAGACAGACAGAGTGCACACAGATGAATCTTGTTTCATTAGACAACCATACTAAAAACAACTGGTAGGAAAGTACAGTGACTGGATTCCTAATTGCCAGAGATCAAGGGCTATACACTGTGATCAGAAGCCATTTCTCTCAAATAGGAATAGAAAGAATATAATTATTTTTTCTGGTGCTAAAAGATTTAATGAACCACTGATTAGTGTCACTGCTAGTTAAATCAATGAGTAAAATACTGAATCACTTTACTGTTGCTAGCTTGTATTAGTAAATTGTGCACTCAGGCATTCATGGACTGGTGATGAAACACTAAAGGGATAGTTTGGGACTTTTTGAAAGCAAAAATTTAATGCATCTATAGCTAATAATGTTCAGTTATCTTTTAAGTGTCTTCTCTATTTCCCATAAAGGAAAAGAACCTCACAAGTATTATTTCTTGCTTCCTAACAAACAAATCCCATTCTCAAAGTCACTAGTTTCAACAGCAGTGTCTAATAAGAATTTCAGATATTAAAGGACTAGTTACAAGCAAGGCTAATCACCCTGTTTAAATTCAGCATGGATGATGCATTTCTAATAAATGAGTTGCACCATGTAGCTTCAGTTAACTGAGCATAGTTTTTTGTTTTTTTTTTGTGTTTTTTTGCTTGATGGCATATTAGGGTTACGGTCACAAATGGCTGCTACAGGTTTTCAAATATCGTAAAGGAGAATTATCATAGCAGGAAAGCAGTTAAACCATAAATTGCTAGAAGTTAGCCCAGAGTGTTGCTTCTGCAGGTTGGGCGTTACAGCCGATGAGAGAGAGCAGCACAGAAAGCCCCTGCCTCTGGTGCATGCTGGCAGTTGAGTGATTTCAGAGAGGCTTTTGCGTGTAGCAGCTTGTTGAGGGAAGGATTGTACAGGGAGTGGGAATGAGTAACACACACCAACTGGGGGCATTGACACAGAGTATGTAATGATTACAGATACCCTTTAACTCCTTCTATCAGGGTGACTGCTTTTACCCTCCATTTCCTCATTATCCTGCCCCTTCATTTCTGCCGCTAACAGTAGAACTTCACACTTGCCCTATAGCAAATCCTTTTCTCAAAGTCCTTGCAGAAAATTGCTCCTGCTGCACATGGATTTTTTTCAGAGTCAGTTTCTTTAAACTCAAGTTAAAATCCATGAATTGTGTAATCAGCAAAACGTGCTTCGAACACCAACCTCCCTAGATCTCTCTGTCCTCATATTTTGCCGTCTTGATGCACCCAGTCTAGAGATTTAATAGACATTTTGGTTGGTTTCTGATCATACCATGTCTCCTCATAACCAGTCTCTTCATCTCACCCTTTCTGCACCACACCTTTCCAAGCAATTATTTCCCCTCACTGTTTTCCATGTCTGTCCTTACCAGCTGGTGAAGTTTATATCTTGCAAGACCTTTTCTTACTTACCATTTGCATCACTGGTAGCATTTTTTTCAAGTATTTCATATCTTCCAATTTTCAAATAAATAAAACAACCATTAGGGCTAAGAATACTCCCTGAAATTTCAGAAATGACCAGGTACAGTATTTGCTTGTTCTCATGTTACTTACAGAGAAACAGCCATGAAACAAGCTTAAGACCTGTCTTTGCCATGTTCATGAAACACTTTTGTAACTCCATGGTACTTACTTTTAGGTGCTAGAAAAATGTGAGATGCTTCTCTGATTTCAGTTTATGAATCTACATTTAGAAAAATGCAGATTTAGAAATTTGAATGCGTCACATTTTCCACGGGTACATAATTTTCCATATGTATGATCTTAATGGTTCACTTTCTATGGGTAATTTTCGTTACATAAACATATCTCAGCATTCTTTCTATATTTGTTTCCAATTTTCCATGTTTCTGTATTGTATTAGTAACAATAAATCACTAATATAATACAATGGACTATGTTTTTGTTAAATATGCATTGCTTTCACCTCTTTGAAGAAATTTTATAGTCTAAAGAATATGAATAGACCTATAAAATACATTAAGGATACCATTAAAAGTGTAGAACTTGGAGTGCAGAATGAGAATTCAACCTCTCTTTTCTTTTTGTGAAACTAATGCATTTAATCAAAGGTTTACTTCTCTCTAAAGCTTCAATTTCCCCAACTTCTCAGAACACAATGTTAGGGCTGAAATGCTGTGAGCTAGTGCTTTACAAAATTCCATTGACACAGCGGCCAGTTAAAATAATGTCCTTTCACTTAACCACATTTAACTGAGATAAAGCAACACAAGATTTAATAGCTTCCAGCAGTGCACAGTGATGGAGTGGCTAGCCTAGACTGCAACAGAAGGTCACAGGTTCATTCGAAGGCCATGGTGCACATAAACCCTCTCACATGGTAACAGGCCAAAAGTAGATTTGCTTTGACTACATGCAACTACGCTGGAGTAATGGTTGATTATATCAGCCTCAGATTTAGCTTAGAGCTAGAATAATAGGAAAAGTCCATGCATGGTCTACTCTAACAGTTTGCAAGAATCCTACTTTAGACCATGGATGAAGACTAGAATAAGGTAAACATTAACAATATTCCTCTTCCAGAGGCACAGTGCAGCCAGTTATTTAGTAAGAATTTATGAAGAGTGGAGACAATTTTAAAAGCTTATAGCTAGAAAAACATGTAAGCCTGATTTCACTTACAGGTGTCCCAGTATGTTCAAAGCTAAGGAAGTAATAAGGTAAAAGGTGTAAGGCCACAATGCTAAATACTATCATTGATTATCAAGATATATTACATAACTGAGATACTGCGATGAGCCGCACTCATCACTGTTTTAGGATCAACGATGACCTAAGAGAAGAGTAGTGACTATGGGGCTCAGCAATTCTATACTATGCTCAGATTTTTGTCTACATGATGAATATTTCAGATATATCCTGCGACCTTTACATTCATCACTGACAAGGAGACAAGATGCATTTTACGTCTGTTAAAGACTTCTGATTGGCACAGATGTTGAAAGACTGGCCCTAGATTGAAAGACAGCATTCTTCAAAAGCTGTAACCATGAAATATTTATTCCTTTGTCTTTCATAGAAATGCATTTGATGTCTATATGACATAAAGTGCCACTAATAGCTCTGGACAAAATTATATGGCTCTAAGGACTATTAAACTATTACTCTTGGAGAGTGGAAAAGGTTTTATTTGACACACATGATCACAATAGTATTAGCAAGGTTTTGTTTACAACCTATCCTGCAAAAAACTATGGTACATTATCAAGTGCGTTTTGCACTGGCCAATTCAAATCTGACAGTCACAAATGCAGCAATGATACTTGTGATATATTTAGTAGGTACTGTATCTCACAATTTTCTGAAACGGCTGCTTATTAATTTTTTAAAACTTTAAATATTCACCTAAGGGCAAGTGAATACTAATGACACTGTTCAAATTATATTTTGTTTGTATCTAAAGGTACATATTTTATACAACGAGTCATAGGCACATGAATACCCAAATGTTGTTTAAATCTCTGAAGTCAGCTGAAAAGCAGATACACTCATACATACATGATCTCCAGCATGACAGCCTGCAAATTATGTGAAAACAAAAAGGCTTCCTTGTAAAAGTTTAAGTAAAATTTTCTGAGAAAAGACCTAGAAAGCATTGCTGCATCACAGAAATCATATTATTAGGAATTTTACATGAATATCTGCATGACCCTTGTACCGGAAATCTTTATAAAATACTAAAATACTAACAGCCTAAATCAACATAGTTATCATCCAGTAAACCACATTATCTCAATATCCATTTACAATCATATGCATTTCAGAAACTTCCTGCTACTGCAAATCCCTTAGTTGTATTTGCCATAGAATTGCCTGTTTCTCATTGTCAGTGTCTAAAGAAATTCAGTACAGTCATGCAACACTTGCTAAAGTGGACTAAAAAATGCATTCCAGAGAATTCAGTTTATCCTTCTCTTCCGAAGTGGTAACTACTTTGTTAAACACTTTCTTTTGCCAGAGCAGCCAGAAGAAGGGTGGAAAAAAAAATCAAGCCAAAGTAAATTAAGCAATGGCATCATGCCCAAATCAATCACAGACATCAGCTTTTAGATAGTGAGTTGAAACCAACAGACTGTAGTTTAACAGTCACATGAAGAATTGCTGTTTTGCAAAGTCACTTTGCCTAAAAGACCTTTTAATATAGAATAGGAGGTCATCCAAACCTTGCCATTCTGCACAAAAGATACAGATAACTAGGAATGCATGTGGATACATACATACTACAGATAACTAGGAATGTGTATTGAAAAAATAAAAAGAATTGGATAAGTCCTCAATTTTAAAATGATATGCATCCAAGACAGCCTGCACTATACCATGCAGTGACACCAAATGCTGCTTCACCTTGATTCAGATATCCTCCACTATCTTCACAACAAGGCTGTTAGAATTGCCATGAACAGTTTGTGAAAGGGACAGCACTGACTACTGGAATTTAGTATTTACATTCTTTCAAAATACCAGAAATCTGCTTTAGGTTATTAATCATTAGATGTCAATCTAATGATTCACTACATGATTTAATATTCATATCGAAGCAGTAAACATGAGTTCTTGTTTGGTTTCTTAGACTGGAAATATGTTATGGTAAACATCATAGCCATAAAGTTTGACATATATCTTAAGTTGCTTCATTGTTCTAAAATCAACTGAATAGCTGACTACAAACACCATGTTTTTAGGCAGAAAAATAAACCCAGCTACTTTCATCTTTCATTATGAAAAACACAGAGGAAGAGCAAGATCTTCTGTGGGGAGGTATGCCTTTTGATGAAAAGGAGTAGAAAGTAAAACAATGCAGTCTGAAACATGTTCAATTTACTTATAGTAATTTGTCAAAATGGGCATTTCTATAAAGATGGAAGCATCTAACAAAGGTCTTCATTTTGTAACAGTGCCTAAATATCTTGGACAATTATGCCTAAATGCACTTGGGAGGACTGGCTTGCAACCTTGGAATTCAAAAGGCAAGGTGAAAAGGAAGGACAGGAGAGTCTAAGTCTTCTGTGAGCAAATGGTAGGGAGTTTGTGTTGACGCCTACGCTTCGCTCTTCTCTTCTCTTTTTTCCTTTCCTTTCCTTTGCTTTGCTTTCCAAGTGCACATTCAGCATTTTAGCTATTGTTTTTTTTAATTTCTTATATTGCTTGAATTCTTCTATTTAGATTGGCAGAGGAACAGTATGAGTGACATTGCAAAGGCTCCAAAGTCAATGGAACATTTTCACTCACATTGTGATAACTAATCAGACATTATTAGATTGCAGAGCTGATTCACTTATGTGATAGCTTCAGGATTCACACATGGCAGCAGAACTACACTACTGATTAATTCATCTGGATTAAACAAGAAAAAAGAAATTCTACTTTATGCTTTAGGCTTATAGCAAATGCGATCAAGAATTTTATCCAAGTTTTGCTCTATTTTACAAAACTGCTCTTGCATAGGGAACATTTTGCTTCATACCCACGTCGAACATTTTGTATGTTACTTGACTCACTTTTCTTTTCTGGACATCTTTTCTGATATTAGTTTGGACTGGATGATGGATGAAAGCCACATGGCAGAAACCTGACCCAGGGAAGTAAAAGTTGTGCTCCGTGAAGTAGGAGGTGCTACACAGCAGCCGATGAAATCTATTACTGTATGTATTATGGGGGCATTGCTTCAGCTGTTGTCACAGGCCATGTGTATAATCAGCAATTAAAGCAGCCCAGTAGAAGAACTGCAAACTGAAACTGCTGGATCTCGGGTCCTGATGTCCACATTAGGCATTTCATGGAAGGGGCAGTTCTCAGGACTAGCTGTTGACTGGGCCCATGGACCAGCTGGCACTCTGCTATGGGTACACCGTGGTGCATTTTGTAGCTTACTTTTAATCCAGCTCAGGCATTCTGAATAGCTACAGAATATGAACAGTAGGTGGGATTGATCAGGAAATCAAAAACACACTCCTGATCTAAATGAGGACACTAACGTAGAGGCCATCAAAGAAGACTATAATCTCAGGGTTTCCCTTAATTTCCGCTGCTTTTGTACACTTGCTTTGCAAGACTAGGAACACTTTTTTTCTTTATATAACAATGACGTTATACCTGAAGATCCCAAATACAGTCTTTTCTTGAATCATCTATGTACATTACCTCTAGACTGTAGTTCTGAAAGAAGGTTTTCTTGGGTCTGGTCAGAATATCAGAATGAAAGTACTAATAAAGTGCAGTTGCCTGCTTTCTGAGTGGCTTGATGGGACTTACCAGAATGCAGGAAACCACTAATAGACTTTGAGGTGAAATTCAGTGTTCAAGACCTGATTCACATTTCATTCAGGTCAACAAAAGGTCTCTAGCAAGACTTACATAGGTATATTTAATCCTCAAAAATGTCAGTTTTTCACTCAGTTCACCTCTTTGGTTTACCCAAAATACTGGAACAAACTCCTGAGGGCAGGAAATCCCCCATTCTATTGTCTGCAAGCTCGATCTGAAGTGCCAGAACAATCAGTCCACTCCACAGCCAGTTCTTTGCTGTCCTCCCTCCTGAGGTCTTTTAACCATGGGCAGAGGGCCACATGTTAGAAAAATACTTTTGGAAGTACATCTCATTTTTTGTTATGTGACAAAATGCACACTGACCACATAACTATCCTATAATATATGCACATCTGTCCACACAAGCCACACAATGCCAGAGGACAGGGGTTGACTAAGTAAAAGTTAGGCAATACTGGTCTAGGAGATGAACAGCACAGAATATTAAGGTAAAATGTTTCTGCTAAGTCACCTATTTCTGTGCATTCTTCTGTCATGAAATTCTATTTTTGAGTCAAGTTAATCATATTTAAAAGAAAATTGCTAGTTGATCATTTCTTTTGCTACTTATGCTTATAAAGCCAGGAGCACTGGGCCAGTAGCCAAATTTTTATTTCCTCCTTCTGTGGTGAAGGACCTCTTTCTTTTTCTTTTTTTCTTTTTCTCTTTCTTTTCTAATACCGGTAATAATTAATAATTACCTATCAGAAAGCTTTGAGAAAGGCATAAGCAAAAGCAAAAGGCATGCGTGCAATGGTATGATTATATGTGGATATATATTTTGCTTTTGGAAAATACTATTATTGCTTACTTTGTAAATAACATGCTCTTCACAATATCTAATTAAAATTTTCCCCTCTTGTGGAAGAATAACAGGTTGTAATTTAAGCCTCAGTCAATATTTATTTTGGCTGATACTATATTAATGATGAAATCTGTCAGTCATCTCTTTAAAAGAGAGCTACCCTCAGTGAAACAATTGAGTTCCTTCTACATGAAATGAATAGTGACAGCCAAGTCTCGAGTGGATTGCAGAGAGCCTCCAGAATTTCTGCCAGTCCCTTCAAGACTTCTTATTTTTCTTTTCTTTCTTTTTTTGTAGGGTTTTTGTTAGGGGAAGAGAGCTGGCATAGTATCACAACTGTGATTGCTATGGTGAAAATGTCTTTTTAAAGAAGATGGTGCTAAAGCTCTAGATACATCAGCTGTTATCCAGATTTTTGCTCTCGCAGATTTGAACCATTTATTCTCACTTTGGATTTAATAATCTGTTTGGTTGTAAAGGAAAGCAACTAGAATGGGGTTATGTACATCCACATTCATTCTCATAATTTGGTTAAGAATTAATCCATTAATTGCTTTGAAGATTGCTTTGAAGATCAAAGCCCCAAGAAGGCATCACAAGCTTACTGAAAGCCAGTAGGAGACATAAGCACAGGCCTTATGTGCACAGATGCAATGGAGAAAGTGCTCGAATACTTTATGTCTCTGTTAGTGCCTATACGCTAGATACTAACAGATACAGAACTAAGCTTCTGATACAGCAAGTTCCAGTAATCCAGTTTGAAGATAATAAATGCACAGCTCAATGATCAGTCCTTTATCCGGAAGGAGGTGGGGGGGGTCACATTTTTTAACAAACTGGAAGCAAAATGAACTGTTTTTAGAGGCCAATAAGAACCTCATTATTAAAGCATAGTAAAAGTCCAATTGGACCTTGCAATGAATAGGGATTTTATCTAATTCTTAAAGCATTTTCCTTTCCTTTTGGCATCACTTTTATCTTCCTTAGGTCCAACTTTTGCTAGTGACTCTTTATACAACAGCTGATTTTTTTCCCTTAACTGTACTGATAGTTTAGCCTTCTCTTTAAAAAATGAGATCCATAACTAAGTTTCAAACAAAAAAAATACAGAATCAGATATTACTTTCCACAGAAGCGGCTTTCACTCCATGGCGAAAGATGTGTTCTCAAATGTTCTCAGATATGTTCTCATGTTCTCAGATACCTCTAAAGAGGCAAAACTTAAAGCTGAATACATATAATTTTGGATAATTATAGGTTTTCCCTGCCAATATAGTGATCCAGATAGCTAATGACTGTTTATATTGCTGAACCCTATAATGAACTGTTTGTCTGTTTTTTTTCCCCACTTTCAGATAACGTTAGCCATGGAGCCAAAGCAGAGTTCAAAAAAGGGTGAGAGCATGTATGAAGAACAGAATCTTTTCCTATTGATTTACTCGTATTTTCCAACCCTCTAGCCAAAGGTTCAACTGAGCTTGGGAAAAAAAGCAACATCCCCAAAAGATTTCCAGACAAATGATTTATACTGTATTTATTTAGGAAAACTTGAAGACAAACACATTTAAATAAGGAAATCATAATTCCCATATTTCCCTATCATGTGTTAGCTGTACAGACCAAAACCAAAGTTATGTATGAAATGAAAATTCATTACTCAAAACAAAATACCAGAATGTTTTGGGGAAAAGAAGATAGGTAATTTTTCATTGCTGTTGCTCTAAGAAAATTGAGTATGCTTGATATTCTTTATTTTTGCTTCATTTGTAATAAAGAAATTTGCAGAAAAGAAAAATTTATTTATTTTTCATAATTTCTAAGTAGCTGGTATTATTAAGCAAATTTTAAAGAAATTGTTGAAATAATTTTTTATTTACAATAAACACAAAGTATACGAAAGCTGTTTACACTGACTGGGAAGTGCTTTGTGAATAAGACCAACATTCAGGAAAATTATTAACTGTTAATACTTCTGCCAGTGGACTTCTTAGGGCAAATTTTAAATTTATTTGCACCTCAATTCAATAATATGTATGCTTCTCCTAATTAGTTCTTTCTTTTGCTCATCTGTTGTCTGCCTTATCTATCTTGATGGTAAGTATACAAGGAAGTTATCGTGTCTCGCTGTGCAGCTGGAAAAGTTCCTAGCAGAGTAGTAACAGGATCTCTTGTGGGTTTCCTGGTCACCAACTATTGCAATATAGTAATAATAACAAAAATGCCATTTTGAAAAATGGCAACTTATATGCATTTTATTAATACTTAACTGCTAAAGTAAAAGGAATTTTGATACCAATGAAAGTGAGTTAGCTGCTTCTTCCTTAAAAAAAAAAATTTTTTTCCAAAGCTAATTCTGAAGATCAGCTGGAGAGTATCCAGACCAGCTGAATTCAAGTGTTACTTAGGGACAAATGAGAAGAAAATGAAGCCTTAGGCCTCCCCTCCCCACCCCACTTACTCAAAAGAAAATCTTTACATGGGGTATTTATTCATAGCTTCATATGTAGATAATCCTTTGCAAATAGCAAGGAACTAAAAATTAGAAAAATAGTAAGCAATAATACCACTGGGAGTCATTTACTTGGGCTTCACTTACCTAAAATTACAATTATTAAATGTGTTGGAAAGAAATAATGAAACACTACAGTGTCCTTGAAAAAATGTACAAATTATTTCCTGTTTCAGAGATTGTCTTAAAGATATAAAAGACTATTATGTCATGATTCAGCAACAATTTACTTGCAATTTAATAGCATATTAGATTCATACACTATCATTTATTGCCAACTGGATAGAAAAAAATAAAAAGAGATTCTCTGTGTCTAGAGAGAGATTTTGTATTTGGCACATTTGCTCGTTCTCAATTTAATGGGTTTTGCAAGTACAGTTTTCCTATGAGTATGTGGTAGCCCAGTGTTCTTCTAACTACTTTGGAATGCCTGAGGGCACGTGGTCTTTGAATGTTTCCATCAAAGAACAGCAGATGATGCACAACAAGGCTGTAATGCTGTTAGGAAGAAGTTTTCTAGGAAGAGCTGTGCTATACCAAAGAGCTTTTAATAAAACTTCAATTCATGCTGCAAACTGTGGACAGTGATTTGAAATAAATTGTGACTGATGAGCAGTCGATGACCATTTCCATAATCAGCATGCCACCAGTAATTTATCAATGCTGTGTTCCTGATGTCACACTTCTAGGGTAACTGAGGGATGGAAGCACAAGCTGTGATTTTAAAATGTATTTTTTAAGATCCTTTAAAAATACTTTCAATAGCAAAATAATCTATGAGATAGCTCTAGGCAAATCAAAATCAACTGGGACTGTAATACAACACTTTTGTCAAAAATCTTCCCTAGAAAAAGGTGAAGATCTTATCCCTGAAGCATTTTAATGAAAATTTTCTTATCAGATGGTTCAGCACAATTTGCCAGTATGCTTTGGAACAAGATAACTTGCTGGGTAAAGCAATCTCTCAAACAAATTCCTCTTAACTCTACTAGATCCTTTAAAAATACATATACTTCCTTCTATGTTATTAAATATCAACTGTAGCTCAGTGATTTTTGGTTTGCTTCTTATTTTGTTAGCACAGTAAAAAGACACCATATTTAAAGTATCTAGTATTTGAAACGTGTCCTATAATGACATTTCTTTTTCTATGCACAAAACATTAACGACAAAGTGAACTCTAAATTGCCAGTTACCTTTATGTCAAGCATAAGTAAAAGGCTAAAACATATACGTATACAACATGAATATGAACTAAGTTACAAAGTACTCTTTTTGGCATTCGCACCATCTAATTCATGCATTTAACTTTAGGTTTCTAAATCAGGAGCCAAGCTCTCTGTACAGTGAGTGGAAAGAGACAGGCTGTGCGACAGCACAGCTTAGCGTATGAGGGCTCGAGTGAACTAGAGAAGCCTACCTCTCTCCAATAACTACAGAGAGAGCTTACCGAGAGTAACTTATACGTACACCTTAAATTAGATACCTAAAGCAGATGGACTGAACACCTGTCTTTTTCTGAACACCAGAATTTTTATAACATTTGGCTTTGAGCAAAGTCTTTTGCAATAGGAGAGGATTCTGTTGAGCTGAACGAAGTATTAAAAATGTTGTAACAATAACTTAAGCTGATCAACCAGCATTCTCTTTCTTTCTCTTTCATTTTCAATATCCAAACAGCAGATCATATTTCAGATACGGAAGAACATCTTCCTTTTATCTGTAGCTTCTCAGCTGTCCAGTTTCCACAAAATATATACTGTTCTTTGGGCTCAATTCCAATGCACTCCTCGGATTTCAAAACCTTTGGTATGAAATCTAAATTGCAGAGACATGGCCCCTTCTTCTGGCCTTCATATAATAGTAATATAGAATAGACACTACAAAGAAATTTTCTTGAATGTTTTCTGGCCAAAACAAGAACAAAGTTATGCTAAGGTTTGACATATATTAATTGAAATTTACAAGCTATAATCTATTTTTTTAAATTCCTTGCAGTAATGAATAATAAATGTTTAACTGTATATGAACAGATTCATACTGCTTTCACAACACATCCTATCCTATTGTCAGGTGTTATTCTTAATATATAAATGCAAATAAATTTTGCTGGCTCATTCATATAAGTGCCTTAAGTAGCCTTGATGTTAAGAAAATGGAACCGATCATTTGGAAGGCAGAGGAAATAGTAAGTACAGACCCAACTACTTTAACTTTGTGTTACTTTGTTCTCTCTCCAGTTTCCAAAAGGTATAATTGATTCTCCATTCCTGTCTTTTCCAGGAGGAAGCACATGTGGTAACCCTGCTGGTACATGTAGACCAGCAATGTTGAGTTTCATGAACAGAAATGAATGCAGCAATCCTGGGAAAACTGTATTCCAGCAATTTTTTATCACTTTAACTTTATGAGAAAGCATACGGGACTCATATAAACTAAAATTCTATGGAATATCCAGAAAACCTTCCAGCAGCTAGAAGAGTGTATGAACTACTATGCAGCTTGGTATTTGTCATTTGGAGGACATTTTGGCAGTGATATACTGTACACTCTAGGGTGATAGGGGCAGAAAGGGTCAACTATATTTCCTGTTGGGGTAAGTTTCACAGATTTAGAAAAACCCACAAAGGTGAGCTCTCCTAGTAATTAACAGGAAATTTCCAAACTGCTGTAACAAAAACAAATGGTCCTGTAGCTGTCCAGTAGTGTTAGCATCAGTCTTAGCTGGATTTGGGTGGGGAGGTGGGGGAAAAGACAGGGGAAAGTGCAGCATTTTTGTGAAATATGCAAAGAATTTTTCATATTTTCATAGAATTGGAGGAGTTGTAATGAATCTTCAGTCCTGACACCGGTAAAATATTTTTCACAGAGCACTCTGCAGTATATTCTTTCCAGAAGTTTTAATGTACATTTCAAGATCTTAGAGAGTCTTCATAAAGCTCCATATTAATCAATAGAGCTCCACGCTAGAGCTCCAAGTAACCAGTTGTATAAACAAAAGAAGTCTTAAATGGCCAAAGAAGCCTGCTTTGCCTAGTAGGAGGAGTGTTTTTTCTTATGAATATTTCTTGACGTCTTTTACTTGTTTCAGTTAGCCTTGTGATTGCTCATCCCCTTTTGGGATGAGGTTATCGATCACGTAATTTAACACTGTTAAATGTTTTTTTTTTTTTAAAAAAGGAATGTATTGTATTGTTTCCACTATATCATTAAAGTTTCTCTGTCTACGATTTCAGACAGAGGACTTGGAAATGAACCAGACATTCACTGCTGATAATAAAGTAAACAGGCTTATGATTTAATAAAGGCATAATTAATGTCTTTCTCTTCTTATGACAGAACAAAATTCTTGTCTAGCATCTTGTGATCTAGGCTTGAAACAAATTTCTGTGACAAATGCACGCTCATTATCTGCAGAGATTAGAGACCTACTTAAAACAAATCAAAAACGCTCAATGTCTATGCACTGGTTTTACATACCAATCTGTTGACCTCTCTAAGAGACTGAAAGGTTTTGAACTTCAGCACTGTCACTTGAACAATAATTTAAGATTCCAGTAATGTCAGGCATATCAGACAAACAGGAAAAGCTTGATGCAAGCCCTTGAAGTAAGGTGAATAATACAGACACAAAATTATTGAAGGAGAAAAGGTTCAAGCCACAACAAGAACAGATACATAATGGGCTGTTTGTTGGGAATGGTCGTTTTTTTGGGATGCTTTATACACAGTACAACCAAGCCTGGTGCACTAGTTTTGAAAAGACCAGGCTGAAATATAGTCACTAAATCACTGTAAATGCTGAGTGCATTCTTCAATGATAAATATAATAAAATTCCACAGAAATGTAATCACAATGTTTCATTACTCAAGTGAAATTTTCAAGTTTTCTCTAAACTAATCTTTAAAAATTTTCTGGTTTCTCATGTTTCACATGTGGTTTTACTTAAGAGGAGACTTAAGACAAGGTATTTAAAACTAAACTCTGAATGTTGTCTTTTATTTTTCCAGAACAATATTTTATACTGTTAAACTGAAACCACAGAAATAACAATTTTTTCTTTGTGTATCTTTGTTTTAATATCATTATACTGCTATAAATAATATTGTATTAGACAACGTAAGATATACTTGAAATCCCTAGCGCTCAGATTTTTTTCCTGTCTAAAACAAACACTTACATACCAGATGTTTTTGAGAAAATGCAAGTCACTAGTAAAATATTGAGACAAACAAGAACTTTTGTATATAGAACCAAAAACAATTGAGGGTGCTTACCTAATTCTTTGGAAGTTCAGTTTTAAAAGCCATGTAAAGATGCAGAAACAATCCTCTATGTCTACCAACAGATCTGATTTATTTACTTGAAAAATTTCAGTAATCATTCACAGAAAATTCAGTTACAATATCTACGTAATGTCATACAGTAAGGCCTGGAAGAACAGAGAATACATCACTTTCAAGGACAACACCATTTTCCATTAGCCTGAGTTTGGCTTGACTTTTTAAGTGGCTTTTAAAAATATTTTTGAATTTTTAAACACATTAGAGAAACATCACAATGCTTTTCAGATTGTAAGTATGTAAAGTACATTTTTCTGTAGCATAATTGAAACCTAATTAATCTTTCCCCCTGGAGATATCTTAGAGTTGAGGGTAGTGACTATCATAGGAAGAGGACTCAGTAACAAAAGGCATTTCCATTTACAAATTTCCTCTGCAGCATCAAAGAAATGTTGGGAAATGCGTTGCAACAATTTGACTTAAATGTTTTAGCTATGCATTACACTTGCCATTTAACCTTGCTGGACCTCAATTTCTACACATACAAGAAAAATAAAAAATATTTACTCAATATGCTCACTTGGCTTTTGCAGAAATATATTAATTAGTATTTGAGCTATACTTTAGAAGTATTATGTAGCATCTCAACTGAAATTTTCATGAAATCCTGAACACTGCCTTGGGAAATAATAGTAGATTTTTTTTTGCCTTGGCCCTTAATAAAATGGCACATTCATATGAAAACAATATGTGAAGATATTTTACTGGGGAGAGGGGAATTAAACCAGATTTTTAGTTTTCTTGAGCCCTTAATAATATTACACATTCATATAAAAACAATATATGAAGACATTTTATATGAAGAGTAGAAATTAAAGCATAAGAGCACCTTTCACAGAATGATTGAAAAGCCGTATTTATCTGACTGCAAAAACTGTAGCACGTGCATAGGACAGTGTATTTAAATACTGGGAGTGCATTTAGTCTGCTATCAGTTCATTCACGTTACACGTTATTAGATAACACATCAAAGAAGATTAAACTCTCTTATACATCTGGTTAATTCCTCCCCAAACAGTTTCAGTATGTTCTGTGCTGCATTTGAGTTTTATAGTCACACAGACGAGAACTAAGAACACTACCTCAAACTTGTTTTTTGTTGGATGTGTTACGCAAAAATCCAGTACTGGTGCTCTGAGTATTTTTCAGTCATGCCCACTGCTTTTAGATTTGGATCTACTCTAAAAATAGATTTCTATCAGACGAAAGGGAAGGGAGGTTATTCAGTTGTCTTATGTTATGACATAGGCAAATGAAGATCAAATGAAGGCCTCTGTAGCTGTGAAAGCAGAATTTTATTCTGAGAATGTAAATATAAAAGGCCATATCAGTCAAGAATCCTGTCACCTGATCACTTAAATTATTGTAGCTAAGTCAGTAAAACTGAAGATGGAATGATGAGATACATTCTAACTTATATAATCTTTTTCTAACAGCATTTAAACTATATACATATAGATGCATATATATGTATATATATGTTCATATATAAAATAATGAAGGTTAGGTCAGCGTTGAGAAAATAGAAAAATGGCATTTCTATTTATAATAGTAACATCTCCTAGAGCTTTGAAAAAATTGGTTTCTACATGCTAGTAAATTTTTCACATTTGTCTTTCAAAATTTTCATATTTACCTGACAAGAGGATATTATTTGAAGTTTAGGAATTCATCCATTTTGAACAGTTAAATGATTTCTTTTCTCTCACTATTACTTGTGGCATTAGCCAAATTTTTCCCACTTTAATTTTTTCCCCCCTGGAGAATACATGTATTTTTACTTTTGAAGAATAATTAATTATTTTCCTAGATTTGTCAGACAACCATTTTCCTTATTTATCCTTTTAAAAAGGTTGAAGGTGGTTTTATTATTTTCAATCTGTCTTTAGCCAGCAAAAATGTCCATAATATCTGCTTGTGTGACCCTACTATGTGAAGGGCAGTGCTCAACAATGCCTGTCCCTAGGAGCAGTTATGTGTATTTTAAATAACGACAGGAACTCATAAAATGTTTTATGTATGTATTGCAAATAGTCTTATTAAAATATACATAATATTCATTTTAGCATGGCAAATAAGAGTCTCACACTTGTTAAGTCACAGCTACTTAATTTTCACATCTCTCTAGGTACTCAAGAACTCCAAATTGTCAAAATCACTGTTTCTCACATCACATACAAGTTCTTGCCTCAGTGCTTCCAGCTGGTAGGCATATGCTCTCAGGTAATACTCAAGTAGTAAAGTTTGGTTGGCAAAGCAATACTACATGTCTCAGAGGCTTTTCCCTGCTTTTCCAATGATTTTAACTCATTTCTGCCTTCCGCAGTCTTCTGAACTTGCGCAACACACCAGCAATTAGTGGTGACTCGATTACTTACCTTCCTCACTACAGTTTTAAATACCTCTTCACATCAAAATATTACCTCAACATTAAAAAGAAGTGATTATAGAACTGTTATTCTCAAAGATGACATGGCTATGTGGAAGAAAAATTAACGGTTCTTAAATTCCTAGGTCATCTCATTACAGATCCTATTCAATTCCCACTGAAGTCAATAAAAGTCTTCTGAATGAATTCTCAAAAAATTGAATGGTCTCTGATACAAACATTTCTTTCCCAAAGATATTCAAATATCCATGCATTTCTCTCTAAAGAAGGTATTTAGATTAGAACACTTAATTACAGGGCACTGCTCTTTTATTTACATCTTATGTAACTTGCCATTTTGCATAACAAGACATTTTTGTATGGTTTTGTATTGAACGTGCTGTTAAAGGAACAAGAAGAACTAATGAGACTCCCTAGCATTGACAGGTGAAGCTCTGGGAAGACTGATTCAGTCTTCTATCTACCTGAGATGGCTAACCAGAAATATAAGGCAGTTTACTGCAAGGATTTTTTTTCAGATACCATCCAGAAAAAAACATGCCAAAATTCTGCTTTGCTGACTGCATCATCAGAGCTTGCAAATGCTATCACTTCTCTGACAGGCATTGTGAATCACAGTTATTTTTTCTCCCAACGTCTATGAGGTCTGCCACCTGAACTGGCATACTTTGTAAGTGCCATCACCTTCTCCTCAGGGCTTACAAACTATACTTGCTCTTTCAGAAGATTCTGAAAATGTTGTGAACCATAACTATGTTTCTGAGAGAACTTACAAGTTCTGCCATCTGTGCCTGCAGTGCTTTAGAGCATCATAATATGGATCTGGAGATATTTTCATCATGGGGTTTATGATCTCTACCAGCTGCATCAGCAGAGATTGTTAGTGCTGTGAACCACAACCATTTATCTCTCAGCACAGATGCCTGCATTACTTTTTCATTCCTAATAGGCTGTATCTACTTGACCCGCCGTTACACATACCTGCATATTTTTCAGCACAAGAAAAAGTAAAAACAAAATAATCCTTAAAAGCAAATCTTTAATCACTACAAATCTATACAAATGTCCTAATATTTATGCAAGTTTAACTATGTTCTGTCTAGACAGAGAAGTTACCGCAAAAACAACTATTGTGATAGTTTTACCAGTTACGACCCTTTACGTAGTTTGACAAAGCCATAGCTTTTGTCAATAGAGCCATTCCTGGATTTTGGGAAAGTATTTAAACCCCCCTTTGTATACAAGAACTTTATCTGTCTTTACATTACACTGTTCTGCCATCTTCAGTCTACCTACAGTTTAGACAATGCCATGGGAAAACTGCCCTCATAAAGGAATCTTTTGCTCTGATTTATTCTCAAGTTGATTACATATCTTGACTGAGTTTTGGCACTTGGAGATACTACAGAAATAGCTAGGTTAGCTGGACATTTCTTCACATCCCTACTCTCCATACATCAGTTCTGAAGAATGGAGTTAAACATCTGGCTGGTATCTATGAGGAATCACTGCAAATCCAGAGGGGTAAAACAAGGGCTGCGTATGTCAGAGAGGGGAATTTAGGAGAGAACTCTATCTTCTCAATGTGCTGATGGAGAAAGTAACTATTGGTATGCCAGGAAGCTTTGAATAGTTGTCTAGAGCCAAAAGACAGGGAAAAAAGGAAAGCAGTCAGAGATTTTACTACTGATGTTTTCATATGCCTATTGGATCCCTATATACAAGTATAGGAAAAGACAGAAGCTGGAAAGTCTGCTAAGAAAATAACCATAAATTAACCACTAATCAACATATACTTTGAAATTAGTGCTTTGAAAATACTGGGATTATAGATCTATAACTCTGTGTGTTACATATCTGTGTGCAGATATGTACACACACAAGCTGACCTGGGATTTGCCAAATAGATGCAATTTAATTTGAATATGATGACATGCCAAAACAGAAATATTTTGTTGATACACGCAGTTTTTGATTAACTTGATAACCGAACTATCAGGAAAAGGTATTATTTCCTTCCAGTTACATGAAGATTCATTTGATACTCAAGATTTTCCAGATCCTCCTGCTGGGGCAGTCTGGCTGCGTTGACTGCTCATCTCTGGGGACACTAAGAACCCCAGAGCCCCCAGCCAGAAGAATTGAAGAACCAGGGGATTCCAAAAGGCAATTAAAACTGGATCCTGAAAATCTTGGACCTTCAGACTAACTGAAGGTTATGCTGATGACTGAATTATGGAGAAATTGCAGTTTCTTGTTGAAGCTGAGACTTTATTTTTGAATATGAATAAAAATGCTGTGAAGAATTTTTAGCAGTTGAAATGTAATCTCTAAATCATGGAATGTAGGATTGGAATAACCTTGTGAGGCTATCTAGTGCTTACCGACTAATACCCATCTCGCCTTTTACAAAATTTCTTAATCTTTGGTTCTATGTTGAAAAACTACACATGCTAAACTTTATATGAAAGATAAATGTTTGAAAAGATAACATGAGTATAAAGGTTCTGTAAGTGTCTTAAAATGCTAATTCTACCACAGCCTTTACTGAGCAGTCACTAGTGCCTTAATCCACATCCTCAGGATCATTCAAAATTTCAGTCCTACTCCCTAATTGCAATGAACTAATAAGATGCTTGACATTATGTTTCTTGCTTTTATTAATATTTTAGCAATTCTGACACAAGCATGTTTATGTACATATTTTCTATAAGCACTTCAGACCACTTTATTAATCCTCTCAAAAGTCCCTTTTCCTAGCACTTCCACTTTCCCCAGGATTTTAAGGAAAGGAACCCCAAAAGGTGTGAAGTCAATTCATTTAAAAATTTAAACAGGTGATTGTTGATTTTTTTGGTGCTTTTCTAGCACTGTAACGACTTCTATAGTGATTGACACAAAAATTTAAGTTTATACAACCTTCTAAGGGAGAAGGATTACATTTTCTCAGATTAATACTTAATATTTCTCTTTCTGAAAACAGAGCACAGATCTGAGAAAGAAAAAATCAAAACCAAAATAAACTTGGAACTCCATCTGCTTCTTGGGAGCAGTTGGTATTTAACTTGAACTTAATCTGGCTATCTGGATACACAAAGATAACACACTGGCAAAGAATGTACATTAACACGGTCCAAGTATCTACAATTAGGTGATCATTACTAGAGCAAGTTATTTTCATGAATAAGTGCATCTGGCCATTATGTCATTGTCTGGAAACCAGCAGTCAAATCTTCAGATAAAATGGAGGGGAAGCTGTGAAAATGCGTGAAAAAATTTAACTTGGTCCTAATCCAGTAGGTCTTGGGCTGCCTGCATGATCTCCCTCTTTTTACAAATATGAATATGCAAACATTTAGAGACCTTATTGATCCCCAATACTTAACTGTTAGGTCATATGAATAGCAAATGAAATATGATATAAAATATGCAAAATAATAGTACATTAGCCTAAATAACACTAATAAATTGCAAAGCTTAGCACGAAATTGAAAATCACTAATGGAGCACTGTGCAGTTTGTTGAAGCAATGAGTAGTCAAAGAATCATACATAATGTAACAGTACAATTGCTAACAGCAGGCTCATAGAAGACAATTTAAACTTATTTTTTATGGACAAGAAGAATTGATCTTTGAAGCGGTTCCTAAGGAGATTCCACTTAGCCCGAACAGCATCTTGGGAGTGAATTCTGGTCTCTCCCTTGCATTACATACATATTTATGAACTTCCAGAAAAGACTGATTTAAATTACACATGAGGTTATGGTTTATGAACTTAAACCAAAAGAGGTAAAAGTACCAGGCATTTAGAACCAGTATCTGAAACCGGTACTGAACTGGATGGTTATGACATTCTCAAGTTCCACTGAAAGACGGATCATCTATGACAAGTTTCACTTTTTTGGATTCATGGCAGTTACAAAAACGTGAAGTTATGAAAACAAAATCCGAATAGCTTTGGAAATCAGCATGTGATTGTATTTTCTCAAGGTCATCTACACTCCCATGAAAAACAACTTATAGTTGATAACAAACGTTCCAATAAGAAATGTTCTCACATTCATAAATACGCATATGAACATTTCACAGGGAAATTTATAATTAATATCATATTAATTTTTTCTTTGATCAGAATTTTCCAATGAAATGTTAAATTTATTGTGATCATTCAGTGTAATTCCACAAGGGTTTACTTAAAATACATCATATTCTGTGCTGCCACTAAATTAAGTATACTAATATTAAGAAAAGAAAAATGTGAAATCCGCATAATAGCAGGCAGCATGCAAGAAAAAATTCTTTTTCCCTGCTAAAAGGTATAGCAATTATAATGCAATAATAGTCTATTTTCCCTTTTATGTTTTAAGCAGCAAACATTTTCTTTGATAAGCATGGCATGCTTTTTTCATTTGATTTCAACTCTGTATATGAATATACCTATTTTATTCTGTTATTTCGAGCTCAGTGGTTTTTTAGGCCCAGACCTTGGCCTTGCTGGCATAAATATGTCTTGCTTACTGAATCTCTGAAGAAAATGGCAGAAAAAATATGTATGTATAAAATGGGAAGGTGGAACAGATGGGCCTTTTTTGTTAAATTGTAATGTATTGAATGGTGCGTGCTTTTTTGTATTACTTAAGTTTTGTGGTTAGATTGTTATTACTTATGCCTAGTCATACAGCTAATAAACCTAAAACCACAATTAATTCAATAGCAAGTGGATAGCTGAAGGGAGCAAACAATATTATAATTTGCATATGTTGAGATCTCTGGTATTGCTTAAAAGGTAGCAAAGACTAAACTGCATGATAGGAACTCTGTCATCCTTGGGCACCCAATGATGTAAAGGTCAGCTGACTGAGGGGGCACAGGGTCATTGTAATGGGCTATTGTTAGATCTTCCTTCAAGCTGAAAATGCCATATCCGAAGTCCTCTTTCTTCTGAAAATCATAGGGGTACCTCACTAGAGATTTAGAATATTCAAGTTTTATGCTTCAAATCAGCAAACACTTGGTGACTTTAGGGAAGCAACTGCAGAATGACAGCATTATAGTCATTATAGGCCCCATTAAAGTTATAGGCTCCAACTCGAACAAAATGAATTTCTTGTTGCAGGAATTCAGGTAAAGGTGTTCCTCTGTATTGCTGCTATTGCCAAAACGGAATGTAGGATGTGCAATTTATGCTCTTGGGCACCAAATATAGATAAGATACCTAAACAATCTATAAATCAACAAGCATGGTAATAACTTAACATAGATATCATATAAGTTGATGCTTGTTATGTTCAGCTCTGACTTCTCTAGCAGTCAAAATAAGCTAGTTTTGTGGAATAAACTCAAACTGTGGAATATCAAAACTGTATTGTCAGGTAGCTATTAATCTACTGAGCAACAGTCAGACTATTTTTTAAAAACCTGACGAGTCTTATTTTAGCTGATCCAATTCTTTTTACAACCAAAGCTGCTTTTATCATGTTCTTTCCTTTTTTTTTTTTTTTTTTTTTAAATGGCCCATTTTCTTCCTGGGTATCAGCAAAGCACAATTTCACAATTTCCTTGTCTCCTAACCTTTGCATTACACAACTATAAACTGATGAAAAGTATTCCTTTTCAGCAGTGTTCCATTCTGCTGCTAGCTCTCAGCTGTTCACATTCTGGGATGAACTTCCTATCACACTGCACAGTAACACAAGGGTAACCAGGATGCTAACTTTTTCATAGAAGGCTGTATCAAAAATTTGCACCTTGGTCAATGATATCTGAATGAAAAAAAATTTCCCCTAGACTTGCAAAAAATAATCAAATAAATAATAATATAAAATGACAGAGTTGGCACTGAGACTGGAATATAGCAGTTGGAAAGTGAAAGTAAATGGAATGATGCTGGGCTTGAGGGGGCTGATGCAGTGGCATTAGCAATTGAGGTGCTGGAGTGATATGCGGGATTCAGGATGATATGCTTGGTGGCTGCATGGGATGATACTGGAAGTGAAGGAACTGGAGTAATTCTGGCCTGTAACGTATTAATCACACTACACTGGGCAAACCTACTTGTCCACAACAAGTAGAGAAGAGTAGCTTGAGGAGAATAATGAGTTAGCAGTGACCTGACATGGCCACTGTAGTCCTTTTCCTCTCTCACCAGCCACTGGAAGAAAAAGAGAAGCAACAGCCAGGCGAGCTCAGAATGGGGCTTGGCTGAGCTGCTCTAATTAGGAAGGGCAGGGCACCCCAGAAGCTGCGTCAAAGCCCCTACCACATTGTGTGTGTGTGTGTGTGTGTGTGTGTGTGTGTGTGTGTGTGTGTAGAGGACTTAACTCTTCAGCGAGTACTGGGAATCTGTAGTCAGAGCAGATCACGGCTCCAAGCCTCAACACTTAGGAACCTTGGTGCACACGACCTTTTTGAATATCCTTATCTGATTATGGCTTACTTAAAATATAAATGACACAGATTAAGCTAGAGATAATCTAGATTTTCCAAGTCATTGCCTCTCCACAAACCTCACAAGTGCTAACCAATAGATGTAGCATTAAGGCCAACTCTATTACACAAAATGCAGGAAATATTTTTTCCTAAAACTGCAAATGAAAATCTCCATAACAAGGCTCCTGGCCTGACTTAACAGGAAGTGCAAGGGAATTCTTCCATTCATCAGCAGCACTTAAAAATCATCAGCTACTCACTTCTGATAGGTGAGCAAAAAATAAATCTCTGATCCATCAGCTTTCTTAGTCATTTGCAAAAGTCTGCACTCTCAGCAGCTCAGTCATGAGAGAAAGGAATGATCCCATGGAAAGAGCATGCTTACTAGAGCCTGCACTGCGACAGAGAGCATTTGCAATGACAAAGGAACAGGAAACTTGCATCTCCAGCTCATCATCCTTAAGAGCAGAGGTAAACTCCAAAAGGAACATAAGATTGGATAGGCATTACTTCGTACTTTATGCATGTTTTAGTACAATTTCATGGCCCACTGAAAATGCCCACTGAGAATGCCCACTACCAGTGGCTAAATAACAAATGTTGCCATTTAGTCATCTCTAACTAGTATTTTGCTTTTCCCCCCTAGTGGTATGTTTTCGTTACAAACTCATAAACCATTAATAGTTACTAGTTCAGGATAGCTCTGAACATCTTAAAATGGAACAAATTGGGCAAGTAAAATAGTAAAAAGAACTTATGGAAAAAATCTAAATATAGAACTCAATTTGTTGTTTATTGGGGATAGAAATCCTGAGGCTATTTTAAATGTGAAAAGGTTTCTTTTCTCTCTCTCTCTCTTTCTATCTCTGTTTTTTATCCAAATTGCCAGACTCCACCAGTGAAAAGAATTGCTAACATAGGAAAAATCTCACTTCTATGTATCTGCTTTGATTATTGACTCTGTAATGGTGCCATATAAGCCTAACTAATATAGTGATACAATTTTCTGCTCCAAAAAGGAGAGATCTCCAAATTGGCATCACATTTTCGTATATAAGATGTGCTATAGCTGCAGTGAATATTCAGAGAACAGTACAAGAATAAGCCTTTTCTCTTATTTCCCATATTAATACATGTAACAGTAATAAATGTGTGTGTATGTTACATCACTTTATACTCTGAAGCACTCTGGACCACTGGGAAAGCTCTGGAGACCATACTGATAGATAAAAGTATTATCCTTTTGAGAACTCTGAGTGTATTTCCTCAGTACATCAAAATACGTGGTGATTATGTATGACAAATCATACTTCTGATAGGGATTTTTTCCTTCTGTAACCTATTTTGTTCCCATGAAAGGAACCAAATGGACAGCCATCAAAATCTGAGTCTTGCATTGTTCATGTCAGAAAAAAGCTGCCCCAATTTCCCACCAGTGTATATAATTGCTGCCATTGAACTACTATTTGTGATGGTAGACAACAGCATAGTCTGTATGTCCCTCTCAGTGCTCACTGTTTCTACTAATAGTGCAAACTAGAGTGCCAATTGTGGCATTAGCTTTTGTGGATATAACAACCTGTCAATTAGGAAATGAATTAAGAAGTTCACTAAACAATAATCATCACATAATAACTCTCAGTTTCTGCTAAGCTGAGCTATTTTCAGACCAGCAAATCAGAGGCAATCTATCTGTCTTGTTTCTAGCGCTATGTGCCATACAGATACCCCAAATTTGTTCATTTGATTGTGCTTTTTTAGTTAACTCTACTGTAGCATTAAAATAGAATATATTCAGATCTTGTTATTCCTCTTACTATTTCACTGGTGTGACACTGATGGCTGCAGGTAATGAACAAAACCAATACACAATAAGGGCAACAATCAAGACATCGCCTTTCTTCAATAAGTAACTTAGGCAATGGATTGTTAAACTTGCCAATTTCAGCTGGTTATAAAATATGCAGAACATGTATCAAGACAACATCTTTAAGCTTTTTACAAGCAACCTGGAACGGATTGCTTTGGTTTTCAGAAGCAGCTGACTTTGGTCAGGAGCCTTTGAGGCTCCTGAAGCCACGTTATTACCATAACTACTGTCGCCATTGTGACAGTTATGATTCTGCTGAAGTCCAAATGTGTGAAATTAAGCAAAGAGCAACTATATATATTTCAATGAAAGGTTGTTAAACTATATACAACTAAATTCAAAGAATCCTAGCAAAAATGATGTATTCAGATGATGTACAGTTGGAAGGTTTGTGTTACGTCTGTACACTGGCTTCTTTTAGGATTTCACGAAGAATGAATGATCATAATGCTGCATCATACCAAACATTCTTTACTTCTGAGGTTACTGTATCACATAAAAATAATGAACTTGACTCACAATGAAGCTATTGAGCTAATTCACTCTTATTAGCAAAAGTTAAATTAGGAAAGTCTGGAAAGTCAATTTAGTATGACAAGAACCCATATGTTTATATGTAAATTTAATACATTTGGATCCTCATAGACAAGAAGAAAAGAATATCTCATAGAAACGCAAGCACTTCCAAACTGAGTAAGGGTAAACACTGAAAGTCATGGGGCACAGTTTCAGTTTGAAGATATTGGTTGGCACTGGATGCAATTTTGCATTAGGTTCCAAATAAAGCCAAAAAATACAAAGAAAAATAAAATGCAATACAGGAGAAGAAAGAATTTTCTAAGCATGCTGTAAGCTTTAGAAGTAGCCATAAATCTAAAGAGAATGCCTGATCTGTTTTTTGTTTTACCTTTACAGTACTCCTTTTCATCAGGAGAGACAGGGCAATAGATATAGAATATGTTTTATTACACACAAATTCCTGGAAGTCAGATCGTGTTTTACAAACATAAATGACTAGATCTTCCTGACCATAACACTTTCAGTCTTATTAGACAAACACAGCACATTAAAGAGCTTAAATCTGACATGAGGAAATGTTGGTGAGACCATCCCAAAAAAGTAAAAAAGAGAAAGATTTATAGGAGAAACCTTGACAGAATCAAAATGCAGGATGAACATGGGTGGATGTAAAGTTCAGATGTAAAGAAAATGCATAAGAAAAGGAGCAGCAAAGAATTAGAGGAGAGAGGAAAGCAGATTTCAGTAATGAGGACTGAAATACCTAAATAGCACAACAATTTAGAAAACAATGGGAATGACAGACAAAAGGCAAATAAAATGGTATTGCAGCCAGCCAAGGTCCAGGAAAAACAGCACGGTCCTGGGTTTTATGAGCTTGGCAAGACCTGAGCTTATTCCTGCAGTAGCTGAAAGTCTCCATACCATGCTCTCAGAACCCAAAGGCGCCTGTGCTGGTCTTGGGGGCACTTTATTTATGGCCCTGCGATGCTGTGCCTGCACTTAAGTTCTGTTTAGCCAGAACCAGCTGTGCAAGGGAACAACTTTGTGTCAATGATACAGTCAATCTGCCACCCAAATAAACTGTCCACAAATAACTGGGGTTGACTGAACTCCAAAGTCAAAGGACTAAATATAAATATAAACAGAGAAGAAACTAGTAAAGCGTACCAAGGAGAAAGGTGATAGAAAGGGAAGAGCAAGAGAAACTACTGACAGAAGCAACATTTTGGACAGATTGGAGGGTATGATCTGCTGGAATTTTTCAGTGTTTATGTACCATCCAAAACATGTTGCTAAGTTTATAAAGAATGAAGATTGAATTCATGTTTTTATATAGACATATATATACCAGAAAAAAGTGTACAAATACCACAATTCTGGATGAAATTTCCTTTTGCAATAATTTCCTTTTGAGTGAATAACTTTGGAGTTCTAGGGTAAAGTAACAGGCCTGCAGTTCACACCTGAAAAAAATCATTAATTAAGCAAAGCAGTGAATCAAGGAATGGTATAAAGCACTAAAATCAGGAGATCAGTAAAATAAAAATCACCATTCTAGTTACACAAATGGTAATGGCCTAATCATTCAATAGGCTGAACAGAAAGAAAGTATACCTCCTACACCAAGATGTACTACAATGTGTAACAGTCTGCTGAAGGTAATGATGATCACTAAGACTGGAAGATTTCAAATAAGTTGACAAGAAACATTAGAAAAATGCACTATCAAAACTAAAGCTGTAAAAGCAGTCAATCTTTACCATCCAGGATTCAACAGTAAGTAAAAAAAATATATATTTATTATCCTAGTAATCTGAGCCGCCTTCACTCCTGACAAAATTCAAACACATACTAAGATGCTTTCATTCCATTCTGTACAAGAGATACTATACAATCCTGCATGTATTTCTTCTTCATCCATTAAACCTACTCTACCTTTTGTTTACATTTCTCTTTCCTATTATTCTGTTCCTCTGACAGATGACAGTGAGAGTTTTCGAAATCTAAGTTGAGACTATCCCACACACCAGAGAAATATAACTACTTTAAGCCAGAGGTACTAAAGGCTTGTGCCTAGGACCTTTGCTCCTGAAGTCATTTAATGACAAAGGAATCCCAGAGTTTGTTTTTAAACCCAAACCCATAAGCCCTCACTGTAGCAACAGAAGTTTAAGAAAAAAAACCACATGAAATATATCTGGTGCAAATGGAACTCACACTGGGAAGTTGGATACAACTCTTACTATAACTCTTACTTGCATATTTACATATCTTACTATGTTACTATAGTTTTCAGAAGAATTAGGTATCTCATTTGTCTTAATGAATTGAATTTGATATTTTTCCTGTAAAAAGGAAGGTATCTGCCGATACCACAGTATGTGACACTTCTGTTTCTAGCTCCGTTTTGCTACTGTCACAGCATTACAAATTCCACTGAGGATTTAAAACTTGCACTTAAGTAGGTTGGGGCTGAATCCTCCTCCTGGAAGGATTCCAGTTCAGTTGATTACACATGAATGCACATCTTTAAAGCAAAGCCTCAACTGAGACAAAGAGAGTTGTGATGATGGTCTCCATCCCACAATAGAGAAGAATCTTTCTACTTTCATTTCAAACATGAGAAAATCATTGCATGGTGCCCATCAATGGTCTCAGTTGGTTTAGAGAGGATTCAGTGGGACCTGAAAAAAAAAATTAGGCCACTTTTCTAGGTAGAAAGGGAAGGTGAAACAGGCCAGATATCTTGGTGGGGGGAGCAGGAGAGTAATTCCCATCTTTGCACCCTTAAACACCTTCCTTGCTTTCTCCAATACATTTAATAAAATGGATGCTGTAACCAAGAAATACATTGACAGTTGCTCACTATTTATTCTGTCTTGTTCTTTTTCTGTCTGATCCTGATTGTACAGTTTAATTTTCATCATTGTCAGCTCTAATACTGAGCAGTAATTAGAAAAAATTCACTTTGATCTGACCTATAGTCAGAGAGAGTGTTACCAATTCTCTTCAGTTGTAGAGGAGATGGAATCATAGTTGAGCTCTTGAACTGTTCAACAATACTAGAGTGGACACTGCACTGTGACTTTTCTTCAGAGATTTTGAACTATTTTAATGATATGACTAAAGAGATTAGGTCAGTTGTAGGTTAAGTTTTTCGCAAATTAGGCAGAATTCAGAAAAGGAAAAAATATTAAAGGACTGAAAAGATCAAAATCTAATTACACATTCCATAAAACTGTACATTTAAATTTTAACTAAAGGCTAATTGCAGCTTATACTAATGCAGCCACCCACAGGAGTGTCAGTCCAGTCTTCCATGACACACATCTTCAGCAAATACAGATAAGATACATAAGAAAAAGAAGAGAAGACACTACAGCTTTGACATCTCTCTGTGGGCTAAGGAGTGGCTAAAGAAAGAGCAAGCAAGGCTGTGACTTCTTCCACCCTTAGTGCAGGGTGGAAGAATACAAGTGGAGAACATGAAATAGGCTGTATGTAGTAGAGGCCATAATACCTTATGGACTCCACGAAGAGCAAGGTTTAGGAAAAAGAATTGAGACTCTTCTCATGATTATTCAATTGCATATTACTCCCTGCAAAAAATTTATGAATTTTCACATGTCCAAACTGAAGGCGTTTTAGAGGAGATGCCAACAAATGGCTATGAGATAGAATTGTCTAAATCTTGCAGGACAAATAAAAGGAAGAATATCTTAATAATGTTCTGTGACATTGCTTGAGTGGCCAGTAGTGTCTCACCCTACCTCTAACAGAATCAGGCAGGCTGGTTCGAGAATAATATATTACATATCATTGTGGGGAGAGGAGTCTTTTCCAATGAGATTAGGTCATATCACCTGAGACATTTGAATTTGCCTAGACTAAACATTTAACACGTTATGGAATTTTGTAATAGCAGAAAGAAGACCATATAATACAAACTTTCCATTACGATTTACCTTGGGTAATGCAAACCTTCAGATGCTAAGGATATTACATGAAAACATTAGCAGCTCAGGCTGGTAGATTTATGGAGAGGAATTTAAATGATGGCTAATCATTGCTCCAGTTTTGTGAGTTTTGGGAGTTTTGTGTCACCCATCAAGCAATGAAAAAGGATGGTGAGTAAATTTAATGCATAAGAAATAATCGAGAAGAACCCCCTCTTTTCTTAGATGCTTTCTATTGTAACTATCAAAGGATATTTACTGCCTGTGTTCCATCTATTGTTTTCAGAGGATCACTTTGGGATTTGGAAAATGGGATAGCTGCTGATCATAATTTAATTTTAGCATATGAAAGAAAAGGTATAGAAGGCCACAGGCTAGCTTTTGGGTTGGTCTCTACAAGTAAACTTTTTTTATTAAATGGATTCTGCCTGTATCACTTATGAGTTGTTAAATATAGCCCCAGTGTCTATGTAACTGTCATCTGAGCAATTATATTGCAGTCACTACAGAAGAATTTTGTGCTAAAGATTTCCAGATTAAGAATCAATTTGGTTAGAACAAGATGGTCATTTTTAGCAACACAGGCACTTTCTAAAAACAAAGACTTGTATTGTCATAAGAAAGATCTAACCTAATCTTTGCCCCTATATTACTGACAAGTATATAGTTTCCAGTAGGATTTCATTGAGGCAAAACAGGTCTTGTCACAATACCTTTATTTTAAAATGTATTATCAGTTTTTTAAATGCAACATTCTTCAGAAACAGATATTAGTTCACCCCCTTCACAAAAGCCATCACTTCAAAAGCCTCTGATTAAACTGAGCACAATCAAGGGCATGTGAGATAGCTGCCATTTAGTTTAGCCAAAGTAATCCATGCCAACTGCAATAAACCCATCAAACTGTCATAGAGTCAAGCTGTGAGAAAAAGACTATGGTGATTACATGCAATAGTTTCCTTCAGAGGTTTTATAATTTCAATTTTTGTAACATTTCAAGTTTTCCAATACTTACAGTAGGAATACTTTTGTACAGAATATTTTCCCCAGGAGTCACTATCAACAACTTAGCCTATTGTTTTTTTCCTGATCATTGAATCAAGCATATAAGCTCATCAGACAAGAAATATTGTGATTACAGTCATATATAAATTATTTAAAGACATTCAGCCAATCAAAAGAGATATTTAAGTATCTATTTTCTTTGATGTGTGCATATAATTCATATTAAAAGGACACATTTACTGTGGAGAAATTGAACCTATACCTAAAATTAGAATATATTTTTTCCCTTCATCCTGAAAGGCTTCTGTCCTTCAGCAGTGACCCTTCTGGACAACAAAAAAAAAGGAGACCCTAATGCATGCATCTTGAGACACAAGATGTAAAGTGAAAAAAATGAAGTGCTCATTGTGATGATCAAGAAGCATAGAGCAGAATTACATCCAAGATCAAGGAAAGTTAAGACAAGCTATTTAAATTGTCCTTTCCAAAAACACTGCATTATTTATGAGAATCCTTCAAGCAGATGGAACGTTGGAACCTCAAGGTGTGTTTTTCTCTCCACAGATACATCTTATGCAGCACAACTGCTGTTGGGAACTTCATCATTTCACTGCAAAGAGTATACTGAGCAGCAAGAGATGGAGGGATGCATCTCTGCTCTTGGTATAGAAATATGATGGTTAAACAAAAGCTACTTTCAGATTTCACAGCAATAAAAGGACAGTAAGGATGAGGGTTTGTCAGTTTTGTCTACATTGCTAGGATTATTATTTAGCTGACTAAAATACTTGCTATCTCAAATAACCTTGAATATCAGGGGTATGCCAGACCACTTGGTGTTAGCACATCTATATAGACTTAAACATGCAGAATTCCCTTTCGACCAAGCACCACTGTCTCCTCCACTTTCAAAGTATGGTTTATTAGGATACTATCTATGTGCCTAATAAGTTCTATGAAAGGACACTCAGGAGAAAAAGCAATTCTTTTTTGCTAATTTCAATTTTTTTTAAAGTACTTTGAAAACAAATATTATTTGATAAGCATGGGGAAAAGACTTCTAATCAGTAGGGCTGTATGGTCCCTAACAGGGTTGGACTATGGCCTACCAGGACATAATGAGATAGTCAGTTGCAGCTGACTTTGGCTCTGCTGAGTGTTCCCATGCTGGTGAGTCACGTGGCAGAAGGACATCTTACCAAATGAGGAGAGCAGATAAATACCCAAAAGCATTACTGAAGGGAGAGAAGAATAGTTATAGTGTTTAGGCATGTCAGTACCTGTTTAGTTCTACTGGCTTCAACTACATTACTGAATAATAGCTGGAGAGGAGGAAAGCAGCTGTTCCAAACAGTTTTGGTTGGATTGGGGCAGGGGCAGTAAGAGGATGTACTGTGTCTTGAAAGGTAGAGATGCTTCTGACTGCAGAAAACAGAAATAGAACAGATCAAGACAACCACTTTCAGATCATTCAAAATGAGCAGTGGTATTATTATTTCATGAAGGAAGTATCTTGGAATCATATAATGTTACCATGCAATCAACAATTAGCTGAAAACACAGCAAGTGCTGTATGGATGTCACTAACATTGTGAAAAAGGTGAGATGGAAGATACAAGGTGATATGCATACCTAAGAACTTCCTCATAAGCAGGCTTAGTATTTTTCATACCTGAATTATTTGTCTCTTCTGGACCATGGTAAATACTATATTAGGGCTTAGTTTTTGGTTACAACATGTCTTCCTTGTTCTTTGTTGCTATTGCTATTATTTGCCTTGCGTATAAAAGCATAACCAGGCTATGACATTACACTAGGATTCAGAAATGTGTGAAGCATTACAAAAAAAACCTGTAAGTCAATTCTATTTGTGTGGGATAGGGAATATGATAAAGAGCTTCTTCAAAATATGCTGTAAGTTGACCTTTGAATCTTGTTCAAGTTTCTGTCTTGTGTTTTTAATTTGTGATGACTGTTTTCTCTTTTTCTATTTATCAGCTTTCTTAAGGGTTTCACACATCCAAAACATTAATCTCTGATTCTGTTATTGCTGTGATTATTTTGCAGAGTGCTATTATACAATATTGTTTAACATTTACATTGTCTGATGAAAAACTCATCATGTAACAATTTAAGGAAAATATTTAGAATTTTCATATTCTTTCTCTTCCTTTCCCCATTTTTCATTACATTCTAGTGATAATTTACAATCAGTTACGTCTTCCTGAAAAGCTCCTGCTAATAACTAATGCAAGGCTAAACCTGAAAATGTTGACTCTAGTTGCCAAAGGATTATTAGAATAATAAGTCAGATAATGTGGGTTTATAAGATGACACCTGTGTTCTTTGTAAGATTTGGCAAAAAGACTTTCAAAAGAAGAATTCTGTATTATGAAGATATAACTTTTTCTATTTTCTTAATGTTTCAGTGCAATTACACTCAGGATTGGCTCAGTATGAAATCATTTATTTTAAATGATATTAAACACAATTTAAAGGAAAGAATGAAACATAGAGTATTACCTGATTTTTACCTGATTATATTGGTATATTTTGATAAACTTACGCTCCCACTTTGATTTCTGATCTTAACAACAAGAAAAGAGCTTTTTCAATGATGTAGCTGTTCTCATTTTCACTGCTTTTTCAGTATATTAAAAGCACACATTTTGGCACCCTCAGTAGTGTTTATTCTTTTAGTGCCTTCAGTCATTTTATGTATTTTGCAAAAAACCAAGCATCCCTTAATTTTTATGGAGAAGGTATCTCTGCAAATATCCTTTACAGATATGTGCTTCTATTAATTGTATTTTAAAACCAGATCAAAAACAGATAAAATATTTTATAAATTCTTAGCTTGTACTACTTAAATTCTAGAATTTTGAAGTACACAAAAAGTAGCTAATTGGTATACAATATTAATACATTACATATATAATGTATTATGTAATAAAATAGCAATACTATACAATACTTCATACAGTTCTATTGAATTTGCTTTGGCAGGTAATATACCTCTTTTAACAGTTGGGAGTTTTTATTTCACCGTGAAAACTTTTTTTTCATCTGATAAGTTCTGTGGAAAACAACAAAGATAAAGTAAAGAATGAAGAGCTAGAATTTTAAAAATCTAAGATATCTATATCTGGAAAGTTGCTTCTGTTCTTGACTCCCATAAAATGCAAAAAGACATTTTTTATACCACGTAGTTATGGTTTATATTGTATAGTGGTTATATGTATATGAATATCTGCATAAAGTAATCATTTTGTTACTGTTTCATGTACACCTTTTTCAAACCCCTCAACTTTTTCAGGAACATCAATCTCAAAATGTTCAAATAGCCATTTTTAAAAGTCTCTCAGACATGAAAAAGCTAAATTCTACTTAGGGAGTATATGCTAATGGTAAGAAACCCCTTCCAGTTTGGCATTGCTGTTTCACAGGTTTATGCAGTTCATGCATTGGCTTATTATAGTGAGTCTCCACAGTGCTTGCTTAGAATTTCCCAGCAGGAATGCTGGGAAACATGTAGCGTAATTCTCCACTGTCTTTGACATTCCTTAATCATTCACCTTTGCACTAAGCAAACGGAAACAGGGTGCTTTTTACCAAATCATGTATGTCAAATTCTTCCATGGTGTGCACTCTGTTCACATTACATGTTTAGATGACCAGAAGCAGTGAAGAGTGAGGCCTTCAGTGGCAGTGGAAGTGGGCTGGCAGCATGTAGAGAGTTCTAATTCTGTCTGCATAGATATTTCCATAAGTTCAATTTCATATTTTATATATGTACTCATATATAACTAGCATTTAAAAATGATGAACAAAAAAATTAATGGATGCTGTATTATATGGAACTTGCAGCAAAACCACCTGACTTCCTCCAAACAAAGTGCAGATGATGGCTACACATTCTCATATGATTGGCAGATCCATCCATTTTATGTTTGCTTGTGACATATGTCAGTAATGACAACACAAGTATTTTCACAGAGTATCTTCATTTCCCTTCACTGGAATTACATTTTGCCTTTTATGGCAAAATTGGGTAAGTAGTAAGAGCAAAAAGGAAGTTCTCTTTTTATGAGACAAATCTCACTACTCAGTACAGTGTGTCGGGTTGTTTGCAGTGGTTCCACAGTGGGTGGTCACAGTGGGCTGCACTGGCTAACCTCTTTGGAGTCAGGATAAGGAGGTACAAATTAGAGCACTTCTACCCCTGGCTGTTCTAATCTATGATGGTGCTGGAGCAGAACTGACCTCAGAATCGGAGATCTGTGACGAGCTTTCCATCCTTATGAAAGGGATTATGTGACATGGATGCTCATGATAGCAGGGGACTGGGCTCAATGACAGGAAGCTAAAAATATGGCTATGTAGTGGAGCCTGTGGCTGTCTGTCCTCAGATGGCAAGAAAGGCTATCTTAAGAAACCTGTGAAAATGCGTAGTGTAAGCACAGTATGACTGCACATTTAAAAAATGACTATGCCTCCTATTCTGCAATGATATGCATGGAGACAGGTCCCTGTGCAATCTTTGCCCATTAAAAGCTATCTTTATCAATGTCATTTCAGGATCCAAGCCTAAGTTTGTATAATTCTGATAATACGGTCTTGAAGACCTTTCTAAATGAGTTATTTCAAATTAAAATGACTAAATATTTATTTTTACTATAATCAGTGTAATGCTTGTTAACTACCTTTCTTAACAAAGGTATGAGCTCCTTTAACAATATACTATGAAAGCATGTGGCCTACTCTCTATCACTGGTACAATTTCGCTGAATGCAGATATGAATATATTTGCTACAACACATACAGACAAGACATCGAGAGAATGTTGATTTAAAGAAAAAGTCATAGAAAGGATGGATCATCTGGTTAAATTTGATAGTGCCACTGGAAGGTAAGCAAAATAAACATAACCAGCTTTAAAACAATTTACTGTGCAGCCTGAGAAATTTTTTAGAAAAAAAGTATGTGAAAAATACTGAAAACAGTATTTGAGTTCCTATTACTGACCACATGTACATTTTCTTTACTATTTCCTAGCATTACCATATTTTCTTTGCAAGAAAGGTGCTTGCAGTTCTGAGAGCAATGGAACAATATGAAAAGAAAAATCCTAAAATAAAAAATCCTGCCTAAATCTGTTATCTTGCTGTTACAAATCTGTGTGGTGCACACGTTGTCTCTGGTGAAGCTAATTCTCATCTGTTATGGAAGTCTTTTGCAGGAAGCAAAACCTAACTTCATCTATAAAATGAAAAGAAAAAAATGCAAGAGGGGGGAGTATGCCTCAGACTGACAACTTTCGGAACCAAAATGTGCTGCAGTACTTTCTGTGGTCTTTACAAGCAGATTTTGATAGGCACGGTAAGGATCTGGGAGTTAACATGTACAAGAGCAGTAGTGTTGATGTATCTTCCAAAATGTCACTAATACTACTGTTGAGGTTAATTGCTTCAGAATTCATGATCGCAAAAACTTTTCTTTGTTATTTAACATTAGGATCTCAATTTTGGAATGATGCTGACTGTTAATGTTTTAGATAAAGTTTTTTATCAAAATGCAATGAAATAAATAATGGAAATTATATAGGTTTTATTCAAAGCATATACTTTAAACTTTTTTGTATGAAAAAGCTCTTCACATAACATTTGAGTCTCACTTCTAGAGAAAAGAATAAAGTAGCAATACAAGTTCCTCTACAAGAAGAAAAGTAGCAATACAAGAACAAGTATTTGTTCTTCATTTGTCATCAGCATAAGAATGACTGAGAAAGCAGATTCATTCATTATTTATACTAATGTTAAAAGCTTGTGGTAATAGTGGAAAATTTGTATACTACAGCTAGCTTAATAGTGATGTCAGCATGATAGATTCATTAAATATTAGAAAAAATCTTGACTGAAATTGGTGAATCCTTTCCAGGTATAACCTTCATGAAGCATGGTGATAAAAAAACCTGTTCTTGCTCTGTGCAAGTTGAATTTCCCTTTAAGCACAGCAGGCTCGCTAGTATTAGTACTACTACTGTCAGAATAAACTGGTGCTGCAATCAAGAAATAAGAATCAAATAAGTCTAAAAGATCTACTCTTCCCTTGTAGCCGTGAGTGGTAATCAGGAAATATCATCCCTGCCCCTTCAATAGTTTCTGAGAAGAGAGTAGTTTGGAAATATGAGCAGAGAACAAAAGAATAGGTGTGCACGCACCTATGAATATGTTGGCCTTCAAACAGCACACCAAGAACTGCACCGCCACAATGCTTAGCTGAAAACAAAATGTTTTGGGAGTTTCAGTGCCTCAAAGCTTATACTGGAACACGGATTTTTTTTTAAATCTCCCACCTCTTCCACCTCTGTATTACACAGCAAAACAATTGTTCAGGCTTTGTTCTACAGCATTACTTCTGAACAATATCTCTATCTGCTGACAAGAACATAGAATATAATTACAATCATTTTTATTAACCAAAATTTAGTACAGCATATGTTCGTTACTAAAATTTAAATTTAAAAGAAAAATAACCCCAAATATTTAAAACACACAACTGCTCCATATAATACCATACAAACAGTAAAAAGTTTTTTCCCAAGAAATTAATAACAGAATCATGAAAAAAATGTTAAAAATAGAGCAAATTTTTTAGCAAGTTTTTGTTTCAAGAACTTGTTTACTACAGTTAAGTGACAGTATCTTTCCAAAATCAGTTCTACAGCTGGAAGATTAAATGAAAGTCTTGTTTGTTTAAAACAGTACTGAGATTTGCTGCTTCTTTTTTAACATCCTTTATCTTCCAATGAAAAGTATTTTAATAGAAATCCAGTAAAATCTACTTAAAACCCAGTTTAAATCAGTCCATTATTTGGAAAGTACAAAATAATTTGCTATATCAAAATTTGTACACTGTACGCAGAGTACACTTGGTACACTTATAGAACAGGTACACTATAATTGAAAGATTTGCAGTCTTACAGGTATATATCCCTTGCATTATATTCACTATTCAATTTATAGATGTTAGAAAGACTGTGAGTTATGATTATCTAGGGTGTAGGCTTTGCCAGTATACAGATCAGCATTTTAGACAATATGTACAGCTGTCTACTTCCACAGAGAATCAGTACTGCTACAAGAAAATTGTATATACTAACTGACCCCAATGAACACTTTGGTCTAATCAAGGAACCTTTCATTTCTTCTCCTTATCTTTAGAAAAGACTTTTGAAATTATAATGAAGACAAATAGAAAAGAAGCGATTCTAAATGGTATATTTTTTTTGTATAAGAAAAGATTTAATGGCATTTAATTGATAGCAGTGAACACTAAAACCTTTGTGCAGGTATTTTTCTGTTATTTCTAATAAACAGAGAAAAGATATGTGACTTCCCACAGCTACACTGTGAATCAATTAGAATTAGATTAAAGGTCTTCTGTCTCCTGGAGCTACTCACTAGAAATAATAAAACTGATCTTACAAATATTTGTTTCATATTTAGAGCAGTATATAGTATTTTCTTAATATTGGTACAAACACCTTCTGAGGTGTTTTGATTTTGGAGCATAATTATCTTTGACCAGCAGTTTTTGCAAAATCTTTTTTTGGGGAAAAAAAGCAACAGTTTTTTAAATGAGAACACAGCTAACAATGTGTTTCTCCAGACGACAGATATCAAAGATCCATTCATAATATTAAAAAGTTTTGGAAACACATTTAAAGCACCCTATGTCATATATTTGAATTGCCACATTTAAGAGCAATTTGTCCTTGAATGTCTACAGAGGAAAGGAATAATGCTTTACATCTAAAATGTAACAAAAGGATGAAAGTTAGTATGTATTGTCAACCCTTGGAACTCCTAGCTGCAAAAAATCATTGACATAAACTGATTGCTCAGTTAAAAAAAAAAGAAAAGAACTGCTATTTCTGTGGATGATAACATAATCTATAGGAGTGATTTCTGAGTAACTAAAACAGTACTTCAGAGTGTGAAACAATTGCTGAGGGTTGCTAAGGATTCCTTTCACTTCCTGTCCCTACCTATTCACATTATCCTCTTGCCGCTTTTCCCCGGCTGCTGCTGCATCAGCTATCCTGCCCAATACCAAATAGACTAATGATCCAATATGTACTTGTAATTAATTTGACAGCATGGCACACTATCAGAAAATGGGGAGCCTCTTAGATTCTGCTTCGGTTTTTAGGGGCTTGAATTGATTGAGGTTTTAAAGCTCTATCTGTATCTGTATCTATGCCTATATTAGCAAAAAAGGCATTTTTAAACTCCCCTGCTTCTATAGGCAGGTGCTTTCCTTCAGTCATTTACTGGAAATGTGAAAAACAAGCACGGCTTCACTCTGTATCTCCAAATTCATATAGTTCAACATTTCTTTTGCAGGGTACCTGATACAGTGTGCAGGTCCTTCAGGTTCTCTCATTGTTACATTCTCCATAGAAAGTAATCATTTGAGCCACTCATGTGATAAACCAGCACTTGAAAGACTCAAATGTCAAGTTGTTTTCATCACATCGACAGCAGGTCTTGGACTTAATCGTTCCTTGGTTTATGCCACTGCTTTGCCTTTACTTTGCTGCAATTGTGGAATTGCCTTGTATATGCTAATGTGAACTGCCTTGCCCATTAGTTCTCCAATTTCATCTATAATACCCTTCACCTGTTAGTGAACAAGGCAATGGTGCATATTATTCTCCCCTCGATGCACATCCCATTAGACTTCATTGGAGAATACACCCCCCTTGTGTGTAACCGAGATGAGTTTCATAGAGATTTCCATTTGTGTTTACAAGAGCATTGTTTCTTTACCATAAAATCTGTACTTTTTGTATTCATATAAGACCCACAGACGCAGAGTTTGGATCTGATCCCAACTTTTCCTATGTTCAAAAATATACACATCCAGAGTTACGGCTGCATTCCCTCACTAATTCACCTCCAGAACATCCAGCATTCCTTCCAGTGATGAACATGGATTTGCAAGTAATACCAAGTACTAATCATAGATACTCTGCTACAAATTGATACTGGGCAATTACATGCTTTTAACAGTCAATGTACTTCCAAACACAAGTTTGTATAACAGAATTCCAGAAATAAAGAAAATCCCTTGTGCATATTTAGCACTTAAGTAAGTTTATACATATATTTTCACTTATATAAATGTAAGTGAGCTTTTGATTTAAATTAGTTAGCATTCTGATGAATTCAGTTACGGTTACCATACTTTAAACAGTGTTGTCAGTTAGCAGTGTATACTCTCCAAAATACCCTGATCTTATATAATCAGAAAAAGAATTACATACCAAAATAGATACAGAACATTTGACACTTACATTATATTTAGGTTCTGTTCTTCAGTGATAGGAAGTATAATAAATAAACACAACCTCTTCTATATTTAAGTATATGACAGTCAGTACTATGAAAAGACATGATATTGAGTCTGTTACCTCTAAAATATAGGTGGCTATTACAATGGCTTATGTTTTTGATGTCATGCTGAAACTTAGAAATATAAATTGTTATCTAGAAACCAACAGAACTTTAATCTATTTTTTTCTCTGTATCTGGACACCAGAAGTTGTGGTAGAGTTACTCTCCTCCCGCTATAGTTCTCTTGTTCAAATATTTAGGTGGCTCCCAAGGGAAAGGCTATACTATAGCTAATTTGGACCTGTTTACATTAGGAAGTGAAAGTATGCTCTTCGTATCCGGTTAGGCACAAACACTTCCTAGTCTGGTCCTGTCACTTCCCCATGGGGGGTTCTAGTGCCATTCTTGAATGTACAATACTCAGTTCTATTGAATGGCTACAGGGACTGCTTGGTTCATCCTTGATTAAAGTCTGAATACAAAAAACATTTTTACATGATGTACTTTCAAGTCTAGAGGGAAGATACCAATCCAGAAGGCAATCTATATTCTCAATTTAATGCCCAGCTGGTGCAACTAGGAAGGAAAATCCCCTCATAAAATATAGTGTATTCATAACAATGTATTTTTGGTGACCAGAGCACTATAAATTTGCTATGTACCCCAAAGTGTGTTTATATATTTGGATTTAAAATTTAATGTGTTCGCTGAAAACTGACTTCCAAATGTGTGCTCAGAATTGTAATGCAATTATTTACTGTGCAAACCTTATAGAGGAGGGTATTGTAATTTAACAAAATCACTCAAAGGACATTTTAAATTTACAATGTAAGGGTGTACTCACTTTGAGTTGCAGTACTACTGTCTGAATCCTTCTAAAGATGTCATAATCTGAGGATTTTATTTTTTAGTAAAGCCATAAACATCCTGGCTAGACATCTTTTCAGATTTATGGATAAACCGATGTGTAATCCAAAATGACAACAAACTACATGCCATTTGAATGAAGCTTAAAGATTGTTTCTCAACATTTGGATAGAATACTTCAGGCTTACAAGTATTAGGAATCTGGAAACATAATTCTGAAAGATCTAATGAGGTCTCTATGACCTAGAAAATGCAGTATATGGAAAGAAGCTTGAAATACTGAGGTCTGTTTAGAGAGTAGCAAATCAACTGACTTTCTATAAAGAGAAGTGTGGGTATATTTGTTTGTGAAAGAATGGAATACCTGCTCTTTCAATTAGAATTAACAGAGTTGTTAGGCAAGCTACATGAAAAATTGAGTCTCACAACGGGTATCGTATTGGTAAATTTCCAGCACCCTTTTCCAAGTAGTTAAGTGAGAATTTCATGCTTCATTAAAAAAAGCATATAGCCTGATCTTCAAAGACAGGCAAAGAAAAATAGTAGAAGAAAGAGAAAGGAGGCAAGTTCAGGGCACGTCTACACACATGTATGCAGACAGACCGGGGTATACACGGCCCAAAGAGGGCTGTACATGGCAGAGCCTGATTGAGGAACCATAGAGTAACTTAGTGCAAAGCTTTGACTGGGCTCCTAAGACTAAAAGTGAGATGCTATTTTAAAAAGTTATAGATTTTTTTTTAAATGAACATACATAAAATGTTTTTAGCTAAACCCATTTTTCTATTAATGTAATTTGAACAGGAAAGTTTAAAGCAGCCTCAAATGGAAAATCACGTGATTTTTCCATTTGTTTTCTGGATTAAGACCAATGAGTTTGATCATGTAATCTAGTTTATGCAACTGTGAAATGTGTAGGAAGAAAAATGGACAAACTGACTAATACAGCTGGAAAACATCTGAATTTAGAGTGCAGGCAGAGCAGCACTATCCTTATTAAAGTCTGCCTTTGAGAAGTTAATTATTAGTTCCTGGATTTCCTTGAGTTTTTAGACTGACATATTTATTGTTAATAACATTATATTTAGAGAGAAACAATACATAAAATAATGTGGTAATGCCCATACACAGTTCCATTAAATTGGTCATTGCACATGAATAGGCTAAATAAAAATTACATTAAATATTCTCTTTGTGGAGAATGGGATCAGAACATTCAGATCTTGAAGGAACTGGTAAAAGGCAGTAATGAGGCTAAGAGAGCAACGTTAATAAATAAAACAGATTGCGCTGAAAAAAGTAAACATAAAAAAATTGGTGAATATCACAGCCAACTTGCACAAACGAAAAACACTTTCTACCTAATGGAATAGAAAATGTACCAACAGAAATTGTTCCTTTGGGAGTTTCTGTGGAATAATTGTAGGTCAGAATGTTCATTTCCCCACCTGCTTCTGCAGGCACAGATGCGTTTAAGTTGGAGAACATCATTACCTATTCCTGAGACAAAAGGTTTCATTAAGCTGTCTAGAAAGGAAGCGGAAGAGCCACTGCTAGAGTTAGCGGATCAAAAGCTAGATCCCAACTAGCTCACACTGGAACTTTAAGCAGGTTTTTAGCTCCATTTGGTTCACTGAAAAGGTACAAACAGAAACAACTAGCTTTAACAGCAACAGGAATAAGTCTGCCAGATATTAGGTACGTTTATACTTGGGTCAGAATTAAATTCTGCACTTTCCAAAAGGAACTGAACAAAGCTAAAAGAGACACAATTTATAACCTTCCTCGGCAGAAGGAGCTGGGAGTGTTCATGGCTGCATGTGCTTGTATTCCACTAGATAAGAATGGGAAATAAAAAGTGAAATATAGGCATCACAACAAACACTACTTCCCAGAAAATTTCAAACTTGCATAACAAAGATGCCCTTCTTGCCCTAGAAGGTATTCATGTAGGCAGTGCTGGGAAACTTAAAAATCTAGGCCATCAGTTTAGATGACGGACTTACTTAAGCATTCAGCTGTTAGAATTTTCTATTTATTTAAGAATTTTACATTTTGTTCCAAAGTTACACAAGCAAGGCCACACTACACGTTCTTCTGTCGTTCTTATCATGCCTCTGGCAGTGGCCAAAAGCATATGCAGATGGAAAGGTATAAAGACAGCTCTATTAGGGTTCTGTCCTTTCATGAAATACTGTGTATTGCAGGCAGACAGCTGCACTTTTCATCAGAAACTGCTCTTCATATTTCATAGGTTTTAGCTTAAATTCTCTTAGTACCAACATCTACCTGTAACACTTGTAATCAGGTAATACTTCACATAAAAAATGAAAAAGTCAGGGAAAGGATCGCCTACAGTTTGTAAAATCATACCGGAAGACATATTAGTAAAAATGAATTTTATACTGTTGAGTCAGTACTACTTGAAGCAGCAAAGGCAGAAGTGGTTGTACTGTAAAATGCTGTATATCATCATATAGTTTAAATATATATGATATGATAAATATATCAGATACGATAAACCACACAAACTGGGTCTCTTGTACCCACAAAAATACACTGAATGAATTTCAGTTTAGCAGGCCAAAAATCAAAGAATCAAACCTAAGAAACAGTGGGAAAAGTCACTTCAGCTCTTGATTTCAAACAACCGGGGGATAATTATTTAATGATATGAACTCAGGAAGTCTGATGCAAAACCTCTCTTTACATAGCCTGGCTTTCAAAATTAAGTGTTAACCACATAGCAGCAGTGCAAACAATCTTAAAAACACAGTATGTTTTCATAGCCTGCATGAAATAGGGAAAGCAGCACATCCTTCACATCTTGGGAGATCACATAATCCACCAGCAATAGTCAGTGGCCCACAGACATTTATGCATCTTGTCCAGCTTCAGTAGAGACTTAGAGTCCACCTCACAGGAACACAGTGACCATAATAGTACCCACCTCAGAAGCTATTCTCCTCAATTGTACAGGCACAGTGAAACCATGGGGCCAAAGCTGAGCCTGGAAATGGCTGTAAAATTGCAATAGATGAGAAATGTTTGTGAATAATTTAACAACCAAGGAAGGTACAGCTGCCCTGGTGTCAAGACAGCATGTATACACTATTAAAACTAAAACATCTCACCTGGAAAACTGAAATGCTTTCTTTGTTAGACAACGGGCTTCACTAACAATTCTGGTATTTTTCTGTCATCTGGGATCTTTTAAGGAAGTAAAAGATCAAACTTTAAAACTTTCTAATGAAAGTCAAAACACGGAAATTCTTCTGTGCCAGCGTTTAATAATTTTCTTCTGATACCTGCTGCAAATCTCTCCTGTTAGAGAACTGTAAAAAAACGCAAGCCATTGTCATTATAACATCAGTCAGCATAAATTATGGAAAATGATGCTACACTATATCCAATATATGCTTCCCACTGTGAAACAGTATCCTTCTTAATCTAAAAGATTTCCAGAACCATGTTTTCCAGGCGTTCCAAGAATAAATACCAGGATGCTTATAGAAAAGAAGTTAAAAAGGGCAACTAATAGAAGTAAATCTTTACAGAGTATGGAAATTTTTTTAAAGATGCCATACAGGGAAAAACTAGTCCATATAAACAATTGAGAAAGGGTAAAGAAGTTATTACAAAGAAGGAAGAACCCTTCGTATACTTGAGATCATATTTAAATGAAGAAAATAGAAAAGACAATGAACTCTGGCCAATTAAATGTAAAGGCCTAACCAAGTCTAAAAAAATGCCTGAGGAGCAACTAGCAGATGAAAAAATACTCTTCCCTGAAATGCATTAGGAAAAAGACACTTGCCAGGGACAAACAGTGCCAGTTGATGAGGAGGGTACAGGGGGAGTGCTTGCAAAAGCTGAAGCCATTCCAGCGAAACTGAATTAATTCCCTGCATTCACTGTGGTATACACTAGGAAAATTCCCTTGCTAATCCCAGTCTGACGGAGAATCATCAGAGGATCTGACATTAAAGTGATTGTAGAATTTATTACAGAACACATTGACAAAAATGAATGGCAATAAATACCCAGAGTCAGATGATATTCACCCAGGGTTTCTAAAAGAACTCAGAGATGAAATAGCTGTATTATTAGTGGTGCTATGAAACCTCTTGCTTAAATATGCCTTGGTACCTTAGGACAGCCAGGTGAAACCTGAGGAACTTCACACCTGTAAGTCTGACTTCTGTGCTGTCTAAATGTATGGAATTGCTTTTTTATGAGGAAGAGTGAGATGTATTTGTATGGATTTCAGAAGTCTACAAATCATAAGAGGCACTGAGATGGAGGAGACAGACCATTCACTGTCTGTTACAATATAAGAACTGGGGACCAGCAATGAAACTAGCAGCTAAATTCCCCCACAAAAGGAGAGGATAGTTGTGGAAGTCTTTGCTAGGGAAGGCTATAAATACTCAAAGTCTACATAGGTTCAAGGGGAGAATGGAAAAAAAAAGACAGTATAGAGGCCCATGAATAACTAAGTGCATGAAACCATATCTATCTCTGCATATTTCTGAGCTTAAAACAGTCAGTAACAGGGAGAATACTAGGGAAAGTATCACATAAGCTTGTGTTGCTCTTCCCTATGTGTCCACTCATAGCCATTCTTAGTGACAGGTTAATGGGTTAGATGGACTTCTTGTCTGATCCAGAAGGGCCATTGTTACATTCTTAAGACTCAAAGCACTTTCAGAAATTTGCTATACTGGAAAAAAAAACTACCTGGTTTAATTATCCAGTGCAATATCAGTGGCTACCAATTTCACTATTTCTTAGAATAAATTGCTTCTCAAGTTTGGGATGTCAAATATCAATCTCTGCTTTCTTTCATATGCAAGTAGCTCTATTTAATAATAAATATGTTATTTAGTTAGGTAATGTATTGCAATGATTTGATATGCCAAATTCTCCTAGGTTCTTTACTCCCTTGGATAGCTGCATAAGCTTTCCAATTGCTTGCACAGCTCAGCTATTGCAATTGCACAAATGTTATCTATCTGATTTTTGGAAAGTTTTAAAAAGTATTGTCAAACAATGATCATGCTTTTATTAAATAAATATTGCTATTGCAGCATTAGTTAGGACATATTTTACATTTGCCATGAATAATTTGTTACCATATCTGTCATCCTAACTCTGATTTAAAGTGTGGATATATCTGTTGAAAAGTCATCCTATTTTGCAAATTTGACATCAATAGCTGTTTCATGAGTGTATTTGACATTATTTCTAATATTATTTTATGCCAATCACATTTACTCTAAACTGCTTATTACCTTATTGCTGAAAATGGCAACATGTATTTATTTAGCTTTTTACTTTAGAATCAGCAGGCTATTGTTTGCTTTATTAATCAGATCCAACCTTGAGGATTATAGTCACCAGTTTCAAGCTTACTTAATTGCTGCTATTCAGAATTCAGAAAACGAGAACTTAGTAATGCAGTTACATTTACATCTTTGATGAGTTGCTTTTTAAGGGCTTCTTTATGTTTGGAAAGAACAAAATTTTCTGGTTGTTTCTAACTGTATATGATGTATCTTATGACATTCTAAATACTTTTGAAATGCTAGTTGTTAAATACATATACATATTTTGCATAAATGCAAAATTGAAATATCAGTTTTATGAATTGAAGACAAGACATTCAATGACTGAAAAAGCTCAGGAAAGTTGTTAATGCATCTCTGACTTAAAAGTCAGAGCTACACCAATTTCTTCTCAGCTGGGAAGAATGGTTATCAGTACCAAAGGACAAAAATGAGAAGAGCTGAGATCTGCCTCTTCTGACATTTCTTCCCAGTTCCATTAGGGTGCTGAGAGACCCATCAGGGTTTGGACACTTTAGATCGGTGTGCCTTACTTTCTCCCAGATTCCCTAGAATCATTAAGAGAGTTACTAAGTCAACAATATGGGCACAGAAAATTACACAGACTGTGGCTGTGTCTCCACACTAGTCCCCTATGAGAGTGGATTTGTAAAGTGAAACTGTGGGTACATCAGCCACACTACACATTTCAGACTGTGCTGTGGACTAGCTCTAGCCTTGGCCTCACAGACTAAATGCCTAGTGATTGGAGCAGTTTAGGTATACTGCTAGGAGCACATCTTCCAGTCCAGTTTTATCCCAAAGAGATATCGTTCGCGTGCTTTGAAACTGCTCTGCAACGAGAAGCAAAGCACACTAAGCAGATTCATTTCAAAAGTGCATTCCTTATCTTAACTATAACACCAGAGTAAATGCATCCTATGCCAGTTTTGCAGCTAAAGCATTTTATATGACTAGCATGAATGAGACAACCTTGGATAACAGTTATCCACCATATAACCATATAACTTATGGTTAACAGTTCAATGTAACACCGAGTTTTCTGTGTCCACCTAGTACCTGAGAATGCTCTGTGCTGGTTTTTATTCAAGCTTTCCTATACAATGCTTACACTACTTTTCTAGAATAATCCATCCTTTTAGCTGCCTGTCTCATTAATATCAGATTATTGAAGAAATTAATGGCTCTTTGTCAGCACCTTCACTGGAGAGAGGATAATATTCTTAGAGACATTAAGTCTAGGCAGGAAGTTGTAAAAACAAATTTACAAAAATGTCTGAATTCTCATCCTTTTCCCAAAACGATGATAACCCAAAAAATCATTGAGTTAAGATGCTATTTCTTCACATTATGCATGGAAAATTTTTCCCACTAATCTATTAGTTCAGCAAATAGGAGGAGGAAGATGAGTAGAAACTGTTTTTACATTCACTAATACCAGAGATCACGTGAGAAGGCTGCAAGCTGCAAGTCTCAAATATATGCTTGAATATGGAGTACCATAGATCTTAATTTTCCCAGATCTCAGCACTACAAAGGAAATGAAAAGTAAAGTGAAAAGCATTAGGCAGGACCTTATAATGGAAGGAATTGAGGCAGCACTACTATTCATTGCTAAGCTCTTAGTTATTTTTAAAGGGAAGGCTTATACCTTCTGAGACCTGAAAGAAGTCTGCAGCCTGCCGGAAAGAATGAACGGAGATAACAAAGTCCAAACAGGATACTTTGATTGACAGCACGCAGACTGGTCCACAAGTACTGACATTGTCACCAATATTTCATATAAAGTTATACAGAAAAACCTTGGACTTGCTTATAACTACTTTGCTTTAACTACTTTGTATATATTAATGTGATTTATAATTAGTGTGAGTTTTTCACTCTTTAATGGGATACTAACTGACTGGGGATGAAGGACTCCCCTCTCAAGTTTTCCTGAAATTCCTTGTTCTACCCTTAAATCTAAACGCTGAAGTATTTTATCTGATTCACTTTGGAGTTACAAGTTAACACAGACAATTCCTATCTAAAATAGTAACAGTGATACAAGTCTTCAGAAACAGAAGAGATGTTTTATATAAAAAAATCTCTAGATTTTTTAGGATAATGCAGAAAGAAAAAAAAAGTTGGATGAAGTTTATGTTCTGTTAGGCCCTGTCTAGACCAGAATTAATATAATTCAAATATATGCAAACGTAATATAATTCTCCATGGGTAGTTCTATGCCACTGCAGTGGGAGTGAATCCTTAGCCTGTTGTCATATTTTTCACTCCCAGAAAGTATCTCATAATATTTTCTTTCTGAATGGTCCTTTTCTGTTTTGGTAATTTTAGACATCTGCCCATACCTCCATTTTTTAAATGTCCATGTAGCTTTTCATTTGTCCTTTAGTAGTTCCACACTTTAACTTGCACAGCTTTTGCTCCATCCTGCACTCAAGTTTCTCTCAGGCTTTTAAATTATATTAAAAAGCCTCCCAGATATACTAATGAAAAAGTGGAGTGGGAGGAATGGAAATTCTGCCTGTTCAGTTAAATTTAACATTTAAGGACACATATAAGTCTTCTGAGCTGTGACAGTTAGGTATCACAGTCAAGCCTGTATGTTTGTTTTTTCCTGTGCAGCTGCAAACATACATTTGTCACAGTTTTTTGGTTACAGTAGAAAATCTACACTTCAAAATTGGAAAAAAGATACACATTAGCTGAAGCACAATTATCATGAATATTGGAAATGCCCTCTTCCTATAAATCCTTTGAGAATTTACAAGGGTGTAGAAGTTTTCCAATAGCATGTTATGCATGAAAGCATAATCACTAAAGGGGATACAGGCTACAAATCACTAGATTTTTCTGCAACAAAACGGGCTTCTTAGTCCTCTCCAACAGTAAGGTTAGAGAAAGGCATGGCTGCCAGTTTGCCAATTTACAAAGAGATGAAATTAGTCTCCAGTATCATTATTACAGGCCAATGGAATATAAGCCAAAAGCAACACAGTATTTAGGAAATGGATGCTGATAATAAAAGAGCCACTCTAATTTCCTGTGGAGTTCTTAAATTAGCTCATCCCATATGCATACTGGTTCAAACTGATAATTCTGCAAGATAGGCAGTTACACATACCTCATTGGTAAGTAACCGGTTTTGTCCTTAGTGAACAGAAACGGTGTTGTGTTAACATTATAACAATTGATTTATACTACAGGAAAGGCTAACGATTTGTTTTTATATCTGGCTTTGCTGTTTCTTAAATGAGCTAAGCTGTGTAGTTTTGATGTAGCCAGATTTTAATACAGTCTCAAATATAATTATTAGCATGTAAAGAAAAACACACTTTCTTCTTAATACATGTTTATAATTCCTATAATTCCTATAATTTCTGATGACAAAATGCCCATGTAGTGAGAGAAAACTTAGTTATGTTTCCTTCCAGAAAAAATAATAGTATATAGACCAGAAAAGCAGTTAAATACAGAGAGCAAAATTATTATTCCTTTTGTAAAATCCTCCTCATTTCCTGCAACTGAAAGATATTCATTGCCTTCTATTGTCAAAGTTTGGGTCAGCCAAAACATCAAAAAGAGATATTTACAACAGTAAAGTACTTTTACTTATGTAAAAACAAATAAAGTTTGCAAGGCAGACCAGACTACACTTTTCCTAATGCTGTTAGTAACATCACAGCCACTAGAATCACATACTTTAAGCAAAATAATTCAGAAAAAAATTTCTACAATATATTTAGGCAACAAAGGACATTTCTGGTCATCATGTGAATTCTGTGTGACTCAAACTCTGATACAAACCCAGGATTTTCTTCTTTGTATTAAGTATGGGAAAGCTTGCTCCTTTGAGAGTTAGAATAGCTTTCGAAGACTTGTGATTTAAATTTCAAACTCTTGATCATAGTCGGGGTGTAAATGTTTTTATCCTGGAATTGAAAATTGGGCTCTTTAGCTCTATACCAAGTGAAAATATTAAGCATTTTGTTGTATCCACTATGTGAGCCAAGTTCCCCACTGTGCCTTCAAATCCACAGTGAATGAACCATATTTGGATCTGCTTATCAGAAGGAGACATTTAGAAAGACAATGAGCCTGTCCTGCTAGACGGAGACTCCTGATGCTTTTAGATAGGCCTGCGGTGAACTGCAAAATGGGCCCTAAAATCAGGCTGACATGGTCGCTTAACAAGCTGTGGTATTAGCTGTTGGCTCAGAGAATTTCTAGCGTCACCCACAGGGCTGATGATGGCAGCCGTCGTAATTAGAATGCATGAATCAAAAACACCAGGTGAAGATTTCGCCTTGGAAGAAAGAAAAGACAGAAGGAGGGAATTACCATGCCCTTTGACTGTTAAGCTGCTGCATGCAGCTGGATCAGTGACCAACAGTAGCTGGTCGGATTATGCTATGGAGATGCTTGCTATAGCCTTATACTTCCCACACCCAGTGGCTGTCAAAGCAAACACTGAACGACTTCAAAGGAAGTGACACAACAGGCTACATGCGGGAAGAAGGTAACCCCATTAAAGACAGGGGAAAAAAAGGATTCTAGGTTTTTCTTTGGTTTCAGCAAACAATTTCATTTAGGAATTGGTTTATTTTATTAATTCTAGCGCTCTAAGTTAGTCACTAGAAACAGCTAAACTCCTCTACTGTTTGCTGAAGTGGAAAATCTATGTAATCTTAACTGATATGACCTTGAAAGGGATTTGCTGAACTTCTGTATGATTGGATTTTTCCCAACCTTTGTAGACTCTTGATTTTAAAATCTGCCTAACAAAAGCTCTGCCAGGAAAGCTGTTATTACAAAGATGCTTCTCAATAGGGAGAAGTGGGCTAATTGCAAGCTCTTCAGTGAAATAAAGGAAGGTTTTGCAAACAACTACAAATTTGACAAAATGTTCCACATTGCTGTTAACAGAAACTATGGGGGAGAAACACTGGAAATGGCAAAGATGTCTAATATAAATAGATGCTATAAGACTAGCTAGAAGAGGCTATACAAGATTTCAGATAATTCATAAACAGTAATTGCTCATCTGACCTTGATGTGATTACAGAAATTCCATTAACTCACAAATCTTGACATTTAATTACATACTAAAAAATATTCTCCCATTTATTTTGACAGGGTCTACAATAATCCTGCATTCCACTTCGATCCATATTTTCAGCTGCTTTTCCCACACTGCAATTTATTCCCAAAGTCACAGATAAAGAACATAATATCGGACTATACAGTTACATAGAATGTCGTTATTCCTCTAGAAAATTTGAGCTGAAATACTGTGAAAAAGTGAGGTTCACAATGACACGATGCCCTTCACCTCTTGTGTTATGCAGTTAAACTGGACCTTGCTGCAGATCATTCACTTGAGATACCAAAAATTCATGGAAGATAACTACAGGAAATTATTTCACACAGCAGTCAAAAACAAGCCAAATAAAAGGGCCTTGTAATAATAGATATTAAATAACAAGGAAGAAAGCTCACTGTATTTGGAAATGCTATTGTTGTCTTTATGATAGTCAATATTATTATATAACACAATGAAAAAAATATATAATCCGGACATTGCAGCTCCAGTGACAACTGGTGTGATGAAACGTGCTGTTTTAATTGGTAATGAAGAAGGTTTGGGTTTTTGTTCATGTGGTCTAAATGTAGTAGACTCTAGGGAGGTAAAAAAATCAGAATTCTGCATAATAACTGAATAAATACTCTCTAGATTTACCAGATTCTAACAATATTTAAAGTGTCTTTTGTCTGCTTTCATTCAAATGCCAACCAGAGTAGATGTTTTTTCTTCATACTTTAAGCTCCGCTTTGGAGCAATTGACTACTTTGTATTAGTTACACTCTCTGTATCTACCTACTGTTTACCTCACCAATTCAGATATACACAATATACGTGTTCTAAATACTGTACATTTCTCTTCCTGCTTTAGAACAAACGCTAGTCTTGTTGATCCTTAAATTCAAGAATTTGTCCATGATTTCATGTCAGCATTTGATTTGAAAAAAATCAAGAAAAAAGAAATATGTTATCATTTTTCTAATATGAACAAGGAAATAGCATGATTTTCAAAAATAGTTTGATTGCATACGCTTATCATTCTACTCAGACTATTATGCACATAAAATGTGAGACAAATTGCACATAGCTTTTTTTGTGTACCAAGCAATCCAGCAGGAGCAAAACAATTTCTAGTAGATCCTTATTACAGAAGGGCATAATACAGGATCCTACAGGATTCACACTAATGCTATCACTCAACAACCCTGAATTAGGTCATAAATTATATTCGCAAAATACATTACCATAGTATTCTACATAAATATCCATAACAGTACATATACATATATACACAATCTAACAGTTGAATCAGCAAATGTAATATTTTCATGGTTTACAAAATTATTTATATGTTTCATTATTATTCCTCAAAAGAAACAAAGAAAACATTTACATTGCAAGAATCTATACTGGGTCTGCACCTGCACATAGAAGAATGCAGGCACTAACAGACATTTTTTAAGTTAAATATGTGGCTAAATATAAAAACCAGACATTTATACAACTGCAAATCTTGTCTTTCTTCTCTTTCTCCCTATTATTCTCTTCTACTTTTTGATAGAAGCTACATCTCAAATTTATTGTCTTCCTTGATTCTGTTTCTTTGCAACACCCTTAAGACACTCCTTTGTCTTTCTGAAACCACTGAGGATGGAATGGTTGTCTACTACATCAGCTTCTTGTCATCCGCTCCCTCCAGTCCATCTGAATTCATCCTCATCTCACATCTCTCTAACATATATTTACATAGGAGATTCCTTTCTCCTTTCATAAGAAGTTGAGTATTCCCCTCATTTGTGAAGGACCTCTTCCAACTAAAGACCCCTGTCATGCCACACACTCTTCCCAGTCTTGCTGTCTTCCTGCCTACTTCTGCATGCACAAATGAATGCATAAAAAAGCACATCTTTGCTTGTATGCAAAAACCGCCTTTCCTTAGACTGTCAAAACATTGCTATCAGCATTATCAGCAACTTTTTATTTTTCCTTTGACCAATTCAGATCATTATATAACTATCACAGCTCTATTAGCTTCAATACACTTATTATTTATGGCAGTCAAGTTCTTTTCAGGTTTTTAACAGAAAGTATTTAGAGCTAAGAAAAAGAACACAAAGCAAACAATATTGCCTGTATTTTGTTCCTCATCAGTTGTTTTCTCAAGAGCAGTTTCCATTTATACTCTCCTACCACTTTCTTTTTTCCATCCCAGGTTTATTGTTATTTCAGACTCTGAACCCAACAAATACTGAACATGCAGCCTTGCATTTGTGATCAAGCCCTTCTTGTATGGGGAGAAACTAGTAAGTCTTCTTATTTACCTGTCACTTTCCAAACACTTCAGCATTGCAGCAGATAAAATACTATTTGCTGCACAGTATTTTGTATTAATTCTTTTATTTTGTATTTGTACACACCTAGCTTTTCCAAATAATCTGACACCCTCTTATTAAGAATATGGTCCCTTACATTTCACTGGCTCTTGGAACACACACTCTTGTCCAAACTCAAGCTATCAGCAGGGCCTCACTTGAATTTCTCAGGCGTCATCAGATTCCAATAATATAAAATAAATGTTTTGCAGACTGTGTTATATCATCTTTACTTTACTCACTAGCTCAAAAACAAGGGGACAGGCATCAACTAGACTAGATTAGATGGATAAACTATAAAAACTCATGTGACTACTACTATTTCATTTTGCCAGATCATAACACGAACAGGGATGGTTCACATCACACCTTTGCTTTCTTCTCCTACACTGGTCCTGGCACCTCTTGAGGAAAAGGGCATATTCAAGGCTTCTCTCCATCCTCTTTCCCATGTACTGGTAGCTGATGAGTTTTTAGTCTCTGCTCTATCTGCTGGGGGATGCCTACTCTCCTGAAATCAAGTTCTTTACTGACTTCTACAATCAGCACACCCTCAAGAATACATCCCTACTCCTCCTACTTCTCTCTTCAGAGAGAAAAATTAGGAAGGAAATATTGCCATGCAGATTCTTCTTGCTGTGTCTCAGACAGTGAGGGAGAGAGAGATGAACATAGTTCCATAAATTTCCTTGCTTTTCTCAGCAGGGAGGCCTGCACATGGTCAGGGATAGCAAGAAACGTGATTTCCACAGGGCCTCAGGCAGCAGCCAAATTTCACAGCAGGGGATGGATCCATGGCCACTTCTGAGGCTACAGAACTGTGCATAAAATAGGGCTCTCATTATAAGGTTGGACAGCCCTCTGGAGACTTTCTGCTGTTGCCATATTAACAAGAAATGAGTGGTTTGTACATGTCACAAGAGCTGTGTGTTAAATATTACTGCCTTGTATTATGCAGAGTGGTATGTCTGTATTTCTTGTCTGATAATGCATGGAGAAATCAAAGAGGGAACAAGGATTTACCATATGAGGCTTCCAGCCCCATGTACAAGAACAGCACAGCTTGTAACAGGCACGGTGACACCACTGAATGGTAAAATACATGGAAGCTTGGGGTTCATCTTATTTTTCAGCTTTATCTTACATGTTTCAGAAGTTTCCCCTACCACTTTCATGTAATTCTTTAGTAGATTTCTATCATATAGAGTCACTTTTAATATATTTGAATTTTTTTGGTCTTCAATAAACTCTACTTGTCTCCTTTGCGAAAAATCTTTGTTACTTTGAAGATATTTCTCTGCTTGTTTGTACCGTGTGAAACTCTTCCTAAAACAATAAAAGTTCTAAATATAAATTAATCTCCTAAAAATGCCATTGTGTGTAGACAGATGAGCATTCGCCATACAACAGAAGTTGTAAAGCATAGACTACATGGTTACAGATTGCTAGATTATTCTATTTTCATATACTAAATGTGATGTCCAAATGAGAAATACACATATTTGGTTCTTTAAGAACAAACGCTTCATGAAGTTGAAACCAGTTATAAGTAGAATCAGCTGGGAAAATAATTTAAACTGAAACTGTTAGTAATAATTAGGAAAAATTGATAATTAAATTTTAAAACAACAGGGGTTACAAAAAACATAAGAGGAAAAGATAGAAGGAAAAAATTTATTGCTAGCAGAGTTAAACATTATAATCAGACAATACCTACACAGACATATATTTAATTGTATCAAGAACAGAAGTAAACATTAAAGTGGCATTAGTAGATAGAACCCGTAACATTCCGCATATTAGTAAATATGGCACGATTATTCAATAAATATTTGCATTCTATATTTAGGCAGAAGGCACACAATGATGGTAATGAAACCTCTTTCTTGTGAACAGTAACTAGAGATAATGTTTAACAGAGTTCTGAAACTCTATTTTAAAATCAAAATGTCAGATAAAGTAGAAGAGTTTTGGAAGAAATAGATGAAGAGCTCTCTGGACCAAAATAACATTTTTTTTTTAAATATATGTTAGAATTGACTGGGCTGAACTTTTTAGAGTTCATAGTGAAACAGATATTATGCCCGTATGTGCACAAATCAATTGGCTAATGTTGGTGGGTAAGGACCTGTCAACCATACCAGGTAAAACAGTGAGGTTTTACGGGGATTATTACAGAAGTAAAGGAAGATAATGTAGTTGGAGATAGTCAGCATGGGTTTATAAAGAATAGGCTTCCTCAATAAGTAATCAATTTTTGATATCTTTTCATATTTGGATGATGAGAATTATACTAAGAATATAATAGTTTTAGACTTCAGTGAGGCATCTAACGATTCTGTACAAAATCTTGATTACTCAGATTAGGACTATATACAGTTATTGTCATACATATTTAATGGCTAAAGTACTGGTTAAGTCTAAACTTCTACTTGCCCCCTCATTGACATTTATTATTTCATAGCAGTGTACAATGGGAAAAGGCTGATGTAAATATCAATGAAGTTATGTAACTGATCTAATAATTCTTGATCAATTTTTACAGAGTACACATAAAAGACTACAGAAATGAGACTGCAATAATTCAGTCTTTTGTTCCCGATGAAATTGTTGTACTAATGGTGCATCCTGATATTTAAGAATGACTGCAAGTGCAATAATCAAAAACTAACGGTCAACCTATTAAATCTTGACTTAATTCATTATCTTATCAGATAAAAGATTGCCAAACAGACAAGCAAAGACCACACCTCAGTTCTCCCAGGTTTTTCTGATACTTCTCATGCCCAGAAACCTTTGACCATTTTCTCCATGTTCCTCAGTAGAGAGCTCATTCATCTACTTTTTAAACATGTTTTCAAGTGTAATAAAACTTAGGTAACTCAGAGCACAATGGTATTTTAAAGAAAAACTCCAGAAAACTGTTTTTAGTTTATATTGTAAAAATGTATAGGGTTCAGGTCTATCCAACTTTGCTTATCCTTCTGATTAGCATTTGTGTATGATAAATTATATTTTCTATATAGATTTATAATGTAGATGTTATAAACTAGATTATACTTAGATTTTATTCTTTTAAAATATTTCTTTAAGGCTGAGTTGTATTATTTTTTCGCAGAACGAAGAAGAAGAGTAGAAGTAACTCCATTAAACCTTTCAGTAATAAAAAACATGAAAATTAGAAAATCTAATGAATCAGCAAGGAGTATTATATGTAAGAAGAAATATGAAATAGATTAGGGTGGACATTATTAAAACAAAGAACTTTCACGTCTGTAGAGTAACAACATTTCTAAGTCAAGAAAATACAGACACAGAGGGAGAAAATGAAAAAATGGAAATGAAGAAAACCAAAGAAGGTGCAAAGAGGGATCCCAGGCCTTTTCCTCTCTTTCAAACTTTATGTTCTCATGTTTAATTGCCCAGATAATTGTGGCTATATCTCCTGCTATAAATATTTTATCTCCTTCTATCACATCATAATAAATCATTTGATAATGTTTGTCTTTTGTTCAAACATAGCCATTATGATAACTAAAGCATACTTCTAGCCAGCTTAAAGTCTTCATTCTGCACTAGTGAAATGTGTGCACACTGTCCTAAACAGCTCAAATTACTATTAGCTAATGGCATTATTGTGCTTTGAAATTATATTTGGGAAAATGCTCTACAGGAGCATTTGACTATTGGACTTCTCTTCTCATCCATTCTGAACTGATAAGGCTCTGTGGTCATAATCTGGAAAGTATCCCACACAGGCATACGGAGTGAATTCTAGATAAGTATCCTCAGTTCTAAATCTCCTCTTCCTTCTAGCTCTTAAAAAGCTTTGTCACAAATAGGACAAACATAGCCAAGCTTTACTTGAGCAAAGGTTTTCCACTATATTGGTACTTTTTTATCAAAATACGGTGGGTCATTTAAACACTTACTTTTTTCTCAGTAAAACCTGCACAATGTCATGAATTTGGGAACAGAGGAAATAACAGAAAAGACATCTGAATTTGACAGTGGACAATAGTGGATACTGTAGGAGAAATGCTTAGCTCGCTAACTTAAACCCCACTGGAATGATGTGATTCTAGGACATACAACTGATGACGATGACATGAAGTTTCTTGTTTCGTCTGTATTTTTCTGCCATTATTAAATGTTCAGTTCTTATTCTCAGCCATGTGTAGCATTTAATTAAAAACTCTATCACAAATCTTAAATTGAAAGAAATAAAAGGTGCTAAGTACTAAAGACAAACCATACTTTTCATAAAGGTTTATCTCTCTCGTTGATCTCTTTATCAAGACAGAACAAAGGGAAACTTCCAGTTGAGATTTTGAATACTATTCAGAATTTTTTATTTCTTTTTACTTTTCTCTCTTCTAAACTAGAGGAAAATGTATGTGCCCTTCTGTAACCTTTACTTTCCCCCCCTATTTTACTTTTGCAGAAGTGACCAAAATGGAATTTAACAGTCAAGGTAAGGATGTACATCAACTTATATAACATTGTAATATTTTCCACATTATTCCCTACACAGGCTAATATGTTATTCACTTTTTTTGACCTCTGATACATTTTAAGCAGATGTCTTCATTGAGCTGTCTACAGTGATGCCTAGATCTTTGTCCTGAGAGGCTGCATTGAACTCAGAAACCCTCAGTATACAAAGGGTACAGTAATTCATTCACTGCAGTGTGTGTTGTTTCCCACTTAGAGAGGATGAATTTTATCAGCCGTTGTTGAACTTATGTTCTCTGAATGCAACAGGATCTTTTGGTGTTTCTCACAGCTCTCTTTAATCTCCAGTATTTCATATAATATTTCCTCCTCATAAACTGCTCCCTCCACTAGCTTTTTAGCAGAAACAGTTCTAGTATGTATTCTGGAGATATGCAATTGTTAGCTTTCTTCCAGACTTCTATTCTGTATTTCTTTTGGCATTTTCAATAAACTTCTGCCAGATAAGATAGACAAACTAAGTGCCTTCCTTTGCATATTTATGTAATTACTCCAAAAACATTTTTCAAATCCTCTGCAAAGACTGTGAGATCCATGCTGAAACTCCATAGTCAAGCCTACATATTAATAGGGATTTCATATTCATACTCAGTAAAACTTGTGATGGTGTATACCAACATAGTCTACCTACATAACAGCTTCAAGTGGTTAGTTTAGGAAAAGGAATATATGATTGTTAGTCTGTTACAGCGAGGAGTCAGAATTAGTGGCCTCGGTGCTTTTCAGTCATTTACACAACTTGTTGCTGCTCCTAGTTTACATCTCTAGTGCCCTTGGGGTCCAAAGATACTTGAGGAAAGAGACACACATTTCTAATTGAAAATTTGCTTCATATATTCAAATTGAAGTGTAAACAGCATCATATTATACGATGAGCACAGTGCTATTCTCACAGATGGGAATTTATTTAGGCAGCAAAGAGGCAATGTAAGTGCATGAAAGCTTTTCTATTAGATTAGAATACCAAATCTAGAATGTCAAAATGGCAGTATATTCCTATTTTTAAATTAATATATTGTCACTCCAAATAGGATTCATTCACTGATCCCATGCTGTCCAGTTTTGCAATGAATTAAACTAGAGAGGGGAGAGAAGAAAATGAGGAGAGCTGAATACAGATAGCTCTGGCTTTTACAGCTAGACTGTTTGGGCAAGATTTCTGGGGAAAAAGGCACAGCTTTTTTATAACAAAGAGACCTCAACGTTCTTTCTACTATTGAAGAAGGATACCATTGGACTGTTATTCTGCAGACTAACTACATTTCCCCTCCATGAACAGTTCCACAGTGTGAGAAAATATCCTGTTAAATAGTAGTGAGAATGTTTAAAGCTACCTTAAACCTATTCCGCACGTGTAAAATTGCATATTCGCTATAAGTTTAAGAAATAGCAAAGGCAATCAGACTCATGCAAATTTTTATGCTCATATAAATCTATCAATCACATCTATATCAATTACACTGTGTAAAAGCATGTTAGGGATCTAAAGTCTAATAACTAGAATTCACTGCTACGTTCCTGATGAAAGCTTAGTTTTGGGCAGCTTATATTACAGGTTCAACAATTTCTTTTCTGGAGAATTTCTTACTGGTGACAAGAGCTCCTAGCAAGACAGAAGCCTCATCTCATGTTGCATATGCTTTACTGAACTTATTATTAGTGTTTATCAATCACTGTGTACAGAATCAAATTACAAAAACCACCTATTTCATTTGGAACATTTGTTTGTTAGATTTTATTCTTAAATATCACAAGTAGTGCTCGCTACATGCTTTGCATTAATGATTTGAGAGATAATCCGTTGTCCCTGTGTAAATTTTTTTTTCTATTGTTTTTAAGTATCAATAACTATGTCTATTATAATACACAGGAAATGACTAATGAGACTTTCTTAAAACATCTTAGTACGATTCATAGTGAAAATAAAAAAGAATCAATGTACAGCTGTGGATAACTGACTGGAAAGATTAACTGATATCAGGATTCTAAAGGAATTCATTAACATTTGGATAGTTGTACTACTGGCAAGTAGCTTATTATAGCCAGATAATGTCCATAACCTAGATATTGTCTGAAATAGCTAATCCACAGTTTATGTCTTTAGGAAAGATACTTAAGCTATATGAATGAGCACAATGCTATTTGTTCAGATGGGAATCTGTTTAGGCAGCCAAGAGGCAATGCAAGAATATGAAACGTTTTCTATTAGATTAGAGTTCCTAGTTAAGACTGTCTAAATGGCTTTCCTTACTGAATGTATATGCCTATTCTTGATTTCATGTATTGTCATGCTATGTGATATCCATTCATTAATTTCATGCTGTCCAACACCATAAAGAACTGGTAAGTTAGAATGACTGGAGTTAGAAGAGTTTTTCTTTTAACTTTATAGCAGGACTGAGTCTTTGCTGCAGTGAACTTAATTGCAACTTTGACTTCTTACCTACACAAAACATATACAGGCCCTCCTCCTGTCAGTTAGATGACAATTTTCATGCTTATATTGCAGCGATGTATTTTAATGTACTTTATGTTTTTTATTCCCCCCAAATATTCATAGAAACAGTTCTTCCAAACATATAAGCATATGATCTCCCATTGCTGGAGCCATAGAGGAACTCAGTATTAGTTTGTATTATCTATTATTTGGATACAAAGAGACACATGAGACTATATTTCTCTATGTTAAATCACTCCACTGAAAAATGTCCAGGGTATTCGTTGGGTATCAGTATAAAAATTGCAGTCCTGGAGGAATCACTCTGTTGCAGGGACAAAAATCCATGTGCTATGAAGCTATCCTGCTCCACACTTCATGGCTTTTTATTTAAAAATAAAAATAATAAGACCCTGTTTAACAGATAGGAAACTATCAAGCAGTTATCTAGGTGTTTCTGCAAGGCGGAAGATAGGAACTCTAAGAATCAAAGTAGTTACAGAGAAATCAAAGGGAAATTGAAAGGAGAAAAAAAGACAGTAAGAAAGGCGAGCTGTAAGAAACAGCTGAAGAACAGAAGGCAAATTATTTATCTAATATATGCACTAAAGAATTAATGCTAGATTTTAATGTATGAAATTATGGGAAGTTCCAAACAAGACTATAGATTATGTCTCTTTATTTAGAAATATATTTTCTACAAGCTGACAGCTCTAATGCAGACCTAAAATTAGCTAGTATTCTCTCTGTTGTCTTTGATCTTTTGGTAAAAAAAGAGTAAGGATAAAATAATTTAAAAAACCATGAAAAAATTGAGGAATTTTAAAAGACCTATATTGATCTACTGCATGTGATTTGAAGGAAATCCTTTCAATCAGATATCTGGCATGTGTAGATATTGAGCACGCACTGAATAAAGATTTAAACACTAGACATTACTCTTCCAGTATTAAAAGTACCACAATATTCTATGTCAATAACACAAATGTCACAAAATCTATTGTGATGTTGTTGCGTTTAGCCAGTTCAGTAAAAAAGTAGTGCAGTACTTATTTAGGTAAAGAACAAATACAAACACTTAAAAAGCATTATAAATTAGCATTCTTGGAAGCTTGCACATGCATGTGTGCAGGCACGCATATACACCAGGTATACATAGGAGGAAGAAGAGGTTTAAAGCAGAGGATAGCATCTGGTTTCAAAAGGAAATGGTACTTCATCAGCAAACTCCGATTTAAGGAAAATGACATTGCATAAATAGATGGCATATTTACATGTCTGCATTCAGCTAGAAGGCAGGGTCTTGTCAAACCAGAAGAACTGATTTACTTCTTAAGTCTACTGTGATAGGCACAATTAGATAGGTCATTCTAATGTTTCTTAAAATCTGCTAGCTGCAGGTCTTTAGACATTCACAAAATTCATACACATCAAGTCATTCCATGCTGCCTTAGGTCTGCGGAAAAGTTCAGTCAGAATGAATAGAAATGTTTGTAGAATTCATAGATTATTAGAAGTGCTCTCTTTATTTCTCCCCTCTCACTTCATTCCAGTCAGAAGGCAATTCCCTAAATGAATACCATCAAACAATTCGTACTCACAGGCATTAACATATTAATTTTGACATAAGCACTGTTGTACTCATCTCGCTGAAATGTAGAGAACTAAAAACTATCATACTTCTGAAATTTATTCTTCTTGTTTACTCAGTGTATTGGACAATGGTGTCCCGGCATGCTAAACAAATGCAGTGAATTTTCACTTATTTTATTCAAGACCATCTAGTGTCACATCCGGAAGAATACTCAAAGGCTGAGCTAGAGAGCAGTAGTTAAACACAGCAACTGGCTGTCAGTCGTGTAGTTTGTCATTGTTTCACAGACAAAAGGCAGACTGTCACAATAAACAGCTTTTATTCATTTCAGATTTGTGGCTTAGGGCTGAGGAAGGGGAGGTGTCATTCGTAGTAATTGTAAAACACATAAATAATAATAGTAGCCTGCAAATCATGTATCAAAGAAAACAGTGGGAGCTGGCAGTGATGGAGGCAATAAAATGGATGCTCCCAGCACAACCTAATTTACAGCTCTTTTTAAAAAATATACTTTCTTTCATAACAGTAAAATGGAATGTTTTGTATTAACTGCTTGTGTGGTTGGTAAGCAAGACAGAACATCTAAATCGTGCCTTTAATGACTTATTTTAAACAAACTGCTGAGCACTTTCTAAGCATGATTGCTCTGTACTCAACTGCTGTCATTTTTATTAACTTAATTTTACTAATTAAAAACCATTTAATATTGATATTGACATCACCTCCTCCAGCCTTTCTGCTTAAAAGCTGCAGCTTTTTAAACAAATCATATTGCTCTGTGAAAATACTCCAGATTGATATTTAGGTATAAGATGCTTCTTTTACTCTAATGAAATGCTCACATCTATTTTCTGACAATGGCTCTCAAATGCCTAATCTTACAATTTAGGTAATAATTTCACAGACAGAAATTATAAAGCAGATATTAATCTTGCTGGGGTTAGTATTAACAGTTTTGGATGTGAATGCAATTTTTGAGGCAACTATTATCTTCTGTCTTGTAAGCCCCTGTTTTGATTTACCAGGCAGAAGTCCTAGCTCAGTGACACTAGTATATAACCAGATTATGACACCCACTGGCCAACCCTGTTAGGGTCTGCAAAAGTCTGGGGAGGGAAGCGAGAAGAAAAGACACAGGAATTTGAACCAATGTTATAAAAGGGGATCTCTAATTTACTGCTGCTTGGTGAAAGTCCCTCTTGATCTCATAACCACTCCCAATGCTGTCCAGAGCACTGATAATATTTGTTAGAGAGCAACCTCTTTTGACATACCCAGAAAAGACAGATGGATCTGAGTTTCTCTCTGGCGAACCACACAATGCTCACCAGATGGAAACAATGCTCCCTATATAGTTTCTCAGGCATTTTTGCCTACAAATCCTTCCATCTCAGCATGTTTCAATTCCTATCAGGAACAAGGGCATTAAGGGGCTGAGGAAAGGACAGATATGTCCGAGAAACTGAACTCGTATTTCAGCATTGACCTCTCTTCTCTGACAAACCTTACATGATTCACCAGAGAAAGAACAGAATGAGAAAGAAATGCCCTGTATTGAAAGAGTGGAGTGTCGTATCAGCCTTTCAACTGGTAAATGTTATCACAGCTGTTACTCCTTTTGGTATAATGGAGAAGCAGAACTCAGGAGTTGCCAGAAGGCAACATGCCCAGCAGTGCAAGGGAGGCACACTGAAGAATGGATGCACATGACCACATCTAAGATAACCTTTGGTGATTCTTCCTTAATAGGACAGTATTTTTCTTAATTGATTTTAAAACTGAAAAAGAGGCCACTTTTTGGCCAGTCATCACATGTGCATATATGTGTGAAAATGGGACACTGAATGTGAAGATTTAAGTGTTTAATATATACAGCTAGCAGAAACTAAAAACATTCTTGAAGTGTACTGAAAAATAGAGGTTTGAAAACTAATTTCTAACCATCTTTATAGGAAAGACTAGTAAAGTTAAAAAACAAATCTTTCAAAATAACTCTGAATAGAAATGGTAAAACTGGGGACTAATTTTATTGCTAGTAGCAACAAACTGCGACTTGAGAATTTCAAGCCAGAATTTATTCAGAATTACTTAGCTTATGTAAGAAATTAATGAATAACACTCTTCAGTTAAAAAGGAAGTGTATTGGATACGGACATCATACTTATCTAAACTGATTCACTCTTCATGTCATAGATCCCGTTTTGATTTCTTTCCAGACACCTCCTACCCTTTTTAGATTTAAATACTCACACACATACGGGCACAGTAATGCTCTTCTTTTGGGTCTGAAACAGTCTAAATTCAGTTTAAAACACAAGAAAACAAAATATTCATACTATGTTTCTCCCTTATGTGGACTACAAAGATTGTTAGGTTTCTTTTTTGGTAAGTAAAATATTCATCTCCTATTGTGTAACAAAAGCCTGGAATGCTATACTTCAAAAGACTGAATTGGGGGTTAATTTTCTTGATGGCTTTTGCCTTTTAAGGAATCTGTTAAAAATTCAAAGTTAACTGTTTTGCAGTGCTTCGTACAACCCCTTTAACTCATGAATGAAAGCTTGTATGGTGTATCCAAATACGTCATTTTATCTCGGGCTCAGTCAGATACATGGTTATTTCCTAACATCCTGCGCATAGTTATTCAGAGTGGCAAACACATATGGTCATTAAAGAGCAATGATAACCTTCACTCTAATTATATTAGAACATGAGTTTAACACAACTCTCTGAACAAGGCAGATTCAGCGTAACAGGAACATCTAAGCACATATGTAAAGGGATCAACAGTGTTGCTCATAAGTTATATTTATGGCCAGCATAAGATTGTCGACAATCAATCACGTAACAACATGATCACTTTGCAGTTAATACATGTCACTGCTCACTTGCAGGGAAATTTTTGAACCCAAAATTTGCATGGTTCAATTGAAACTTCTCTGAGCTGAGTATCCAGCGTTTAGCTTTCTAGCAGGAGCTCTGACCACAGCACTGCTCACAGCAAACTGCCACTGTTGTTTGTTCTGCTCCAGTGCTGTTTGACTGTCACAACTAGTCACGTGGGAAGAAAGTGCCACATCTAACCCCCTGTGACAAGGTTTAATCATTCCTATTACACCTATTGGCTGTTCAGGCCACCTTGAGGTGTACAGCATGCAGCTACAGATCTAAAAATCCTTGCTTTATATATAAGAAGGGTAAAATCTGGTTTGATCTGATCAATAATATAATACACAGTTGAAAGGAAACAGAAAAATTAGCTGAAAAATACTAACGTAAAGCCTCAGATCGTTTTTAAAATGTCATGTCTTTTGCGTCATTAGGGATGTTTAACCATTTATTTTTCTTCAAGATTACCTTTTTATGGATTTCCACATATCAATATGTATTCAGATTCTGAATTTCTTGTTATTTATTTCTAGCAATCTTTGGTATAATGTGGAACATACGTGAAAAAGTCACATTTGGGGTCCATTTATTTATACCAAAATAATGTGATGAAAGTAAAAATTGCATCAAATTGTATACCTGTCCAAATGTAAATTTGGGGTCAAAGGGTGAGAGGAGGAACGCTTAAAACCAGCCTTTTGCAAAGGAAAGGTTAAACTTAGCCTTCCGCCTACAAATCAGTGCCAATTAATTAAAACTTTGTAATGAAACCTATGTATGTATGAATGACCTATGTAATGAAAATCTATATGAACTTACGAACTTTGCTGTTCCACGTGCAAAATTATATCTTCATGCTAGTTTCAAGAATCTACTTTCTGAGACTGCTGTTCATGTTCTACTTAGAGTCTGAAGGTCACATGGATCAACTCCTACAGTCCTTTTGCTTACAGCAAGCTATACATCCTTTTTCAGCAGCCCAGATACCGTAGACAAATCACATCTTCCACATGAACAAATAGGTTTGCTTGGACTGGTCTTATTAAATCCAAGGCCTATTCATTGGGACAAAATATGGATTTCAATATGAAAGCAATATTAACCCACTGTGAGTTTAACTTTAGCACAGTAATCTAGTATTATTATGTTTTAATTACTCCAGCAGGCTAGTGTTAATCACTGATAAAAGATGTTAGCATGAAACTTTACAATGAGAGATTTTCTCATTCTTGTGAAAATCATTAACACCAGTGCTATTTTAATTGATCTGTAATTATAAATATCACATGTTTTGCATGGGCTGGGCAGGAAACAAATATATGGTGACAGAGCAGATGGCATGGTGGATCAATAATGTAGCACAGGGATTTATATCCTCATATCTCTGCTCTAGTCCAGCTCTGCAAATATCTAAGCAAATGTCCATCCTACAGAACCAGTGCTTGGTAAGTAACAAGTGATTTCAGGTGAAATAAAACATCATCTTGGGCCAGAGCTTTTTAAAACCTGCAAAAAGCATGTGAGTATGTGTGAATGGGTGGAAAGTGCATTACATAAGGGTATTATTTTTTCATGAAGACTTTATCTAGCAGGAAGATAGCTTAGCTGTACATGTTCAGATAGAAACACACTTATCTGTGTTTCTTCTGGCCAGCTTGGAAAAAAAAAGCAGTGGTCAAGCCAACAGTGAATTTTCAGTGCTCCTTCTAAACTCTGTTCCCAGATGACCAAAAAGACACTTATCTATGTAACAAGAGTTCATAGTACCTTTGGCAGCCTGTGCTACTTGCCCATGTCCAACTCTACCTTAAAGTCTTACTTGAACAGTGAAGAGAAGTTGTGCAGTCTGATACTGTCAATTAGATTAACGTTAGAAAGTGTTACAGTTTTCCTACTATTACAGACTAAGAATAATTAATTTTTTTTCTATCAAACAGTTGTGAGAGAACATGCAAAAATATCTGATTATGGCTAGCTAATGAGCTATACAGAGACACATGTGGGTTGTTGCAGCTAACCCATCTGCAGAACATAGTGCATGTCAGTATTTGAATTATGGTGGGTTGGAAGGCCAGTTATCAGCTAAAGATTACACCGCACATGTTCTCACTGCTCTCTTCATACCTTCTGTCCATGTAATTCGATGTTATGTTCCCACAATTTGCTTATCAGTCCTGGATGCCAATAAAGGACAGATCAATGTAACATTGTACAGTCACCCTAAAAGTAATTCTGTACAAAATGAGTACTGGACTACTTATCTGAGAAATCTGGTTCCTTTAGCCATCCAGTTAGAAAGAATTGTTTCCATAATTCTCATAAAACAAAGGAAGAACATTTTTTCTTTTTTCACCCCACGATGTAGTATCAACGATAAGACAGTTAACAGTCCTAAACTTTTAGATTAACTTTTTCTGTTTTACATAACCCTGCACAATATTCTAGGCAAGCAAACTGATATGAATCTTTGGATATGAATCATAATAGCAGCTTTTCACATCAGGTATTTGATTCCATCTCTGAACTCTGAAGCTTCTGTGGTGTGAGTGGCAGCAGGAAATGGCTTTCAAACTCTTCCTAACAGATGGAATAAAATCTGCCAGGTTATTAAATTACCACACAACTATTTTTAGTTTCCATTTCTAAATCCTTTTTCTTCTTTTGTCATACAATATGTCATTGTTAATCAAATCTCAAAAGCATTTCTATTTTGAAAAACAGAGAAGCTTCAACAGGCAGTTTATTATCCTTCGCCCTGAACATTTTTTGTTACTGTTACATTTTTCTGCTCATGTTATGGAGTATTTACACAAATTTGTATAATACAAGAATGGAAAAAAGTAAGTAAAAACATCAAAGGGTTTATAGGAGTTACAGGCATTAAAAATGTTTTAGAGATGAATAATCTAGTGTGAACACCTATCTAGACTGCAGTCTCAGATTAAAGACAACTGTTTGCTGAAAACTAACAAGTAGAAATGCCCTCCTAATCACTATGAAATCAGAAGTAAGTTCCTCAGCTAGCTGTGATAAACTATACTAGAACTGCAATATATTTTATTTTTTATGATTTACCACTTAACTTAACTGCGGAGTTACTTAACTGTTGTGAAAATTGAACCAATTGTTTCCTCCTGTGAACTGTGTCATAGTGACAGATTTCCTTAGTGTACAAAGAATCCTTTGAAGGTGAATTTGCTTGTAATTAAAGTGTTAGGGGAAAAATGTCGTCTTTGTTCAGGTACTGTCCTAAAGACTAGCTCTCTTCTTACATGAGATCTATTATTACTACTACTGCGGCTAGACTACAGTACAGAAGAAACGATATAAAACAATATTAAATATTGTTAGCTACAGTTATTGTTATAGTTTTACCATAATAAATATTACAGTACTTAAAGGAAGTATATTAATTGAAATGTGATTAGGTCAGCAGAAAAATTATGATTTATTTAAGGATATGGAACTGCATTCAATCAAGGACCGTAACAGCAACTTGCAAATTGAACCCATATCTTATTTTTAGTAGTGGTTCAGACAGCAGTTATCCTCAAATTGAGCACAGAAATGCAACCCAAAAAATAACCTGAGGGACACAGAGAGGTTTGGATTGGATTGATGCTGTACTGCAGACCTGTGACTTCTGGGAGCTGTACGGTTTTTGTGCTAGTGGTGTAAACCAATGTAAACCAATGAAAAACTGCCTCTTATTCCAGTTTTATTGAATCTTACAACTGAGACAAAATATTTTTTTGAGATCACTAACCTGGCTGAAGTTGCTCAATGACAAACAAATCAATTCAGCATGAGGATTCAAACTTCTCTCAAAAAGTAGATCATACACACATCTCATTTAAGACATGGAATTCTATTAACCTTTTTCAGTCAGACAGGTAAGCTATGAAATAACATTGCAAAATGGACAATAATGTACTATTTCATAGTGGTGCTAAACATCATGTATTACAAAACTCAGCTACATGGGTTTCGGTATCTATAAATATAGCCAATGAAGATGCTGAAAAATATTTAAGCTCAAAACTTTTTTCAGTATTTTCCACTATTTACGATATCACTGGTTTTATGCTTTGTAGCAGAGAAATATAATGGAAGCTCTCATATGCTTGTATTTTTTCCACTTCCTATTTGATAATCAGAAAAAAACCCTAGAAAATGCACTATTTTTTTAAAGAGTTAAAGCCTGAGAGATAGGTTTGAAAGACTTCGCAAATGAGGTGCCTTCAAAATAAGGTGCCAATAGGGAAGAATGGGAGGAGAACACATTATCCTTTCAAAAGGTGAAAAGGTAACAAAAAAGCCTTCACTAAATGCTAGACTTCTAGGAAACAGGAGTTTCACAAAGCTTTAACTTAAGTGTTGTAGATTAGTCCTGTACAGTGAAAAGAAAAATCTTAGAGAACATTTGTTCTAAATTCCTCAGAGCTGTCTGTCTTCTGTTTATTTTAGGAAAAATGGCATCAAAATAACATCCTCCAGATCTACTGTAAAATATTCTCTGTAGACTTTAATTGTCATCTAGACTTTAATTGTCATCTAAACCTAATGAAAATAATCAATAGAAAAATCCCATAAATCTCTCTTTTTCCTTGATAGACTTGGCATCAAAATATTTTCTTAGGGGAGCAATTATGTATAGAAAAATTATCATTCGTAAATTTTTATCATTTAGAAATGCAACATTTTATAATTATTGCAATATAATAGTGTTGTTCAAATTACAGCATAATATTTAATTCCTGCAGCATTCAGTGGCAATAGGCCTTTGGTCTCTTGCCTAACAATGCACTAGACAAGAATTACTGCATTGTAATTCACACTCTGTCATGCCTTATTGCTTAATTAAAGCATAACCTTTCCTGACATGACAAGCAATTTGAGTGTTACCATAATAAATTATTATTCTACCTAACATATTTTAGTATTACAACCTATTCTTCTCTTTTGTACACGCACTGAAAATTATCAGAACAATTGCATATATGATTCTTTCTTTGTCTGTAAAGTGTGAAGAGTATGTAGACGAAAAGCAGAGAACAACACAAGGTTGTATTTTTGGTTAGAGCTATTCCCTTAATAAACTGTTTTTTTGTTTTGTTTTGTTTCATTTTGATTCAGCAATTAATTCTTGCAAAAAACCTAACATTAAGATCTCTGATTATCTGGTTGCCTGCAGATCTGTTACACTACTTAGGTACCTAAATGGTAAATTAATTTTTTCTTTAAGTGATAACGTGGAACTAAACCAACAATAAGACTTAGGTTATAGTGTCTTTAAAATTTCAGACAAATGCATTGACAGAGTTTAATTTTGTTGTAATATAGCAGTTAGCTATTCTGTGTTCAACATTAAGTAATTACTGAAACAAACTTATTTTTACAGGAAGAACACTTTGAATCACTTTCTCATTAAGATCTCTTTCTCTCTGATGTTTCTCATACTGAAACCAGATCATATTAAAAAGGTAATCAATTGTTATTAAAAATTTTCTGATTATTATTAAAAATTGATTAGGTGAAATTCCAGTTTTGTAAAAGTCAATGGCAAAAGTCACTGACTTCAGTGAAATACTCATCTATCATGAGAAATGAAAATGTGTCAATAGATATGAAAATAGGCCTTAGTATTCCAGTTTACAATATAATTATTGTTAATTAGTATTAGTTATTTTATTAACACCTTCACACTACCTGAAAGTGGGAGATACAACACCACCATCTGGATATTAAAAATCCTTTGCTTTTGGAAACTAACACTTTAAAATTAAAATATACAACCATGAACCTCCACAATTTCTTAAGGCATACAGGCAATCAAGTCAAAAAATTTTTCAGACAGAAATTACATAGACTCTACCTGATAGATGTGCTATGAATTTCAAGGTGCAATTTAATGAGGTTCCATTGAACTCTGTATGTCTGCAAGGTGAGTGGGATGTCCCTGGAACTCTCTCTCTACTATAACTATAAAACGTCTATGATGTGACTGTGATATAACAGGAGCAGCTGCAGTCTTTGATCATATGTTGGCAGTTTATGTACAGATCCAGAATGTGTAATAAGGGCACACTTTGTTAATTTGACTGATGGCCTGCTATGTCACTGGTTCCAAAAGCCAAAGGAGACCAAGCTCTACTATGTTAGCCTGATAGTGTTTTATTGTTGCAACCATTCACAATGGAATATCTATCATTAATGTCTAATTGATTATCATAAGCATGAGATATATCCTTGTCTTCCCCCTGATTTGACTCTTGATATTTTCTTCAAAGCTGGTGTTACAGCCAAAATTATTCTTTTCAATCAGCACAAAACACATTTTAACTACAGTTTAAAACAGTTAGCTGTCAACATTCTGAACATATGCTAAAGTTCCTTTTAATAAATATTTCCACAGATATTGAATCTAATGAAGCTTATAGTGCCATTTCATAGGTATAAAAATATACAAATTCTGAAAACTTGTGATAATAAAGTTAGACCCTTGTCAGATTAGAAGCTTTATTGTATTCTAATTTCATAAAATTCTCTTCTACACTTACATACTCAACCATTTCCCACTGTGAGTATTTAAAAGACCTTCACTGTCTTCCAGAGTATATTTTTATTAACTAAATCAAACAATACTTAGGTGAAACATATTTTCTACCATTCAATCTTGTTCTGCATTCATCCTCACTACCTCCACCAATGATGAGATCTGGCTTTTCCCCAAAATTGGCTCCTTCTAGTCAAATAAGACAGGGGGAAGTCTTCTGAAAAGAATTTTTACAAACGGGCGATGATTACCACAAAGAACACTATGGCCAGCTCTAAGAACATGGGTACAGAAGATGTTGCTAATGGGCTAAGTGGCTTTGGATTTATACTCTTAATTCATAAAGGCAGAGAAAGTATTTAGTTTGATTGGATTTGGGTTTAAGCTAAGTGCAGCAAATTACTACTACTAATTTATTTTTAGTCACAATGATGTCCTCAAATATGATTTTGAGGAAGTTAATATAATTCCTTACTTCAGACTTGTGGAATTAAAGTTCTTTCTGATTTCAGAATAATGCTTCAATTTTGTTTTTTATCCAAGATATAGTCAAAAGATTTGAATAAATATCTAGTGTTTTAACAAAATTCTGTAAGACTAATACAACTGCTCAGTGTCCTTCACAATGTTTTGTTCTCCCAGGACTCTTTTGCATGTCACCGTATACAGGAGCAGAGAACAGCCCATCTCCAATTTTGTGACCCTGCATCCAAGCTTTGTATTTGTTCTCCTTAGTCAGTTAAAACACTTTGTTCCTACCAAAATTTTCAGCCTCTAAACAATTCAGCCTTCTAGAAGCTGCCAAGTTAGGGTGCAGAGTATTTCCAAGTGCAATAAAGAGAAAAATTTAGTTAATACATAGATGTTATGTCTCCATGCATATAATATGAAAATCACAACTACATTCCTAATTACATGTAAATATAAGAAATTTTAATGTTTTACATCAACCAAAGAGTCATATCATTATATTTCATCAGAAGATGAAATTACAACAAATTCTTTTCTTTCCAGAGGTGTAAGTAATTTTTAATGATAGTCTGAGGAGCAGGAATTACACATTAATTACAGACAGTGTTGGAATTCCATAAAAGGTCTACTAATAGTTTTGCATTAATACTAAAGGTAGGAAGTTATTACAGAAATGAAGTGCATTTAGGATAGTCAGCATTTTTATCCTTTATTCTTTATTTCTTATTTTTTCCCCCTAGTCTTCACTTATATCTCTGTACTCTTAACTCCAAATTTAATTTTTTTTCATTTTGACCTCACACTTTTATCGGAAGAAGTACAGAGACCTGAACTGTAAGTGACTCTGCTACCATACTCGCAGCTTGTTTTCTTCCAAGTTTTCCTCTTTCACAAGAAATAGACATTTTCATAACCTTGCTGGAGGCAAAGGGGAGGTTGCAAAAGTCAATGCACTCCTTTGATGGGACCTCTGTCTGTCCAGCACCTGCCTTATTCAGTCCTCTTTCTAGTCTGCCAATGAACCTTCCTTTCAATCCCTTTCTCAATAACCTTTGTGCTACACTGGAGGGGTAAATAGCTGTGACTACAACATGGAGGGAAATGGTAAGGAAAAACTACTGAAATTGGGTATAGCAATGCTCTCTTGCGGCTGAAAGATGAAACAACCTTTTATCATGCTCAACTCCATCACATGCTTTTTGGAGAGTCCCGACAATACTTGTTTTTTCACTCACAGAGTAATACGGCAAGCCATTAAAATGTTTGAAACTTGATAGTTCTAAGAAGGTGAACACAGAACCTACATTTCAGTCTTTAAAAACAACAACAAAGTATTTCACTTTCTTGTTAAGGTGTGATGAGACTCTCAATTGACCAGCTTAAAATGGCCATCTTTAAATAGTTTTGCATCTATAAACTTTACATTTTATCTAAATACAAATTAACAGTGTGCCATATTGCTCCTTGACATTTCTTCTGCAGTAAGCATAGATTGGAATTTCCCCTCACAATTTGCTGAGCAGTCCAAGTTTTAAACTTCTCAATTAGAAGTTAAACAATCCCTAGTTGACAGATACATATCTATTTACATTTTTAGCCACAGATCTGTTCACTTTTCATCTAGATGCAAACGACTATATGTGTTTCCAGTCCAGAGTTAAGAAAATGTCAGTAAGTATTTTAATCCTTTTCAGCATGAAATTCCCTCAAGGAAGCATAACTCTATCCCCCAAGCACAGCACAGTCAATTAAACTGTTGTCTTGCTTTTAGAATCCTAAAATAGTATCTCTGAAACATGTTTAAATGTTTTACACACTTTGAATACTTGCATAACCATTTCTAGAAAAGAGTATAGAGAAATGTAAAAGTAAAATATAACACTGAAATTGGACATTGAAGTAATTGAAGTTACATTGAAAATCTGATGCTTATTTCAAAAATTCAAAGTTTTCACTGAAATTTTTTATAAGTTAGGAGGAATGAATATATATTATAAATAAGGAAAAAATAAATTCTTTTTAAAGAGTTCTAAAGCTATCCAGACAGTCAGATCAGACAAAAGCCAATTTCTAAGACCAAATAAATTATCATTATACCCTAGATTATTGTTTAAGCCATAGAGAAAACTTTATGTAGACACATTTTTGGCCTAATTTCTCGCTTTCTTCCTTGATTGCTTGCAGCACTTCCTATATGCTATTTACAACTTTTTCTCTCTGCCAGATATCTCTCTGATATATTGCAGCACCTTTCACTGGCTCCTCTCCATCCACCATGTTATCTTCAGTATCTGTTTAAATGAACCTCAGCTAAGATAAGAATGCTGGACTTTGTTCAATGACTTCAGTGACTGCATCTTAACTGACTCCAGAATAATAAATATTCAGTATTAAATTAAACACAAAGTAAGGTTCCTTATTAAGCACTGCATTTAATCTTAGAAATAAAGGATTGCATAATAAATATTATAAAAATCAGTACTTCAGATTGTGGGTCAAAATCAAGAGATGAACATTTGCAGATAGAATACTATTCATTTTTATAAAATGTATATTATTGAAGGAATTCAGGCAGCCCTTCAGACAGCAACACAAAGCTCATTCAGAATATCCTTATACCTGTTACCCTTGACCAGAATTTTCAGTTGCTGAAAAATCTAATCAACATGAAGGATCGAACCTTAATATATCACTAGATTCATTTCAAAATTCATCATAAGTAATAAAGCAGTATTTTGGGAAGAACCTCAAGGGCAAAGACTTCAAGAACTTACATGTAGCTAAATGTCTGATTTTAATACCAAAAAACTCTTATTCAGGTAATACATATTGCTATGCAACACTATTCGGGTTTGGTGTTGCCCAAAGACTTGTAGGGGATTCTTGGTTTTCAGTAGTGAAGATTGTGTAGCTATTCAGCCATACATCACTGAATGAAAACTGCTACTTTTCACAGTAAAGCAAATATTACATCTAAAAACTAGAGAAGAGCTGACACCCATGGTAACAAATGTTCAATAATTCTGCAAGATTTTCCTCTTCAGGAAAATACAGATGACAGCAAAATAACTTTTCTTATGCTGGTCTGCTCACCTACCTTTTCTGATGAGCTGGCTGCAGAAAAGTATATAGATGGAAAGCTCAATTAGTGTAATTTATGTATCCTTGGATGTCAATCATTACTGTTGAGAGGTGGGACTTTCAGGATCTCTGTGCATTAATTAAGAGCTTATCTCAGCAGAGTAATCATTCCACCTAAGGACCAAAAAAAAGTTTTAATTAGAGTCTAGAAGACAGTGTGTCATACACATATAAAAGTAGTTCTTTAGTTAAAAAATGAATAGTCATGGGACATTATCAGTAACAATGTAAAGGGCACAAATTTCTTGTTTGTATTTAACTATAGAACTATTTTCACTGTGTATACAGTGAGTCTGCCTGAAGTACTTGACAAATTCTGTAATACTATGTAGACACAACTCAAATTTCATCCAGGTTGTATGAATGCTAACTTTATTATTAGACCCCTGTCAAATTATTGATGCTCAGCTGATGTTGATGGAGAGCTACTACACAGCTGAAGTTAGATTGCATTTCTCTCCCATGGCCAGCTTTTTGTTCCATCTTCTGACTGAACACACAATAGGCAAAACAATGGAAGCTCAGCAAAAGGGAGTGAATGGACTTGTACAATGAATGCATCATTTCTATTCAGTGAGTGACAGAATATGTAGGCAGTTGTTGGCTGGCCTTAGACATATCAAGGCCCAGGAGAGGTTAAAAATTAGCTGGGCTAACTGGTGTCAGCTGCCTGAGAGCACTTCAGTCGTGGAATGACTTATCTGAGGACAATCAAATATTCTGCTTAGGATTCACTAGGGAAATAATGTATAAATAATTGATTATATCATTTATAAATTAAAGGAAGGAAAACAAATTTAAAAAGCTGGTCTGGAAAATAGACATGTCAGCTAATAATTCAAGCATGAAAAGGGGAGAAATTTAGAGAAAAAATAAGTTTATATTTGACAGAACAAGAAGAAACTTGTTTGTCAATGGCTGAAACCAGGAATATAATGAACTAATAAACAAAACAAAACAACAGACTATTCTAGGAAGGATTAGAGAGAGAAAATAAAATGTCAAACTCCACTATGAAAATAGAAAGGAAGAAATATTCATAAAAATGGGATTTCAATGTTCTGAATGTTATAGGTATCTAAGGACTGTAGTTAAGATATGCATTACATAATATAATTAATAATAATTGTAAAGGAGGTTAGTGCATAGAAAATAGAACGGGAAAGCATGTCAGAAGGAGGAAAAAGTTTACTATGGATTCTAAATTAACAGAACAAATGTTCTGACCTTCTCTATTGCTATTGTACTTCATGGCCTTTTACTAAGGTATTTGTAAATAACTTTGAGAGATGGATATTTTTCTCAAATACCTGTTTGAAAAACACATGCTATAAATTTCCTACCTAATCAGTATACCTGATGGATAATGAAAAACAGCAGCAAATATGACAAAATAAGCTGTAGGTATTACTGGTAGATTGTATAAAATGTTTTCTTCTAAATACCAACGTGTGATGAAACTAATATTACTGTGAGGGAACAGCCAGTCTTTTAAAGGCATAAAAAAAGTGGACAATAATTTATGCTAATGTCATTCATAAATATTTCTAATTATTTTTGCCCAACTGCCTTCTTACACATTTTTGCCTCCATTAATTGTTTGCTATACAATAGACATAGAAGCACTCTCCGGAATTTATCAGCTGGAAATATTACTGTCTTTACCAGATGATTTCAAGGAGTAGACGGAATATCGGACCATCAAATACAATGTCAATGCACAGCAATACATCCTTGAGAATGTTAGTACTGAAACTTGTATTTAAAAGTTCAACTTTTCTTCTGTGGATTGTTACAGAAGACTTAGAGTACAAAATAGACTATACCCTATTGGTATGGATATATGCATATTATTAAATCTGATATCTACTTCTCTGTAGACCTAAATTATTTTTCACATGAAGATGGATTTCATAAAACGACATATTTAATATCTGCTGGTACCATCGGTAAGTATTTTTAAATGGAAAGGGGAAGGAATTTATACAGCGTTTGTCACTTTTATTCTCTTAACTGAAGTAAACTACTGAGTCTTGTTATCTGCAGTCTCCTGCTAGTCATTTTTAGCACATTCCTTGTCAGCTGCTTCTCTTGATTAAGAGGATGGCAGAGATAATGGACACATTAAACTCCAGAACAGACAGTGAATCTTTGTTCCTCTAAACAATATGAATTTTATAACAGTTTAATTTGCTGTTATTCACAAGGGACAATGTCACGAACTGAACCAGATGACTGCTAGTGAAGTACGAATTGCATGTTAGCAGCATGGTGCCTTCCCAGTCCTTTCCTTCCTGTTTCCTAGTTTGTCTCTTCTGAACTCACACTCCAATACACTGCTTTGGAAGCCAGCCATAAAAAAGGCTAAGTCAGACAATAAAATCTGGATGATCTACTGAACTGTGACTGAGATTTGTGACCTGCCTTAAAGTGAATCAGATTCAATAACAAAAGTTCTTACAAGGAGCTCTCACCAAGAGCCTGGCAGAATGTCAACATAGTTGTACTAAATATGCTACGCAAAACTTGCTGAGAACCACAGGATATCACAGATTATCTTTAAAATTACTTTTAAAAGTAGATGAATTCACATGAAATTCATAGTACAAAAATGGCAATTTCAAAATGCTTCTTAACACTGAAGAATGTGATATGGCAATTAAATTATATTGCATAGACAATCAGAAAGGGGAGTAAGACTAAAATTGCTGGCATTTCAGGCAGTCTCCAGGCCAACTTTAAACCCTTTATTGAAGCTTGAAAGTTTGAAGTCTTGTTGTCCAAAATCTACTCTATAGTGAATAGGAAAATAGAAAAGCATCTCCAGACATCAAGCCAGATTAGAAGAGCTTCTATCTTTTCACTCATTAAAGAGGGAGCATTGGGCATCCAGGCTGCCAGCTTAGGCATGTTGGGGAATGCTTGTTGTAATTCACCTATGTCCTACAGTCTGATTTTCAGAGGTGCCTAGTAATTAAATCCTAGTGTAATATTAACATACATGAACATTTAAATTTTTAGATAAAGATATATTGTAAGATACGGACAGGAATTACCCTGCTTTCATAACACTAGCTGAATGCTGATAAACAGTATTGTGGAGAGCTCCTGATTCCTATGGATATTGGTCAGTGCCTTTCCTGTTCCCAGATTCAAAATTTCATACCTAAAAAATGGCAAATATTTTCCTATAAAATAATATTTATTTTCAGTATATTTATGGTTTCTTATATGGTTAATAATTTACTCTTCTTGGAACAAAACCTGACTTGCTGTATTTGTGTTCACTTCATCCTGCTTTACCTTCTTTGTTTGCTTCCTTCAATGGGAGACCAAAACAATGATAAGATTTTGATCGACTTCCCAATATCCCTGCATTATTTCCTCTGGCTACAGATAAACTCACAGGTCACAAAAGTTTCTGAGTGCTTCCTACGAGAAGTAAACTTGGGTGTGTGGACTTAATGGGAGCCCAGGAACCCATGGCATAGTACGCTTGTCATTCAATCTAGAAACAGACTATGGTTTTAGCAACTGAGGATCTTGACAAAATGGTCCGTAGTTCATTGTCTGGAAACTGATGACACTTGAGAAACACTGTAAGAACCTAAAATTAAAGCTGAATATTAATATGCTTATGCAAGGGGTGGAGATAAGCCAGTAAGTATAACTGCTAGCCTGTAGCCCCCTTTAACATTTGTAATCTTCAGCAGTCTCTGCTGAAATGCTACTAATACCAGAGAACAGTTTATATAAGAAATATACAGAAGTATACAAAAAAGAACTGGAAAACAAAAGTATAGGGAAAAAAAGTAATTTTAAATTAAATTTGGTAACAGCAGAACAAAACATACAGTAATTTCTCCATGCCAGAAATATCTATGGATCGAGCTCTACTCCTGAAATCTATCATACAGCACTGGAGTCACTTTGAAAACAATTCCATTGTAGTCAGCAACACCCAAATTGTGGATGGAAGTTATTAATCAGACAGCCATACCACAATGTTTTCTAGTGTCAAGACAACCACCACTGCTGACTCTAATGAATAAGAGAAGAGTTAGTTTTAAAGTAGGATGCACCTGTATGTGATAACTTTGGTTTCAGCATTCTGCTGCCTCAGTCTACCCAATTACCCTTTCCATTTGTCAATTTTTCCTTACCTTTCCTAATCTCAATCTGTTTCTGTGTTAGTTCATATGAACACTGCAAACACATGATTAAAAAAATTAATGAAAAAAATACAAATTTTGATATGAGATTGAGAAAAATTAGTGTATTTTTGAGAACTTCAGTTCTTAACTATGCACTAATTTAAAGAACATTATTATATTATTCTTGTATTATTATAATACCATTATAATAACATACAAACATTTTTAATTGTGGGGGACAAAAGAGATCTCCATAAATTTTATAAATACTTTGTGTTCTTCAGTATGGCTGACTGAAATAATTCTGGCTAGCTGGACAAAACTTTGCTAGCAAAAACAATTATCACAGATAGGATATATTACAAAAATACCAACACTTATTAGGAGAGAATTAGAAGAATTATCATTGAGAAACATCTGTCTGTCTGCCTTCAGCTAAACTAACAGGCTTGCTTTTCTCTTTGCAATTTTCCGATCAAAAAGTATTAAAATGTAAACATATCATGTAGAAAGGGTGAGAGTAAGCATCGGAGAACCAGTGCAAGAGAGAGACTGAGAATGCAACAGGGTCACGTAGAAAGAGTTGAGGTTATGTCTGAAACAAATGGGCTTGCCTAAACTTGAGAAAATGTTTTTAGCAATGTGTCATGGTTGCTTATAAACAGAAGATGTGGGCTATATGAATAGCTGAGGCCTGACCTAGGTGAATAAAACGGTGCGTTCTAGTCATGTTGCCACATTCCACTGACCTGGCCGAGAGCCTCTTACGATCTCGATCCTTTTCTGTACTTGTGATATATTTTTGTAGAGAATGGATAACATATCTCTTTGTATGGAGCTACTCTTTGAAACTTTATCTTTCCTTTGTCACAAACCCTTAGAAAAATGTGTCATTGAGATATGAAAATCTAATGTTGTGCTTGCAAGGTTCACACTATCAAAAAAAGTAGTAGTATCCTAGGAACTAGACTAAGAGCAGTAAAACAAGAGAGGAAATAGTGGCATATTCTGTCTGAAGAAACACTTGTAAAGGATGCACAAGGGATGCAAAAAGCACCACTTGGTATGCAACTGGGGACAGAATTTGAGAGCAGGGAAGCAATGTGACAAACTGATACAGTCAAAAGTGAGGTGAACCCCTTGATTCAATCCAGTGAAAACGTCAGTAAGGTCTGTTGCTTGAAAGATATGCCTGCAAGCCAGACTGGGGGAGAAATCACAGGTGCAGCTTGCCCCTGAACTGTCATAACAATAAATAAGGCTATCTGTCATGATCAAGCCATCTGGAGAAGTACTTTATACTGTCCTGCATAGATGCTACACATTTATCTAAGGTTACAAAAAATGCTTAATAGAACATATCGATTTGTTAGGAAATAGTTTGTGGTCCTATAATTAAAGGCAGTATCACAGTGACCATGCATGTAGAAATTATAGCATGAACATTGAGGGTATCTTGATACTATTGATTTATAAGTGTTTATACAAAATATTAAAAAAGAACAAATGACGGTTAAAGAAATGCTGTATCTAACAGCTGTGGCAGAGGCTTTTGGTGTAGTACTGAAAGTAGTGATCCAACCGTCACTGCTTGGATATTTTATTCCTTTTTTAGCAATTATTTAAAGCAGAGATCAGCTACATCCTCATACATGAGCAAGTCATATTTTAAAAAATAATAAGCTACTCTGCAGGTAGAAATTCACAAAAAATGCTCTGCCCATCCTCTCTTTTTTCTTGCTGTCAAGGTATATTATCAAGCTTTGTGATTAAGAGCATATATGTGAATCCAGCTGACCACAGGACCATCTGTGGGACAAAAACTAAACTAAAACTGAAAGAAAAAAGCCAGATTTACAAGTAGCCTTGCCCTACCCAGCCCCTTCTGCTGTAGAATGCAAAAGCTACACTAAAGGAGTCATTAAATCTATTTTTCTACTGCTATCTCTTTAAACCATCTTCAGTATAGTGCACCCTTGGCATGCTCCCTAATGTCATAATGGGAAAATAAACTACATTTATAATTTCTAGTCTGGAAGCAGACAGGTGGATCGAGATTTATTATGTACCATACTGACAGTCTACAGTGTGTGCAAGTGAAACCAGTAGTGGAATTAATTCCAGTTCCTTTTATTTTTCTTTATGACCTCTTTGCTGACAGCCGCAAAATCCTCATAACTTTGCATACGTAGAATATGAATGAACAGGACATACTTTGCTGCTATAAGAAAGATATGCCTGTTATCTGTTTTCCATATTAACTCTACCTCACTGCAAAAACCTTCTCTAGCAGCATTTTTATCTATAATCATAAGGTTACTGCATCCTCAACTATAAACTCAGAAAAGTGGCCCTTTCTATGCCTATCTCTTCTTTCTAGATAAAACACAGCATATTGAACACATTTTTCTCTAACAGCATCCTTTTGCAGGATGCAACACGTGGGGCTTAATAACATGACATCAGACATTCTTAGCCCGGCCTTTTTTGTTCTGCTTCACACAATAAACGTGACTCTTTCTCCTGCTAACCTTCTGTGGCTCTCACAAAGGAAAGAGCACCTTATTAAAGATTATTTTCTAACTAGCGGGCTCCAGACGAACAAGCCTTCACTACAAATAGAACACCTTCATAGAGAAATCCCACCTGAGAGTTAAGGATGCAATTTAACTGAGCAATGACATTAAACTGAAACAACCTGAACCAGGTTAAATTCTACTTGTTTCCTAGCTCTATAATCAAGGAGAAGGTTAAGCAAGGCCACTGCAGCTTTTCTGTATTACTATTTAGCACCCTTGAAACATTTACCTGCCCGTTGGAAGATTCCCTTAACAATAGTAAACCAGAAATGATTAATAAGTAATCAGTAATAACCCCATTTGGGTTGGTTAACTGATGTATCAAGGGGAGAAAAGACCTAATTAAAGTCACCTTTCTTCACCAACAAGTACAACTCAGTAATATCCTTTGAATCTTTCTAGATAATGAAAGAAAAAAAAATGGCTTTGCAAAGGAGCCACTTCCTGCAGTACAATTACATCTCTCTGGACTTTGGGGAAGATGCGAGCATCTTTTTCTCATACTCACCAGCTGATTTAACTTGCTGGAAGAGTGAACCTGCCCTAGGGGCTTTTTCCCAAGTTGCTTGCCGTAATTCATGGTTCCAATTCTTTCTCCATCCTTGGGAACATGTGACCATCTCCCTCTCTGTGCCCCATCCTTCCCTCAGGTATTCCCTTCTGTAATTCAAGTGGCATAGCCACAGGTCTGGGTAGTGGGATGACTGAAGACAGAGGCAAAACCATGTGAGAGCAGGGTACAAAAGTAATATTATAAATACTTTAGTACTGTGGTTGCATCAGGGCCTAACAACTGAGAATTGCAGAACTATGTTAGTATTAATATATAACTATAATGGGTGCTATAAAATCATGTTCAGCTGGGAGAAATTAATCTGGTTCTTGGCTATAGCACCTAGGAGAATTAAAAAAAAACAAACAAGCTCTTACTAATTCCTGTGGATTTTTAAACAACCTGATATATCACTAAGAAGGACTAGCTCATTATAAGACCTGTCTCACAGTTTGCAGAGTATGAACTATAACATCAAGACCATATGACAGAAAAATGATTAATTGCAATAAATTCATTTTCAAATCTGGAAAAAATATGTTTTGCTATTTTTTTAATGCATTCAAAGTTAGAAGAAGTTTGTGCTTATCTTTATCTGTTCACTGAATGGAGAACGTGAGAGAAAATTACATATTTTCATAATGAGGTGAGTTGTACATGGCATTTTTACTGCCAGCTGTTATGATTGGTCTAGAAAATGCTGATAAAATACACCTTGATTTTTTAAAAAAATATATTAGTTGACATATTTTACCAGAATTAAGTTTTCTTTTTCCACTATCACAGTTTTCTCTGCTCAAAGTGAATCCTGCAAGAACTTGAATATCTTGATACATGGCTTTCCAGCAGTAGTGTATCCTCCTTTGGCTGTAGAAGAACAACAGTTCTGTGGTTCAGTGAACCACAACATATTCCCTTCCTCCAGAAATAGCGAAACCTGAAACATTTGAGGAAAAATTGTTCCTACTCTCCTCTACTTTTGCACATTAATGCCTCCACGCTTGGTGGTAGTATTTCATTGGCCGTTCTGATGCAAACTAGTAACAATTTTAGCTTTTTTTTTTATTACTTGAATAGGCAGAATTATACTTTGTTTACTTATAGTTAATAAACATAGTCAGAGCCTGAAGTCAAAGTGGAACTTGTTAACTCTATTTGTTCGTAGCATCACTGCATAATAGATTTTTCTGAAGGGTTGGAAAAGCAGACAAAATTATCATCAACCTAACCTTGCAAAAGTCTTCATGCTGAATGTTTTTACAGTTGAATTTCAGTTGTCACCAGTCAAGTACCACACTTCTGGTTCAGAGGCCACCCCAGCTTTATGAGTCATGACTAAGGATCATATGACTATCATCTCTGCTGCAAATTAGTCATGTAGGCAGCAAATAGGTTTTAAAAAGTCAAGGTTTCTCTTCTATATGCTGTTTTTCATATTTTTCTCTGTGTCTAGACAATGTAGTAGAACATCTGGCTCATATTAAAGATTTAAAAAAGGGATCTGAATGATGGTAGTGAAATTACTCTTTTCGCCAAACAATGATATGCAGGAGTATCTGCTCCTTCTGATCATTGGAATCAAAATTTTCAACTATTTCCTCAGAAAATCAAGCTAAAAATAGTCTAAAAGGGTTTTCACTTTGACAAAAAATGAAGCAACTATGGAGTCCTTATACACCAGAAGAGTAATACCAAACAAAAGTAAATACATGTAACACACAGACTTCTATTTGTATCCATTAAAAGTGTAAAGTGATAATGAAAAAAGAAATAAAGAAAATCTATCTTTCTTACCCTTCAACCTATGGCTCACAGCAATCGTGATAAAATCTTTCAATGTGCATGACACTGTGTTTCTGCTTACCATACATAACTAATGACAGTGATATCCACATTAAAATTCCTTTTGCTAATACGAATAGGCTGGCTTGATTTCCACTTGCAAATATCTATGCATACATTTGTTATTACAGTTACTCTTATTCAGTCACTACCTAAGTCAACAGAATGATCTTCATCAAGACAGCTTGTATTTACCACACTTCATACACTTAAATCATATGTCACCCAATTAAGTAAAGTCCAAGGAAATTCTTGATTGATTCTGAAGTTAACCATATGGTTAGCTAGAAAGTCAGAAGAAAGTAAATTCATTATCAAAGTCACTTTCCTCTAATTATTATTAAATACAATTGTTTTAATGCTTTTTGCAATTTTCAGTTGGCTTAAAATGGCAATAGTAATTTACTGGTCACCATTTGTAATCTACCCAAAGTGTACCAACACATTGAGAAAGGGCACAAATCCCAAAATAGTTCAGAGAGATTCTTTTCTGACAGCTAGAGTGAAATAAAGCATGACTATGACACTGTGTCATCCTGTATCTTTCATGGAAGCTCTAAGAAGTGAAACCAAGCTGCTCCTTACTTGCTGCCCATTTCCACAGGAATGAATATAAGGGCAGGGAACAAAATAAACCTAAAATGTATCACAACTCACTTCTCTCCTTTGTAAGAAAAGGAAAAGCTCAAACCAAACTGAAATTAAATTCAAAGATTATTAAAGCTCTAAAATCAAACTCTCAGAAATGAGATAAAACTAGATTTTTCTTCCTTGGGCATATGCATTTCAATATATTCTTTATTTGCATGATCATATACTGTTTTTCTCGAGCTCCTCTGCCTCACTGAACAAGGAATGTGCTCTGGGCATGAATGAGGATCACCTAGTGAAGGAGGCTGTCACCTATTAGATCCTCCTCATATTTCTGGCAGAATTTGCAAAATGTGCGATAAGCAAGCAGATGTTCTCAGAAAGGCTTTTTAAAATTAATTAAAATATTGCTCTGTAGAACTGGATTCTGGCTCATTCTATTTTAAACTTTCTAGAGGATACTGCACATCCCCTAAATTGCACTTCTCATAGCTGAGACCAAATGACGTATACCCTCTTTTCTGGGCAACAGAGGAGACTTGAGATGTTGTAATCTATTTGAAGAAATGATGAATGTTCACAGCTTCAAACATTATCATGACTTGAACAGGAAGTTGTGTCACGAACACAGACAGAGCTATATGATGTTGAATTTCCTCCCAAGCAAGTGTCAGCATCTTAAACTGTGTACCCCAAACTAGTGGATGTTTTCTACCTTAGTCTCTATTCTTGATTCACAGTGAGGATTTCAGGCTCAGTCTTGTAATACTTAACTCCCCGGATTTCTGACTGTCACTGAAATTTGTAACCCCAGGCTAGGTGCTTAAAATTCTCTAATGAGTATTCTTATCAGAGTGGTAGGTAAAAGGGAAGCATCACCTTCTTGCTAGCTTGCATGCGGGTAGACAAATGCTTAACACTGAACTAGATCAGGACAGAGTCTAAGTTCTGCTAGCACAAAAGCCTGAGATAGATATTGAAATGTCAGGATCTTATGGGGCCAATTTCTTGTACAGTTCCACCAGGATCAGAGTAGGAAGACACATAACCACACAGGCACAAATTAAGGCACTGAGAAGACCTTATTCATAAAACCTTGGGCAACTGAGGAACTTTTAAGCACTGCAGTTTTTGGAGTAAGTTTAACGAATCTATGCTAAATTCCTCGTGAATCCAGCTCTCTGTTCCCTGACTCTCTTACCCAGCTCCATTCCTCTATGCCAGCTCCTGTGAAAAACAGGGATAATAACCTCCTACCCCACAGGTGGGTTTTGAAATAAAATTAAAAATAAGTTGTGACACTCATACAAGAGTGGTGAGTGCCACAGAAAAGCTCTGGCAGAAATTAATAACTATATTGAATGAAGACTTGGAACTGTGCACAGTAAAAAAATGCCTTGGGCCACTCTTTGTACCAGGATGATCCAAAAAAATATCTAAAAGCTGTTCAGTCACCCCAGCCTGCTCCTGTGGACTGAATAAGGAAGGATTTGTGAAAAATAGTAAGGAATCATGTAGCTAAAGACTGTAGCATATGATATGTAGAAAGCATCTAATTAAAACTTACATGGGCAAACTTAATTCTAGTATTTCTAACTCCTGACCATTCGATTTTGGAACTTTAATGTTATTTTAGTGGATATTTTTATCTGGTAAGATAGATCACCTTTTTTTGAAAATAAACAGGACTTTACCAGGTGATCTATTTTTATAGGAACATTACAGGAAAGGGAGAAACTAAAGAAACAGTTTAGCAAAGAACTTAAGGTATCTTTAACCTCATGGGCAATGACTTTTTTTTCACGGGACTTCTCACTAGAATAACTCAAATTTATGTGTATATTTAAGCAGCCTAATAAATAACCGAAGCCTGAAGAGAGCTGTTCCCTAGTGCACTGTTTTTTTCTAGTGCCACTCATACTGAGAGAAGGCAAGAGATGCAAGTAGAAGGAGGAAATAAAAAGAGAGATTATTCATGTTTTGCTGTGTACTTAAACAAGCAAAGAAAACTCTTGGATCAAAAAGATAAAACTTGGAAATAATCAGTATATTGAAACAACCTTTTGGAATGCAAGCAGTGGAACACAAGATGACAACCAAATAGATGCGCCTTAAAAATGATTTTATAATTAAATATATAGTTTCAGAAGAATAAGTAATATTTACTACACCTGTATTTCAGGGGTTGGATCTAAATGCAGGTACATTTACATTCCAAATACAAATAAGAAAACATATTACAAAAGATTTGCAAATACTTTCTGCAATACTATCCACACGTCAGAACTATGTGAATCAGGGACATAGAGAAACTGCCAGTTTCATTTTTGGCTCAGAATTCCCTTGATTTTGAGGATATAAATTTGGAGAGACACTCTCCATTTCTGTATAAAATTAGGCTATATAAAGAAATGTTTTATTACTGGTTGCTCCCCTTCTTAACAAAATAATGACTTGTATTTTGTAGATGATAATGAAAAAGAGGGACAGAATGCAAATGACATGTATGGAAACTTAGCAATTGGATAAAACAGTAATAACATTCCTTCTTGCTTGGAGTAATTTGAATTGAGGCTTTGTGCTTTTCTTTTTTTAATCAAAAAGCTGTAATGTCAGGAGAAGCATGAGATTTTTTTCAAAAATGTTTCTCTTGGTTTACCTGATCTTTTTGCTTAATATAATACTTAGTCCTTCCTTTCTGAGACTCTAATTCGGACATTCAATGCTTTTCTTGTACCTGTTTATACAAAACAGAATTTTGCCCAGGATGTAGTTTGTCTGTAATAGCACTCGGAGTTCTGCTGTGACTACCAAGGGAGCTGAAGGCTATCTGTATCTTGCAGAGCTTCCTTCTACCTATTCAGTGTAGAAATTTGAGGATTTGTATGTTTTGAAAATACTATGTACATTTATGATGTTACATGTTAATTAACAGAGAAACATTCAGTTTTCTTTGAAAGAAAAAATAATGACATATTGGAAGGACCTAAACCTAACAAAATAAAGCCAAATGTGCAGAAATAAACAGCATAAAACATGCATAAAATAGGAATGAATGTAACAAAGAACCAATCTTGTTAACTGCTGTTTGCTTATCCTAAGCAGCCCCGTGCTTCCAGCATGTAGCCCATAGCAGGTACTGTGGGGACGTTCACTATTTCAGATGTAACAGTGGACAGAGGTATGTTTTGTGTCTGACAGACATACTGTGCTTTCCCTGGTTGCCGTTTGGATTGCATAGCATAATCCTTAGTGTATAATCAGCTAGCAGAAGTTTAGGGTGGAATCACAACTCATTTTTAGCTGTTTTCATTCACTCTGGATACAACGCTGTACATACTCCTGTAGGTTCTAGCTCTCCAATTAAAGCTACACAAGAGGAAAGGAAAGAGAAATCCCTGATCCTTCCTATCCTCTGTGAAGCTGAATAAGAGCAAACAAAAAATTCATATTTTAAAATCATTTATATCTTTGAGAACTGGCACTACTGCTGTACCAGTCAAACACACACAGGCTTTTACTTAGCATAGTTCAAACCCATTATATGTCAGATCCCGCTTTGGGCTGCTATGCTTATAGAGTTTTACAGCATCTGTGTTTGATACCACTAAAGAAAACAAGATGTTACACTGATGTGAGATTTATTTGGTGGATAAAGTTTTTACATTTTATTTTTAAAAGGGCATAATAATTTAGTACTTCTGAACAAACCTCATAACTGGGCTACAAACAAATGAAGAAATCAGAGTTTTGTCAGGGCTTCTTTCTTGCTCTGCACACCAACAGGTTGTCAGGGCCGTGATGAATACATGTCATCTTGCTCTTCCAAAGAAGCATAGTTCAAAGCACATTGGGCAGTGCTGCTAATATTCAAGACTCACTCTGCAGACTAATTTTTATATTGACTATTTTAATTGCTGAGATGAACTCAGGAGGCCACTTGCTGCCATTTGATTAAGGACAATCATGTATGTCAGGCTTGACTTTTGATAATATGCAATTTGTAAATGAATCAATCTAATTTATCACAGACCAGATTTATTTATCAAAATACCATTTTGATAGCTGTTACGCATTCGCTTCTTTAAGTACTTTAAGTTAGTTTTGCAAGAGTGCCTACTTTCATATTGTCCATCTACATTTTAAGCTTTTTTTAACTCCTATCCACAGTAATAGAGTCTGTCCTACAAAGGTAGCTAAGGTGATACTATTCTTGTCTTTTTTAATTATCAGAGGTCTTTTAAGTTGTACTGAGAAAGACTACAAGGATATTCAGTGCAGAATGTTACAAGACAGAAAGGTACAGAATCAAAGACTTGCCTGCAGGCACCAAGGCCCCTTGTTATAGCATTTCTTTTTTCTTGCACAATTAGAATGCTTGTTTGAGCCTGATAAGATTTCAGTGCATATGGCATTTATTTCTATTTCATATTTATATCCTGTGACAGCACTATTCATACGGAATGCACAGGGCTAATTTACTCCTGTCCTAATATGAGTATGTTGGTTGATGTCTCTTGTGATAAACTGTTGTGCATTAATATTCTTTCCCCTGCATGAGGTTATGATTATATCAATGAGAGAGGACATTGCTAGGATCTTTAGACATAGTAAACATTTTCTTTAAGCATCCTCTGAGAAAAAAAATATTAAGTGGAAAGGGATGAGAAGCGTAAAGCTTAAAGAAAATGTTGAATATATTCGGTTGAAGTATAAAGTCTTTGACCTTCTATAAAGCACTATTTCAGCATATAATAAAATGGAAAAGCAGAAAACTTTGTTCTTCATACAGTAGTTTCCAGTTATCTGAAAATACATGTTCTAGTAGCATGTTATAGAAAAAATAAAATAAACAGTAAAGACCTCTGTAGTAGACCTCTGTAAAGGTCAAAAGAATTTTATCAAGGTAAAGGAGAAGGGAAACAAAAGAAGCTGTACATTGCTAGTATGTTGTGCCATTATCTGTGGCAGGTCTTTAATTGTTGTAGACAAGCTGACAGAAACTCTATTATCATTTGTCTGTAATATTTATATAGCAGAGTCATTAGGGCTCTTGAGCTTGATAAAAAATAATCTCATTATGAATTCTCAATTTTCAGGCAGAAACCATATCCTAAAGCAATATTTTGACCTAAGTCTGTGATGCATAAGTGAATTAAATCTACCTAAAAGAATTACCGGGAAATCCTTCAGGACAGGAAACACTAGGGTAATGTAGAACAAGCTATGATGAATTTACCCAGGTTTCTCTTCTCTGTGTGCAGGAGTTGTAATAGAAGAAGGTGGGTTTTCTTCTCTTTTGATGATATAGTGGCTCAAAAAACAATTACAAGTAGAAAAAGTTAAAGTAACTTGGCATTGTTACATTCTGGTAGTTGCCCAAAATTCTGTTCCATTTCCAGAATTATGTAATATTCTAAAAGCTGAGGAGACATAGGTAATGATTTTGAGGCAGATGGGCCTACAAATTTTAGAAATGTGTAGTGGAAACAATACGTGAAGACTAGAGTATGTCTAATAAATTCCAAATTCCACTGTCCTTTTTGGGCAACGATTCTGCACAGCTTTGGGGGGAAAACAAACTCCTGGAAAACAGATTCCACTCTGGAACAAGACAGAAATATGAGCACAAGTGAACTGAAAAATCTGGGAAAAAGTTTGAAGGAAGCACAAACTAAGAAGTGGTAGCTACCCCTGTGGATTTCAGAGAAAGAATATAGCAGCTATGTAGGCTAAGTATAGAAGTTTGCCTGCTTTGAAGACAGGTAATCTTTATCACCTAAGCGAAGAATCTGAAAGCAATGCATCTGAATGTTCCAAAGTTTCCTGAGCTGTCTCTCTACATATTTTTACAAGGAAGGCTAGGATAGGCTCTTTGTGATCCAGCGCAAGCTGTTACCACAAACCATTGAAATAATAAAACCCACTTTAAAATCTACAGTTTGTAGACATAAAGAATAGTTTTCTACTGTAACATATTTGCATATATACTTACTTCTTAGATCATTCTTGTGTTTCTAAAATGTGGTCTGGCAAGATATCCAACAAAATAATTATAAGAATGCTGGTGCTTGCATAAATTCCCACTTATTTAGAAGTCAGCAGGTAAACTCCACATTCAAATTTACACATTCCTGAACATATAATGAGTGTTGAGGGATCAGAATCAAATCAAAGCTCTAAGTCGCAGTATCAGAACTGGCTAAACAAGCCTAGTCTGTTTATCCACCTAAAGTTAGGAAGAATATGTGTTAATAATCCAAAACTGAAAGAAACATTACAGAAAACAGATTTTGTTTTGGAGAAAAGAAAATTTTACATAATATTATATTGTTTCCTGATGGAAAGCTACTTACTGTATAATTTTGATGTCTATACAGAGTGGCTTTATACTTTTGCAGTTGTCTTTTTAATAAGCTTTAAATGAATAATACATACTTTGCCATTACAGTATGATGAAAGCTCCCTAAATCATAACTGCCCATAGAGAAACCTGGAAGAAAAACTAGATATGCAAGTTCTGTTTTATTTACAGTGTAATTAAAGTCATTATTGTACTTGGTACAGTAGTATAACTTCTACAATTTCATAGCTGAAGTGAGATCTTGGATAAATAAGGGCTATCCAATGAATTCCCTGGATACATTATTTATTTTTACAAGCTTTTGATGACCTTATAATTCATAAGAGAAACAAAACCACAAATGAGTTTACAAAGGACATCAATAAATAGTGTAAATAAATAATGTATCCAGGTACAGGCTCAGTAGATATTTGTTTATTATACAGTAGAGGTTTTAATAATACTAATGCATGTTTCTACACATATACAAAATCACTTACATTTTAAAATACTAGTTTTACACAGATCTATGTCTTTGTTTCTATTTTTCTTTTTGTTAATCAAATAGACAACTTCCCCCTTGATGCTCTTCATTGCATGTACTTTTCTCATAGAAGTAATTTTCACCTTTTATTGGCTTCTTCTAAAATGACAATGTCTCTGGAACTAACACATACGTTCTTTTTTTTCAAGTAATTAAACATGTCCTTAACATGAAACATATCCCCATATGATTGCAGTGAAATGACTCATATTTTTAGAGATAAGCAAATGTACCAAGGCTTTCAGTGTCTGACTATAATTTACAGAGCACTTGCCATTAAAAGTTCATGATTCTAACAGTTATCGAACTCAAATAAATGAAAGGTTGTAGTGTTCCCCTAGCTCTAGGGAAAGCTGCAATAATACAGCTGATACAGAACTATGGGCTGTCAGTATATTTTACCTTTAAAATGAAGGCCATAATACTCCAACAAGCTTAAAATTCCACCTGGCAAATGCAAAAAATGAGGGCCTTTTACATAGGAACTTGTGTAGTATTCAGCTGAATTCTCCTAAAAAGGAAGATACTACTGTTCTTTGCATAGCAGAGAGGGCAACAAAAATGTAGATGAAGAGAAAAAAGAGCAGTCTTTCTTCGGTGTCCTTATGGAGATACTTATTCTCTTTGCTAGCTATTACATTAAAATTTTGATGCTTAACTGAGTATTTGTTAAAATCTTTAATTGCAGCACCTCATAGGAATAGAAAGAGAATATTTTGTATACTGTTCCCCTTTAAAAAAAATGTAGTTATTAAGATTTGATAGAAAAAAAGCTTATTTTTCCTAGAAAATAAATAGCCTAGAAAATCTAGATGAGCATAACTGTTCTTATTTTAACAGTTACTATTTAACAGTCAAAAAAGTGATTTTTGACGTTGAATTGCTAAAGCAAAAAAACATGAGAACATATTAACCTTGAAATACAATTTTTTGTCTACAATTGTTATCAACACTGTGGTCATTGCTTCCTCCTTTGGGCTACATTTTTAAAATTTCCCACTTGGAGGAAAGCAAATTGAATTTTTATTCAAAATGTATTCAAACACAGAAGACTAGGTAGAAACTGGATTGGCTTCTTTGGTTTCTTTCCTCAAGCCTAACCTACAAAGGCTGTAGTCCAAAGGTTTATCTTGCAGACGCTCCAACATTCAGTGCAAAATGACGTTATCTTTTTTAAAGGAATGCCAAAAAGTCTTTAATGTTTGAAGATGAGTTTTGATTTGATCCTGTTCCTTACAAATCTTAACTAACTCATTTTTAGTCTTTGTCTCATTCTTTTACATTTACCAATTGTCAGCTTAAGTACAACAAGCAAGATTATATCAGGGTATCTATTGGCTATTTCTCTCTTTCAGGACCATGAGCCCAAGATACAGTTACAGCAGTGCAGTCAGTAAAATCAAACCTAGGATTTCAGTTGTGTTTCAAAGGGTTCCTGAGTGGCAGCTTTGACACTACTATACTATCAATAAGTGCATTCAACACTTTGTTTCATTTTATGAAAGCGTCAAGCTGTTTCTGATGAAGATTTTCCTTCTGGTATTATGCTTTTTGAGAAAGATCTGAGATTTACCTCATCAAGACAGAAGGATAACCAAACTCCCATGCAAACAAATAGTTCCCACAGAAGAACCTGAATCACACAGTATGAAAGCTTAAAAATTTAAAGAGTTATTTAATAAATCCTGAAGATGTGAATAAAACTTCCAAGTATCTCTACCCTATTTAAATATCCACCTGGACATGTAGTATAATTGCCTATCCTGAAAACGCAAGTTGGTTCCATGCATCCCAACCTTCCTGTAAAGCATTAAAACTATGCCATGTATTTTCTGGCTGAGCACATATTTAACACTTTGGCATCCTCCAAAAACCTTGTGTATAATCTCCTCTCATGTGCATTTTCCACTTTCCCTAAATCTTAGATTTCTCTGTCTTTTAAAAATATTCCTTCTTCACTCCCTCAGATAAAAATCACCTTTGTGGTGAAGGACCAAGACAGAATCCATGTATCCTAGAAAAACTGGCCTGAAGTGTCACTCATATTACATAGGCAGGCCTCATAATTTTTTTCATACTACCCACTCTTGCACTCTCACCTAAAATTTCATCTGTATCACTACAAGCTTTAAATATCGTTTAAAGATTTTTTACTATATACCCTCAAACTTTGCTTTACTACAGTGACATCAATATGCAAGATTACATATTAGCATTAGCTCAAGAGTGTGAAGAATGAAATAAAACTTTCTCACTGATAACTGTACCTTTGAAGGAAAAAAATCACTGCAAAAATTCATTACAATGATTCTTTATAATATTATGTCTTATATAAGAATGGTCATTCCAAGGAGGATTGATGGCCCATTTATCATGTACTCTGCTTCCTAAAGTGGCTTCCCACAGAAGAGTGCATGAGCAGGGCAAGCACACAGCAACACTATTCTATAATATGCTCTCAGCCTTCAGCAGTTTATAACTCACGGACTTTCCAGTCAAAAGTGACTTTATTGTATCGAATAATTGTTGATAGACTATTCTTTCTCAAAATTTCCCAGCTGGTTTTTGAACCGTATAAAATTACATGTAGAACTGTATGCATGTATATAGATACAGACATATAAACTGCAAATAGTTTACTGGACTGGGCTGATGTGAGCAGTCCTCACTCAAATAAACATGTTAATTTAGGTTAAGATGTCTTGTGTTAGCCTTACGAATTGAATTCTGTAAGTCATTTATGAAGGAAAGGACCTTCTAATAGGCATCTCTCCTTAAGTTTTCCACATATTGTGAAGTAAAAAGCAATAAATGAGTGACAAAAGTACTCCGTCAACTATTTCCTTGCTGCCTGTTCAGTTTTTTAACCTAGACTAATTCTGAATAGCAGCTGAGAGCTGCCGAATATCTTCAAAGCAAAATATGTAAAAGCAAATGAACAAACAAAAATCCAAACTCTCCAAACTCTTCCCACCCTTCTCCTTTGTACTACATAATTAACTGGATTCTAGATTTTCTTTGATGTAATTCCTCTTAGAAATATGGCATAATTCTATTTAGTCACCTGTGCTGATTGACTATAAGTTGAAAACTGAAGCAGTTCATGAACAATACAAAAACTGTTCCATGCTACAGAAGGTAAACTCCAACTCCCCCCCCCCCCCCAAATAAAAGCAAAGAACAAACCCTTTGAATAATACTGAATTTACCAATTGTAGGAGTAGCCAAGAGACATATACTACAAACTACTTAAGAGTCTATTCTTAGTCTTTAGATAGCACTACCTTTCTTATTAAGGGGCAGAGGGAAATGTTGGCAGCGAATATTCTACTAGCAGATGGTACTAAAGTTGGAATTAAATGGTATCACATTAATGGTATCACATTTGGATACCATTCAAAAATGAATGCTTTCATACAAGAAATGACTAAGTAAGACAGGACTTTTCAGGCTGGAAAAGAGACGACTGAGTGGGAATGTGATAGAAGTTCATGGGCATGGATAAAGATTAATTCTTCAGTTTCTTTTCTGATAAAAATAAACTCAAAGGCATCAAATGAAGGTAGCAGGCATCATGTTCAACAGTTAAAATTAATATGGAGGGAGGTGAGGATTGCTAAATACAAAGAAGACATCTCGGCTCAGGAAGTCTGGAGATACTTAAATTTTGTCATGATCCAATGCTAGAAAAAGGATGGAGTTTTCAGAAAACAGGGCACTTAAGGAATGTCAGCAAAATCACCTCAACTGAAAAATACTGTCGGCATGCTTAGAAATGCCAGATTGAGTGAACCATGTTCTGCATAGCTCTAGAGAGCTCTTTTTATGCTTACTAATGTCAAGCTTTATTTTTGCGGTATAGCTCTATGATTTTAGATCTGTGCAACTCTATTGCTGATTCTAATTGCTCAGATTAAATCAGAGTCAAGTCAAAAGTGGAATGTACCTGGGGAAAGTATGGTTTTGTACTATTATTTTCCATTTGCAATGCAAATGATTACACTGTACATGCTGACCCTATTTATCTTTAAATAAAGACTTTCATAATCGTTCGTTCATTATATAAGTTCTTCGTGGATGTTAAGTATTCATTTTTTCTATGCCACTCAATACATGTTCTTCAAGTTTAGTCCACGTTTTTGCATTCACTATAATTTGCTTTATCTGAATTATTCCATAATACTTTTACCTTCAATAATCAAGAACTGACTAAACTTACATTGCAACATATATATAAAAATAAGAAGCCTGAGAATAATTATAATGCTTTTCTGTCTTATTTCAAATGAAATGTCGGTACTCTCAGTCATCCTTGAAAGCAGCTTTTTGAAAATGTAGTTCTGCTGTAAGTTCTTAGATGTTACACATTTGAAATATGCTTTATCATTAGGCTTGGGTCCTGAATTTTGCTCAACTTCGCGCTATTTTTTTCCTCTAAGTCACATGTTAAACCTATCTGAAAAATCCATGTATAAAAACATGTTTGTCGTTACCAGCTGTTCTGCAATACAGATGACGGAGCTAAAACATCCACACTAAAACTATAGTTCACTTTGCTGTTGTCTTTAATGTTCTGAAGAGGCAGCTCAGTAAGATTAAGATTTTTCACAAATATAGGAAGGCAATTCCATTTAGTCAGTAGCAATCAAATTCTGCCTTTTGCTGAGGAACACCTGAGCAAATCTCACTAAAATTCTGGTGGCCGCATATTGATGGCAAAAGAGAATTTGGGCACTTTTTGATTAAAATTGCACCTTTGGATGACAGGACAAATGTGTAAACATCTATTTCCACGGAATTACACTGGTATGTTTCTAAAACTCAGGTCATGTTTCAGTGAGGTTTAAAAGGTGCAGATGGAAATCAAGATAAATTCATTCTAGAAATTTCATATGGGAAAGAAGAGCCACTCACACAGGTTCTGAGATAAAGGAAAATGGGTAAATTCTTTGTGAACTATGTTCTTAATGAAATATTTATTCAATATCATCATAAACAAACTCACACAGGAACGCATTCCTACCACACATGCAAGTATGTCAGTGCACTCCACTGTGACCTATGGCAATGTTGCAGCGGCTTAACATTATGAAAACTGATTTATTTCAGGATCAGACAATTTATATAGAATCTAACCTTGCTATGCAGGTAAAAATACTTGCCCTCGGCTATTACTTAGCCCGACCACAGGGCTTTCTGGAAACAGCAAAAGCATTATAAGTGTCAGCTCATGGCTAAATCAATGTTTATGCATGATGTACCTTTGAATAGCAAACACTTGCTGCCTGCGAGCTAAACAATGTTTTTATCTGTTTGCCTATTTCTGGTCCTTCAACCACAGCACAGGGTGTTGCAAATCGCATTTAGTAACAATTATGTGCTGGAATTTCATGAAGAGAAAAGTAGCATGATTAATGAAAAGTGACACACGGAGATTACTTTGCTCTGCTAGCCTCCTTGGTGAACGGGTGACTCTTTTGAACTGAAGCCTGACCTTTGTTACTTTTAACGAGGTCAACGTGAATGCTAAATGCTTGAAAGACTAGCTACTACAAATGTTCCAGTAGTACTTAATGATGCTGCCACTAATGAACTGCAGGTAGCCAATTAAATATAATGATACAGTTTTCACCTTTGAAATAAAGGTTGAATAAAAAACAAAAGATGACATGTTTCCTGTCAAGGTGTTTAGAATACAACCTCAAAACTCCTACAAGAGCATATTTCCCTCATACACAGGTAATTAGGATTTAAATTTGGATAAACCGCACTGTCCAGCTTTGAAGGAACTGTGTACCCAGCTCACCACCAAATTGTTGCTCAGTAGCTGTAAGGTTTACATCTCGTTTTCTTTCCTGATCAGCAGAGTGGCTCAACGTCCTGCACTTTGCTGTTAAGGTGGGCGATGTTTTTATAAGCCTTGAAGTTCTTAAAGTAATTTCATTGCCACAGAACTAGCAACAGACTGCTTGTAGCGAAGCAGTGTAAATGTGAAGTAAAACTCACAGTAGATATCTGTGGAATAAAATGACTAGCAGCGTTAAATATACTCTCTGTACTGACTCTCATTAGCTGCCCATTAGCGTAGGTAAATGTGACCGAATAAAACTGGGAAGTTTGAAATCACACCTTGAAGTTACAGATGACTAAAAACCAAGCAACCCTGAGACAAGAGGACAAATAAAACAAGCACTTTCAGGATTATTTGTTCATAATTGTTTTCACACCTGTTAATACATTTTTGTTCCTGGTGGGAACTAATCATATTTGTTCACTTCATCAGGCAGAGATTTCAGTGTTTTCATTGAGATTCCATCACCTTTTTCATAAATGGAAAAGGTTTGCCTTTATTAAATGTAAAACTCTGTCAAGAAATAACACTGCAAATGGAAGAATGCAAAGTATGTGAGTGACTATTTCCAACAGAACACTGTTTATGATATAAATGCATATATATTTATGAGTTTCTTCTACCAGAATCCATTTAAACATATGCAGTATACTATGATTTCAGTGAAGTTCATTACATTGTGCAGCACACCCAGGACAAAACGAGGACAAAAGAGTATGTCCAACAAAACTCCCTGAAATGTAGAAAACCACATTCCTTATTTGTACTGTACCCTCATGATTTCTCTGTCTTTTGCAAAGACCAATAACCCCGCCACTGTCCATAATGTCTCCACAACTTACCAGGATGTGAGAGTGGGGTAGTACAGTTTCCTAGCCAAAAACATGTACAGCAACACTAACTAAGTAGCATATGTGAAAGGCAAAGAAGTGAACTGTCACCTAGTACCGATCCCCCCCATACAGATATGAAGAATTTGTTTCCATTAATTTGAAGGGTAAGAGACGGACCCATTCAGTAGAAAAAACCCTGTATTTATCCCACAGTCTTATTCGGTAAAACCTGCTCCTCTCTGCTTCCGGTAGCAGAGGAAAGCCCTAAGAGTACGGGCAGTGGTTTGCAGGCAGGAAGGCCACACTGCAGAAGTTCATAATTACCGTTCTCTTTCACACTAGAAAACAATTTCAGACTTTGAACACGCTATTTCCAGTGTTTGCTCTGCATCCACAACCCTCCGAAGGTCAGGCATAGCAAATCACTCACAACGTGCAGTTATAATCAGAGAACATTAATAAGTACACAGAAGTTCATATTCCATTAGCAATATCACCTCTACTGTGTAATATTTGCTGTTCATATGGCAGATATAGCAAGACCATATTACACAGTGCTAAGCAGAGCAAGAAAGCAAACAGAATTAGAAACACTACACACAGAAAGAGAGCTAAATTAGTTTTTTTTGTGAGATTTCGAAACCAGCCTGTCAAATGATAGAATTACACTTTGTGTAAAAACTTTTGTATCTTTTTATCTTTTATGTCTTTTTAAAATCTAAGCACTAACATTACTGTAAATGACAATAAATATTTTCTATTATCGTGTGAAAAGTAAAATGGTTATTTGGGACTTTTACACAATAAAGATTAAGCAGCAATATAGAAGATTTATTGTAAATGATTGTAAAATGTCTTTTATGTCCCAAATGCAGCCACTAGCACAGAACTGCTACATGAGGTTCTAATCATTTGCCTTTCTAGAGGCCTCCAACAATTTATTCAAGTTGCAGGGAAAGATTTGTTCTCTGAATTGTAATTCAAATGGACAGAAGCAGCTTTGGGGCTCTTATGGAAGCCCTTTATGTTCAGACTGTGCCTAAAATTAAAATTAAGAATAAGCATCTAAATATCTGTTAAGGAGTTCAAGCTCTCTGACTTTTAAACTGCAGCTTCTGAATATATATCTAAGCTACCTACCTGTTTTTTAGTCATTTAGGTCATGTTTTTATTTAATTGGAAATAAAGGCACAACACATCCATGCTTTACTTCATATTTCCATGTTTATCAGCATTTTGTACTACACAGGTAAAATTATTCAAAATCTCTTTCCTTCCACACCTAATAATAAAAAATACCAGATTACTTGAAGTACCAATGGACGGATATCAAGGGCACACATTATTTATTATACTTGGCTGTTCCCTTAACTAATAACAACCACCAACTTTAAGTAAAAACTGAACATGGGCAATTTAATCCCAAATATGCCTCTTCTAAAGTACATGAATATTTGAAAGTAAATTATAATGGAAACAGCCTTGGAACTTTAACATTATTGACTGCTGCTGAAAGTCTATTAAGATATCTTTTTTGCATACTGAACTGCTAGTTTTTATTATAGATCACAGTTTTCTATTCTAACTAAGTATAATAAACACTTATTCAACAATTACTCTTTTTTGGAGGACTGCTTGAATACTTTCATTTGAGAAATTTTTACATTGTTGATTATAACTGTGATATCTTACCTCTTAATACATTTAACAATTTGCACATAATGGTTCCAAAGGAACTTGTAAACGACAGTAAATCATAAAATTCATTTTGCTTTGCATCAGTTCATTCATCCATGCTCCAACTAATCACCTCATTTCAAAATTCAATAAGCCTAAATACCTAGATTTATGATGCTTTGTCAAAATTAACAAGGGAATATCAACAATGTGGAATTAGAAGTCTATTTCAACTTAAAGACAAGCACCTAGTTGAAAACAATTAAAAAGACTCTGCAGCAATAATTATATCCATAGTGTTAGCAAATAAAATAAATTAAAACTGATTTTATTTCTGCTTTGGGAGATTGCAGGAAACACTAAAAAGCTTTAATTTAGTCACTTAAAAGAATGAAGTTGAAGTAAAACTTCAAAGAGAATGAATTGAGCTTAGAGTGCTAAGTATTTTTAATTGTACACAAAATGTTCACGTAGGTGTATTTTTAAAAGCACACTGTTCCGACGTATTTTTCTACAGCTACAATGGATCTGAAGACTTTTATATTGACAGAAAACTTTTCAGTGCTAAATAATATACTGCAGAATTATATTTAAGAGGAAGTAGAATTATGCGTACTATTATATCAGTATGGAAAAATAAAAGTTCAACTAGTATTTTTAAAAGATTGTAAATGCATTTAAGAAACACATTGTGTTTATTTGGACTCAACATAAGTTTAGAAATCATTGTTTTTAAACGAATTGACTGCTGCATAAATACTGATATATTTTTAAGCCACAACTCAAGGCACACTGTTAAGTTAGTTACAAACTGTACAAGTTCTGGAGATTTGCATTCATGCTCAGCTTTAAAAAGGAGCTTTAATTTTATTTGGGGACAAAATTGTGACAAATCCAAGTATTTTCTTGCGTAAATTGGCATCTAATTTTCAGATTACATCTAGCATGTACCAAGTCTATAAGCAAAACTGCATGCAAAAGTAAGAAAACGTGCAGTTAGGAGCATACAGCTTTTATGTTAAGTATGAACATGTGATATGATTGCTTTTGAAAGGTTTTAAAAAGCACCAGATTGTTACAATTACAAAAAGGTCTACAGTCCTCTGTTGCCTCTTAATTAAGTTCTTAGAAGTAATCAGATGCAAAGCAACAACTGGTAAAAAAAGACTATGCCATGCTGAATAATTTTATCATTTATTCCTATAACTGTCAATCCAGAAAAGGCTGTTTTTTACTATAGCACATAAATCGCAGGTTATAGTACCTTTTTCAGTGATTCATGTTAGCACTGTTCAATGATTTACTAATAAATTATTTCCTTTCTCTTCCAGAGATATTTTGACTTCCTTTTTCTGATTAATCTCTCTGAATCTGAATGAGCAATGTTCTTTAGATGAGTGTAAGAATTTTGCTGAACGTACATCCGTATAGCCAGCTATACTCATACATATTATCTAAATATTCTTAGGAATACACTCAGTAGTTTAAAACCTTGCATACAGCTCAGTTACATCTTTCTGCTTCCCTTATTGAATATATGCTTTTTTTCTAATGAGCCATAAACAATACCATTTTTCCCTAATATCCTGTTCTATCTCCATTTAACCAACAGTATCCTAACCTGAGTTTTTTACCTTCTGTATATAAAGAACAGATACATCAAAGTGCTTTAATGGGACCCGTCGAATAGTCTGACGCTGCATTTGAGAATACCTGTGAAAATATCTCCGAGTGTAATGTGCTAGCATTAATCTCCAGATTTTAGATTATGACAAAAGATGACAGTTTTATCAGGGCTTATATCAAGTTCTTGTACATCACATCAAGATTCCAGTCTTGCTGTCCCAGTGCACACATTTGAGAAAATACCAGAATTTGTAGTTATGTTAGGTATTTTCATAATAAAGGTTTTCCCTATGCTCATATTAATATGCTCTCTAGTTAATGATATCAATCACTGTAAAATCAGCACTCTTGGAATAATTTAAACTAATTTATTAGAATAGATATGCTAACATACAGGTTGGTAGCTATACATATGCACACAGATGCAAAACATGGAGGCAGCTTCTCGATGCATAATGGTATTTTTAAAATTGAAGCTCCAGCCCTGTGTTTGGAAGGAAAAAATACACAGTCTGATCTTTGTGATAGTTCTTAATGATAAAAATTATGATCCAAATCCTTTGATTGAATGGGGTGAAAAATGGTATTTGGGCAATGGAAATATTTAAATGACTCTTAAATAATGCTAAATCAGCTCCAAGGGACAATAGCATCCTTCACATGCCTTAATCTCAAAATTCAAATCAGAGCCAAAAGCAGTTTCTTAAAGTATACCCAAAAACACTTCTGTATTAAAGTTACATCTTTTGCTCAACCAATCTACTCTGCCAATCTGTTCAGGAATCTCTATAAATACTACTTAAAACATTTAATATTTTAAAAATTCTGCAGGGCATTTTTTCTTACAAAGAATGCAACTGCTGTGCAATCATCAAGAGATGGTAAATCTGGAACTCTTTTCATGTTTTTACATGAACCTTTCAGGCCATTCTCTGAAAAAACCTGATAGGAAGAACACTGGGAAAAAAAAACATTTTTCCATGCCTTTGTTTAGGCCCCAACAGAGTATCAGATGCAAAATATACAGGACTCTAACCATTTTCAAGTTAAACACCTGGCTATATGTTAAATCACAACCTTTTTGCTTCGCAAAATTTTGCTTCCACCTCAGGCAAATTTCAGATTCTAAGCATAAGGTTAAGATGTTTTAAAACTTGAAAATGAATGCAATTAAGAAATGGCTAGCAACATAAACAACGTGTGCCCAGAATAGGAGTGTTCTTATCTCTCACTGTGCAAAGGCAGCTTGACCTACCACACAGCTGGACATACACAACTATAAGGCACATCACTGAGCCATTGATGGAGAGAAGCCAAGGAGGATTCAGTGCTGTGAAAAGGAGAAGTGGCTTGGAAACAGAAATGATAATCCTTGTTTTTCAAAAACTGTCCAGCAACTTTGTTCTCCTGTGATCTCCCACTCAGTGGCTGATGACATGCTTTTAAATCCCGGGTGCTGCAGTTTCTCCTGACTGCACACATGCACACATTGTCATAGGTCCCTCCTTCAGAAAAAGAAGTGTTATCCCATTGTCCATTTTACAACAGGAAATGTTGAAGTCAAGATGCTCAGTGGACCAGGGTGACATTTATGGGTCAAGATGCACATTCAAATGCAAGCTGATTTTCACAGCAGGGATGTGAGACACAATGACACCTATAAGCAAACCCCTAAGCACTGGTTCTGAACAAGGGTGTTTTTTTTGTCCCCCCCCCCCCCCCCCCACACACACACAGGATACAGCGATACAGCATATCAGTTGGTTTCTCTCAGAAGAAATAACTTCACTTTGGGCAATTTCAGTTATGTGAAAAGGGGAGAAGAAGGTTTGGGATTTCTATCATCCACTTGAAAAAAAAAATCATGAAATTTTACTTGTATGAGGCAAGCTGCACAGAAGAGCCAGACAATTTGTGACTTAGCTTGTGAGATCTCTGCCATTTGGCTGTTAAATCTGTGTCTTGCTGCTTGATCCTTCCCACAGAATGAATTTATCTGATCACCTCATTCTTCTAAAACAGACTACTGGTGACACTCTCATGGAAAGTCTTGATCTGCTCCTTACCTAATCGTTTATGGAATCAGGGAATCAGAAAACAGGGATGTGCAGTTGTCTTGAAGGAATCTCTTAATTTTTTATTCAAAAGAACTCTAAAGGGAATTTTAGGAAAAGAAAATAAGGGATGAAAAGATCAAAATCTTGCTAGTAACAGAAAGAATGGTCACTAACCTTCATTTTCTGGTATCTTGTTTTGACTGGGTGTTTCATTCATGAAAAGTAGTGTAAACATTCAAAGAACATTAATATGTAATAATTAATATGTAATACCAAATGAGTGATTGGTAGGTGAAACTTAGGAATTTTATTGCAATGGAAAGGTGGCTTAGGAAATACTTATTTGACCTTAATCCTATCAGGAACATATCTTCCACTTAGCATCTCACATTAGGAATAGTCTCCCTGGAACTGATTCTAGAATGAAGGCTTCAGTGTGCCAGACTAACTCAGGAACCTACATGTCAATTTTTGAAAGTCCTGTTGGAAATGAGGAGCTTAATTTTCTCACTGGCTTTCAGTGAATCCTATACACTTTGAACCAGTATTAGCTTTCCTAAAATTTATAACTTTTAAACTCTAATATCTGCCATAAATTCAAGTTATACTAATAAACAAAAAACCTGTATGAATTTTACTTTTATCTTAAATGACTCTCTTTTTCTCTTCCCACATATTACCCTATTTTTTAAATACACACATATTTGGTGGATGAGAACAATATTTTCAATTTCATTTTTCTACTGATATAGAAGCAGGAGTCTGAACAGGTTATTTTCTAATATTTTATAGCTTTTGATACTCTTATAAGGTTTTCTATTATCTTTTCTTATTTAACTCTGTAAAGCCACAAATTTTCTTTGAAAGTGTTTAGATCTATGCAAATAAATTGCAAGAAAGTTATCAAAAGAGCTCAGCTTCTTTCTCCTGCTTGCAGAGCTTTTAAATGAAGAAAATGACTATCTTTTAGTTTATTCAATTTTCAGTTTATTTAAAATATTTGTAATATTTCAGTATTCTGTAAGCATTACATATTTTGTTACCACTACTGAAGCCATGTTTTGTGTCTATTCAATTAATCAAGAAGCATGGAGGAAAATAAATTTCACTTTTGAGAATATCTCTCTATTTGAGAACATGGCAGCATACTTTTAAAAAACATGAATGAAAGCTGCAGCATGTTCATGAAAAACAATGCAAAAAAAGAAAAAAAAAGAAAAACCGAATCATTTTAGAAGTTCAAAACTCACAAAAAGTAACTTATAGCCTTGTTGCAAGACTATAACTTGATACTAGTTCCACTTTCATGAACAGAAGAGCTGTATTACAGTATTTTTCCCTCCCAACATAGAGATGCTAATTAGACAATAAGAAACTCAAACAAGGAACTTTTAAGCAGGTGATATCATTATTTTCCCTATAGAAAACTTACAGAATATAAAATATAAATAATCTCTTTTTAAAATAATTAGATCAGAAAATGAGGGATAATCATGTCGGCAGCATAATTCTTTTTTCTTTTAGGTTGAGGAAGACGTCATATAGGAGGCATTGCCGAACAAATTCCATTACAGATTAGATGATGTTGTATGTCTGAAATATAAAGAATCTTTCACATTTTAAGATATCCAAACATCACTGCTTCAGTTATATGTAAACTGGAAAGAGGGAAAAAAAGTTCTCTGTATAGTATATACATCTATTGCAGTAAAAACAAATTTGGTGGGGCACTTGCAAGTTCACAGACTTTATGGGAACGTTTTTAGCAGAACAATGCTGGTCATTTGGAGCTATGCTGCCAACATTTCTGCATAATGCTTGTTGGTATTTGAGTCATTTCAGCAGCAAAGTTCAAAAGCCTGGCTGTAACAGCAGTCTTTATTGTACTAAGGTTGCAAAGAACAGTAAAACTAGTTTGCCCTTGCACAGCAAAGGGCACAGTGACTCAGAAGAATATGCATACTGATTCTACTTGGTTGATTTTCATTTGTCTCCAAAACAAAAACTCTCAATCACTAAAATGTCATGACAAGTCAGACAAATGGCAGCAATTCCCTGGAAACTATGCTTTAAAAATTAAAACTCATCTGAGAAACACCCACTAACAGATGGCAAAAGGTTTATAGGATTTAGATTGTGCTTTGTATGATATGCTCACCCTCTTAGAAAAAGCAAAACAAAACAGCCCATAGAAAATAATTAAGTTTATAATAAGTTATCCTGTCCTTTAAATTAATGCAGCTGGTATGATCACAAAATCCTGAAAGCTACCTCTTCATATACACCTCATCTTGCTTGACAGTACACTGATAGGCTGGATTGGTCAACCATCCACACATTTTGTGGACACTTCCAATATTTATATGTTTCATTTACTGCCTTTTTTTTTAAAAAAAAAACAGTGGATTTGTTTAATTATAAAATACTCATCCATTTCATAGGGTTTAAAAATCATTCCAGCTTCAGCATAATGAAAATACGATTTCCAGAAAAATACATGGATTTTCCTCCAAATCTGCAAAGCACTCGGGAGAGTAAAGAAAATGGAGGATAAGATTCCTTCTTGCACAACAGCAGTATCTGCAAGAGTATATAACGCAGACAGAAATATTTCTGTCTCAACACTGCATATTCTTACCAGGTCCTCCTCAAAACACAAAACATAATATATTTTTATACATTAAAAGATCCTTTAGTAATTTTTATAGCACATTCTCGTTCCTAGGGAGGCAAGCTATGCAACAGATTCTAAGCAGACATAAAAGCCAAGTCCATGGAGTTACTCTTTGTTTATATGTGTTCAGCAACTTTCTTGAGCAAAGCTAGAAAGATTTAAGAGAAACCTAACTATATGGGTGCATTAAAAATCAGAACCTCCTGGCACACGGGCCTGATTTGGGGCCTGACTGGTATGTTTGCCCTGCAGATTAAAAAAACAAAATGAAACAAAACAAAACAAGATCTAAGGTCCCATATTTTCTCTTGAGGTGATCTGACAAAGAATTTGGCAGTACAGAAAGCACCAGGGGCAGTGGGAGCAGGGCTGCTCCGTAAAGGAGGGCGAGCCAGGGACACGGGCGGCCACTGCGTGGGCCAGGCAGCAGCATCACCAGCAGGGCGCAGTCCCACAGTGCCAGAGGCAGGTGAGCAGGGCCAGGGTGACAGCAGTGGGCCCTATCAAGAGTCTAGTAAAGACAAAGTAATGTCAGGTCCAAGGTCCAGCCAGGAAATCAAAGAGCAATCCAGGAACGGGCCTAGAGGCAGATACATGTCCACCATAGCTCCCACAGGGACTGTAGTCCCAGCCTGAGCTGAAATGGCGCCCCTGCTCAAAGGGTCTGGGGCAGTCCCAGGTGAAGCTGGTCAGGGCAGTTAAGGCCAATTAGTGCAGTCAGGGCTCTGACAGCAAGATCTTTTAAAAAAATACAAAAGAGATGTAAGGGTACCATTTTCTACAACTTATTCATTACAGCACTGGCCTAGGAATTAGGGGTTCTTCATTCAATACTTTTTTCATCCTAGTTTCAGTACCCTCTTCTGCTCATATCTAGAATGGAAACGGCTACAGCTGTATTTCTGAGACATCAGTGTCAGTAGGTAGCAAGCAGCAGTTTTCCAGTCCTGTCTATTCCCAGAAGCCGTTCTTTAGAGTCAAGAGAGTTGTAAAAGCAGACAGAGAGGTGCCTAATGATTTCTGGCATTACCAGGTGTAAGCAGCAGATCAGGGGAGGAATTTGGGTCGTAAATTTAAGCTCAGGAGTAGGACTTAGCCAAGATACTGAATCAAGCCCCAAACCTACAAGCAGAGAGGAATGAAATTAAGAGAAAATGACATCATTAGTGCAAGAAGAATTTCCAAATCAAGATGTGACCACAAATAGGAAATAACTGAGGACACCAGTTGGTTTTCGTTCCACGGCCTCACCATGATCGTGCTCCAAGTACGTATAGAGCAGTAACTTCCTGGAAGAGAGCAAACGGATGCAGATGGCAAACTTGCTAGGACACACTGCATTAATCTCTTGTGGGCATTACTAACAAACAGGGTAGTAAGTGACACCTGCTTGCACCCACTACGTTTCAGATGACCCAGTACATTGCAGTTATTAGCAGATCACTGCATACAAACTGTGACTGACAAATCTATGTCAAATCACGATGTAAATGACATGACACAGCTCAACCCCATTAGTGCAAGAAAATAAGGCTTTTCTAGGAACAGCATCTGGGTTACATTTAGAGAAAGATGAGCTCCATATTACTATTATTAGACGTAATGAGTTGGAAACCATAAACTACAAAACTAATGAGAGAAAGTGTATGTGTATGTGTGCAAGTACACTTGCCATGTAAGTGGTTTTGGAGACAAGTAGGAAAACGTGCTTCATTTGTGGGCTTAGGAGCACTCACCAGCGTGTCGGTTAGCTTCTAGCTAGCTCGCATAGAGCCAGTATTGCCTTGTAGCTAAAACAGTATCTTTTTGCCAGTAATATAAACAAAGTCAGGAGCACTGACTAATCTGCATTTCTATTTGTAAGCAGCTTGTGCAGCAAGACGAATATATTTATCTACTAAAGGATAATCTATTGATGTATCAGAGGTATTATATTTGTGGTTAAGACACTTGGGTTATTTTATTTTACACTGCAACTGCGTATGCCTGGTTTAGGCTCTTGGAAGCAATACCAGGTTCCTGTTTGCTCATCCTTCCCCCTCGCTGCCTCCCTCCTCACCCCCCCACCCCCTCCGCTGCCAATTCCTGCTTCGTACACCGCCGCGTGAACGAATAACGCCTGGCAATGTAACCGAGTGATCTTCTGATTCTGGATGGCGGGCACAGTAGCTGGGGAATTAAGTGGTTTGTTTAACACTCCTAAACTAACCAAAGGCATTCTTTCAGAAAGACTGAGGTGAACATCCTCAATAATTACAATGAAAATAAAATAAAAGTACACACAAAAGTTACCACGATATTTTGTTTATGCCCTATTCTGATTATCTGCTTAGCCTCTGATTCATATGGCATTCGGACAAAAAAAATTCAATTTACATGTTGTATTTTTCTACCAGTTTTGCACAATCCCTTCCTTGTTACAATATTAGCAACTTCTATTGCCAGTAAGGGCTCTAATACACTGTATTAATTTTTCTTGCTCTGCTTTTCTGGCAAAATAAACACAAGGGCAGCTTCCCTGTCAGATGAACAAAGGCAAGACAACAGCTCTGGGGGACGTTTCTTTCTTAAAGGTCTGCCTTCCAAGCACTGCTAAGAAAGGACACAAGACAGCTCAGAAAGTTTTCCTGGCACACATAAAGTATTTGAGCTATCGCAGAACTGTGTCTCCTTAATTTAAGGCTTATAGGCAATTTACAAAGGGCACATTCCCTTCCGGATATGCCTGTAATTCCCATTATCGTCAATGAGGGTTATAAGGTAACAAAGAATAAACCCTGTGTGTTAGCATTGCCCCTGTTAAACAGTGTCTAAATTCAACACCAATGATTTGACAGTTTTACTTGCAATATATTCTGACTCATTTGAAATTCAGTTTGCACTTAACTAATGAAAGAGTACATTTTAATCCTCCTAACCAAAGCATATAAAACAGCCATTGGAGCCTGAGCCAAACCCCACAAAAGGCAATGGGAAACTTTCACTTTGGAGAACTTTGGATCCGTCTCTTAATGAATAACACACAATTCAGCCTTGCAAGAAAGAAAAAGATTGTACATGGAATGCAAGGCTATCTTGACACTTAACCTGGCAAAACACAGCTGCTGTTTTGAAAGAAGGTTTTCCATATATCCTATTCCAGACTTCGGAAACCGTAAATAACAGTATATATTACATTGGGATTTAAAACACCAACATATCTGTGGGGGAGGAAGAAAATATTAAAGGAAATTAGAAATGTTATTGTTGTTCTTTTCCGGTGTCCTGTATCCAACATGTTTCTCCAACCCTTACTATACTTCTTAAAAATACAGCAGACATCAGGCAGGAATAGAAAAAGAAAAATGGACAACTATATGTTAAGGCATTTGTACAGGGAATGTGGAGCTTTCTTTCTGATACAAGTCATTCTCCAAAATGCCCCAGAAAGAATGAGGCAGGGAGGAGTGTGTCTACACACTGGATTAGAAAATTAGAACAGACCGAACAGTCTTTTCTGCTGTTTCAAGAGGAACTCCGTCTTTCTGGATGTCAATAAATACAGCTATTAAAGCAGCAGTGAGGCTGAGAGATTCATAAGAACATTCTCACCAGATAGATAAACATGAACTCATCTCTTGAAGATGGTCTGGCAACCTCAGTGTAATACGGGGCAGGGCTCCATTTTACTAACATAGAGAGATACACAAATCTGATGCAGAAGTGTTTCTAACTAGACAATTTGATACCATCTGAAATACAGGCAGTATCTCTGAAGTTTCAGCAGTAATCATACTTTTAAGCACTGATTTTTTTATTATTTGATGCTTCGCAAAAATTTTTAAAAGACAATTATTGTACCTTTATTTTAGAAGGCGAATAAAACATTTCACTGACTGAAAAAGGAAAGTTAATACTGTTCTTTAAAAGGGCAGTTATCAATCTATGCCTTCAAAGTGCAGCTCTTGTTTCAATTCAGTTTAACTGCTTCATTCCTTTAAAATTATTTTATTCTAAACATATCTTTTCATAGAGAACATTACCTACACATGTTAGGAAATAACTGTCTATAAATTATGTATGACAGAAATAGTAGTGTATAATAGCTCTACTTAAATAAATATGTATTATTTATAGTGTCACAGGTGAAGTACTAAAAGAAATGATACAGTCTGCCAAGAATCTTATTGCAAAAATAACTTGTCCAAAATGCTGAACATGTGTAGTACTAGCTTTTTTTTTCCTGCTATTTGGATATTTTTAGTAATCATGTAATAAAATATTTCAAAATAAACACTGCATTATTAATATACCTTTTATTCACCCTAGGGCAGCTAAGGCATAAATCCATCATATAAATTCTGTGCTCTTCTTACAATACATACAATGGAGCTGGTCCTGATCTGATTTACATTGCCTTTTGAACTGATGGAACTTCACTAATGTTACGGAAACTACTCCTGATCTGCACCAGGTGAGGCGACAGACAATGAGGCTTAGCACTCCCAAGGCTTTTCTACACTGGACTCTCTGTTGTGTTTCTATTTCTAAAACAGTGCTGAAAGCTGAAGTAGCACATGAAGTATTTAATGTTCTAAAATTAACTCCAATCAATATTTTTGCCCTGTATTTCTGCTGAAAACTGTATCAGTATAGAGCAAGGCACTTTTTCTAGCACAAAAAAGAAAATGTTTCCTGATTAATTTATCTCTAATTATACAAATTCTTTATACTTTCAATACTTCATTGTTTGTGATTAAGAACAACAGAATCAATCAGTTCAAAATGAGAATAAAGCACATCGTTCTTAAATAACATAATAGATCTCTTCCCTGTTCAGAGGGGATTAATGTATCAGTATCACTTTGTAGTTTGGGGTACTAATAATCTTGAATGATCAGGAAAGAAAAAATGACAACTAATTGGTTGCTTTCTTCATTTGCTGCCACCATACTGATATTAAAAGATAAAACTGTATAGATAAAAGATGTTGAAAGATGTATATATACATCTATACATCTATACATCTATATCTATATACATATATGTATAAAGATTAAAAAGTATATATTTATCTGTATGTTCACTAAAAACATTTGTTCATTTATTAAAAGTGTGTAATGCTTCATTCATTCAGATAGTAGAAATCCATAAATTCAGTACGTTTGCTTGGAATTAGAAAACTCATAAATCAGCCTTCATTAAGAAAGCTCTTGGCTTTCAATATATTTTATAACTAAAAATACATTTGAATTTTTTTTATTAATAAGCTGCAGCCTTAGAAGCATCAATACCATATAAAGATGCAGAAGCTGAAAAGCAAATTGTAGTTTTATCTGGTCCTTTTGAAGATCTCTTTCATTAATTTCTTTCTGGTTGCTAATGCCCTTAAAAATTAAAGGGCTCAAGGTCTGTTATGGCGATCTGCAGGTATCTCTCCAAGTTCTTGGCAGATCACCACAGGCAAGCAAAGCGATGGAAATCTATCCATGCAGAATTTGATGTGCACATCTGGAGGTTTCTAGATCTGCCATCTTCAGTGTTCAGCCAATCACTTACCCAGTATCTAAATTTAAAAACGTGCTATTGGTTCAAGGTGCCTTATTCTGGATGCCAACTGCACAGCAAGATATTTGGTAGTTTTCCAGCTCGATTTTCACAGAATGGCCTTGATAATTGAGAACAGCATTTTCTGAAGCACATTTGTAATTATACTGCTAGAGGACACCATAACAAATAATCTCAAAGACTGTCTGTAACACGTTAGCCAATTCTTCAAAGTTGGTTACATAGGTAAGATTATTAAGTTCTTTTGCAGTGCCCTCTAGCAAGCAGAGGCAGGACAACATTCTGCTGCGTTCATGTCAGTGAAGTGAGGGTTTTGCCATACACCTGCTTTCTGCCTATTGTACCAAACTCAGCATTTTAATATCACTCCATTTAAACTGTTATGCATGACCTAGGAAGCCAGTGAATATAAAATACCCATCTAACATCTATCCCACTATAACAACAGTTTCAACAATTAATAAAAAGAGAGGTGAATCAAGTTTCCTTATTTTGGAAGTAGTCTGCATTTTCATAAGAGAAAATAACATGTAAAATGATTATGTACGTAATATTGAGCTTATTGTTGCTGAAAAGTTCCACCTGTCTTCTAGAAGAGAGGTTCCACCTCTCTATTTGGTCTTAAAAAACAAGTACATTTTAACCTTTAAACAGCATGAGGTACATGAACTAGTAGAAGAATTTTATTTGTACTCTTGCTAAAAATGTTTCGTGGAAATAAAATATTTTAAAGACTGGTCTAGATCTGCATTGCATTCCTCTGAATAACACTAGCCCAGAAATTTTTGTGATAGGAGAACATGGGTTGAAATTTTCTGTTTAAAAACAATATAATGGCTTAGTCTTGGAGAACACTGATTACACTTCCGATTTTTTACATTTCAAGTACAGCTTTCACATAAGCTGGTGACACAACAGGATGAAATGATAAAATCAATTAATTATACTGTCTTTTGGAGGTTTATTTTTCTAAACCAAAGAATTTGTGCCCAAGTTTAAGCACACAGTTTAAACAAGGTAGCAGAGTGCACTACATATGTGAGAAGGTCTTTGCCTGGGTCTGCCTTCCATAGCTTGCCTGTAAGACGGGTGTTTATCCAACTCGGCTAAAGACTGTAGTTTATACTCTGCAAAGGATTCTATGCAACCCACCTCCCAGTTGATTCCTGAGTTTATTGTCCACTCAACCCATGACAGATATTCAAATACTCATTGCAAGTCCCTTTGTCTGACGTCCTTATAAGGGGCTTCCATGTGCATTCCTATTATCTCCTCTCCTTAACTTCAGGTGCTCTGTTGTCCCTCAGTCCCTTGCTGTCTTTGGAGTCCTGTAAGCCCAAAGTACCTCCATTACCCCAGGCTTGCTCACTCCCGTTCCTGCCAAGAACGAGAGCGCCCTATTACTTTCCACTCCACATACTCCTCCACACTTCCATCCTCATCCAGCTTTCCAATTTACTGCCTCCCACTACCAACAATCTTTTTTTTTTTTCTTTTAGCACAGCAAAAAATTGCTGGGAAGATGGACAAAACTGACTGTTGCTATGCTGGAAAGCACTGAAGGAATGCCACTGAGTATTTCTTAGAGGAATACCAAATTCACAATACCAAAAATACTTAGGCTTATGGTTCTGCTATACAAGTATCGGAGTCCCGCATCTGTGACCCATTTTCCTTTTTCTTGTTTTATTTATTAATTGAAAAAGTAGGGTTCTGTTCACTGACACCTAGAACATTTCCTGAAACTTGGAATAGAGGTGATTCAGAAATCACCTTATAATATACAGAGGCATACTGTTAACCCAAGTACAAATTCAGCCAATTAGCTGAGCTGAAGAAAAGCATACTCAGGAAACATCATACTGCTAGACTCATAATAAAAGGAAAGCTGCATAAGTAAATAAACACTTCTTTTGTTTTATTTCCTGCATTTGAAAATACAGCTTACATATGACATTTCTCTACACTAGCTAACTTCCTAGTTCATGTGTGATTTCCAAGCCTGTAAACATATCAGCAAAATGTTTTATTGAACCCTATTTAAATACTAAAAAATGATATTTGGAAATTTGTAACACCTTTTACAAGGAAGGACTGAATAAAACTTAGGAGCTTTAAGAAGTGCTAGCTACAGCATGTCCTGCTTTCATTCTCTTCTGAAGAGAAACTGATTTCTGTAACTCTTCATAATTCCCTCCCATTGTCTTCCAAACAATCATCTTTAAAAGTAGTGTTAATGTGTTTCAGCAAAATGTTCTATAAAACTGAGAAATCACCACTTCTCTTTTTTTGCCATTCTAATATTGTAGCAAAGTCTCAGATGGCACAAATTTTCCACCAAACTGTATTAAATAAATACCATATGAATGTGCCATGTCAGTCCAGGTAACTTAATACATTACTACTAACAATCTAAGATTTTCTTTTGCATCAGTATAGTGTTTCAACAAGAGTAAATATTTAGGAACTTAGACTATTTCCAGCATTACTGATTTTTACAAATGTATAATTAGTTTGGTGAATCTTGCTGATTTTCTTAAATCTCTAAAAATCTGAATTCCCATGACAGCTTCAACTTTCATGATCCTCTCCTCCTACTCCCTTTCTCTCCAGAAAACCCTAAACAAAACCTCCAACAAGGGAATATTTTTAGCACTCCTGCTGCAGGATAAGGAGTTGAAAATGTAACAGGTAACACTCAAAAGTTGGATATTTCAACAATTCTCTGTATGCATCGCTTCAACAAAACTCTCAGGATGTTAAGCAACCTTACTATTTCTTCTCCAAACTTATGAAAGTTAACAACAGTACTTATTCTGTTTAGCTGTATAGTCCTCTTAGCTACATAATGCAGACAGGCAGGAAACAACAGTGTATTAGTAGTAGCAGTAGTTGTCTTTCTTTTACTATAGCTCTTACAGCCTGTACACAGTGCTCCATCAAGTAGGGTGTAACCGGCAAAAAGAAGAGGAGGGAGAAGAATTCTATGAAAAAAAAAGCAACCGAAATGACCTGATTGGAATTAATGTGTACAACCCTCTCTGTTGAAATAAAGCTGCTAATTGTTTGCTGCTCTATAGAATGTGCTGTCTTTCAGTATACAGCGAGAAGTGGTCTTTATGAAAGATTATCAGAATTAACAAAAATGCAGTTTGTAAATTACGGACATAATCACCCATTACAATATAAAACATTCATTAACATCCTGAATCAGTGTTTGTTGAGCTAAAAAGATCCTTGGTCTATGGAAGAAGTGAGAAAGCAAAAGCACACAACAGGACTTTTGGGTTCTGCTGCCATAGTTATAAGAAAAGCAATGCTTAATGTATTATGCATATAAAACAAATGGGAAAGGACACACAGAGTAAGAATAAAAATTGGAAACTTATATGCAACAAACAAACAAACAAAAAAAGGTTTTATCTTGTGGAAATGCTTTGCAGTCCTCAAATTCTGATCCACATAGAGACAGATATCTCAATAAAAACCTGAGAAGTCAAACATGGAACTAATTCCCAAGTTCCTTAACACTATAAGGCTGCAAGATGACATAATTTATTAAAGATAATAATACATATATATTTTAAAAGGTTCCAAACAACACATTATTAAAAGTTTTCTCAGCTATGAATAAAAATCACAGCAGCAAGTTGGGGAAGAGAGACCTAGACAGTTTAGCCTGCCTACCAGCTTTTGAAAATTTATTAGACAATTGGTGGTGCTTTACTCTCACTGTAAAAGCTCCTTTACAACTAATCAAAAATGATAATGTGAACTGAAAAGTTTAAGAATTAAGCTATTAAATGCCATCCGAACAATCCTTTATCAGTTTGATAGGCATGCAGTATATTGAAGTAGTTAACAGGGAGCTGAGCTAGAGCAAAAAAAAAGGACTTATCTCCCTGATAAAGCACTGCTGCAGAAGTACTTATTGCTGTTCTGAATGTGAATGTGAATCTGAATGAAAAGAGAAGATTTCTTCTCCTATTTTTAATATTTTATTAATTAAAACCTCCCAATCTTTCTTTGCTTTCATTAAGGTTGGAAAAGCTTCATTAATATAGAAACAAATGTAAGTTTCTGGCCCTTATAACAGCTCTCCCATGACAGCAATACTGACATATCAACAATCAGTATTCTGCATCCTAATGGTGGTTTTCAAGCAAGCCTCACAGTTCAGACGGGGGCAGTAAAAGCTTACACTATCCTTTTAAGGCTCTCTTGATGTCTTCTGGCATTCTTTTATAATTACAGCTTTTACTGTAAGCATTGTACTGAAGGTATTGCGCTGCAATTGAAACCTGTAAAATGACTTGAGAACAGTGTAAATGTGGATTTTAAACAATTAAATGGAAGAACATTTAACTTTCCTTTCAGAATATACATGCAACTAGCGCAAATATGCAATTAACTATCAAAATAAAGTGTTGGTCTGTGAGATTTGGACAATTTCCCCATGATTACATAGAAATAACTCTGACCCTCTCCATCTCCAAATTCCCTCTAAAGTTTCCAAGCCAACGACAAATTATACCCCCATATTTTAGCAGCTATAAAAGGTAAGTATATTGCAGAAAAAAACCTAAGTATGAGTACTTAAGAACTGAAGAGATGAGGTTTGGAAGAGATGAGTATCTAAAATATTGGTGCTGTATGCATAAATGTAATGCCTCAACAGGTATGAAACATACTGAAGGAGGATTTGCCGGTTAGATAGAAAGGATTGAGCAGATGTGCGTTGTACCAAATTATTTTAATATTTCAATGTGACAAAATAGATGAGCCACATAAAGCTTAATTTCAGCTGCAAATTGCAAGCTGGAATAAGTTCCAGAATAGTAAACAATTAGCAGCTTTATTTTCTTTTTAATAAGACTAAATTACCAGATAATATCTACTGGCATCAACTTGGCTAATAAAAATCTGTTTAATAGGATTTGCCATTTTTCCAGTTGCTATCATGAGCAGCTTTGCATTTTGATTATCTTTAAACTTTGCCTCAATTTTCTCATAGAAAAGCTCTCAGTTGTAATTGCTTTAACATTTATTCCAGGTCAAGTGGTTAAGTATGAATAATGATGTGTCAAAAATGTACAGTAGTGCTGTCAATAGAGCAATTACCATTTAGCTAGTGATTGTTATGGCACAAGAGCATATTAACTGGGCACAATAAACAGAACAACAAAGAAAGACAGGGCAAAGGGACCAAATGTTTCCAAAACCTGCCAGTGTTATACAGTATGTGTTACTGACAGATATTAGTTGTTACATAGGAGCAATTAACGTCGCAAAGAGCTTCACTATGCAGTATTGGATTAGAATGTTCCCAATTATAACAGGAAGTTAAAAACCCATATCTATAACATTGGTTTAGTTTTCTTTAAATAATCTCCAAGCGTCTTTGTTCTACCTTGCACACTTCGCATTGCTGTTTGGAAAGTGTTCTCCAACTGCCATCATGCTTAGAGCTTAACCAAATAACTCGGAATCACACTAATAAAAATACAGTGCATGTCTGTCCCCAGTCATTGATGGTGTTGTAAAGGCTAAGACTTTTTTTCAAAAGGATTTTTATAGGAGGAACATTCTAATTTGATGTCAACTTGCAATTTAATGCATTACTGACTATCCTGAAAAAAAAGTTTAATAGCAAGTCACAGGTTGAGATGGGTTTTTCTACAGCCTCTAATACCTAGCAATCTTTTTGGTATTATCCCTTTAATTATAGCAGCATAAACACTATAAAATTCAGTCTACAAAAGCTATTTGTTCAGGTCTATCTTTAGGTAGATATTTAAGCCTATTCAAAGCATGAAAATTACAGTTTGGCAGAACACAAAAGTGAGACCTCTCAAAAACTGTCCTCTCCAAAATCTGTATTATCCAGTCTGGTCATGCTGGTTTGGGAACTAAGTAAACTCTAGAACAACTCCCAAGTAAAAAATGTGTGTGCCATACAACCCTCAACTAAAGTACTCAAAACAAATCTTGTATATAAAATCTTGCTTTCTGCATGTCTTATTATTCTAACTCCTCCTGTGAGTGACATGTGACAATTACAAAATGACCCAAACTAATGAGCATAGCTTGATTTGCCTCTTACAGGTAGCTAGGAAACTTAATGAAGTCCCGCTGCAGTTCCCCTGCAGTAGATAAAAGCAGGAAGGCACTACTTCCACTGTGAACTGTACAATACGTTCTACAATTAGACAGTGATAAATTTCAATGTGGGAGTGGAACTAGAATTCCACTGCATTATCTCTAAATATCTGTAATTTCCATAACTGAACAGACCTTATGAGCTGTTTAAGTACTTACAGAATGAGCCGACAGTGGAAACCATTTCCAGGTGCAGGCTTTACTGAATATGCAATGCCTGGGCAATAGGCTATGTCTTTGAGCTCCATGTCTCGGGACTACGAACGGTTCTCCCTATACTCAACTATAAATTACTCTTTTAGCAAACTAAGAAATAAACTGAAAAAGTTAAAAGTATAACTCTGTTGAAATGGAGCATTTCACAGGAACATACTACTTTTTTTTAACAATGTAAAGACAGTCTTTATTTCTACCTGTGCTTCATTGTGACATTTTTCATTACAGTATATTAATATATAGTATTTTACATGAGACAGTTCAGTGCTGCTAAAACAGAACACTTAGTGGCCCTGAATTTCAATTGTAAACATTTTTATCTTTAGGTAAATCATAAGATTTCAGGCCATGTAGGTACCATTCCCCCACTTCTTCAAGGAAACTGTAGCTTGTAGTGATTTGAAAGCAATCTCTTTTCATTGTGAATACACTGAAAACTTGAGTTTTCCCTGCTCCCCAGGCCGTTAGGGTCTTCTGTGATACATTTTCTGAATGTACCTCTCATAGAATCTGCAAATTTCCTTTAGCCCTCATGAATTGCTAATGCAATTATTCCATTTTTCTTCACACATCACCTGTCATAAGAACCACGATCCAATGACAAGCTTCTTTGAAACCACACTGCCACACACTTTTTCTTGCTAACCCTTATTATTACTGAAAACCATGGTTTTCACTACTGAGCTAACAGTACACTGAGTAACACTGAGCTACAGACTGCTAACATACAACTTACACAATGAAAACTGAGAAAATCAGATGTAAAATGTATGAAAAGTTAAAATTAATTTTCATGTATAAATTATTAATGTATATATGTATTGTAAATCAACTGATGTCATTAAGCAACAATTTTAGTCAGATTATTTTCACTTGTATTACAATCTTCTCTGATTATAACTTTGCCTCTACTAAGGAAAGCAGTCAAGTGGTCAATTTTAACCTTCAAGAATGCTAAAGGTGGACTGCATTAGTCCACAGTCTGAATGATTTGAAAGACCAGGTAGCTGCTAATAGCTAGAACACCAGAGAATACATTCCTGATTCAAATCTATGACTGAAGTGCTCATAAGCTTATGCAAAAATGTAAGAAGACACAAACTATAATTTAAAGAGCAGTTAAAAAATAATTCTTTCTCATATATCCTGTCGCTAACTTCAGCGCATCTATATACGTAATATGAGTGACAATGAAAAGTGAGTTTGGATTTCTTTAGAATCTGCCCAGGAATTTCTGTTGTGGCTTGCCTCACCAAAGAAAGACAGACAGATTTCGCTCTCTTGATTGAAAATCAGCTAAAATGAATTGATTAATTAATTATTTGATTAATAATTTCATTATTATTTTGAGCTGTATATTTCAGAAACATTTGTGAAATTTGTTCCATGCTTTATAGACTTTATTACACAGAAACAAAATAGGAACAATACTAGCAGAGACAGGAGCAGCTTAAAGGAGACCTGAGGAATCCTGAGGGGAGACCTATGGAGATGGTCGAGGTTGTGGGAAAACGAAGAACAAAACAACTATTCACATAACATAAAAACAGATATAATTCATGTTTTAAATTGTGCTAATAATAGGAATTAATGTGGCAATAATAGGAAAAGACACAGTCTTAGAAAAAAAAACCACTTCCATATTAATAATCCCACATAAACCAACGGGACAATTCATGTACTCAAGGATGATTCTAAAAGCACTCATGTGCTTGTCTGTGCCTTACATCCATCTTTGTCTTCACAAGAGAGATTCAGTGCCTTATGCAGTCATCTGATGTTTCACGGTGACTGTGATAGTTTATGACCCAAGAGATACAAACAATCTCAAACCATTAATTTACTGTCCTAATACATGGTCCTATTTAAATAGAATCACCAACCACGATACAAGCACAAAAACTGCATGGCCATACATTTGAACAGAAGAAAAAAGTAAAATATGTTAAATAAGAAGATAGCTGCATGTCCCACTTCATGATTTGGAACAAAAATATTCTCCATTTGTGTAGGCAAACTCAACCTAGCATGCTAGCAGCTTTCTCTCTAAAATGTACCTGACATGCCACTAGTTAAAAATCCATATATTTACCCCTGGAGACGTTAATATATGAGCACTTGGAAAAAAACAAAGTAGAGACCAGAAGTTACAATCAAAGGTGAGAAGCTCACTAAGCAGAAGATAGCTTAAGAATGTGTGATATTATAAAGCAAAGCAGACTTGTACAATGATTACTCTGCTTAGCTTTATTTAATTATTTCATTTTTAGGTACTAACTTAGGTACTATCTCAAAAAGTTAAAAATTCAGTATTACTATCCTTTATTTTTTCTTTTCTCACAGATTAGGCAGTAGAACTGGATTAGCTATTCTTTGCCTAAAACATTCTCATCACTTTTCGCTTCCTATGTTTACAGAACAGTACTTTCTATGGATAGGATGATGAACTGAGACGTGGCAGCACCAACACTGACAGGCTGCTCATGGCTTTGCCCAGTCAGGCCTTGAAAACCTCCAAGGACAGAGCTCCCACACCCCCTCTGGGCAATTTGTCCAATGCCTAATGATCCTCACAGAGCAAACTTTTTCTGTAAATCTAGTGAAAACCTGCCCTGCTTCAATTTATGACTGTTGTCTTTCATCCTCACCACTGTGAAGAGCTTCTTTCTGTCTTCTCACTAGCCTCCCCACTGGTACAGGCAGGCTGCTCTTGGGTCCCCCTGAAGCCACCTCTTCTGCAGACTGAACTACCACAGTTCCCTCAGCCTGCTCTCAGAGCATCTTTGAAAGTAAATCTTTATTGTCTGAATCCGGCATCAGTAGGGCTGTGTATACAGCCTCATATTCATATCCACTGAAGATGAATTGCTGTCAACAGCACAAAATTACAAAAAATCATTTACTAAATTTCTTTAAGATGTCTGAATATTTTGAAAAATATCATAATAAAATATTTTTGCAGTTAAGATGAAGAGTGCTACTTAGTCTTTCTCCTAAATCCTGTTTGCAAAATCAGTGGTCACACCTCGATCATGACTGCTTCCTGGTTTCCTCATTTAGGATACTGAATCACTGACAAAATCACTTCCATCAGTAATCCAAGCTTGGATGCATTTGAATTGTTCTTCCTTTTGAATACTAGTGGAAGAATAATTTCAGAACATTCATGTGATTAGAAATATTATCTTTCTCAAAGATAATATTTCCAACTGCCACTGAGTAATGCTAGGTCATTAGACAGAGAGACAGAGAAAGCACCAGTTCTGGCAATATTCACAGGGAACCAGTAAGAACCAGTAATCATCCCATAAGTCCCTTCAACAACAGCAATTTTTAAGAGAATATTTGCATCATTTGGGGATCAATAAAGCTTAAAGCTATTGTTACTACCTCTATAACCCACAAATTCTAAATACATTATTTCTGTAAAAATGAAAACCCGTCGTTAGATAAGGAACAAAAAAATTCATTGAGAAGTAGACCAAGATGCCTATGATCATGCACATAGTCAGAACACACATTCAGTACTGGTGCAGTTTTTTGACCAGCTAACAAGATCTCACAATGCATATATTGAACCCATTCAATGTTAAATACCTTGAATCTGGAAAACTTCCCAGATTATGCATTTGTCCTTTTAGTTTGTGTTACACAGAATAAATCTGTAAAGAAGGCAATAAAAGGATGAGGCTAGAGGGCCTGGTCTGTGTTATCTTATGACTAAAATTTTCAAGAAGAATAAAAGCACACCAACTTGTAGCTTCTAATAAACCAAGATCAAAAAATAGCTCTTAACATACCATTACAATTTTAGCTAAAATTCAATGCATCCAATGTTGGCAGGTGAAGAATCAACTCACTTCCACTTCTGCTTTTGACAGCTCTTTCCCCATTTCACTTTTAAACAGCAATTTATAAATTGTATGACCCTTACCAGTCAGGCATATCTTTCAGCGATATAAACTGGCACGCATATTCCGATAAGAAAATATTTTTGTTTTGGTAAAAGCTAAATCACAGAAGCAATTAAACATTTTAGTTCTTACTAAGTGATTTTAGTAGAAGAAGAGCAGCAAATGTTCCTTAAATCTTTCTTAAAAGTAGCCCATTTTCTGTGTCCCAAGTATTATTTTTGAGATTATTAAGTTCTGCATTCATTTCAGAATATCACAGAAATACTAAAACATAGACAACAGAAACTTGGTATTGTTCCTCATCTTGCTGGCAGATTACTTTAAAAATTATAGTTTACATAAAAGAAGTGATTTATTTTTATTTTTGAAAGTCTAAATACCAGAGAATGGCATTTTTCTAGGAAGTGCAAGATCATTTCTGCTTACATGAAAAAAATATGTTAGCAACTTAGTTTATTTTGTATTTCCTTATTCAAATTCAGGCATCAATCATACTACTTTTCTAGCTCCCCAAGTCTGAATGGCTGTAGCTCTGTTTTAGGATTACAATATCCAAAAATGATTTTAAATGATCATATACATGTTTGGAAACATGTTTTAGAAAAATGAGAACCGTCTATTTGTTCAGCTTTGCAGACTGGGAATGGTATTGTCTTTGTTTGGTTATTCATGTATTTATCAGATAAATCCTTTAGAACCATTAGAATGTGGTTCAGAAATTGCAGATAAGTTACACCTTTTCTATCCACTTATTCTGCCATCTATACTGGGAGACGGTAGCTCAAGAATAATGAGTATCTAGAAGATACAAAGACAGACAGTACATGACTAGAAACAGTTCTAACTAAAAGGTGATCTCAGAATTGGAAGCAGGTTTTTATATGTGTTTTGCAAAGTGTTAAAAACATAGTATTTATTACAAAAGCAACAGCTACTAATGTTTTTAACTTATAATTGAACAGTCACTGCATCTGATCCTGGAAATGACTTTGTGAAAGCAGATGCCTATACTGTACCCATAAAAACTCACTTGTGATGCTGGGACTCTGCACCTAAACAGATGATTAGTACCTCAACAGATTTAAATGGAGGCATTAGCACATTAATACTCAGAAGTAACACCTCAGTGAGAACTTAACCTGTAAAATGTCCTATCCTGTCAACACAGACAACAGGAATACATCAAAGTTTGTAGTTTCATGGTCTGAACTCAGAAACCACAGAACACAAACTGAATGCTATGCAACAAAAAAAATCTATGGTAGAAGTTAAGAAGTAGGTGGAAATTGCCTCCCTTACCTCACTTCTCTGATTAGGAGCTGTATTTATAGCTTCAAGCTCATAAAATCTTTTGGTTCCTCTGAGTTTCCAGGGTGGGAAAAGAAAACCAAACAAAACCAAAACCCACCAAAACATTAAATTCCAGTTTAGCTCATTCAGAACCATTAAATTCTCTGTAACATGAGACAATATTTTGATTTCTGCATCCATTTGTATCCCATAAGGGAGTGCCTCTAAGGGAAAAAAGAAGTTATTCTATTCTTTGCCATCTCTAATACCAAAACATGCATTGTGGCTATCTTCCTTCCAGTCAGTTAGCACCAGCCTAGTCTTTGAATCCTTCGTTCCTGCAGATTATTATATGGGACTGTTTCCAAGAGAGGCAGATTGCTCTGCTTTTTCATTGCTCCTAGATCTTTTGGGTCTATTGTTGGTAAGGAAGTAAAGGCAGAAATTAGAGAATTTCTCCAAGCATGTTACATTATTCAGGGTGGATGAGCAAAACTGTACTCTTTAAAACAAATGTTGGAGAGGCAGAAAGAACCATAAAACAGTTTTTCCCAATTGTCCTTGAGTATCATATTTCCATGACAGAAACCCTGTATCTATTAAAATTAATAAAGTCAGTTTCTCATAAATATATAATTTTATACCTGAGAATATTATTTTGGTAGTTAATTCCTCTATTTCCTTACAAATCTACTACTACTCTCCAGAAAAAGATCTTGAGACACTTATTAGAAATTGTAACCTTGTACCTTTTATGAAAAATGACTTATATCCCTACTGTGTCTCTAAATAATGAACAGACAGTACAGTAAATCTATAACACCAAAGTTAGAATTTAAGAAGAGAGAAATGTTACAGCCTCCACTCAAAAGTTTTAATTTTCAGGCCAATTACGCTAAAACAGAGTTAACTGAGAATGGGCTTCCCAGTATTTTTCTGAGGATCCCTACTAGATCTGGATTTTGTGAAATTGCTAAAAGATTCTTGAAAATAGTCTATAGCTTTCTCAGCACTTATCAAACTTGGTAGTTATCATGTCTCCACTGTAAATACAAGGCAACAGGTATGTGTGAGTCATTTACTCTAGCTATATTGCTGCTGCTAATGTATGGTGTAAATGATTTAACAATTACTATCAACACTAGAGCCTTAGGGAGCATTTGTCTAACATGTTTCCCTCCAACGATAAACATCTATCTTCCTCTTGATGTGTAAGGAGCTTTAAGCAGCTGCATCCTGACCCAACACTGATAATGTGGCTTACCTGTGGAAAACCCCACACGTATCAACCAGAAAATAAAAGCCTTAAATTACGGAGATAACTCTTACATAGTTATGAAGCCTCAATTTAATAGTACAAGTCTGAAAGGGAAAAAATTATCTTCTGAATCCCTGGATCGCTCTCTCTTCCTCTGCTCTTAAATGTAATTAACTTTTGGAAGTGTTTTATGAACCCATTAAAATAGAAGATGAGATACAAAACACTGGCTGGTTTGTATGGTACTCATTGCAGGTATTTTTCTGATGCTTTGGAAAATAACATTGTTCTGCTTTCCTCTTACTTACAGTTTTGCTCGTAAAGTTCTATTTTTCATGCCACAGAAATAAAGCTAAACTTGGTTAATATTTAATAATAAAACCTTCCTCTTAAATGGCTTCATCAGCTAAGCAAAAATTATGCATATATAAACAAATCAAAATAGTTAAATTAAGCAAAACACCAGAACAACCATAGCTGCATTGTTCTATGACACTCAAATGATACCATATTTATAACATGCACTATGAAAGTACCGAAACTAAAAAACGATTGTAGCTTTAATGTGGGTTATATGTTGTTTACTACAGATGAACAGCTCCTCTGCACATTAAGCTAACATTGAAAGAAGAATATTTCATGGTTTCCTGGAAAAGAAAATTAAAATCTGTATTTCTTCACATTTAAGACATCAGTAAGCTTAATACAGAATATCAAAGAAAGCTGATGATATATGAATTCCTTTTATGGGGAATACTGTCTAAGAAGAGATTTCATTCCTATACACTACATTCTAAAGTTTACAAGGAAAGTCTCTGTAAAAAACTAAATTACAATGTTCACATAGAAAAATATAGTATGAACTATTGAGTAATTTCAAAGAAGAGTCATTAGATCTTGAACACCATGAGATTCTGGAGTCTGCATTAAATCTTGTTTTTCACTAAGATATATAGCTAATTGCTTCCAGTTTGCCGAACTTATATTGAGTCCTAGGGAATAAACGAGACTGCCAACATTTTAGGTTATTAAAAAAGGTAATTTCTACCTTAGAAATAATTATTCTGGAGATTCAAAAAGAAGGGATAATGTGTGTGAGAGTTTCCTAATGTATAGGAACATTACTTTGCATTGTAATGGGAGTTAGTAACTCCCATAGGGCCAATATAGATCACTTAAGTCAGTGAGTCTAGTTCTCTAAAATTTCAGGCCACAAAACAACATTTTTCTATTTCCAACTATTCATGTCACCTTTTCTACATGTGTTCAGAATCCACAAAACCTTTCCCAACATCCTGTAGTAAATTCAAGAAAACCCTGAAAGCCAGAAACACTCTGTCACACAAAAAGAGAGCAGGAGGGATTCAGGAGATTGCAAGAGTCCTAAGTTACTGCAACAGTAAAAAAATTCGTTAAATAAAAGTCCTAGATGATACTAGGGAATATGGCATATTGTACATCTTCAAAAAGATGAAGTGTTTAAAATAGAGGTCCTTGAAAATGTGAACAAGTGAAAAAATCCTTCAATCAAATCCAGTAGAATGTATCAGCCACACATAAGATTTAAAATTCAGTAGGAGCAACAGGGCATCCTATATATCTATTTTGGGTGTGGCCAACATCCATGCTTCAGGCACAAGGAAACATGACCTCTATCCTTTCCTCAAACCAAGATATACATCCAAGGGAAAAAATCCTTTTTGCCCTGCCCATCTGAAGTATGGAATTATAATCAAAACACAATACAAATGAATAACAATGCAGCCTATTTTCAAAGCCCTTTGGATATATCAATACCTCAGAAATCCAAAAACTCATATTGCAGGCTTACTTTTATATCTCTCAGAATTCTTCTGCTTTCTTCCATAATCCCTTCCACATGCTTATCAGACACCATCAAAAACAATTTTGGTATCTGGCGCCTACTACCCTATTTGGAAGATTATAGAGACTTCAGAACTTTGCTCTTCAGACAGTTAGAAACTTTCTTCTAATTTCCAACCTAAATTTATTCATGGTAAATTTTATATGCTTTGATTTTGTGACAATTTCATCCTTTAACTCAAATAATTCTTATCCTTTCTCACTACTTACCCTCCCCCAACATATACTCATGGATAATTATTGTATTCACTTTTCACCTGCATTTAGGTATGTTAAAGAAACTGACCTTTAAAAATACCTATTTAGAAAATAGGTATTCTCATCATTGTGGCAGTCTTTCCTCTGCACTGCTCTCTGTTAATCTACAGGTCTTTATGTTTGTGTGCAGTTCTGGATCTGCACATAACATCCAAAATTCGAAATATGCAATGGTAGTTCCCTGTCTTTACTGAAAAATACCTTGCTAATACATCTTAGATTTGTTTTTTGCTTTTCCACAATTGCATCACGCTGGCAGTTCATAGTTACCCTCTGACTGGGCAAAACATCCTAATCTTTTTCTTTTCCATCATTCAATTACTGACCTTACAGCAGAAAATCTTTGGTGAATTGCTGATGTCTACATATATTCCACTTCTGTAGTGCATCCATACAAGATTAAAATACTTCAATTTGCAATATCTGTTTGCTGTTCCTGATTAGTATTGATTTAAGGCATTATCCTGCACCAAACATAGGTACAGAAGAATAACCAATCTTCTGCTTCTTTGAACCCTCCAATCTGCATCAATAAAGCCAGCAGCAGCATGGAAGGAAGACTGGGTTACAAAGCACGCACAGACAACATCTCCCATAAAACTCAGTTGCAAGGGGTATCTTGCTTCCTTTTTTCATTTGAATTTTGAAGTCTTCTGTCACTAGGATCTCACAAACAGTTTGTCAGAATTAACGGAAACTAATGTGAGTCTACTAAAAAGGCAGTTCAACACACCTGTACCAAAGTTGACATCTGAATAAGATGCCTGCATTACATAGTAATGATGGATAAAAGCTGAACACCATTCATGCCAGCTTTATAGATGTTACACAAGGGGACATCTTTGACAGAGGCTGCTAAGTCTGAACACTGAATATGGTCTGATGTTCTTAGGAAGCTCCAGTTAAGCTACATCATATGCTAACTTGCTACAAAATGATGCCCATTATGAGATTTTATGGTTTATAATAGTAGCAAGTTCTTTTTATCAGCCTACAATGTAAATAGAAAATCTAGAGAAAAATCAGGGTGGCCTCATACTGTGTAGCCAGAAAGACACAGGCAAATCATTTTATTTGTACAAAGCTTTCATACCTTCAAATGAGTATGGCTTCAGCAAGAATGCTGAACAGGTAAGCTGATTCAAACACAGATATGAAGCCATGTTTGGAAGAAATGCAGAATATAATCCAAGTGTAATTCTATCTTTACTAAAAACTCTCCACAATGGTATATTATAGTGTCAGTGTAATTCATCAGCTCTGTGTGCTGAAGCAATTGTCATGAGAGAAGCTGTCTTACTGCAAAAAATGTAAATAATGCCATTGGTTCAACTGGAAATTCATAAAACTAGTGTGCATCAAATTAGGATCTCAAAAGGGTAGCAGTTCCCAAAAGAGGAAGAAGAAAAAAGGTGAAATCACTACTAAGTCAGTTTGATAAGGAAGTGGAAGAATATTGGACGATCCTGAGTTTGGAAGATTGAACAAAAGGTCGGCAGAAATCCAGACAGAAACATCTTCTGTGTCCGTGAGGTCTAAGATGCCTGTGAATAAGCACTGGGAGAGGAGGTTGGGAAAAATTTCCAAAGTAGAGCTGACTAATTTGTCTGCATTGCTTCCTCTCTGCCTTATTATTTGGCTAGAGTGTTCCAGGCCTCCTGGAAACAAGAGAAGATTTTCCTAATAGGAATATGGGAATAGATACAAATTATGCAAGGCAGGGTCCTTCAGATATGCTATTATAAGACTGCTGCTTTTTTACCAGAAGAATAAAATCCCTAGACATGTAAGGGTAAATACAAATCTGCAAAGACTCATTCATTTTATAATAAAACAAAACAAAAAGAATTCTCTCAGGAGAAAGTTCTTCTAACATGACTTGGACCCTTTTTGGCAAACTTCAGGATTATAGGCAGACTGTGCCAACTCCTGACATAGGGCAGTTACCCAGACCTCAATGCAGTGGCAATCGTGTTTGCTGTGCCTGAGGCTTGAAAAGATGTCCTTACTTTAGGTGACCTTTTGCAGTCAGCAGCCTAAAATCACCCCATGGGAAGAAGAAACCTAGAAATACAGAGACATCGGTCCAGTTAAAATGGTCATGCTAAGAAAGAAAATGTGATTGATATCTACATAGAGCTATATGCACAATAAAAAATACATTACTCAGCACTATTAAAGTTAACACTTCTTTGACATTACATTTAAATAACACTATAGCCTCTTCCTGAGTATTCCAAAAAAATAAAATACCAGAGATGGAAATATAGGTCTGCCAAACTCTCCTTCTTGTCACCAGCACTGAAGTACATATCAAAAGCAGAAAAAAATAGAAACAAGCACTTAAAGGAGGTATAAATATGACAAGATAGAAATAGAATATACTGTCCACCTTCAATATGTTATAATTAGACCTTAGCAATCAGTATGAACTAGTTACTTAGTAATGGAAGCTCATACTCTTGAATGTAATAAATACTCTTAACATAAATAACTACAAGAAGAAACATGTGAAGAAAATTCAGGATTGAATCAGAAGTACACAACCTGCTTTGACAGATGTAGATACACAAAACAATACTCTTCATAGAGCAGTTCTTCTTTATGTACACTCTAAGCTATTACAATCTAATCTATTTATCTACATTCTAATCTGTAAACCTAAATTTCAACTCATTTGGACCTGATAGTATCTGATCAACATTGACATTAATCTAATCTTCATTTTTCTTGTCATTTAAAATACTCCCAGAAGAGGAATAAATTATAGAATTAATATCCCCTTTCTCCCTCGCGTATCTCCCTGCCTTACCCAACTGAGCAATGACCAAAGCACTCACCAAGACATGGAGAACCTATATTTTAGCCTGAGTGCAAAATCATGTCTTTCCCCTTAAAGGAGAGTAACAAATCATTCAGGGGCATGCTGCCTCTCTCCCATTGAATTTGTGATACTGTATAGAAAATGCAAAATGAAAGAGGAAAAAAAGAAGGATATGATTTTGGAGCTCATTGATTAGGGCAATTCCCTGTTTGTTGTACTGTGTTCTCAGGACTATTTATTCATTATTTGTTAAGTAATCACTGGACAATATACAAGGATTGAAAAACCAAGACAACTCCTCTGTCATGTCCCAGTCCTTGTCTTACAGAGCTCCCAACTCATGCTCCTTCTCTACGACACAGCAATCATGACTTGTTTTCTGCACAGTGACCCAGCAGAAAAAGAAGGAGTTTTATCAGTTTTATATCTATCAGGCTGTTAATCTGAGAAAAGCCTGGAACCCAGTGGTCTCCCTATCTGAGGAGGGACTGCCAGGCTGAAGAGAGAACAGAAGTACCCGTATGACTTCTACATCCTAGTGACTTTCTCAGATAAAATCATGTATTTATATTTACATTCTCTCACACACAAAATAAAAAAAACTTAATAGGAAAAACATGGTCTAGAACGCTGGGAACAAAGGGAACTTGCACATAACAGGCATTTTGAGAACAATGATGGAATAACAAAATTAGTTGCAGTGTAATGTCATACCTAACTATGAACCATACAGGAATGACAGATTAGGCTGAGGAATAACAATATCCATAAAATGTCATCAATCCTAAAAAAACACATTAGTAGTAATCTCCCTGCAAACTCGTAGTTCTGCTTTACAGCACAAATGATAGTTTCTTCAGCCAGCTCTTTACCACCTTATTGGTTTTCTACTAATCCCCACTGCCTCATCTTTACTAATAATTTCCAATGAGGCTATACATCAAATGCCGTGCAGAAGTCCCCACAGATCATATCTATGACATTTGCCTTGTTAAAAAAGAAAATCTCTTATAAGAGAAAAAAAAGATAATTCTGGCAAAGACTCTGTCTTAAAAACCAACACCACATTTTATCCCATCCTCAGTTTAATGCTCTTGCATCCTTGAACTGCTCTTTCCTATTCTTCTTTACTATTTAAAGTTTCCCAGATGATCTCCTTTCTCCTTATCCTTGCTCTTCCCGAATCTAGGCACATGCAATTCTCTCTCTTATCTACAGTTGGGTTTTCAAGTTTTCAGACTATCCAGTTGGTGGATCCAGTGCAAGCTGAACAAATTAACGTGAATACAGTTTATACTTTTTCTGCAGCTAATTGTGGTGTAGTTAAGACTACATTTCTTCTCAGCTGCTGGCCAGAAACATGCTCTTTCATTATCTGGGGCATCCAGGCCCACATTAATTCAGGTAATGGAAACTGTGACCGAAATATTTGCTATTCTGCAATCATACTGTATGACACATGGCTCAACAGATTTATTAAGAATCCTTGTAACAGAGTTGCTATTTCTTTCCATACTGTTGTTCTTTCAGTATTCTGAATGAGGGATTATCTCATCTTCCCCAAACCATACACATTAAACTTTCGTTTTGCTGTCACCTCAAATGTGGCATCATTAATACTAAATGAAATTGCTATCATGGAGCTTTCTGAACTTTAAAAAGGGCTTTTTGAAATTAATGTTTTGATTCATTAGGGTTTGGCTTATCAGTCTAAATATACCTGAAGGATACTTCTAGGTTTACTTTAGGTCTCATTTCAAAGATGGTTTTATAGGATGTGCATTCAAATGGCAGGAAGACATTTAATGTAATTCTATAGGGAATTAATTTTTTAAGTTGCCTTTGGGTTATTTTTCTTGTATTTGTATTTTATACGAAAGATGCATTGCACTCATGATACTTCTTTATTAGGTTTCCATAAATCACAGTAAAGATGGATGAGAAGATTCAAAACACACATTAACGAATGAGAAATATAATGAAACTAACCAATAAGAATTTTCTTACCATTGCCAAATTATTGCATGTTTGTCATGCAAAGGGAACTGTACCTTTCTCTAAGACCTCAGATGCTTTTCACTGGTGAACAGAGAATGTCGAATGACACATAGGCCATATGAGAATTTATTAATTCTTAATGACAAATATGTTTAGAAATTTAGGATGATTTAAAGAATCAGTCTTTGCACAATCTGTGAAAATATAGTCTGAAGTCCTGTGGATCAACTGTTTGCTGACAGGTTGCAACACATACTCTTCAGTCCAAATACATAGGGGAACTGTTAACAACTGTTTTCTAACAGTCAAACAATAACCATGTTAGAAAAGCATCTTAGAAAGGAAACCAGCTGTGTCAAGGTTGTTTGGAAATAAAGGAGCTTCTGGAGACATGGAAAATTTGCAGTGAGAGATATACTAGGATGAGAGTTTTGGGGAGAAGAATAAATAAAAAATCCCATGATTTTATAAAAGACATCTTCTTTATTTGCAGGACAAATCCTGCAAATGGCAGAAAGAGACAAACAATGACTGAAGGTGTTTATGAAAGAAAGACCCTGCATATTCCAGAAATTCTCGTAAGTCAGCAGACCACCTTACAGTGGGTGAAAAAAAGAGGCGTATACTTATTATATTTTGTAGAACTATAAACTGGTAGTTCAATTTAAACAAACATATGAGAAGACATCATAAAGAAAGAGAGTAAAAATTTTTGCCGAGTCCCCTATGCTTCTTATCCCAGCACTAGTAACAGGTCCTTACAGAAAAGAATCCTAGTGCTGCTGGCTGACAAAAATTGGAATAGGAACTATTCTGTGGTTCCCTAACATACTGGAACAGGCCAGCTGGAATATCAAAAGTTAATGCTTCTCCACAGAAGACTAATTCCACTTCAAGGTCTCATCTAGACTTAGTTCACTGCTTTTACACTTAAAAGTTGTTCTGTGCTAAAAAGAAACTACTTCATCCAAAACAGAGCTGTTTACCAACTACTTCATTGTCAGCTTTGTTCAGATGGACAGATCAAACCGTTAGTTTTGCACATCTCAATGAGTGACAGGTAGAAATAGTTCATGTAAAAGAAAATCCAGATGTTAGCAGGGCTTCAGAAGAGCATGCCTATGGAGAGATCTAGATCCCAGTGTGGTACCTGGCACCTTTGGAGGAAACACAGACAAATGTAGAGCCGTGATAGTTGTATTGCCAGAAAACCATCCATGAGGAAAGGAATAGCTATTTCACATTACAACCTTGAGATATAACAACTGAGATTATCTTAAGAGCTCCAAAAGTCACAGAATTTAGCATTCTAACCTTGGGGATAAATAATAAAACTCCTAATAACAATGTGTCTCTTTCTTACTAATTTTTATCCTTCAAGTTTTCCATAGTACAACAGCTTTTATTTTCATATATATGTGTGTGCGTGTGTATGTATGTATACATCTATGTGAGTATATGTATCAAATGAATATATATATTATATGACTATATATGTGTGTGTGTATATATAAGATGAACTGTAGTTTAGGTAGATTTTTCAACCTATTCACTAAATCTTAAAATTAAAATAATATTAAACAAAGTCATGGCGGAAATACTACGACCTACAGTGTAGATTAATTCTGTTAATATCTCAGTACGTTGTGCCATTCCACCTACTCTCACTGCAAAATATATGATCATATTGTAAAAAAAAGCAACAATAGAAAATAAGTCAGAAACTGTCATATCCTTGGCTGCTTGAAAAGAATAAAAGGAAGTGAAGATGTTAAATGTTCTCTGATCCCTCTCTCACATCTTACCTAAAGGATCACTGAGATCTCTAAGCTGTTTCTAATTAGTTGTTAATGACCTCAGAGTTGTGCAAGTTTAGCATCTTCCATACCTCATTTGATTTCCCCTTTGGGCTAAAACAATATCAAGAGGGCTAAAATGAAGATAAAATACACCTCTATGATCCCTGTGGTTATTGGATCAGAGACATAAATACTGCAAAGTCTAAGGGGAAAGATCATCATCATCAGTGGTTTTATAACCTGTGTTAACAAAAAATACAGAAGTGATTGTATTACTAAAGAGTGTATTCCTTTACACTTTCAAAACTCACAGCCAGGTCCATGAAAGGGAAGGATTCAGGGTTTGGTCCTCATGTCTAAAAGGAAGTTCTTACAGCTCTTGAAAGAGACTGTGAAAACAGCTATACCTTCAGTGGCCATTCGTTAGCTACACTGCTACAGAGAAAAAGAAGCTCACCAACATCCTATCTCAGGTGTGTAAAAAAAATCTGATACAGAACAGGCCCATCTTTTTTATTCATTAGTTTCTTTTTGGTATGCTGAACAACTTAGCAGTTTAGAAAGTGATCTAAGCATGTAAGAAATCGGCACTGACTTTAGAAAATGCATAAAACCCTCCGAGGTTTCAAAGTTAATTAGTTAAAGTATTAAAATAATCAAATTGCTGAATTTATTAATTTAATGACAGTAATATTTGTGCATACTATGGTTACATACCTGTTTCCTATTTGCAAATAAATGAAAAGAGGGTAATGTTAGTCTTTAGTAATCCTCGGTGCAACATTTTTTATTTGCTTTTTAAAATTTGGACTCATTATAGCTATATAATTGGTTATATATCATCCTAAGAACTCATTCAGTTGTAAAACTTCTCCACATATTTTAACTAAGAACTGCCTCAAGGTGATGAAATAGCAGCAATACGAAATTTCAGGGTTGTAATGCAAGACAGAAAGTCTCTTTGAAGAGCTGTTAAATCTATAAATCTCACAAGCACTCTAAAATATGTTTTAAAATAAAGTGACCAAGCTTGTCATTTAAAAGGAAAAAATACTGACAATATGCCATTACAGCATATTGACTGAGAGGGTAAAGTCACCATGATTAAAATGGAGCAATTCACTTTGAACTAACTCTAGCTGACTCCTCTACTGTGCCTGAGGATTGTCTGTGGCAAGCCCAGAGGAAATCTTTTGTGCTTCAGTTAGCAATAATGCTTGCATATCATTTTTCTTTCAAAAACTAACATAGATTACTGAGCATACCAGTAAAATTTGGGTTTTTGCTTGTACTTGAGCCCCTAGGAGTCCAGTATACTGTTCAAATACATGAAGTTTTAAAGTTAGATTTCTTTTATAGAGGCGTGAATTTAAGCTGTATGGCCCTCTTAAGTCACAAGTAGATGTGTCTCAACTAAAAAATGGAAGAGGTATTATTGTTCAAAAATCCACTAAATATAAGAAATAAGAATGAAATTACCCAATGCAATTCACACAGTCTGCAATCCACTAGAAAACCATTATTATCAATAAAATCTCCAGCTAAACTGTTCATTTTGTTGTTTCAAAGGGATTGGCCACACATTATTACATTTGTTTTGTTTTGTTTTGTGGCAATAGCAAGCAAGCTGTTACAACCAGCTATTTTGTAATCCTTTGGTGGCAGAACAGCGGCGGGATTAAGAAGCCCTTGTGATTCTTGTACTTCTTCCTCTGCACTGATAAACATGCAACGTCCATCACAAGCATACAGCTTGATGCCTGCATATCTGGCTAAACACACTGTAAAAAGCAACTGGATAGTCTTTTGCCCCTTCTAGGGAAAAAACTGCTTTTATTTTTATGAAGTAATCTTACATTATATTTTTACAAGTTAGTTACTTTCTCATCTTTCATTTCTACACTTTTAAAACAGATAAATGAATTTTTTATCTCTTCCTGCATGGGATGAATACCCAGGCATTCATGTTAAAAACAGAGAGTTATGATAGGTAAAACTAAGTTAAAAAGCTTAGTATAGCTAAGATTTGGACTATGCTAGGTTGACAAAGCCCAGAATTAAATTTAGCCACCTATGCAGAAGTATAATAAATAAATGAAAATACACATTATGGATCAACATAGCTACAATAGTATTACTGTTCTATGGAATATAAATAGCAAGGCTATCTTATATACATCTCACAAATGAAATAGCATTGAATTTCCAGGAGCTTACTGACACACAACAAGCACTGAATGAGGCCTATACTTACAGATTTTTCCCATTCAAACATACTGGGCTTGCAGAGGCAACTTATCAGTCAATGATACTACTCCATTTAAAGCCGCTGCAACATTAATGTTGTAGCTTGTCTCTATTTTTCAGCTAAATAGAGGTTTTCTTTTTCACATCACATAAAGTCTTCAACCAGCTCAAGACTTCTAATAAATTGCAAACTGTGTTACAGTATATCTTCTATTATGCTGCTTGTTACTTTAGTAAGACAGGAAATTAAAGCAATAAAACACTTTCAGAATGATAGGGCACACTCAGGCAGTCATTTTTCTTATGTTCCAGTATTATTCTTCAAAAGACCTTTTATGATACTAATATTAAATTCTTTGAAGTCTGAAGAATCTGTTGAAATTGTTGAATTTCTAAGATATAAAGCTCAAATATTGCATTTACTCATGCATTTATTAAAACTGGGTTTGTGGGATGGAATTAAAAAAAGCCTAAAATGCAATACAACTAAATAATATATGACCTGTTACATCTGAGATCCACATTAGAGAGTACATTGTGTGGAAATTTGATTTAACGCTAGGGAAAATCTATTTTGCTTTTGTCTCACCTTACGTGGCCAAATGCACACCAGATGTGGTCATTCATATAAAAGGCTGGTAACTGCAAACTGAAGCACAGAAAACCAGACAAATACTATAATGGTCACTTATGCAGCATGTTCACATAAAGGAAATTGAATCAAGCTTATGAATCTGTGTATTCGTTATTAACCCCACAGAAAAGGGTCGCATAGACTGCTCTGTTAATGGCATGAACACTCAAAAGATTGAAAGAGATCATGTAAAAGAAAAGCAAAGAAAATGCTAAGTCTTCTAGTTTAAACATTTCCAAGATGAAATTAATAAAAATGTTTAAAAATTTATCCAATTTTTAAGAACTAAATTAATGTAATTAAACATATTTTGAGTTCTGAAAAAAAGGAAGAAAAGGAAAAATAAAGAAAAAGGAAAAGAAAGAAAACAAGAAAATAAAATCAAAAAGTAAAAAGAAGTAAAAAGTAAAAAGGAAGCTAAGTTAAGTTATCAAAGATTGCTCTATATCTGTTAACTATTCATGATGATGTATTATCAAATATATGGTAGAAATGGGTCTCTGCTTATCAGCTGTGATGAGTGAAGGTGTGCAATTAAGGAGCCTCAGAGAACAGTGAATGTTCATCATGTAAGTCATGATTTCTCTGGGATTTTAAGTTTTATATTCACGTTCAGTTTCACTGTAGCTATCAATTACTTTTCCAGTTTCATTTGATCTATTTTATATAGATTTTTATCAGCCTCCGGTGAGAGTTCCAAGTTAGTACATGGACACTTTAATTTAGCAGAACGTAACAATATATGGTTAGCAGCTACACTATTGCCATTCTGATTAAAATTTACAGGTTCAAATTAAAAATAAATCTTCTACTACTTCTATATACTAATTCACCATGGAAATAAAGTGTAAATACATGAAATACATAGGGTAAATAGGCTATTTGGTCAATTCATGTTAGTTTTGTGGCAATCACTTTTTCTTTCTTCAGCACAATCTTTGATATTTTTCAAATTTTTTCATATACATCTGTCTAGAAATTAACTGGTCCAAATCTAAGATATAACCACTCAATAACTTATGTTTCCTTTCTCATTTTTGACACATTTCTTCTCTGTTGGAATTCCAAAGCAATCAGCTACCTGGGGATATATACTTCTCCAGAGATCTCCCCTCCAGTATATCAATTAACTCAAAAGCAATTTTGGATACCTTCCAATATACTACCACCATCTGGTCTCCCTAAAGCCTCATAAGCTGGAGTAGACTTGAATTGGTCAAAATGATGCTAATTTTCTAAATTATTTACAAATTAGGCATGCTCCTACTCTGTTTCCTTTCTTCAGTTTGTTAAGAAATTTCCTAGCCATCTAAGCAATCCTTAGGGATCATTTTTAATACCTAAAACAAGTCTCAGAGACTGCATGAGGATTACCTGACTGGCTTCAGCGTGACACTCTTCAAGGGTTTAATGCCCTCACTATTCACATGGAAGGAACTGTGAAAGTGCACTTCAGCTTCCACCTACCCTGTGAACCAGGCTTCATTTCCACGAAAACAGAGCTTGGGGAGGAAAAAGTCTGCTCACTGGTCTTATTTGATATGGAAAGAAGATGTGGCTGGGCAGCATGACAGGCCTGAAGAACTAGGAGGTGCTTTAAATTTAGTAATGTAGTGGCACCCAGAAAAGTCATTGTTCAGGGCTACAGAGAGGTCCCCCTTCAAAATTTGTCAAAATATACTTTTGTCCTCCTTTTCCTATTACAACACAAATCTCCTGCTCTGTTTAGGTTCTACAACATGTTCACCACTTGATGCATAAAGAAATCTGACTAACATGTCATATGATACATGTTTTTCATTCTCTGCCCAAGAGAACAAGTCTTCTCTCCACAGAAGCTCTTCTAGATTTTTTGAGAGGGAGGAAGGAGGAAAAGTAGAAAAAGCCTTCTTTATTTTATTCCATATCCTGCTTAGGTATTTTCATTTGAGATGGCAAGGAAATTTTGTATACCACTGATCGACCTTATGTACTTCCCTGTTCCTAGATGACTCTAGGATGATGTCCTTCAGCTTTTGCTCCTTATTCTGGCCTCCCTCTACTGTCATGCATAATAGATGAGAAATTTCTTCATAACTATCAGTTCCTCAAAGCCAATGTGTCTTCTATCATCAGATCAGAAAACTGAACTTTAATCATACACGCAGAACAGGAAAAACATCTGTGACTGTAAAATCACTGGTAAAAATACAGTGTAAAGCATCTAGGGGAAAACCTCTTTCTGTCACAGATGTGACCCTGTATGATTCTGAGAAAGGACCTATAAAACTTACAAGAACTGTCCTAATATTGGGGATTTTCTAGGATCAGTAAGAGGAAAGACTCTACTATAGGGAATTGCTGGAAACCCTATAGCTCCTTGACTAATTACCAGAAAACCTGGAATTCCTAGGCATGCTTCCAATGCCCTTGGAGCTGCGAATGCTGTAAAAGCCATTTTTCTCGGTACTGAGGAAATACAAAACTACCTTGGAATCTTTTCTCTGAAAATATGGTGTGATCATTGGCCATTACCTAAAACTTCAAAAAGCAATGTTGTGTGTGAGTGCAGGTGTGCATATATACATGTATATATAAATATAAATATATATGTGTCTGTGTGTGTATATGCACATGGACAAATTTACTAGAGTGTCACATAGGTTATGAGAAATCACATTTCTTGGGTGTTCTTTTTTTCCCACATCTATTTGGTAATTCCTTCCAAGAGCTGAGCACTGAGCACATGGATGGAAGAAACCACAAAGTTGTACTAAAAGGAACACTAATTTGTTTATGTCATTATGTATGAAATTCCTTGAAAAGAAAAATACCAACTGAAATAGAACACAAATCCCATTTTGGGTTCATATCTCCAAAAAAGACTAGAATAGGACAACCTATCCTGATTCTGAAAATCTGAAAGAAAAAAAAAGGATCAAAACTATTAGAAATAATTCATAAAATAAATTAGGTGTGGGCTACATATCTCTTTGCTTTGCTGAGGTAATAATGAAGGCAGGGAGGTTTCCTGCTTAGAGCAAACGGCTGTGGGCAAGAGGATTCATAGTTCTAATCCCCACTGAGCCAACCTCAGGCAAGTCATTCAGCTTCCCTTTGCTTCAGTCAATCCAGTTCAAAAACAGAGCAAAAAGCAGGACCTTAATGAAGCTAGATGTTGCATCCATGCCAAGCTATCTCTTGGGTAAACAAACTGAAAAAAAATATGTGTAAGAAGCAGACTATATAAAAGAAGGGAAAAAAAGATTCTTAATGGTTTGAAAAAGGTTGAACAGAGGCCAAATACGCTGCCGTGCTGACAGGGAACATTTTCCAACAGGATTTGAGATATTAGACTGAAGTAGGTTCATTTGCTATTTAGATTTCTCTATATAACATTATTTTGCCCTGCATAAAATATTTATTGTATTTCAATAATAATTTACTAATTAACAGTCAGGAATTAGGACCCTTCCAGGGGGAAAAATTTTCTAAAAATACTTCAGTAACTTAAGATACCATCATTTTTAAAAAAGAGGGATTCCTTCTCACAGAAAATGAACCTACAAGTCACAGTTGTTCAATGAATTCCCATTTGCCTCCAAACATTTTTCTAAAAGATGAATATGAGAACAGCACTGACAGCTTTAGGGTGTGATACACAAATAAAAGATAATGAAAACTAGAACTAAATTCATGGGCTGCATTTGTTTTCTCTGCATGCTTAATAGAGTCTCCCATTGTTAAGGACTCTGTAAGTAATCGTAGATTTCTTATTTAGTCTACTGGAATACAAAGTGAGGTGCTATGTGGATTAAAATGATACAAATTAAAAAATAGATAAAATATACCTGTATGGGCTACTCAGATGGTATTTTTCTGCCAGCATGTAAAAAATTATAGCTGCACTAAATATTTCAGAAATTATTCTCTTTACAGCATTATGTATGGAGTTGTCAGTTTTTGCTACCACTCTTTGTTGACTTATAACAAATACCTAATTTAAATATAAAAGGAATGGTTACATTTATTGCACACTTGAGTATTTAGGAACACTCACTGATATTGCAACACTTCATTTTTTTTAATCATACAAAAGTAATCCATACACGTAAACAGCAGCAATGCCAATCAGCAGAAGAAACTATGATCATTCTTTGCTTTTTAGACATGTTTTAATATATGTTGCAAATAAACAGACTAGTCAGCGGGCAACAGAATATTCATTCTAAACATGTACTCTATTTGCCTTAAGGAAGAAATTACTAGGGGAAATTGTTCTACCCTATCCAGTAAGTCATCACATAGGATTATCCTGGCATCTCTGTCTTATACTTGAGAAGATATCATTGTACTCGGCACATTTTGTCATAGTTTACTTAATGAACATATATTAAAAGGCATTATTCTGCTGCAGAATCTAAATAAAACTTTGGACCACTGAGCTACTGGTAAAGAATGAAATTAAATGAGTTCACTGTGATACTAATAAGACACATTTGCAATAAGTCTTCAAGGCTTCCTCAGTGCTTTGAGTGTTTTTTCCTCCTATCTGCTGAAAGATCACTGTAGTTCAGTCATGCAAACGGCCCCTTTTTCCTCCCAAGGAAAGCAGTGAGGGAAATGACAATAGCTATGTTATGACCCTGCATGGGGGGCTATGGGTTTGGAAGGAAAGGGGTGCGATTGGGGAGCAAGTGTGGATGAAAAAGTTACTCTCCTACTAACACGGTGCTATAGGAGTCCACTAAATTGAGGTCTGGCACATGCTTAATCATTGACTTGAGAGAAGTGAATTAAATCGGAGCAGAGAACAAGCTATCAGCTAAGAGAAAAATATGTACCCCAAAAGGTGCAGGTTTTTTGTTTACTTAGAAATCTGCCATCAAAAGTAAAAAGGAACTTGATTAATTGTCTCCAGACTTTGAAAGAAAACTGATTTGGACCCACTAATAGGTCCCACACAGCATCACTGCCTCTGCTACTTAATCTGTAAATAGATACAAGAAAAAACTCCTTTCATTCCTCCATCTCCAGCTGTTATGGGATTTTTGCTGTACAGAAGAAATGTGTCAGAACCAGCCCTCCCAAGGCCATAGGACCAGAACGGCTTACTCGCCGTAGACAGGAAAAAAGGCAGCTCTGACACAAGGAATCTAAAACAGTCATGCCTGCCACACATTCTCTGAGACCTCAGCAAGGCCCAAATTGGAGAACCTCAATGAAATATTAATACCTTGCCCAAAGTTTGCTGGAGTTTAATCCTAGACACAGTTCACAGTAAGAAAACTTCCTGCTAGAAAGATTAAAATGATGTAGGCTTAATTCAATTTCCTTAATAACTCTATGACCTTCCCACCAAAAGTAAATATTAGACATAATTTAAAAAACACTGTATGACTATATTAAATGAAAGTCATATGAAACAGGAAACACTGCCAAAGAACTACTACACTTGCTTCCAGTGTCCACAATCCTACTCTAGGTTCAAAAGATAAATCAATTCTTTCACACAGTCCTATGTCAAGGCAGAGGTTTGGGAGTCATGCCTAAAAGTATGCATCCAGGAGGCAGAAAATAATCACTTGATCTAGTGCAGTCCCAGTACTTCCCCCAAAATATCACAAAAAGTACCCTGGCAATGCATGTTCTCATTAGAATGTATTTTGATAATCAAAGGTGTAAAATGCGTCTAAATTATTTTGCAAGTGACACAACACAAAGGAAACAACGTTGTTTCCCTTTCCCTCTTAGTGCAGAGCTGAGAGGAAAACAATAGAATTACTAGTGAAGATTAAGAGATATGCTCATGCTTGCTAAAGACACCAACTGCAGGCAACTGGAACTGCTTATTCATCTTCCATTCTGGATTGGTGAATAGGAGAGGGTTAACAAATTAGGACTAAATTTAACTTTTCTGTTTCTAAACCAGATTTGCTCAGGCATGCCACATACACTTGTTCTCATCCACGATTAACTATATGACAAGCTTGAAATTTTAACACCAAAGTCTTCTTGAGTTATGGGAGAGCAAAACCAGGTTGCAACACTTTCACAAAACTGAAAAGTACATTTTTCACAGCATCATCATTCAAAAATGATTTCCCTTATTTTCTTCAAATTTTCCGAAATAATTCACCATTGACTGGAGACTAAGAAAGTTCAAATGTATATTTCCTCCTCCTTGGAAGTTCAAAGGTGTGAAAAAAGGTCCTGGAATACAGTAGTACATGTAACCTTCACTCCAGAGTTGTCACCCAAATTACAGTGTAATAGCATCTAATTTGTATTCAGAGGCAACAGATAGACAGATGGACATTATTCAAGAACAAAACCGCGTGCTTCAGAAAAAGGAAAAGCTGGCTACCTACTTCTCTAGCTCATTTCAGAAGCTGGATTCAGGAACTGCTTGCTGATAGTTGTTTTGTCAAATAAACGACAATGATGAGGAAGGAATAGAGGGTAAAAGACAGGGGTGAGTTTGTTGCTACATCACTGTCCTTCTGAACCACAAGTAGGAGATTGTTATAAGAAGATACATTTATTGCAAATTAATAAAGTTTGCCATTTGTTCAATTCTCTATGAGGCTTTTCCAGGTATGATGCTAACTGTTAAACAGTAAATAAACAAAGTACGAGATAAATATTTGAAATGAGACAAATTAAAAAATATGTTTAAAAAACATTGGTGTCCTAAGATTTTTGGCTTGATCTACAGCACTTCAGTGCTTTGTTCCTGGATCTAACTGTGGGTTATGATAGAGAGTGGTGCATCACTATAGCTTTCACATTCAAATCAAATTTTGATTCATTTTCCTTTTATAAGTTTTCCTTCCCTATGGGAAAAAGTAGAGGAATATGGGCATGAGGTGTTTAATTTGCTTGTATTCTTGCATTGAATAATATGACAGCTACTGACTTGTTGACTGAGTTCATGAATGAGAAGACTGGTTACCTAAAGATAAGCTGGATGTAATAACTTTGAACTTTTCCAAAGGACTCCAACTTACCCTTCCTAAAACCCCTGTAATTTTTCAGTATTTTAAATGCTAACATAAAGATGTGATTATTTCTCAACTTCCCATGATCCTTTGCATTCAAACAAAAATAGAAACTGAAAAGTAATTTTGCAAGATCATGACGAGTTGCTAGAACGCAGAACCAAACTTGTCAATTAATATAAGGGTGGTAGGGATCTAAAACTCAGACTGAAACATGCTATGATTTTGGGATATTGTAAAATTTCTATTGAATGTATGTGATCAAAACAATTAAGCTTTCTGCCAGAAATCAGCTAACAATATTTTAATGACTTTTTATCAGATACACATGCCCATATTCCCCTTACTTTTTCCAAGGGGCAGGGGGAAATCTTTTCCAAACTTACAGTACTGTAATATGAATCCCCTACTGCAGGTATTGATAATGTTTTACCTTTCTCTATTCAATGTTACAAAACACTCTTGTTTCCTAATATACTAATCGTCAGAGTATCATAGGCTGCTCTACTGCTGCTCTGCATTGTTTTAGAATCAAATAGTGCATGCCTTACATGTTTATATCATGGATGACAGATAAAAATCATTGATTTCCTTCTTCCTGCTGTTTTTGATCCTCATGGTACTTCAGCAAGCATGTGAGAGAGAATTAAGTATGAGAGTAATGACAAGAAAATATTATAGCACCAATTCGTCAAAGCACAAAACTAGCATGTAAACAATCTACCTTCAGCTTTTCTCAAACTTGTTTATGCAGCTAGAATAATTTCAAGAAAATCTGCTCCCCAGGAAGCTTGGGTTAGCTGCTTTCTCTAGTTGATATGCTCCCTACTCAGAACTAGAACGTCATACCAGGCTTTTTCATATTTTATGGACTACAGGAAAGGCACTGTTTCTTCATAAGAACAGGACAGCTGAGTTTTTCAACTTATCACTTTTTTGGTTACAGCCCATTTTTGAGGGACAGACCACTTGGCAACATTTCCTAAGCCGGCTCTTAAAATGAGGTAGAAACGTCAAGATTTTTTTAAAGAATATTCATAAAATTCACAAAAGTTTTTCCTTTGTGCTCCCTTCCCTATTCTAGCATCCCTTAATTCCATCACAAAAATACAGCCAGCAGCACTGGTAGAGCTCCAGCTTTTATGCACTCTCTGCTGAACCAGGAGTTTTATGTAAAAGGCCAGATCTCTGACTGTTTCACAGGGAATATTTTCTACAAGACTTTTGGTTTTGTACTGTAATGATGTTCATTTTCATAAGCTTTTATGGCTGTCAACATACTGATCATTCACACTGTGACACAAGGATTCTATACACAGCGAGTAAGACCCACCAGAATATATTGAAAAAATATAACTAAGGAAGTTATATCCAAATCAAAATATTATGAAGCTACTTCATATTTATTTAAGTACTATAATAAATTCTGAATATCCAACTTTTTTAAAGAGAAAGTACTCTAAAAATATCAACCTAGAATTTAATAAAATCCTGCTCAAGACACAAGACTGCAGAGCGAATTGACAGTGCATGCTGAGAGCGAATAAGTAATATGTGGGATGACCATTTATAAAAAAAAAGAATTAAATGCATAGGTCTTTATAACTATTTTTTATAGGTGACCATGAGATTGTTAGACATTTGCATACTGATCAACCCCTACTTTACTACAACTTTGAACTACATAGACTACTTTGAACTAGATAGACTACTGTCTATCACCAAAAAGTTAATATTAATAAGAGTTAGTAGATCTCCATTTTATATTATTTTGAATTCAAAGATAAAGGAGTACTTTCTAATGAAAAAATAGGTTAAGCTGATTTTTAATGCCCACCATTGCTAAGATCTAAAAGTCTCCTTATACCATTAACACTTTTTCTGAGTAGGGTTGGCATCTTTATCTTTAAAATGTATACAGCTTCTCTTTTCAATAAACAGCTGTACTGGTTTCTTGTCTATGTAAATTTAGAACTTTATCCCACTGCTGCCTGAATGGGTTCCTTCATCAGTAGATCATAAAGTAATCCCACGAGATCGGTATTCTTGGTGACACAAGGGATACCAGCTTCAATAAAGTGCAAAATGTCCCAAGGACAAACTACAGTGTAGACCAAGAAGTCCAGCCTCTCCTTGGACGCCCTGGGGTATTTTCTTTTGTTTAGCTATAGCTTTCTTCCTCAGCACATACATTATCTAGTCATGGTACAGAAGTCTATACTTCTTTCTGTTCATTGTGTGAGTAGCTGAGACACCTTATTTAGTTGGTGCCATGTTTAACTGTTATATTGTTTTAGTCAGGCAGCTAGAGGATTGATCTGGATCCTGGTCAAAAGCTCTGGCTTATTTTTTTCTTGGTGACAGGTTGAGTGATGCACTTAGACTGGTGATTAATGTGCCGGCGATTGTCTACTCTCGACTTCAAAGATAGTAAGTGAAGGAGAAGATCCTAATGATTTAACATTTTTAAACACATAGACAAAGGAGGTTCTATGTGTGGATTGTACCCAGTGAATCCTCTGTGTTTACATAAAAATCCCTTGGATCTTTCTTCTACAGTAGAGGTTATCTATGGCAACCCCAAAAGTTTCCTTTTTTTAGCAAAAGAGACAATAATGTTGAAAAGCCTTGATAACTTAAGGCAGGAGATAAAGAATTTAGTGGGAGATTCAAATGATTCACTCCAAGGTGCACCATGCTGTGGTGGACTTATTCCAGAATCACAGAACCAACATTTCCAAAAGTTAGTGAAACCTGAGATGACTCCAAACCACAATTCTCAATCTGCACATGCCCCTTAACCTCTGTGGACTTGGAAAAAATTTGGTATCAGGCCTCTCTTTGATAATAGCATATTTACTTAGTATAAAAATAACACATTAATGTAACTCAGCAGTAGAAAGCGATTCTGACTGCTGATGGCACGACTCATTGCTCCTTGCTTCTAAATAAAACTTAAAGATTAGAATTAAAATAGACCCAAATTGGGGGGGGGGGGGGGGTAAGGCGTGTTCATTCTTTTTAAAAAATTTCTATGCTTTACAAAATGATGCTTGGGAAGAACAGTCTGTAGCTACAGCTTGAAGGAAAACTAATTGGTGTAAGGATGTCACAAGTGTCTTGGCTTCATTTGTTTTGAATCCTGTTGTACAGTGATCAATTTGTTGACAGAACATCTGCTCATTTCAGCCCTTGCACATTCAAATCTATATTCTGCTACTGCTCTGTTTTCAAGATAGAGTATCTTGACATATTTTTGGCTCTACAGTCACATTCAGTGTCAAGAGAAAGATTTCCATATTTGTCTGTTGCTCCTATGAAGCAATCATGGAACTGATGTTTCATACACATTTTCCCCAGATGTTATTTCAAAACTGAATTATCTCAAATGTGTACAGAACATCCATACTGACTCCAAAAAGTCACTGAAGGCTTACACTTATCAACCGCAGGATATCTTTTGGAAATCACCGCCACTTTGGAATAAGTCCCAAGGCTGTATCTTACCAAACCCTTGAGCTATCCGACTGCCTACACTGATAAATAAAACAGAGCCAGTGAGCATTCTTTGGCTCTGAGGCTCAATGATGTAGTCTACCTGCATCTAAACAGCTTGTGCTCCTCAATCACTTTGGCAGCCCACATCGTGTTCATGTGGTCCTCTAATATTATTATTACTGTGTTTATTTTTTCAGATTAGAGGACCTGTGAAGGCTGTATTGCTGCTCCTCACAATGGGGCTTTGCTATCATGAAACTGAGGGCATGTGTTGGCACACAGGTGTTTTTAAAGGTCCCAAGCATGCTGAGATAATAGCGGACGACTGTATAAAGCTGGGGGACCCAAACCTGGTGGTTTGTTCTTATTTCTTACTAGGACTGATCCCTGCTGAATAATATCACTGGACTGTGCCCAGGCACTATCTCAGATGGTGCCTCTCAGCTGGTTCAGGTCTCAACTGTTACAATAAAGCTACTATAAATAAAGCTGTATCAATGATCAGAAGTGCAGTGTTTGAGGTCGCTATTTTATTTGTCAAGAAAGTACTGCTTTATTGATATGTTAACCTCTGTACGACTTACTAAAACCAAATAATAATTTTTAATTACTGCTTTGCTCTTCCACAAGAATTTTTTAGACTTCTAAATAATTTAATAAACTTCATGTTTAAACAAAATGAGAAACTGAAGTTAAAAAAATTAAAAATTAAAAGTAAATTAAAAAATTCTGAAGGAAGAAACAATCATTTCAAAGGTTCTATTTTGAAAAATATTTCAGATCTGGAAATGCAACAAGACAGTTCACTTCCCATTAACTAATTTGTTTTCAACAAATGGATATTTTCTGTTTCTGTTGACCTGTTAGACTCATAACTTCAGTATTGTTCTCAGTATCATATTTTTCTCTTTCCTTGATACTTTGTCTACACCTTCGTTCTCTTTTCCTGTTCATTCCAGACCACACTTCTGTTTCCACTTATCCTAATCAGTGCTCTTGAAGTGATCCTAATCCTATCTTTCACATTTTTCCTTTAAATCATTTGTTGCCTTTAACAAAAAAAGTAGTTTCAAAATTCCCATTCCCATTTTCAAGTTACTGACAAAACTGAATTTCTGTTCTCATTTCTTTTCGCTCCCCATTTTGCATATGCCCCCACCAGTCTTCTCAGCTTTTGGCTTTACAATTTTTTCAAGTTGTCATCTCCAAATTCTGATCTGTCATTTCTGTACATAGCCTTTATTAAAATACACTTCTTTGAATCTCTCTATATTTTATACCTTTGTATATTTACACATTATCAGTCATATCTGAATCAGGGAAAAAGATCTTGCAAAAATCTACCAGTTAATATATTGTTCTCAGTCTTATTTTAAAACACAAGTATAAAGAAGGTTTAACATCTTTAGAGAGTGCTAGCAATTTTGTTATCAATTCTAGAAAAAATTATGGTGAGGAAATATAAATCTTAAAAACATAGCTATTTCTAGGAGTGTAGTACCATAAATTCTCACAGGTCTTTACAAAGCAAAACATAAGACATTCTGCCTAATCTAAAGATCTTGCAGTCTGACTAAAGTAGCAATTCAGGAATGTGCAAAGACTTAAGTACCTTATTCAGGCCAGGAAAATCAGCTGTGTTTAAAAATTACATTAGTTAGTGTGGTTTCATTAGTATATTTAAATATACTATTGCAGGCATGGTTAATATCATTGAAAATACATAATCTGGTTTTAGCCTTATTCTCGATGTTGGTTAAAAGACAATGATACCTGATATTCATTCAGATACATATGTGGATACAAGTAAGTCAGCTGAGTCCAAAATTACAGGTTTGAAAGCCCTGCGGCCAAAGCACAAGCCTGCCTAAACTTTTCAGAACCTCAGGTTTTAAGACTCAGGTTTTTCCTTGGTACTTCAGGTTATTTTTCCATTTATGTCCAAAAGCACTTATTCTTGAACTAGCATCATTCTCATGCTTAAATACTCAGTATCCGTAAGAAAAAAAATTGGCTCTAACTATGACTTCTGACTATGTCCGCCTGTTCTAGATCTTAGCTTATGCCTACAGGATCACATTCTTCACTGAATATATTGAGTTTATAGCCTTCTTCCAAGTGTAAGTGGATGAGCCTCTTTGCTGTTTATTTAACAGCTGACGTTGCCACGAGATAAAGCACTGCGACTCTATTCTGTCTTTTGCCAAGAAGTTATCAGTCCACCTCTCATAATCATCAGTCTACTACGCTTTTGCTTTACAGGTGCTCTTAACCCTTGCTGTTCTAGCATTCCACTCTACCTAGAAAAATTAAAGATCACAGTGTCAGAAGTTAAAACGAGAATACATTTCTAGCTTATTGGCTCAGCTACTGATATCCTTTTCACTACAATGGCTAGTTCAGAAAGGTCCATTAGGCAATCATTAACCAGCTGGTAAAATACATAAACAATTTTTGTAATAAAAATTGCAAACTAGCAACTTCCCCTACTATACATACACTCTAGCCATTAGGACAGACTTTTACACTCACAGCTCTTGCATTGTCTCTGAGCTAATTAATATTTATTCCACACAAAGTAGAACATCTTAGACAAGACAATGGAGTATCCCTGTCTCAAGATGTTTCATATCCTGGTCCTTAGAGCACTGTTTAGGGAGTGGAGTACTCACACCTGTGTCTATCATTGCATCAAGAGGTTTTCTAATCATTGAACCTGCATACAAAAGGATATCCTATGCTTTAACAGAAGCTTGGAGTAATTTCCGAATTCCAGATCTCCATCTCACTTTCTGGAAGCTCAGATTACTCTTCAGAAAATTAATTCTAGAAGATTTGGCCATTTGTTTTATCCAGCTACAACTACGTCCTTGTACTTCAGCGGAGACTTTGGGAATTTGCTAGTTCACCTTTATGTAGTGACTCAAAAGAATGGAGCATCTAACATGCACTGAATGACTCATATTCAACTTCATCACTATGAAAGAATTAAGGATGCAAGAATACGCTTACTTACAAATAACGGGAAGAAAGCTATTAACTTAAAAGAATAACATGCATTATAAATAGTATCCCCAGGAATAAGGATACACCTTGGTTCTGCAGCATTTCAGCTAGACCAACATAATTGGTTTTCTCCTACCTCCCCCAAAGCTATAAACTTGCAGTGTTCTTAAAGCAGTGTTTCTGTGCCCTGATTGTTAAAGATGCCTACCAGAGCCACAAAAATATGCGGTCTGAGCCACCTCCACTTTCTCTAGCCAGAGATGGAATGATCCAACCTTGTTTACTTGCACCTTTACAGAACTTTGCTTCCATGTTCATTTCTTGTAATAGAGCACTGAAATATCACAGGTTACTGTGAGGGATTATGACGTTACTCTTCTTTTCTTCCTTGAAGTGGCTTAATGAACATTTCTACTGAGTTGCTTAATTTGTCCTACCTAAGGCTGGTTTCCCCTGTTTCAGACTTCTACAGACAGTGATAAAACTTCATACATCATTTAATGAGAAATATTACATTCATAATCCCTGAACTAGTTTAAAAATATCCTCTTCCCAATAGCACTTTTTAAGATAAATCAGGATTGGTTTATTTTTTAAAAGAATGGTCACAGGCACTAACATTCAAAGACAAACATTCTGAACAGAGTCTCCTACAGAATGTCCAAATTATATTCTCCAAATACAACGTCTAGAGTTGTGTACAACATCAGGTTTGCCATAAGAAGAATTATGCCAAATGCCTTCAAATGAGATCCACAGATATTAGAATGCTTACAGAATTTGCCAGTTGGTTTCCAAAGGTAGATCACAATTTTGCATGATGATTTTCGTTAGCTCTCCATTCAGTATTTCCAAGTAATATTTTGGGACATTTACACCCTGTATGGGACTGCACAGGGAATATAATCTACTCAAATGTAAGAGAGATGAACCCAAGCTGGAACAGGTGCTAAAAAGATGATCCAAGTAATAGAGAGCCTATCATACAAAGGAAGTGTAAAAGCATTTGTCTTGTTAAAGTTAGCAAAATGATGGCTCAGAAGACACATGATTGCTTTCTATAAATAATCATGTTTGGAAAAGAATTATATGTCATGAAAGGAGAAGGACTACTTAAACTAAAGGGCACTGTTGGCAGAAAAAATGTTATAAATTGTCCGTGAATAAAATTAGGCGGGAGATTAAGAGTGTTCTTAATGATTAGATATCAGCGAAGCTCCAGAACAGCCCCACAATAGCAATAGTAGGGTGAAAAAAATAAAACGCCAGCCGGTTCCCATTAAGATGGAGTCTGATCTGTTTATGAAAGGTATACAATTATACAGCACAAAGGAAATTGGCTTCACTGAACATTTTCAGCCACATTTTCAATCCTGTTTTTCTGTTTCACCTAATTGCTGTGCTAAGGACCAAAAGTTCAGTCTAGCAAGGCTTATTATTTTAGTGCTTTAGTCCTTTTCTTGATTTGTCTCTTAATGCCTAAACAAGAATCTGTTTTTCTAACAGTTGTAGTTCCACATTTTTATCCCTCTAGATGTAAAAATGCTGCATAAGTGAAGACTTTTCAGTCTGTTTTCATTACCCAGTATGGAAAATCCCAAAGACTCTAAGCATATTACTTATGAATACATCTACTATCCCCCAATATGCAGGCTATTTCTATTATTGTTTCTCTTTTGAAAAAAAATTGCAGACATTTAAGTGTCACAATCTAAAAAAAACCAATATAAAATAAAAGCAGGCAGCTTTAAACATAAAATGTCATGAAATTAATTTTTGATGAGAACAGAAATATTGAAGACGTGAGACCTAAAAACTGGCCTGTGTGGCAGAAAATTAGCTCTTGGGAGCTGGGGAATGGGGAGAGGAGGTAGAACAGAATTTTTCATCTGCATTTGCTGCAAAGATCACTGACAAGAACATCTATTAACTGCCTAATTTGCATAAACCTTCTGCAACTGGAGCTCTAGTAAGCCTTAAGCATTTAATTCTGAATCATCTTATTCAGTATTTTTCAGCACCATAGTTACTCTTTCATTCTCTCCCATTTTTTCCAGGCATACTGGTGGCAGCAATTGCCCTATAACACTGGTTAAGACTATCCTTCATGAAGTTTTCTGGAGTGATTGAGGTAAAAATAAAAATGTTCTGCTATTTACCCTTGGGAGAGTGTGAGTAGTTTCTTTGGTTTAAATAGGCTTTAGCTACGTCCCACAGAGTATTCTTCACAGTGTATTATTAGTGTGATCAAAAAGAATGTTACTAGGAAGAACTGAGCACTAGCCAATGTTAAGCAGTGCTATGTATATTTCTCATCTATATTTTACAAATTCAGAAATTTCAGAGTGGAGTCTTTTTTTGTAACACTTGGTTCTGTATTTTCGCCGTTTTCTACTTGCTCACTTTTTTAAATTATACATTTTCAATAGTAATGTGCAAGGCCCATGTCTTACATTTGCAAGTCCTTTCGACAATAAGCACTAACAGAACCAGCTGCATAAATGTGCAGATTCTGTGATAAAAAGGGGAGGCATCTTCTGACACCTGAACATCAGATCAACTACCAGCAAAGGATTTTGTTGTGATTTCTCGGACTGCTAAATTTCATAGATTCCTAAGATATATTTAAAATCTACTAGAAAAATAACTGGACATTATTTCTTGACATTGAAAATAAATATGCCTTCCTAAAAAAAAGAAAGAAGATCAGTTCTACTGAATATTTTGAAAGCATTCCTAATTATTTTATATGCAAAACAATATCAAGAAAGCTCCTTTTCTTTTTTAAACAAAACAAGTGGCCATGAGGTTTGTTTTTTGGGACTACAGAGCTAAAACAGGGGCATATTTCACTGCAGCTCCTAGGCAATTCATCTGTCACATGGTTTTCCACAGAGGCTCAGTGTCATTCAATAATCTTTCCTCCAATAGTCATATACAGTCTGATAATCCATTTGTGCTCATTACCAAGCTTGATTCCTTGTGGGATTAATTCTCCTACACATAGTTCAAAGGACTGAACTGACTTACGGTTTAGTAATTATGTCTGAAATTCTCAGGGATACCTGGAACCAAAACACAGTGGGCCAAATTCATCCCTGGAATTGCTTTACTGACATCACTGCAGTTATGCAAAAGATAAATCTGGCATTTTAACTTTAGGAATAATAGAAGAAACATCATTAGAAGTGCACAGTTGCTGTCTGAAATAACAGTAGGACCAACTAATGATCCTTTAAGTATATCCTTCTGTTTGCAATAAAATCTTTGAAGTCAACTGGATTGTGCTAGTCTCATGTCTTCACTGTCTTCCAGAAATATGAAGGGTGGCTGTTAGACCTGTCTTAAACATGTTAAATATGTTAATGTCTTATAAAGAGATGCTGCAGTTCTTGGCAAACCAAAACATGCTGCTGTATGATGTAACTATGAAAGCCCTTAAGAGTATATTTGGGATCTTATGGAAATGCATAAAAGATACTGTAGACCTACATGTAAGGGAAAATCTGTTTTAAAATAATCAAAGCTTTACAGCATGATAGTAAATCATTCAATATGACTGTCCTGAGTGGAACTTGAATTTCAATTGAGTTGTCTAGGAATATAAGGACATATTAGATAGGAATCTTTTGCAATAGTTTCACTGGCAAAACTTAAACAGAGTTTTGGTGGATGCAGTGACATTTTTGCATTACAGAGTTGTTGATTATGTTTTTATTTTGAATAATTTGTTCTTGGAAAGGGAGCGCCTATGTGCAAAGAACAGGCAACCAATGACTGGCATGGTTAGTTAAAACTGTTTGACATAGTACTGAATAAGAAGGTTTTCAAAGCTAAGTTACTTGATAACACTTCAAAACTTCCAGAAACAGAAAAGACTGTCTTAAAAAAAGCAGATTTTTAAAATGTAAAAATATAGGATGAGAGGCTCCAGGAATATCTTTAAAACCATTGCTCTTGTGAGCTAATGAACTCAACACAGACTAGCTGACGTTTCGGTTACAGTTTCAACTGTTCCTCATTGGAAGTTCTATTGCTACTATACTAAATGTTGTTGCACCAAATGGTAATTTTATTAGGCGTTGGCTCAAAGTTTAATTCAGCTTAGCTTGCTCAGAAGTAGCTTACATATCTCTTCATGGTGCTACTCTGAGCCATTTGGAGGTATCCAGTATATGTCTAGAATACTTTATGAAGCTCCCCTAGAACAGGACAATGCAGGCCAAAAGTACACAGACAGAAAAATCTCAATCAATTCATTATTAATAAAAGATCTCTAGGTAATGATATACTAATAACTATCTTTTGCATGATCTGATCATTCACTTATATGTGTTATTTTGTGCATCTGAAACACGTCAGCAATTTCTGCAGGCTCAGGCTAATAGTTATATTCTACTTGGATATATGCAATACTTCTCTGCTTTGGGCACTTATTTTTTACCTTTTGTCTACATATTAAATTAAACTAAATTTATTACATACAAGATAAATTGAAGTAACTGAAGGGTAACTTTGGAAACACACACACACATACATGGAAGTCAAAGAACCTCTGTCAAAAGTATTCTGAGAATCACATGAATCAAATAGTACAATTTTTCACCCAGTGTGTTTTGTTTAAAATGGAGTTCATTGTAATTTTCAGTAGCTTCCTCTGTACTTAATTTTAAGATATCACAACACGGTTTTCTTTCAGGACTTCTCGAACTCCAGGACATGAGACACCTTTGTTAATGGTTTGAGTAACATTCTGTCCTGTATTGATTAGATAATTAAATCACTAAACATTTTGTGGGATTCCATGTTTATAAATTAATTTGGCGGTCTAAGCACAATTTACAGTAGAAATTCATTAATTTTCTTTTGTTTATTCCATCACTATTCTTCCAGTAGAACTTCCCATTCTGTTTCAGAATTCTCCAGGCAAGTGATCCAATGTTGCATGCACACTGGATCTGGAAGATAAAGACCTCTGGCTTTTTATCAGCTAAAACTTCTTTGCAGCAGTTCAATCACTGTATTTTATTTTATTTCATTACTGAAGTCCTGAAGAAAACTATAGACATGCTAGATAAATGGGGTCAATTTCAGTGGAGTTTTTTCTGATTTACCTCAGTGTAGATATGATAAGATTCAGGTTGCCAGACACTATTAGCATGCTGAGCCTATCAGTCCCACAACCCTGATAAAACAGGGCATTAAACTTACTTTTAAAGCCTTTTCTTTTACCTTTCTAGATATTTTTAAATTACATTTATTTGGGGTACTTCTTTTAGCTATTCTTTATCTTTCTCTAGCCTCTGCTGCATGGGTGTTCACAAGTCCAAGCGTTTCATATGGAAAACCTTGTTAAGGTGATGATGCATAGGTATGGAGCAGACACTTCTGACTTAAAAGTTCTACGTATTTATTTACTAACAAAATATGATGAGATAAACAGAACATACAGTGAGGAACTGAGGATTAAAAAAAAATCACTTTCTCCTGAGAAAAACTTAATAACTTGCTCCAAAAGCTCTCATAAATTATTAGCTTTGAAATCATTCAAAGTGTGTGAAACATTGTATGTGTCACTGATGTACTTGAAGTTCACCTAAGAAACTGTATCATCAAAATGTGCCGACAAAAAATGCCAGCAGCTACGCCACCTTGCTATCAATCACATATCTGTTTCAGAGTTCTAAAGTGTCAGAGAAAGTAATTTCATCTGCTTCTGCTGCATACATTTAAATCTTCATATTCTTACTGAGGAAGGAAGAAGATAAAAAACATTTGTCAGTTCTGTTTCTCTCCATCTGACTGATTGTATTTTTTTCCATAAAGTATTTATATTTTCTTGTAAAGTAATACAATGTATATACAGATAAATATTTTAAACTTTCATTCGAAAGTATGAGTTGTAAGGAGTTAGTGTCTTTCATGATAGTTACATCATCTATATAGCCAGTGAAGAAGTACAGAATGGTCAAATACGTCTTCAGGAAGAATTACTTAGCTGACTATAAGGAAGACTGGAAAACAGGTTTCAGTGCTGAAAGTGAAAAATTGGCCATGTAGAGGAGATAAAAGTGACTGGAGTAAGTCAAAGGTAAAGCTGCTACTTACTTAAATGTAGAGTTCCACATTACTCTGATGAAAACTGTTATCTAAATTCTACCTGTGTCATCAAGTGCATACAAAAAAAAAAGCTATTTTGTATCTGAAATTTGACATAGTATTAACCATTACCTAGTTAATGCAACCAGAACAAAACAAATAGTACAGAAATAAGTAACCAAGCATGAGGGAAACATATCACCCTGTCTAATATTAAGTAAAATGCTTCATTTCCATGCTCAGTGAAATACAGAACAGCTAAAGGTAACCTCTGCATTAAATTTCTTTCCTTCTTTTTCCCATGGCTTTTCTCCCTCCTCCCATTTCTCCCCATGAATACAGAGTACCAAAGTGCTTCCTGTTCTGAGCTACAGGACACATGCTGGGTGCAGCTCTTGAAGTTTGCTCAGCAAGGGCTAGAAGTAGGCAGCACAGTGAGTTAATGGAAGAATAATTTAAAATGAGCTTGGGTGGTTGAAAAAAGGACCCACACACAGTGGTAATAAGGTTTGCCTTTCTTGTTTCTGTTAATAGCTGTTGATAATTTCAGATCTTTCCTTTCAAAATCTATTTCGAATCATGTCTGGAATAGTAAAGTGTGTTTAGCTCTTATCTGTCACTTTTTGATCATTTCTATTAACCTTACTCTATGGGTATTGATGATAACTATACAAAGAATGATTAAATGCAGTTAAGAATAGTAATTTGGAATATGTACGTTTATTATTATAGAGATTTAAATAAATTATTTGTTTTTTCTTCTGCAGTGGAGAATACCGCATTCATTACAGTTGCTGCATAAATCCAAGGACTGATGATAATCATTTTGTCTTTTTTTAAGAGACTTTCACCATTGCCTTTTTGTAGCCCAATATCATACTTAATCCCAGCACAAATTAGTTCTGATACAATAGTAAAGATAGCCCCATCTTGACATTTGTGTTATCAAGAACTCTACTGATTCTGCTGATTTAGCATATCTTTTGCTGCATATAAACAGATGTAATCTTTCATTTTAGGAAATTAATGTTTTTATACAGTCACTGAATAGCTCCACTACAAGCTGCCTTTTTGTTTTTTCTTAAATCTTGCTACTGAAAAAACTATGCAAATTTGCAGATTTGCAAGTAAGTCCAGTGATAGACTGGTTTGTGCTGCAGCTGTGTAGAAGAACAACAGCATTCTGAATAGCTTAAGGTAGAGGAGACACTTTGGTCCAGGTGATATATTTGCCTTTTAATCTAAGGGTTTATTTATTTATTTATTTAAAAGGTTTGGGTGACATTATTACCTTCTCCATTCTGGCCTCTCAATCACAGAAGTATAAAACTGAATCTCAAATCAAGGAAAAATGCAGTAAAAATGTTTTTACAAAACAATTCATGCAAACAATGGAAGTTTAACTCTCTCATATGAGGATGGAGATACACAGCTTACAACTTAAGAAGAGGACATTAAATGCAGAGCTCTGGACAGGAAGCAAATCCAGGGAAACAATGGATGCTACTCAGAGCACTGCTGCCTGGATGTATCTATGATTTAAGGTCGGTAAAACATTCCACAGTGTTACAAAAAGCCTTCTCCTTTACCTCACTGAAGTGGGGGAAGCCAGCAAATTCCAGGTCTCAGAATAGAGACCATTAGAGAGAGAAATTTGTTGGTCTTGGGCAAAACAAGCACGAGAGTGCACTCAGAAACTCAATAGAAGTTGTGAGGGAAAATTAAAAAGTTTCAGCCCTGCTACTGCAGTCTCTAATTTGCAACAAATTATATCAGGAAAGGGCCATAAAGCAAGGTTTCTTTGGAAATGGGTAGGCCATTAAGTTCAGAACATTTCAGGAGGTTTCACAACACAGGATAGAATGTATCTCCTCAGTCAGAACTAGAGAATGAAATTATCAAACTGATAATGTGCAGGTGCCACAGCAGTTCAGTCTTCCACATGTTACTGCAGTACAACAACTCAAATCTGATATGAGGAACCATGTTTAACGGTAAGTGGATACTGCAGCTATTGGCTATTTGTGCTTTGAAGAGCCAACGCTTCTAATTAGCACTGACTTTTGCTGTCCTATTGGTATGGCTATTTCTTTCCAGAGATCTATCCTGTCACTTGCCTGGTTTTACACTGTAGTGAACATGCTTGCATGACAGGGATCCTTGTGGCTCTCATAAAAGTAGTTCTGTGATTCTATTGTGACAATACTGTGACCTTCTGAAAACACAGCCTGAGAGTGGGAACACGTGTTCTCAATGCTAGATACAGAGTGGTGGAAGTGCAATTTCAGAACTCTCTGCCCAAAGCTAGAAAATTCTGTAAACATGTGAAATTGAAAAGAGTAATTCTAAAAATTAGCCCATCTTTTATAGCACTCAGAAAAGATTGGACTAGGTTGAACTTCTCCCAGATTTGGAGTCGGGGTAGATATTCCTACTTTACAGACTTGGTTTACCTCCCTGTAAAAAATGTGAGAATGCAATAGAACAAGGTATTATAGGTCTCCTAAAATGCAGATTAAAAATATCAGCTACTTCATTCAATTACTTCAGCTCCCAGTTTTCTCAAGTTATCAGCTGTATTGTGTATAACAACATCTCAGATTTTGAGCTGAATCTACTTCTGCTCTGATTAGCTGGGTTTTAGTTAAACTCGTTACATCTTTTCAAATGAGATTTCCAATATGCAGACTAGCAGCCATTAGGCATCAATTTAACACTGAATCTTTGTAATCACAATCTTTTTATGCTCATCATCATCTAAGCATCAAACACTTCAGCCGCAGTTTTACGGTTTCATGCTATTTAATGTACGCTTGTTTATTTTTGGTTCTGTACACAAAAAAGACTCTAAGATATCTTAATGAAGGCTCTAATCTAGACTAGAGTAGGCTAAATGCTCATGGCTATACAAAACTACACAGATTCAGGCATCCAGATGAGAAAGTGGCTTTCAAACTAGAATGACACACCAAAACATCCAAAGAAATAGTGTAGTAGGAACTGTCAAAATACTGGATCCAAATCAAGGATCCAGGGCCCAAACACACACAATGAGTTACCTCCATATTTAAGAGCAAAATATTTATCAGTGATTTATTGGCCTTTCCATGTAGTGTTCAAATTCTGCAAGATGACCTCATAAGTGAATTATTCCAAAGAACATTACATTTCAAGACAACCTTTTCCTGTGCGCATCAACAGACACTGAAGATCAATTTCCCTTTCATGTTATGAAAAGTTATGCTTATGACAAAATGCATTCCTTTTTCTATTACAAAGAGCATAAAAAAAGAAATAATACCTTATTTCTGTTTAAAAATTTCAGTGCCACCTCAAAATGCTGTTGGATTAGCAAACTGCATGGTAGTGACACAGACAATAGCTTGTCTGGCTTCATATACAGTTGAGGAAAAGAAATATAGAAAGTGAAGGACATAAGAGCACAACTTGGTTAGTACAACTTTAAACAAAAGTCTAAAACACACTTTTTCACTGTGACAGCCTGCTGATGAGAGATTACTTCCCAAGATCATTACTGGAAATAAGTTTGCTAGTAAAAATTAATCTATTGGTGCCCACATAATACGAGATTTCAATTATTCATCGATCTTATTTATTACCTAATATGTGTAAGACCACTTAGTCATTTTGCTGCCCTGACTTAAAGAAGTATGTTTCTCTGGGCACACAGACAGAAATAATAGTTTAACACATTTTAGTTTGATATTTAGGATGCTGCCTTAAAATAACATAATCACTGTATTTTTCCTATCCACTGGAAAAATTAAGGAAACAATATATTCAATATTTTTTTCAACTTGCTAAGGTTAGTGAATGATTAAAGAGAGCAATGCTTAAGTTAGTAAAAAGAGTAGATGAACGCAGTTCTTTCAATTACAGTATTGTAAGCCCTTGAAAGTTTGCTTTTAATCCTTTAGTTTATGCTGTTTGCCAAATTTTTATAGCTGTTGGGTCTCCTACTATATTAGCTTGCCATCAGGAAATGAGGAATGTGAAGGTTTCCACACAGAAGTATTGCACAGGCAGAATTCAGTTATTTTGCTGCTTAACTTCAAGGTAAGATGAATGTCATTTTCCCCCAGAGGTTTATGCCCTAGAGAGAAGTTGAATATCATCCAAACCCACTGTTCTCATCCTTATCCCTGTCATATTGAACTAAACTAAAAAAAGAAAAAAGTTGCAAAATGCTATTTTTAAGGAAATGTGACTGTGTCATTCTATCTCATCTAATGATACAGCTTCCTAACTTGCACATTTCAGCTTGGTAGCAGCGTCCCTGACCAGTCAAACACTATTCTGGACTTTATGTTTAAGACTAGAAGCCACAGTAAGGATGATACAGATAAAATAATTTGTCCTACCAGTCTGAAATGAGATTTAAAAGTTTAGAGTAAAAAGTCTCATACTGTTGGCATGACTGTTGTTCTTAATCGTCATACATCTTGACACCATCAGCACTGCAAGTTACAACTTACATTTACTAAAAAAAGGAAGGCTGGGAATTTTTTCAATATATCAGTATGGATAAATTTCACATCCACATGTGCTAAGATTAGAGGAGTGGAATGAGCATACTGCCTCAGAAAATGTTTCTACTTAACAAGCAGTATAAATGTGGCCCTCTCCACAGATAAGCATGCAATTATCATTTCTTATAGCTGTCCCAGTTAGGTGATCTAGGCTGCTTCTTCCAGCTCTTTTTTTTTCCCTTTTCTTTTGCTTTTCTTCTTTTTTTTAAATCCTTATGCTCTTTCCTGTATCCTTTCCAAATATAAGATGCATACTTTTGAGATGCATGGGTTACCTGCAAGATTAAACAGTAACTCAAAAAATGCCTAATGCTTTTTGGTTTTTTTGAGTTCTGTATCAAGCCATTTCCATCTCTGTTAAAGAATGTTCTAGCTGTCCTTTTTATCAAGACTCTAGTTTTTTTTTCTTGTTTGAGGTTAAAAAGTATGGTTTGATCTGAGAAGGCAGTTATGCACGAGAGACTGCTCTGTACTAACTTAGAAGGTTTCTCATGCCTTGCGTTCCTGCTTCTTGATTGGTGAGGTATGGGTTTTGATTTATTATTTAGCATCACTTTCATACTGTATATGAAATTTAAAGTTCTCAAAAAAAAATTCAATTTAATATTATTTCAGTCACAAAAATGGTACGTGTGTAAAAATTGTGTGTACATATTCATCTGAAAAGAAGAATTTAACTCACCCTGTTCAAACACCACTTTTCAGTATTAGCTGCTTAACAAGACTTTAAAGAAAGGACAGAATCTTTTTTTTTTCATTTATATTAATAGTCAAAACGAACATCGCATGGTCTATATTAAGGTCAGGACCTTTGTTACCTGGTATTTTGCCATTTACATTTCAATAAGGAGGTGTAAAAATGGGTGTGAAATGATTCTAAATTCAAGGGGAGAATTTTAAATGATTATTTCACATACGTAAATGTCAGCAGAAACATAAACAACAAATGACATCAGATAAAATCTTACAAATAAGTGATAGTACTGGGTTGCAAAAGCCCATGACTGCAAAAAGAAAAAGTCCAAGGTCTAAATTCTAGGTCCAAAACAGAACTTCTTTACATTTGTATTTTAGCTGACTTAACCTCAGGCTGCTAGACAAATTTTAGTTTACCAGCTTTACAACTTTATTTAGAGTATGATAGGAGCAGTAATCCACTCAAACATCCACATAGGTAGATTCAGACATACACATCCTAGTTTTTTTGTCTATTCATATTTTTTATTATGACTTCAGTGCTGGATCTTATAAATTTTGCTTTCAAGTCTCCTCAATAGCTCAATACCATGCCAGCTTTCTAAATGATATGAAAATTAACAGCAGTGACCTGTACAGTAGCCCTTATTCTGATCTCACTTGCAATGTTTTTATTGTTGAACCCTTATAGGTCCAATTCTCACTCCTCAAAAATACCCTTATATCACTCAGGCCAAGTTAATTATATTTGTAGACAATTTAATTCCTTCATGTGGAAAGAATGGTGAAGAGCTACTGTATAAATAAGAATCATAGCCTTCTATGGGGATTACTTCTAGTTTACTCCTAAGGACTTTTATTTTATATAGATATAAAAGTAGGATCAGCCCGATATCGGATGACTCAATATCAGACATTACAGATCAGTAGTAGTATTGTAGCGTTTAAACAGGACATTAGAAAGAAGATTGTGGAAGCGTTTTCTTAAAAAAAAAAAAAAGAAAGAATAGCAACACACACACAAGAGATACATGTTTTAACCAACAGGCAATGAATTTTAACTGAGCAGCTGGCCTTTCTTGACATGAATGTTGGAGTTCCATGTTTGAACAGTTTAAGGGGCATCGTGTAACTTTGATAACAATAGGGGTCTGCCAAACTGAGTCATGGCAATTATCCATACACAATCAGTTGCTTTTCAACTCTGCTATGAGGCTTGAGCATACATGTTTGAACGCTTTGCTTCCTGTTCTCTTCTCTCCTCTAAACCAATCTTTAATTAACAGTTACAAGCTTTTATATTTGCTGTGCCATATAGAAACAGGCTTTACAAAACATCCTGCACTTCATAACTTGGATTACAAGGACCATATAATTTTAAAAATTAAACATCTGATTTGGGAATATACTTCCTTACATATAAACTAGAGCTTTCTGAGCCACTGGGAATACCCATATCTCTGAGCGCCAAAATGAACACTGTTAAACCTTCAAGGTTTGCCAGGTCTGCAGGGCTCCCAATCTGAACAGATGGATTGGTTAAAAGGAGTGCATTTTAAGATTCCTGCTTTTTTTTTAAACAGCATACCCCCTACCTTGTAAACCAGCCTCCTAGCACAGAAAACAAAAAAATATATATTTAATGGCCCCCCGTTCTGTTTCATTATTTACACCTCTCACATGTACTTCCCCAGCTGAGTAATGCTCTTTGGTGATTATATCTCCAAAGAACATTGCTGTGATCATGTAATATGCTGTGGAACCATAGATAATCAATCAAAATGAGAGAAACAGAGAAAGCAACTTTCTTACTTTTTAAAAAACTGATTTGATTCTTATGAAAAATGCCAAACTGACAGCTTCTGAGATTCAAATAATCTTTTCAACAGCATGAGTAGGAATAGTGCAAAATATACAACAATATTAAATGAATGTGTTCTACCCCTGAAGGAACCACTTTTATAAGCTGCAGACTTCCATATCCATAGCCAGTTAGTCAAGGTCCTGGTACGTTTCCTGAGATTTCCAGCATGGTAAGAACTCTGGTAGTGGTTCTGGGACACAGACATTAGCAGACTGGGAGATCCGGCAATTCAGACATCACCGATTTATTTCATACATTGTAAACCAGTAAGTCTTTGTCACCTTCAGCCTGACGAGATTCAAGCTTGTGACCTACTGTCCTCAAGAAGTGAAAATGTTTCTATCCTATGCCTTAGAGACTTACAGAGAAAACATCATTCTTTAAACATTAAATTGGTTGGCAATTTAGACTATAGTTTAGGTTTGAGATAAAATTTATTTGTATAAAGAATTTGTATTAGTACTACTGAAAGTGATATAAGGCTGTAAAAAATGCATATATTGTAGACCTACTGGATGAAAGATTGTATGAATCAGAGTGGTGATTCATCCTTAGAACAGTTTAAATGTGAGGAGAGAGAAAAACATAAGAAAGTTGCAGAGAGATGCTTCACACTTAGAGTAACTTAGCCTTTACTATTCTAACTAAAACAACTTACTGAGTTTCATTTAATGAGATTTATCCTACCTTTGAATATTTGTAATGTTATCAATGCCCAAATTATATTTTTTCTTTTCTCCACTCCACCCCTTTAATTGTACTTGGGTCTTCATCTTGTCACAAAGATGCAGGGCTGAAAAGCCACAGCTGTCGCTGCTGTACTACAACCAAAATCAAAGGGGTGTGCTAAAAAAGATGCGCTTCTTCCAAAGTTTAACTTGTTTTTATTTTTTTCCCAATTATTAGTGTGCGCACTATCATAAACTGGTATTTTGAAAAAATTCCATGCTTTTACAGTTCTGATGACACAAGATGTTTTGGGGAGAACAGGTTTTTTTTTTTCCCCAAAAATCAAACAATACAAAAGTCCCTAAACAGACTAATTGAATTCAGCCCTTTCAAACCTCATGGCCAGACCTACTTTTGGGGCAGTGTCACTTGTCAGGCATGCTGCTCTCACAGGTCACATTACAAGCTTGCAGGACAAAGTGCCTACATCTGTCAAGGAACGTTGGGAGATTTACGCTCATACAGAGAAACATTATGAAGTGTTTGAAATAATTTGGAATTCACAGAATCATCCCACATACCTCATCTGCCTTGTAAGAGGGATATCACAGACTTTTGTCCTCCTGTGACTACCAGTGATAGCTCTACATTTGAACAAAAAAAGCTAAACAAGTATGGCATCATATTTTGTTTGTTTGTAGGCTAGAAATGTGTTCATCTTTATTACTGCAAATTTCACAGGACGCATACTGATATAAAATCACAGTTAATGCCTAAGTTAAGCAGCAATCAACCCTTCCATTTCATTAAATTCATTCATTAAAGAGTGAACAGGATCCTGCAGGGAAGAGAACTGGCATAGAGCTGCATGAATAATGTGACAGAGCTCCATTTTTACTTTTATGAAGTTGCATTTGTGACTCAGTTTGACTATTTTATTTTGTATGACTTGTCATTTAACCTTATGGTGTCATCTTCTTTTCAAAGAGACTTCTTAAAAATGGAAAGCAGTGTCTCTGGTAATCACAGCAATGTCTGCATAGAGTGTCATGTCTTTTCAGTGTTTGTGTATCAGCAATAAAATATATACCATGCAGAACACACGCAGAGCATTTAAACTGTTTCTGTTGCGTTGACCTGTCAATGGATCTTGCATGTGAGGAGGATAAGCAAAAGAGTTGATCATCTGATGAATCTCATAAAGGAATCTCTAGACAAAGGAAAATGGACATTATAACTTTGGATAAGGCTCAAGTTGGAGAAGCCAAGTAAAAGAAAGGAAAATTTCTGAGCTCTTTAAAGGAATTTGATTTTAAAATCAAAATTCTCAAAAAAGAAGGAAACCTGAGTAGTAAAGTGTTTATTATTAGGTGCTCATTATTTTTCCCAAATGTCTTTGTTGGTTATGTGAACTAAAGTGAAAAATTTTTGGATACGTTTTCTCAGATTTATCCAGAACTCAAATCTCTCCCTCTTTTTGCCAATATCTCTGAAGAAGTAAACTGTAAAATCAAAATGATCACAAAGCTTGATAGCTCTGGAAAGACTCTATTTAAGTTACCTTGGAAATGTTAAAGAAGTCTGGATTGCACCCAGATGCCAGAAAAAAAGTGCTGTGTAGGATCTAGTACCTTGGCAGAAAGACAGCAGGTATGTCACTCAATGTGCCAGAGAAGCTAAAACTCAAAATGATTATTAGAGTTTGCAGAGTTGCAGTGAACCTTAGAACACACAGGTGATGAAATCTAAACACAGGGCTTTGGAAAATGTCCACAAGGTTAGAGTTTTATAGCGATTGTTCAGCCTGGGTATATAGTAAGTCTCTCCATGTCAGTTATCTCTAATAAGAAGAAATATAATTAAGACTGAACAGAATACTGTGCCTTCTTCAGTTTCAAAATCTGTTTTTAAGTAGAGTTTATGAACATCAAGAATTTTATACACATTATGTGCCAATCTTTTTGACAAAGAAAAAGATTCTATGTAGCCTGTATTTCCTTTCATTATATGCCTTGTCATACAGCTCTCCCTTCTTCTGAATCAAGTATTTCTAAGTATTAGAAGCAAAATGATTGCAAAAGACTGTTATGTACAATCAAGTAATACATACGTGGTTTGGATGTGTGGCAAATAAATGCTAAAGCTATTTATGCAATTTATAAGAGATACTATTGCTGAAAGTAGTAAATAACATGCTGTTAAGATTTTCATATAAAGGAATACTAAAAAACAAAACAAAACCCACCTCATACAAGAAAGGCTGGTGCATTTCAACAAGTACAACATGAATGTAATTCACAGTAAGTCCTACAGGACATAGCTCAAGTGCTGTAGAGGCACTCAAGTAATGTATAACTAGGTTCACAGACTTAAATAAATGAATCTCTCTTTGGCCCATGGCTGCTCAGATTGTGCCTTTTGATATAATCTGAAGCACTCAGATAAAAGGCCCTAGTGGCATATGCTTCCACTGAAGAAGCCTATTTTTTGAGCTGTTAAGAATTCCAGAGAGACATGAGTAAAACACGAGAACACATGAAACATCCTCTGGGATATTTGCTTTCCTATGTGCTAATGAAGATTAAAGTATAAGAAAGTGCAGATATCAGTTGAACAGATAATTAATGAAGACTGATTTTTGTTATATTAATTTACACTGCAACTTTAATTCAGGTAAAAAAAATGCTTGAAAACTTCCTGAGATACCCAGGGCTATGGTGTTCAAAATGACCTGACATAATTTCAGTGTAAATGTAACCTTTGGTGTGCCCAAATTGTCAACATGAGAAGGCAAAAGGAAAGCTATTAACATTACATTTTCACAACATGTAGCTTTGGAGAAACAGTCTTTTGCCTATGCAATTTTGCTTTACTCTTAGCTGTCCTTTTTGTGCTAACCTTTATTATCAATACTTTAAAGGGGTAAATTCAGTCACAGCCAGATTCCCACTTGCTTGTAACTTGGTATGCACAAATTTAGTTGTGGCTGCTTTTTTTAACATGCTCTTTGAGCTGTCTGCTCAGTCATTCCACCAGATATTTGCTCTCTGCATTTTGCTTAATCACTAGGAGTTCTAACAGGGAAGTCATGACTGTAGTTTCTCATTGGTAGAAACCTGCCAAAAAATGCCACAGAAGAAAGTGCACAAACATTTTCTCCATTTTGTTAACACAGCACAACGTCAAGTTTTCTAGGTTGCTATTATGCATGTTGTGCCCCGGCAAAGGCAGCATTAAGCAAAACATCGAATCTTGTAGTTGTTTACAACTGTAAGATTCTGGGGTTTCAGTTGCTTCACTGATTCTCCCTAAGGATGTCAGCTGAATCAAGTCACTGAATAATTACATTTTTAATATTGTTGTGGGAAAACTGTTTGCCTGCCAAGTGGTACCCAAGCATAAGAGCAAACTTAACCAATTATCAGGACTCCTGTTCTATGGGTTATATTCAAGTGTATGTCTGGGCTTGTGTGTCTGTTTGCATTTACCGCATTTATTATTTTAATTGGTATTGCATTATTGAAAGGCTTCATGTTTACTAAGTACGTTCCTAAAAATTCATGGCTAAATCACAAGAATTCTGCCCTCCTTGTCTCATTATCCATTGTAGTTGTTTCATTGTCATTTTATTCCCTTAGGGTGGAAAAGGTTAATGCAAGATCACCTCTTGCTTATATGTGTCAGGCTGCCCGAGGGATGATATGCTTAAGGCATGGATTAGCACCTCTGCACCCTGTGAAGAGCGTTTCTAGTCTGAGAGTCTGACATAAGGCCTTAGATGAGGATCAGAAAAAAAAAGTTGTCAAAGGTGTTTAAATATCTTATTTCAAATATCTTATTTAAAAATTAAGAAAATACAGAAATGTTCTTTTTCACCCACCCAAGGGTGCAGAGCACACTGTTTATTCCGTTAATATTTGCTTTTACTTTGAAAGTAGCATTGCCACTATGTCCAGAAGAATAGTGTCATATTAACAATCCTATAATAAGTAGTGCAAAGTTTTTTCAGAATACTTCACAGTCCAGATTACAACCAAGAGTAAAAATCAGAATACCAGAACACTAGAAGCAACAGTCTTGTTCCTTCCTCACTGTTTCTTGGAGAAGATATACTGGACCATGAACCATTACCACGGAGCAGTAAAGCAGCATTTAGCTTCTCAATTGCCTAGATTTGTGACAGGCCAGGTAATCTCCAAGGAGATTTCTCTTACCTAACTTTACTTGTCTAAATATTGGATGTTTTGTGACAGGATGACTTGTCCTCTGGAGGTGCCTCTTTGCATTGACTATAGAAGGAAGAATAGATGCCTAACTTTTGCATGGGTAAAGTTGGGTTAAATTAAGCTTATTGTTGAATACACATAGAAAGATCAGATGTCAGGAGATTGACATATGTTCCCAAATTTGTCATAGATTTCTTGTGTGATCTTGATTTGATGTCGTGATGTCTCCATAAGTAAAATCAGTAAGTTAGGGAAATGGAAGCAGTTATGCTCCTCTGATGTTCTGGATTACAGTGAGGAATAAATTACTATCATGCAGAAATAGTAATGTTCTTATCAAAAATACTGCAGCAAGTTGAAATAAAACTAACAGTGTTATTTAAAAATGAATGCTTGTAAATCTCTAAGAGATACTCTTACAGAAGTAAACAGAGGATTCTTATTTGAAGCATATTGTTAGAGACCAGTAACAAATGGAAACTAGAACCACTTTGCCAAAAACTCAATCATAAAAACTTGTCCAGTGCAAAAAGCTTTCTTCTAATGGACAAAGATTTTTTTGAAACATCACTTAAACATGATTCACATTACATAAAAAGCATAGGAGTTTTTTTTGTTTATTAGTGTAACTTAAGCAAAAAGAAATTGTTGCTACTGAGGGGAAAAAAAGAGATTAAGAAATGAAATCAATCCACTACACCAGATTATCGCAACAGCAAAATGATTTATGATAGCCAAATGGGAATGTTTCTTTAAACTTCCTGTTAATATATATAGTGAGGAGAGCTAATATTTGTAAAGTCTTTGCTCCTTCAGACTAATGACTTAAGAATCCAGTGCTTGTAACCACAGATACAGCTATGATCAATTATTTAAAATGCCTTTCTCTTCCCTCTGCCCACTCTCCCCTTTTTGGCAGGGTAGCACTCACTCAGACCCTGCTGGTACAAATCAGTTTTCACAGTAAGGAGGTGGTTTACCACTGGATGTGCTTGCCCATCTGCAGTTTTCCAGTCTAAATGTTTTCTGCAATCCTCCTTTGGCACTTCTGGCAAATATTTGCTTTCCTTCTATGTTAAATGCATATGGTGTTTCCTGTTAGGCCATCAGTTAATATTCCACAAACTGTTATACTGACCTGATGTCTTTATGATTTTTTTTCCCCTCTCTTTACCTACTTAAATGATGACACATGTAGCAGCAGCCAATTTTCTGGATTAGAAAGAAGCCACTATTGAGTACTGAGCTCACAGAGACAGAATAAACCCTACAGTTTTAAATTACCCAGAGTTACGATATGAAAAAGGGAACTTTCCCTGACTACCCCCAGTTCCAGTAGCTTGTTGCTGTTGGGAAGAATTAAGAGCAAGAATTTCATGGTTCTAGGCAGGAGATACAGATATGAGAGAGACCATAGCCTGCAGGTAGGTATGTGGGAAAAGATGTGGAATTGTGGGGACTTGGCAGAGTTCGGTGGAAGATAGGGAATGATATTTCTGCTACCATATGAAATGATAATTGGATAAAAGACCAGTATTGTGCAAGAAGTGAAATAAGAAGATGCAGGAATTGAATTTGCTGCCTTCTCTGTTTCAAAAGCAATCAGCAAATATACCTATTATGTAGCCATAGAACCAAGAGAAAAGCAGAGATGAGCAGGTCATCCATCATCATCATCTAAATAAGGAAATGTAAGTTGTTGGGCGGGGGATTTTTAGCTCTCATATTCCTACTTAGGGATCCAGGGGTTAAACAAAGCTATTGCTACTACTCTAAAAGTAACTATATTATATAGCGCATACAGCATCCTTAACGGTTCGAGTATATTACTGACCGAGCAACTTTGTACATTTTTCTGTTCTAATTGTCTGGCAAGCAAGGTATATGACCAGAAAAACAGGAATAATTCCCTAATATTAATAAAATAATGCCCAGAGTATGGAAAATATTGTGTGTTATCAGGATATGTAACATTTGTATTCAAGTTCCATGTCTAATTATATTTTAGAAGACTTAGAAACATTGGCATTTACATTCCTTAGTGAGGAATACTCAGTTTGAAATTTTACCACAAAAGCTAATGACCCTATTAACTCTAATTTGTTTACTCACTAGTCTGGAACAGTTTCTTCCACAGGTACCTCTTTGATGTTCAAAATTAAGCTTCCTAGAGGCTTGAGAAATTAAATGCTAAAGGAGGTCAATTATCCAACAGTTGCCTTAAAGATAAGGACTGCTCCTCCCATATTGTTTTAAAATGATTTTTTCTGGGGAACACAAAAACATGATTGCTAAACACATGTCAGGCTCTCCCACAGGTTTCCTGGGACATAATAGGCAGTTGTATGTTTGACCATTTTGGAGAGTGCCTAATTATATCAGGAAATATAAATACCAGATTATTTTACACTGAGATTTAATCTGTAATCAAAGAGCAAATGTAATTAAATATTATTTCGTAGTGTACATTTTTAAGTTTAGAATTTGCATAATCTCTCAAACATAACCTTCAGCAACTCCTGGGTAGCATCAAGAACTTGCCATGGTATATTTATACAGAACCTACTTAATAAGCAGCTATACATTTATTCTTTGTTCTACTTAGTACCATCCACAAATACAACATCTACAGTGTTTGCTCCACCTGCAATATGTAATAATGTACTTGTTATTTGCAAAAAAAAGTGAAACTGAAAAAGCGCCCGTTTTTCAGCTTCAATGTGAACAAAAAATCCTACATTTGTGATAGTTAGCTCAGCTTATTGAACAGTTATCTGTCTTAAACCCCCCAACTGCATATCAAATGGGATGGGGGGCACGGGTTCAAACTCTATACACAACAGTGATTTTAGCCTCCTAAGTGCAAACTTCTGGCTGTGGCTTGTTCCCCTGAATGAACCACTAGCTCCCACTGAATCTATAAATTAACATGAGCCTGGAGATTACTGCTAATCACTTTTTGCTAGATAAAAGAGGTGAAAGCTGGTGCCTCATACAAAGAGTAAACAACTTCTCCCAGCACAGGCCAGGTGCTGAGGAATCCCAGCAGGATTCTCATCCATGCATCTAACTGCAGCTGCTGAAGCAGTCATGAATGCAACTGTGCCCTTGCTGAACGCTTGCTTGCAATATGGAGCAGGTTCCTTAACAGGATATGGGAGTATCCTGCAAAATAGAAACCTCTAGTATGTTTCTGCTGGCATTCAGAATGCAGCCACTCATCTAAAATACAGGAATAGTACAGGACCATTAAAAAAAAAAAAAAAAAAAAAAGGTAAACAGATCCTTAGAAGACTTCAGAAGACTACTATGCTTTCTCCAGCAAAAACTCTCTATCTGTGTTTAAAGAGCTTCAAGAGGTGCTAGATGGCTAGTCCCAGTTTGCACCTTTGCAAAAGAACATCCAGAATGTTCATCCTTAATTTGGTTCAGAGTTTTCTGGTGGGTGGGAGGACTCAGCTTCTTCCATCGTATTTTCATGAGAAGAATATTTATCATATGACAACATCATGTGTTGGTGGGTATGGAGAATCATATCACTTTCTCTTTTCAGAAGACTCATGAATCCAAATCCAGCTACTAGTGGGTGAGTGATATCCTTCTGAAAATGTTAAGCAAGTTCTGGGAAATCAGGCATGAAACTGAACTGCAGATAGGGAAACATAAGGTTAAGGAATTCTGAGAAGCCTTTCAGCTCTCATACAATCAGCTGGTGGTTGTGAGAAGGAAAATGGCTCTCTGTAATATCACCGTGCCATGAGTGACGTAGTATCTGTTACATGCTAAAGACTGCTGAAACAAGTGAGATGGGGGGTGTTCTGTATTAGGTATCCTTCCCTATCAAAATTTCATTTCTGATAAAATACATAGCTGAGGAAGAAAGGGCCATGAACCATTAAAAATAAAAGGAAGATCCGGACGCAATTTTGGAAATGAGAGAAAATGATTCTCCTCAAGAAAATGGAAATTCATCATCAATTCGTTTGATTCACTTCAAAATTTGTTTTTAAACCCTAAACACATTGGGACTTTTGAACTGCAGTGTACTTTTGATTATCAAGATTTCAAGGTCTATGAAACCTGTTAGGCTTGTGAAAACGATAATAACTGGTTAAACATTCTTGTTTTGCTTATTAGCAATATTGCAATGAAGAAACTACTTTCTTACTCAGCATTCTTAATAAAAATAATGCATGTAGTAATAGCAGAGTTTTACAGCTCTCTAATAAAGAGTTATCTGACATTTTTTTAAGCTCCAAGCTGACTTGTGTAATGACAATTGTGAACAAGAAAATGTTTGCCTACTTCCACACAAACTAGAACATCAACTGTACCATCATTTTTGAATTTTGACAATAAAAACAAAATATCAGGGTAATGTGAGGTGAACATCTAGAGCATTTATTTAGAATTCAGTAAGAAGTCATCTTCATTCCAGATTGGGTACCTTCTGCTTCTTTACAAACGCTTAACTAGGAGAGCTTTAAAGTGTGACTATCAGAAGTACAAAATCTGTAGAAACCTCAGTATGGAGTGTTTCCTACTGCTCAGATTTAGCTTAACAGCATCTATAAATCTTGGAAGTTCCGGAGCCACACTTTCATGTGCCTACCTGTATAGCAGTCTGGAAAATGCCAGCGCTAAAGTGTAATTGGGATAACAACCTGAAAGAAGAATATACAGAGAATTTTCCTTTGTTTTTGAGTACAGTTTCAATTAAATACTATTTCTTTCTTTCAGTTCAGAGGAATGCCTGCATAGCATTCCACCGTACACTAAAAGTTTTATAACTAAATATATCCTAAAATACTTGTATATTAACACAGAGTTACAAACTCCAGAACAATATTGACTTGTGTGTAATATACTGTTCAGAGAACAGAAAAGTAAATCAATAATTTACTGAAGAAGTAAATAAGGCTGCTGCATTCCTTTGTGGTTCTTTTTATCTTACAGCTGCTAAACCAGGAACACTTCAAAATGCCACAGGTCCTGCTTTCACAACATCGACTTCATTTCAAGGAAGTTTGTGACTATCATAAACACTTCAGCTTGTTCATAAGTCCCTAGGATTATGAAAAAAACCCTTCTTGTTAAAGCAAAAACATGTGCATTATGACCTTGGTTATTTTTCATTGTTTCCTGTTTACTTTGGTAAATATAATTACTACAAACAAGTCACTCCATAACATTTCTTAATGTTACATTATGGTCTATGTAAAATACAGGTGGAAGGACAAAAAAACATTTACATTCTGAAGCACTAAAAATGAGCTGATATTAACAGTGAAGTGAGCCTACCTAACTTATCTCAATCTGAAAACTTCAAAATCATAAATATTGAATCATTTCAGAGTGTTACGTGTATGTCACAACATGCAAGGGCCAGCCAATAGTGTTCTCAGAAAAAAAATTAATGTGTTCACCTTATCACAGGAATTAAACACTTTGCATATAAACACTGCTACAGTTATAAGGAATATCACATCTGTAAGAAAATAGATGAACGTCATAGCTGTAACTTCATTACTTCTTACATAATACGTGGCCAGTTAGCTGTGGATAGGTAAGTGGAAAACATATATTTATTTTCTTAATTGTTGCACTATCTTTGAGGACAGGTATCCTTAGCGTACTCCCATTTTCTATTTATGACCTCTTACCCATTACCTTCTTTCCCTAAGGAATTAGTCCTACATCTTCCAGCCTCACATTTACCCTGAAGGCATAGCAAAGCTTCTTCCTGCACAATTAGTTTGTGTCCCAGGATCACTTATATTTTGTTAAGCCACAAAGGTGTATCTGTGTGGAGACTCTTACTTTGCACCCAGCTTTTCAAGCCCTTGCAGGACGCAGGATACTGGAAGAACACCTCCACAATGTATTTTTCTTTCCACAGTCTTCTAGAAGTGTAGCAAGGGGTGACTCCAACGACAAAGACAGTAGTTCTGTTAATGCTGACAAGATCTACAGCAATTTAGCTCAAGTTACTTCACAAAGCTGGGATGGCTCTTACCTTGGGGAAGGCCTGAGCTGCTGTAAGTTTTCATAGATACATGTAGAAACTATACTAACTTTAGTAACGCTGAAATACCACAGAGTTCTCATGCACTCACATGACTGCACAATAGCCCCTTGTGCAGATTTTTCTGGCTCTCCCTAGGCTCTCGGAAATAGCAATGTAGCAGAGCACAAAAAGAGCGAGTGCAAGGCAAAGATACAAGGTTCGTTACAAGGTAACGGCCAGTTTTTCTGTTTTCCAGCATAAAATAGGTAACTACTACTGCTCTTGCTTTGTACTGTATTTTTCTGTTAAACTTCCATTGCTGTATATGTGCGTGCATGTGCCTGTGTACACACACACATACACACACGAAGCCTACTACAAGATCTTCTGTTGAGATGCCCACCAACTAAAAAGCATTAGAGATGCCTCTGTCACAAAGAGCTGGAGGACAGTAAAAAGCAGCTACCTCTTCAACCCACTCTGTTCTGTCCCTCTTCTGCCAAAGTTAGTCTGAATCCTGCTCCTACCAGGATTGCTTCCAAAACCTGTCCATTGACAATGCTGAAGACAAAATGAATGATCCTCGGTATTAATTCTCTTTTCTATAAATGCCTACATATGGGCTCCATCTGAGCTGTGGTTCCTTCAGCCAGAAAAATGGATGAAATATCTAGGTTAAGGGCATGAACCTTTTCTTCTTTTTTCTTTTCCTTTTTAATGTAGGTTTTGTATTTTGTGGGGATGGGAAAACTCTGACATTCTCATACTCAAAAAACAAAAAAGGCTTTAGGAATGAAAAATAGACCTTTAAGAAACACTTTTTTCAAAGCGCTATAATAAATAGAAATTAATAAAAGCAGCATTTGATTTCAACTTTGAAAGACCTTGTTGATTTTGTTTTCATTTTGCAATGCATTTCCATTTCCCTCAAGGTGGTAGTAGGTGGAGGTAAGGAGTTCGTACAGATACGGCTCAGACATTGTCCCAGAGCTCACATTTTGATCAGACCCATATTCTGGATTATGGTATGCATGAGTATTTCCAGTTTTGGCTCATCACTTGCTATGCCTAGAAATGGCGACTGACAATGAAAGCACCTCCTCAACAAAAATTATTGCACCAGTGCTCTTCACTTGAACAGGAAGAAAAAGATGCTGAGATAAAAAGAATAAAATAAAAGGTTAAAAGGAAATCAAAGGAAAGGAGGAAAGAGAGCAGTTAATTGGAGGGTCTGATTCCGATGTGTTCTCGCAGTGCTCGTTCCTAATTTACTGCCTACAACTCGTTTCTGCACAGCAGTCTAACAAGAATACCACTGCCTCCTCATTTCCCCCCGGCTGTGCCCCCCTAGCTCAGACCTGCGCTCCAGTGTTACAGCATTTCCCCTGGCTTTTTTCTTCTATATTGAGCTTTGGGGCCTTTATACATTCACCATGATCCCTGAAATTTTAAGGCACCAGGCTTGGATGTTGGCACTGATGGCCTAAGGATTAGAATATTGTATAAGGCAGGTTTTTGACTTCAGCGCTGTGAACTCAGTTCTAACACTAGGAAGATGCTTACAAAGGCATAAACAAAGGAGACAAATCTACACAAAGAAACTGTGAAATGGAGGGGGCAGGGAGAGTGGAAAGGACAAATCTAGGTATTTTAGACTAAGAAAAGTGCCAGCAACTTTTCAGGTCTCTAGGCAAATGAAAAAAATACACAGAGGTAGAGTTCTGTTTGCAAGTATCTTGTTAATGTATGAAATTCTTGGAATAGCAGGAGATAAAGCTGCATTCATACGGAGAACTATAATGCAGAGATTTGTTCCACATAGACCAAATTAAAATTCATATTATCACTTTGTTGAATCACTCAGAATCAACATTATTCACTTTTACCAATTTCAGGCTTTAGATGCTGTATCTCTAACTACAAAAAGACTTCCCAGAATGTTTGCTTCAAAAGAAAGCATTGCTTTTCCAGATGACTCCTTTCCTTAAATAAAGAGATCAACACAGGACACATTCCCATTTATCCCATATTCTTCTTTTTTTGCATGTTTCCAATAGACTGCTAAGTGCCTCACTTCCAGAGACTGGTATACAATTAAAGCAAGGTACTCTAAACAATGTAGAGCACACTGACAGAAAGAATAAAAGATTAGATTGCTCATGCTGATTTAACTTTGTCTTCAATTGCTTCTTCCCTGTTTTTACTGTTATCCTGTCCAGAAAGGTGTGGAAGTAATCTCCTTGACTGCCCTTGATGTCAAAGGTGCTTTATGACTCACAAAGAAGAATATGTTGGCTGCAAGTGATGTGAATAAGTAGTGGTTTGACCTTCCTGATATCAGCTGGACTACATGAAGACAGAGTAAGCTGCATGCAACATGGTAAAAATAGATTAGAAGTGGTATAAAATCTGGGATAGTACATTATTTGTCATCATTCAAATTTCTCCCCGGGGGCCATTAGCAGTCTAACACTATCCCAGAATGTCACCTTTTCTAACTGGGTAGACATGATAGCATTGCAAAAAAAGAAGTGCATGGCAGATGAAGTGTTACACACAAAGGTAGTTAAAAGCACAAATAGTGAATTTAATTAAACAGCAAAATAAATAAATGAAATTCCAGATTCTTTCTCAGCCTTTGCCCCACAGTCAACTTTAAAATACCTCGCGTAAGGCATAATGCCCACTTCAGTCATGTCTGCCGCTGATCATTAATTGCTTCAGAAAAAGACAATATTTTATCCATCCTCTTTGGAGTTCGAGTATGAATGGTGAAGCAAAAGGGAGCGAAACTGAGTGAAACATGAAAAGCTTGATTTGTTAGGACCCCTGCTGTCTGAAAAGAGATCAAAGCTCAGGAGGAGGCTGTAAAACAGCCGAATGCACTGCACAGAAACATGGCCTGTGGCAGCTGCTCTGGGCACGCTCTCACAACACAGGTGTACCTCCAAGTCTGCTCTGCCAGCTGAATCATGGGAGCAGGTTACCTCTTCTCTTTCTTCATTATTTCAACTGCAGTCACTGAGGAGATGTGGGCTCCATCCATCACAATGCACAAATTCACAGTGCGCAGATTCAGCACAGGCCTAATTAAAGCTTTTCCTTTCATTTGTGGAGATAATTAGACTTTCATCTCACCAGGAAGCTTCAGAAAGATCTATTTCTTTCTTCAATAAAAGCTACATCAAACAAAAGCAGATTTTAATCGCCTTTTCTTTGGGGCATGAGTCAATAATGAAAGATGTCACGGGTAACAAAAATTGTGTGCAGGGGGAAAAAGGGAGGGAAAAAAGCTCTAGCTATGTTCTTTAATTAACATCATGTTTGCAAACACCATTAATTTCTCTCATTTAAATGATTTTTATCTGCAACTGATTGTTGATAAAACAATCGATTTGAACATCTCATCCGTTTCACTGCTATGCAGGAACCCATCTGCTGTGCTGTAAAGCAGGAATCACGGAGACTGTTAAGCAACATGTGAGAACAATAAAAAATGCATATGTGTGTGTCAGGGATTTGTGAGGCTGACTGCAGGGCAAGGGCCACCTTTCCTCAGAACATGTATAAAAAATGACTTGGTGGCAGGCCAAAGGACAAAATGTCACAAAGATCAGAAGTGCATAAATAACAAATGAATTAATATGTGCAGGAAGAAAGGGTTCCATCTGCGTTAGGAAGCATTTGTAAACAGGTCCAGAAAAATATGAAAAGGAGATTTCACACACATTTAACACATTATTAGCTGCTGTGATGTAGTAGTAGATAACAAACATGCAGAGCTTACTGTCTTTGCCTTTTTTTACTATTATTAGCAGCATTAGAGCACAGGCTTCCTCTCCTACCACTTTTCCCACTGGTGCAAGGGGGGAGTATTTTGGCTCCAGGCCCACTGCACATTATTTATTTATTTAACCATTTGACACAGTGCTTCTGTATGGATTGGCTGGCACGCAGGCTCACAAAGATGGTGTAGTTGATGTCTGTGGAATTGAAGTCTGGCAGTCTAGTGGGTGAATAAAACACCCTTCCACCCTGTGGCTTAAAGCAGGCCCATAGAACTGTTAGGCTTATTTCATGAAGACGTTTAGTGTGGAGCGAGGGAGGCAGCTTGTTTAAGTACCTTTTTAATGATGATGCTTGCTTTGCAGCAGGCACTGAACTGTTTTTAATATTGAATATCAACATTGCCAGGGAGGTTGTGCCATGTCAGTGTGGAGCCTGGTGTCAGTCTGCTTAATGCCTTCCTGGACAGGATCAAGTGTTGTGATTCATCAGAATATGACCCGAACTTCCCCTAATATCATCAAACCAAAAGGTTAAAAAAGAAATGTGATAAAAGCAAAATAAATTCTGCCTGCTTGATCCTGAGAACTTAATTTGCATTACTGAGCACTCTACTACTGTTATGACATGCCTGGGAAACTGAGGAAATGAAAAGATTTAATGGACAATTTTTTTAAATCTACAAATATCTTTAAATCTCACAATTCTGGGGCTTGATTCATATGTCTTTATGCTAGCATATGGCAGTTGTTTGGGAAAGCAAAGTTTGTAGGAGCTTGACAGACATTTCTTCTTGATGCATTGAGCCAGTAAGATCCCTGGTGAGTATCCAGATTCTAACAGAGCTGCACATGTCTGTTCTTGTGACTAAGAGATGGAAGTTTTTCCTGTTTGGGTTCCTCTTTCTCTAGTTCACTCAATCACTTAAAAAGAAAAATTACAAACTTCTATATATCCTACTTTCTTAAGCAGAAGATTTTATGCTAATTCCCTCCCCCCAATAACGAAGAATAATGTTTTTATTTTAAATTAAGACAAAAATATATGCACGTTGCACTGCATTGATCCAGTCTGCTGGGAGAGTCTAATGTGCTGGAAAAGCTAGTACAGCTCAAGATAGCAGGTTTAAAAAAGATTTTTTCAACTCTTCTTGGAGACCCTTAAAAAAAGAAAACAAAGTATGTACCTTGTTCTGCTTCAGATAATTTTATCTCCATTTTCCAATATCCTAGGATTGCAATTGGAGGCCAAATGTTGCTCCCACTTATGCCATTTTTACCATGTACCTCAATGGCAGTCTTATCACTTCCCAGTTAGCAGCAGGGAGGGGTAAACTCCAAACCGTTAATATTGGTTGAATATTTTACTTGGAATTTACAAGGGTCCTTGAAGCCCATACCATATCACTTCTTGAACAAAAAACAGAAATGGAGATAGTAGTCTAAACACAGAATGGCAAACTATACAGCTAAAACTTGTACAGTCCATCACCTCCAATCTTACTGCTAACCAGCCCTACCTTACCGTCAGGAGGGCAAGCTGGATTTGCAACAACACAAGCTAATAGATGAGGTCTCTAGCAGACTCCATATTAATGGACACATTCCTCTGTCTCAGCAAATCTTCATATCTATTGTTCTAGCAGGCAAAGAATGGAATAAAACATCTGTGCTGGATGGGGTCTTGGATGGTATAAACTGAGCACTGGAGCTACCCTACCTAGAAGAACTCAGGATCTCATTACTGTCATTGGCAGGACTAAACACAAGCAGTTTCTCTTTCATAAAAAGGACTTAATAAAAATTCTACCTGACAGTTATCTTATGGCTCTGCAGAGTGTTAGTTTCCCCAAAGAAGCAAGCAACTGTGTCAATTAAGTGGATAAATATGGCATAACATTTGAACTGGATACCAGTCTGTATACAAGCATGTTATCTGACATTGTGGGAAGAGCAAAACAGTTGGTGGGTGTGAAGGATAAGCAGGCTCAGTAAATGAGGGTGATCAAGATAAAAACATGACCTCAACAGTACCAGTGATTCTTGACTGTTGCTGGTAGCACCCAGCAAAGAAAACTGAGGGCACAAGAGATGTATCTGGTATAAAAATGTGTTTAGTGGGACCTGGATCACTGTGCAAAATTATATTTGAATTTATTGTGCATGCAGCTGAGGCAAAGTATTTCTAATATTATGTAGAACCGCTGTTTTAAACATGCATGTTCATTAGGATTTCACTAGGAAAACTTACATTGAGGAAAACTCAAACAAAAAAGGGAAATTATGGATTTTTGTGATTTGATACCCTTTCTTACATTTCAGAAGATTTTCAAATACTAGGGAAAATTATATTATGCAACACTAATATTACTCATCTTTATATACAGCTGTTGTTCTTTAAAACTGAAAAAAATCCCAAGAAAAGGTGAACCTAAACTGAGATTTTTTCTGTGACTATCTCAATGATACTGGTCGGCTACCAATTGCCAACATGAAAAGAAACTCCTTAACTGGATGCTAGTTTTGCTCATTATTATATTTCATATATTTCATTGGAAGGTCTTTATTTAGTCAAAGAGGAGAGCCTGAGGTAGCTGAGCTACCAGAGGAGAAGGAACAGAAGACAAATAGAAAAGATTGTGTTCAGTTTTAAGGGCATGCACCCAAATGGGAATGTACCTACATACTGCTTGCTTTAACCTTTGGATACACTGAACTCCTCCACTGCTGTCAGCTGCAGAAGACTAGATACTTGTTACTGCTTCAAAGTATTTTCAGCAAGTATAGAGCCATATTTAGTTTCCAAAGAGCCTGTCACTTGTGGTAAAGGGACTGTGTGGGCACACAGCTGTTGCTAATGAACAGGGAGGTTGGAGGCGGATGGTATCTAAATGTTAACAAAAAATGGCATGAAATAATAGAAGAGGTGAAAAACTCCCTCCCTCAACCCTTTCACATCAGAATATTATTCTGCATCCTGCATCCTGCATCTCTGGAAGGAGAAAACCCATTTTTATTTAATGGTTACATGAAATAGAGCTGAAAAACAACTCAAGGACTGTACTTTTAGATTCCTCTATTAAAACTAAGCAACTTTCCCAAGTAAAGTGTACTCTGTCAGGTAGCTACAACGAAACTAGGCTGGAAGCACTATGAATAGAGCTGTAATTTATCAAGAAAACTCACAACAGGTGCTATATTTAATAAGAAGATTAATAAAGGCTTTAATTGCTTCCACTCAACTTCTGTGAGAGAAACACTGATACTCAACTATCTTTTGAATGGATAGCTTTCAAGCAATGACAGAGATGCAAAGTCCTGTAACGATCAACTCAAACAAAAAATGCACCATTTCAGACTCTTAGTGTCAGTTTTGAATACCTAGATTACCTGAAATCACAAATGTCTAAATATGAGTAATTTTCAATCAGCCCAGCTATGACCGTCTTTCTGAGGACAGGTTTTTAGTCCTGTTCCATATTTCATATCAGTTGCATTTCTAATAAGAATGGTTTAAGCACAGTACTTTGTTAACTCCCTCTGTTGATCATGTTTCCCATCCTAATATTGAGTCCCAACATAGTACTACCACAGCCTAAAAATCTTGCCTTGTACTTCTTCCCAGTCAGTGCAAGGAGTGCTGATAAGGTAGAGGGAGGTAAGGACAGATTCACTGAAACTGGGCAAGGGAATAGGAGATATAGCTTATGGAGAAAATAACAGCTTTCCCTGGGCTACACTGGGTTCTGGGCAGCCCTGCAATTTCCCAGTACTGTGTGATAAGTATTTGATTTATAAAATGGAAGCCAACTCAATGTATAGATTGTAAGTATCTCAAGGGTAAAAAGATTTGATTGATGATCTGGCTTTACTTACCCACATGCACATATGCAGTCTCAGAACCTGCAATCCAAACTCTGCATGCATATCCATGTGCACATGTGTACTCCGTGTGCACATGCAGTATCCTCAGAACCTGGCAGTATCTGCTCATCATTATGTAGGATAATGTATAACATGCCAGGAATGTGTCTTAGTCAAAGCAATGTATTTACCAGGTGGAACATTTCTAGATTTAGAAGGAGCTTCAGGATTATAATATTTTCTCTAAATTTATATTCAAAATATTGTTAAGCCATTTACGCTTTCTCTTTTAAATGGATAAATATCATGGGAAATTTCACATGAAGAGAGTGTTTAATGGATGAAATTAAAAGAATGTGATTGATGGGTCATTTATCAACTCCAGTTAGATATAAATAGAATATCTCAGTGTTCATATGTGTATAACCTAATCATAAGTTTGGGTCTGATCCTATAAAAATGAAGTAGAAAGAATTGCAGTACCTAAACAATTAGCAACTTTGATTAAAGACTTTTATTATATACATGTAGTTTATGAATGGCTTATTAGTTTGATCAATTATGATAAATTTAATGAAGATTACCTATAATACTCACTACTGTTTTTTCTAAACCACTTCTAAGGCATGCTGGCTTACGTCTAGAATTGTTCAAAAATATACCCCTAAAAGTGTAACACACATTTGTAAGGGAGATAACTCTCAATCAGGTATTATTGTTTCTCATCCTCATTTGGACAATGAAAAATTTGGACAGTTCAGGAATCCACTAACATATCTTGCCTTTTGGAGGAGAAAACAGATACCTGGACCTGGATAATGTGAGAAGAATATAAGCCTTTTCCTTTCTGGGTGACCAAGGCACTGAACAACTTTGAGATAAAGAATACTGTACAATTTATCAGCAAAATATCATTAAGCTATAATTTTCTATCTTCATTTTCAAGGAAATGGGAATGTGCTGTTCAAATTCTGAAGCTCGAATCACTGTCTGATTAAATTGCCTTTGTATGAGTGTCTCCAAAAGAGGTTTTAGATACCTGTCCAGTGGCCACGTCCAACAGCGTGAGTTCTAGCATGCACAAATCTGATTCCTAAATGGGTCTAAGATAAGTTGACTTTCTCTTGGCTAAAAAAAGTCTAACAAACTAAAAAGTAACCAGAGGTTAGATTGCCTCATTTTTAGACTTTTCCCCTTCCCCATATGATGATCGGACTGTCTGTATCTGTGTGTTTGTATTTGCCTGAGAAAGAGAGAGGTGACAGGTACATAGCAACATTCGCCTATACAACTGTATATTACAAACTGTGGCCTGACCCAAATGCTATAGTATTAGTCTCATTGTAGGAATGATGTTTTAAAAGTAGAAAGAGGCAAGGTCTGTAAAGAAGGACAGTATCTTTTATCAAAAGAATTGATATAAGTTGGAAAAACGAGACAAAATTTGGGGCACAAACTTTTCTTCAGAACTTCTGGATGTAACAAAATTTCGATCTTTCTGTGGATCTCCACACAGCTCCCAGAGTCTACTTGCTTGGAATAGCTTACAATATTACTGTGTCATTTAAGAAAAGCAAACAAACACTCAGAGTGTGTACTTTGTCAAATAAAGTTTTCTTTCAAAACACAAAGGCCTAACCACAATAAAATTAGTTTGTCTACTTTAAGAATTCACACGTGTGTGCATGTGTTAGGTGCCATTTTTAACAGAAGTACAATATTTGGGGAGAAAAATGTGTAACACTAGTTAACAATCTATGAAAAAATGGCTTCTCTTTTCAGCTCTGGTCACATTCAGCTCTATTACTCTCACAGCAGGGCATATAAAATCTTGGATAAATAAACTGGCATATATTTTCTGAGCTCTGAATGAAAGTATACATTTTTAACAATGGTAGCCTCATAAACTTAACAGATCTAAATACTACAATGGACAAAACAAAATAACAACAAAGGAAAAATGAATTAGTTGGATCTGCAGAGACCATTTCTTAAATACTAAGCAGCAAGATAAATCTGAACAGATCAGGATGTCTACTAGCAGCAGAAATCACTGCTATATTTCCCAGATAGAGAGCTATATACAGGAAAAAAAATAAAAACAAAAAAATGAGATAAATCTTTATTCAAAGTCAACTTTGCATGTGGAACTAGAATGGAAAAAAAATGTATGTAATCCTGCTTTAAGAACTGTAATCAAATGTAGAAGAAATACTGCAAGCTAAATGACTTTTGACGAAAAATGACTAAATGACTAAACGACTAAAATGACTTTTCCAACTGAAAACTGGAAATGAAGATGATCTTTAGTAACCAGGTATCAATGAAATGTAAGTGCCCACCAGATTGCTGGGCCACCCATAGATTATTAATGCACAATTAATCTATTAGGGCAACTGTAGAGTGTCATTTAACTTCAGAGCCCATAAGTATAAAACAGCAACACACTGTGAAATTAATGGTAACACTTAAAGGTCCCATTGTTATTAATTCATTTGACATTCACTGTAATCACACTGGTCTTTAACGAATTCATTTGGTATGTGAATATTGCATGTACTTTCAAACACATTCCAGAGCAAATCAGTGTTAATTAATGTCCTGAATTGAAATAATCTCCCTTTCTCTCCTTTTTTCTTAGTCTACCACACTTTCTTTGTTAAGGGTCTTTTCTCCAGCACAGTTTATACATGACCTAAGCAAGCAAAAGCTCTTGTAATAATTAGTATTACTATGGAATGTCAATATAACATACAAAAATGACCTAAGGATATGAGGTTACTGAAGTTCTGCAGTAACTCATTCTAGGGCAATAAACTCTGAACATCACAGAACTTCTGAATATTGACAGATAACAAGAAGAACTGTCTCTGTTGAATATTCATATCTTATGAATACTTTCAGTTTACTGTTCTGTTCAAATTGCCTGTCTTTGGCTTATATGGAAAGGATTGTGGCTACTGTCTGGTTGTCATTTTATCCAGTCCAATCCTATATCAGGCACTGGCTGCACCTACCCTTGCTCTCCCTGCACATGGTGACTACAGCTGCGCATATGGAAAATGTCTGCATCTCTGCCAGTGGAAAGTGTCTCCTTCACTTCTGTATAAGCACTGCTTCCAAGAACTGTAGGGTGCTGAGAAAATTCCTCCTAATGTCACATGCAATTGGTTAATTTGTTCCTAGTGAAGAAAAGATTTTATACGTGGGTGGTGTAACAACAATTTCACATCAGAAGCTTGTCTTAGATAAAATATTCTAAATTGGAAAACCTCTCATGACATTAGAATAGTAATACTGTTATAATTTATAAACTTCCTGACATTTCTTTAGCTAGTTAGTGACAATCTTCAGATGTTCTTGTCTCCCAGGAAATTAAGAAAGTCTCAAATGGGCCAAAGGAGTCCCTGATGTCAAATAATTTTCTAAGATAAACTTTAAATGCTCCTTATGATCTACGAACAGTGTATCTTTCCAGTCTGGTCTTTAAATTAGAGGAATAAAGGACTGCAATGCTTGGCATCACACTTTACAGAGAATTTGGCAACCATTCTTAAATATTGCAGACAAACAATAAAAATGCATGCTTAGGGTGCCCCAGGTGTAACTACTTTTAATGATAATATCAACAGCAATATGTAAATAGTATTCTTGTGTTAAAGTACAGGTAAACTAAACCAAAGTCCTTAGAATAAACATGTACTTCCTGAAAGTTGCCTAAAAATTCTTGGCACCGCAAATACTGTGTACTGAGAACTGTGACATAAGAAACCATTTGAAGCATTCCTGTTTGGGCTGAAAAATAACTAAACAGAGAAGAGGTCCTACTGATTTCAGTTGCTATCTTAGTATCATTATTTGCTGATCAAGGTACTAAAAATGTACTTTTTACTTTTTCAACTGAAAATTCCCATAATAAGTTTCTATTTTTTTCTTTTGTATTTTAGGATAAAGTAAGAGAGCATCATTTAAATCCACATGACATAGTGCACAGGATGAAAACCATTTCTGTGGTCCTGAGTGACTCAGGGGATGCAGAATATCATAAAAAAGGAATTCATCTTCTAATTACTTCACAGAAATAGTCTCACAGCTGACATACAAGACTTCCCTGAGATCTGATTGCCAAGGAAGGCCCAATGAGTAAAACTATTTTAAGAATGGAGATATACAGATCATCAGAACTGCAAATTAGGAATGTCTGGTCAAGAAGCACCGATAAGAGTTAATAGGTATTTGCCGCCCCTCACTTTCTTTTCAGAATGATGAACATAGTGTAAATGGAAATGCACAATGATTGCCCAATCCTCGTCACTTGTCATCAGTATCCTAAAGAACATATCTTGCAGTTGAACTATATGTTTGGCATTACCTTATTTGGACATTGAGTGTAGCCTTCCTTAGTTCAAAACTTTCTCTCTAATCTAGTCATCATTTTGTAAATGACTTTTGAGAAGCGAGGTTAATGTTTTAACAAGCTAGCACATTCCAATCATTAAAGACCCTGCCCCAAAACCTCAAAATAGACAGCCTTGTTTTATGTCACCATCAAGCAGCAATACATATAGTGAAGACTGTCAGCCACCTTCCATTCTGTGGAGCAGGCAACTGAAATCTGAAAAGGGGGTGCCAATGGATTTTTTTACTGACCCTTTGAAAGCTGCCTAAATTTGGACATGTTACTAGCCTCTGGGAATTTCAGTTTGCATATGCTCACTAGAGACTTCTTAAGAATTTAGCAGCTAAACTTCTTAAGAATTTAGCAGCTAAATTATATGAGGACTCTGTATAGTCAGCATGTTTTAACCCAAGACTGCAAGAGCTGGCCTGGACTTTCTGTGCGGGTGCTTTCGCATTAGTTAGGATGGTTCTGGAACTGAAGAAGGAAAGCTGTCTCTCTGGTTCCTGGAGAGGGAGGAAAGGCTGAGGAAACAGTCATTCTGGCATGCAGAAAAATTAGAAAGACTCATTATCTCTGTGGGTAAACCACACCGTGCCGAGCAGCTTGACCATGAAGCAAAATCCCTAGTCCTGCAAGTACTTTCACACTGCTTCCATATTGGCTTCTGCTAGAATATAGGATACGTGTAGCCATGCTTGGTATGTTCTCACCATAACTACAAACCCACATTGCCTTTGCATGAGGGTCCTTTCTTTTCAGTCTGCAACTGGCTTTGCAACCTCACTGCCAAGGACAGCCTTGTAGCAGTGAGCAGATGGCTTAGACCCTCCTACCACTGCAAACAGATGAATGCTGGTGCAGGTGCAGATTTGGTGTGCTAATGAGTTTGCTTAAAATCCTTGTCTGAGCCACAGGACAATGTTTCTATGATGCAGACGTGGAAAGGGTTTGGGATGGAGCAGAAGCATATTCTTGGCATAATGTATGCTACATCTTCAACACACAGGATTCACAGCACTGTAGAAATGAGCAAGAACTGTGTATTAAGGTTGTGTTTTATAGGAATTTTGACTCATTTTGTGCAAAAAATGGTTAAAGAGTGTTTAAACACTCTTAAAAGAGTTAAACAGTGAAAGGATTTCTACCAAACTTTGTATTTTTTTTTTTTTTTGGTTCATATTTGAAAGAATATACAAGAGAAAATATCCTGACTTCTCAGAATCTCGAGCAATCAAAATATGAACTTCCCAAAACATGAAATCTGTACAAAATAAAAGCTCACAGATACTGGCAGCTATTCGCATCAAGAAATCAAGCAAATGTGATAATAATATATAAGGAATGTGGCACAGTGATTCTCCCAGCCATTCTCCAAAGTGAAATGGAAAGATGGTCACAGATTAATGAGATTATAAAATGAATTTAGCAAGCTTATTGTTATCTGAATGTTCATCAAAAACCTTTGTGGTTTTAAGAATTGCATACCTCTGGGAGTGCACAAAGTATTCTACATGAAAAAGATATTAGCTCTGATATTTTTGGAGAAAGGTGGATGAAGAAATTGGATTCTTCAGTGGCAGAAATCTTCCTGGTTCAGCTCTTAGGAGAATTCTACTATGCACAGACAACATTTTTCAAGTATGATTATGCTCAAGAAATTTTTGCTACACCTTAACCTGAGCCATAAAGTAACCATTTTCAGGTGTACAGGCAGGATAGCATGCAGAGATTCAATCAGCGCAGACATAAAAACCCCTCAAGGTTTTTTCAACATGAAGTCCCAGTGTTTCGTTCTCATGTCTGCTTAATTATACCCAGAAAAAAATATATATTTTGAACTGTGGGAAAAATGTGTAGCTTTAAGAAGCTATACACTCAGAGAGAGTGCTATTCACAACAGAGAGAGTGACAGAGCATAAACCTGGTCTAAATAGTAGTCCCCCTCCGCTCGTTTCATGTAATTATGTCCTTCTTCCCAAAGGAGATCAAGTTAACAGTTCCAGATTTTTTAGCAGATTCACGTTGATCTTAATGGTGCAATTTCTTGGCAGCACAAACAAGCAGTAGAAGTAATTGGAACACAAATGGAGAGGGCACATTTCCAAAGTAATGATGAAAATACTCTATTTACTCTTTAAAAATGATTTTCCATGAAGACAGTATCTCAATATTGTTAAAAGGGACAATTTTCACAAAAGAGGGCACACCGGTCTGTAATAAACATTCAGGCCTTCTCTGCTACCCACACTAAGCCATCCAGCTCTGATCTTACTGCTGCAGTAACCTTACTCTCCCTCTTACTGTAATACTATACTCATTTCCACCTCTCCTTTCTTACCTCCCTTCTTGCAAGCAGCTCATCCCCCTCCTTCTCCCTCTTCCTGTAGTACTGTCCACAAACCCCAATATATTCTGCATTTCTCCCTCCCAAATATCATAAGAAGGCACAGAGGCTGCTTTGCGGAACTGGGAAAGCAGACAAACAACAAGTACAAAAGAGTAATCCTCTTGTGCAAAGGTAGCTGTATTATATTTATAAAAAGAAGGAATATGTCTGGACCAGCCAGACTATGAAAGTTCACTTGTTTCTGCACTTGATTAGCATGCACAAACTTTCTTGCTGGCTGTCTGACTGGCCAGGCAGCTTGCATGTGACTTACGGACAGAATGCATACAGCTGCACCTACTGATGTCTGGCCAGTATTGGCCAGGAGCCATACATTTTGAGTGGTCAGCCAGGAAGGCAGGAGGCCCTCACAGCTTCTTGGCCCTCAGAGGACTACAGCAGGCGCATTTCTCCTCAGTTGCTAGTAACTGGTTTCACATGAGAGTTGACTGCAAAGTCTCATTACCTTTTCTTACAGAAAGATATCTGCAACATGTATACCAGATAACCTTAGGCTTTGCAAATGTAATTTAGTGACCCACATGCTCAGCTCTGCAAAATAGTTCCCTTTCAATATCTAAGGTGGTCATATTCAGCAAGCAATGATTCAAGAAAAGGTTGCATTAAGGCAAGTTAGACTTCTTAACTCCTTCAAATGATTTTCGCTGGATACTACTTTCTTCTCTTAATAACTGTGGCAGGAAGAATTTTTTGACGTTTTTGTGTTATACCATGTTGGTTTAAATCATTTGCAAATGGGAGGATTGCAATCTTCAACGGCGAATTAGTCATGAGAAGGTACATATTCTGACTTTTAGCTTAAATTAGACTTCAGAAACCCAAGTAAGACAAGTTTCTTCTGTGATTACTGAATAGATTGTACGGCTGTTTTTAAGGGCCTAACTGACTTCACCTCACAGAGCTTGGATGTTTGACAGGAAGCCAGTGGACAACAGTAAATTATTAATTGTTTTTGTGCTACGTTTATTAAAAGCATATACAGAATGTATTTTAATGTTTTCTTGGGAGGAATGATTTCAACAATATTTTATTATAAAAAGAAATACTTAGGCTTTCACTGTATGAATGAAAATTGTTCATTAAATTTTAAATACTAAAATGTCTTTTTAGCTACAATATCACTATAACAGCATAGATACTGGAAGTGTATGGAAATATACTACATATGTCTGGTAGGAAATTATGAAAAATGCAAAACATTCAAAAGCAGCTGATGTATCAGCTGTACTGTGAGCTGCTCTGCAATATTTCTACCTGTTTTGCTATTATGTGAATTGAACTTTCGAATGCGATGATTCTGTTTTGGGCAGAAGTGACACAAATTTAAAAATGGAGAGTAAAGCAGTCTTACCATTTGATCACATTTATTTCTGGTGCCACTGAAGTAGAAATTCCATGATCTTGTGGAAAGTTTTATGCTATTTAAGTCAGTGTAATGTTGGAAAAGCATCCATTATGATTTTAGATAGAGAAACTGTTACTCTTTTTTTCCTTTCACTTGCCAGATGCAAGTACAAAGGGGAAAATCTCATATTAGAAAAGACAGAAAATTGCCTAATTATAGATATAAACTATCACAAGCCAGGAATTACATATCCATATTCTCTAAACCTATCATATCACATCTCCTTTCACTCTCCTATCACACAGATGCATACTTCTGTGAGAAAGACTGGCAGTAGCAGAAGGGCATGTTAGTTTTATTATAATGTTTGTTACTGTAGTGATATTTTATGACAACAAAATGATCCATTTATAAAGGAGAATAGTCCTTTCTCCAGTCATAGAACATTGTTCTTGAGAATGTGAACAATATTATGTCATCAAGGGCACTTTACTTAACAGACAGTAGTAAGATGTAGTAAGTCACAATGAACAAAATTCCAAAAACCTCATCTAATAAATCTTTGTATTTCTGAAGGTTAGATCATGAAGGTTACTGCAGGATACCCATTTAGAAAACTGAAAAATGGTAGAACTCAGAAAATTATTCTGGAAAAAGAATAACCCCTCCAAACTATTTCAGATTTACCTATTTCTGCTCCATGAAGAGTTAAAAAAATTGGATTAAAATTTGTTCAAATATAGCTGAAATGAAAGCTTGAGAGAATAATGATGCTGTTTTGGGTTCCCTACGTTCCAAAAGCTTTGAAATTGTAACGCAGAAGTTCTGTGTTCAAAAGTCTAAAAGGGCCATTTTTCCCCTATTTTGTCCACAGTATTCTATAAGATTTAAGGTTTGTAAATAAGCTGGATGAGACCAAGGAAGTTCTCCAGGTACATGAATAACATAAAATACACTCTCATCTGTTAGACTTGAGTACAGCTTTGGTGGCTGCTCACACCTACCCTGAATCTTTATAGTAGGTTTGAGATAAGTTTCTTTGATTTTGTTCATTGAATTACATTTTATACACAACAGCTGCATATATTTAATGATACAAAGTCAAGGCAGTATTCAAGCATTCATCTGTAGTCAGCCTACGTTTCATCTGCAGCAGCAACAACAGCAACAGGTGAAGGGCAAGAGCAACCCATATCAGCAAACGGAGAGAGAATTCATCTGGAATGAGGACCTCTGAACTGAATCTGAATTTCAATTCAGATCTCTGAATTGAAAGAGAAGGAAATTGAATCCAGTCTCCCAAAATGTGAGCGAGCACCCTAATAATAATACCACAAGGTAACAAGAAAATTGGAAAGAACATACTACCTTCCCTTTTCCCTGTTGATTTTGTGAATTGTGCCTGTGCTTATACTGTCATTGCTTTACTGTGGTTGAAAATATCCAGGGATATTTTGCTTTAGGAAGAATGAGTTGTTTTGCTAGTTTCCAAGGAATTGTGGATATAAAAAAGTAATTCTCTTTCAATACAAATCAATTTTGTATTTATTTTTGTGTTTTGCATGAAAAAAATGAATAGTCCTGTGTAGTTAAAAGTCTGACAGAATGCAGGATAACAAAACCCTTAAATGTTACATAATATCACTTCTCCCTTCCTTTCAACCTGTGTTGTGTCGTCTGTGACTAGCCTGTCAAAAACACAGTGCATGTTGTCCTGGCCTCAGTCATGGAATGTCAGGGAAAGTCAAGGCATGAATGTGGCTCTCTCTGGGGCAGGAAATCACAAACATGTCTTATGCTGTTTCAAATTATTTTTTCTTGTCTGTTATACATAGAAGAAAATTTCATTACAGATTGAGCATATAACCTGAAATATTTTGACAATTTGAGGAGAACCATGGAGTAGCTTGAAACTGGACAGGATTCTACTTGTTTATGTTCATTAAAAATTCCCCTTTTGACAAGAATTCCTTCTGTTGTTTTAAGTTTCTTTTAGCTCTAGCAAATGTCTGTAGATAAGTTATAATCTTCACAAAATAGTAGTGCATAATAAAACTGTAACACATTAACAACAAAGTTTCAAATTACAACAATATAAATTTGCTTTGCTAGAATACGGCACATTATAATGGGAAGTCTGTAAGTCTGTCTTGGAAGACCAAATATAATAAACATTTGCCTATATATTTCCTGCATTTTATTTTTTTAAGTGTGCAGGTAAACTAAAACCCATTGTTATTAATTCTAGCATATATTTAATTTTTACCTTGTGTCCCGATGCATTTCATAATGACATACATAGTAATCTGTGGTTTCCAAAGAATTTACTGTGTACCCTGATGAGGAAGGCTGTATTATTCACTCCAGTAAAGTTTTGCTGGAAGACTGAAGAAATACAAAATGGCTTTAAGCAAGCTCTGTGTTCTCTGATTCTGAGAGCCAGCCTATCACTTTGGCCATCAGCCACAATCCAGCAAAATTTTGATTACCTTCAACTGCCAGCGTTTCCTGAAAAGACATATTCCAAGTATCCTTATGACACAGAAATCTTCCTGCTAACCTAATTTTCTTGGGAATCTTTCCCAGATCAGCCTACAGAGATGGAGGTAATGTGGCTCCTAATTTGGCAGTTCTATGCAGGAAAAAACAAAAAAGGCTGAATGTGCAGAGTCTACTGTTGCTACATGCTAGGCATCACCCTCAATATTATACTATTTCATATAATGTCCTTTAGTTATGTTTCAACTTACTAAAGGGCAAAAGAATGATAGAGTAAGAATAATGGCAAGTTTCCATGCTGAAATCATGCTTAAACATACTGATTAAAGAGGCTGCCTTTGCAGATAAGCTATACTGACCCAGCAAAACTAGTAATCATTGGCAAAAAAAAGTCTAGATGGAAGGGTGGCTCTAGGACTCTCTTAAATATCTTCTGCCTAAGTCTCCCTTTTCTGGAAAAACATTTTTGCAAATGGTTAGCCATGGTAAAACCTGGCCTAGATAGACTACGTTAAAAAATGGAACTGGTGGCTTATCTGCTGTCAGACACCACATGCATAATTCTCTGTCTTTAAGTTTTACTCCATTATGAGGACTTTGTAGTGTTTCTTCATCTCTTTCTTACTATTTTATTTTGCAGTTTTGTGTACCTGATCATACAGATAGTATCTCCTTTCCCTTCTCTGCCTTTACTCCTTTCACATGTAGCACAGTACTCTACATGGAGACAGGTTAAAATTGCTCAGATGCTGAATTCCTTTTCCTTTCTTTGAAAAAAACTGACCTTTTTCTTGAAATAGCAAGATTTGAAATTAATCTACTTGCTACAGTTCTGTTTCTGACCTGCCCAGTAAGCTGCACATTGACTTCCAGCTTTGAGAACTGTTTCTGATAATGATGCATGTCAGTGTGTTGTAATGTTAATTCAGGCAGAAGCTGGCTATCATTTCTGAATGTAGGAAGTGTTCAGTGTAACACTGTGCAGTCTTATTCATAAAAGGATAAAGAGCTGGGGAAGCAGCATAGCTTAGGCTATAAGGACCAGGACTGGGACCAAGGCAATGACAAAATAACCTTTTTCCCTCCTGTCTTTACTAGCACAGACAAAATACCTGAAAAGCATATCATCAGACTCCTCACCTCCATGGCTTTTGTGTAAAAACTGCAGAGAGGAATATTACTATATCCAGACTCAGGAATATGAAATGAAGGAAGAAGCATGACCAGGATAACTGAAAGGTTAATATTCCCCAAGTACCTATTAAACCCACTACAGCTAAGATGCTAAAGAGAAAATTCTATTACTTTTGAAAAATCAGTATGTTTAAGTAAAATAATTAATAATGTTAATAAAACACAAGGGTAGCTGAGACCTTTGCTGGATTTTATAAGAAAATATGTTGTTCAGAAATATACTGAAATTAAATTTCATACCAAGCCTTGTTCAGCACAGTGGTAGCTCTGTAGAGATGCAGTCCAAACAGAATTTTTAAAAGGCCTTATCATGGAGAAATGTAGTTCCTGAAACAGAACAAAACAGGAATTGTACGTCTCTCTGATTGCCAGCCTCACTGCCTCTGACAATCATAAGTTACATCCTATGAAACCAGTCAGACAGTTTATGTGCTTAAGACTACTACAGATTTCCTATGAAAACAGGAAAACTATATTGTCCCTCTGTGCCTCAGTATTACACCTGTACACTACTTGTTGTGTTGTGGGGATTAACTTATCGCTGTATTTATCTTACTTCACTTTGTTATTATAAAGTGTACTTAAGACAATTACTTTGGACAATGTCATTCTTTTATTTGATCATTGTCTTGTTCCCAAGTGTCTGAAAAAGTGTAATTTTCTGTAGGGATGTATCTCTCAGATTATCTTCCTGCTCCTTCTTCCTTGTCCGTGGAAGCATAAAATTTTCCAAACTATCACAATTTGTCTCTCATACTTGCAGCAATAGCTCCCCTAGCATGATCTCTGACTGCACTAGGCCCTAATGGTATGTCACCACATGCACAGAGAATAGGAAGGAAATTGAAGGAGTTTAGGCTAACTCCTGACCTCCAGTTACCTACCCCTCACCACATAATCTCTTTACTTACACTTCCCCTCTCTCCTGAATGCATAATTCTCGGACAGCACACGTAGTACCACCAGATATAATCCTCCTATTGTTGTAAGGTATGAGAAGGAGAAGGGAAGTGAAAGAGTAAGCAGGACGACTAGATCAGTTTGCCAGATATGGAAATTCACCAGTCCGCCAAGAAAAGGCACCCCCTAAAAGACGAGGGAATGTCAAATTTAGTGTCCCTTGCTTAACCTTAATTTGGTCTCTGTATATATGCAATATGATATTCAACTGCCTGGTTGAATGATCACCTACACTTGCCCCACAAAACCAAGTGTAGGGTGCAAATGGATGATGAATTGAGGTTGATTAGGCAACTGTAAAGTGGAATCATAATTACTGAAATCTAAGATGACTTTCTAGATGATCCTCTGGGGTTAAAAAATTGGCATATTAGGAGTACCTTCTATTTTGAAATACCTTGTGCCTACCTGGGGCCAGGAGGATCACATAGGCAGCAAGCTAAAGGCTATTATGCCATGGTAACTGGCTCCAAGATAGTTCATTACTCAGTATAAGATGTGTAAACTTACTTAAAAAGGCTCTGAGATAAGTGTGTACAGACAGACTGTTGCCATGGAGCTGTTGATGTATGGTGATTTGTTCCAATGGCTATACATCAAGTCAAAATATTAATGGCAGATCTGGAGAATAACATAGAGTTTCTTCCAGCTTGTGAGCTCTGCATGCTGCACCAGGCAATACTAACAAAAGAGGGGAGAAGTAGGAAGAAAAAAGTGCCTAGCCTTATTGGTAATTCATTCTTCCTGAAGCTGCAACTTATGGGATTTATCTACATTGAGATATTTTATGGATTAAGGAAATAAAATATTTGCTTGCTACACTTGAATATTTTATAAATTAAAATACTAATTTTAACTAAGGTTTTCTTTGTACATAATTGATATTTACACATACTTTCTGTCACATATCTGTTCAGTTATAAAGACAAACGTACTGTTTTTTATAGTTAGAATTTTTCTTTATTTCAGCTTCAAGACATCTTCAATATGTAGTCATATACATTATTTCAAATTTTATCTCCTGGGTAAAAAATGCTATGAAGAAAATCTCACTGGCTTCTAATTTTTCTAACTCTTTAAATCAATATTTTACTGAGATGGGTAATCATTTCCAGGATTGCTTCCATGGCTATACATGAATTCAGGCAGGGTAGGAAATTGCTTTCATTACTGCCTTTTTCTGTTATTCTTTTCAAAGACTGAGAAATTAATTCATCTGTAGGGCTACATGTTAAAAAAAATAGTTCTGATCTTTATATAGTACTGTAATTTAAATTAGTACCTAACTCTCTAAAGTCCACAATTTAGGACAGCGCAGAATCTACTGCAGCAACTAATTAAACACTTACTGTAAGGTTAAGTTTTTCATTAAATCAATAGGCCCCTAATGTCAGTTACAAAGCCCTAATTACTATGCTGTAAATTTAGATTGAATTTGAATTAAGGACTGATTTCAATCTAACCACAACATGTAAATATTCTAAATTACCAGAATTACAGTTCAATAAAACTGAATGGATTTCACTTTAGAGAAACCAAATGCAAATGAAACAAAAAAACCTGCAGAAATTTCCCAAACATCTGCACAAGAGTCTTATATGTGCAGCATACAGTATACTGGTTTGGCAAAGAGCATGTCAGAACTTCAAAATGCTGCCACCGTTTACTCTAACATGTTTTAAATATTTCATTATCTGTTCTGAAAATGAATAAATTTAATCTCTCCCAAGTGATCAAGTAAAATGATGGCTAATGTGCCCACTTACTGTGTTGCTTTAGTTTGATGACTGTATTGTTGGGCTAAAGCACAGTATGAAATCAGGTTATCAGGTTATAACTGGCAGGGATAAAAAAAAGCAGTGCTGAGAAACACAAAACAACCCGTTTTCAAGGCATGAATCATGCACTTTGAAGATTCAAAAAAACCCCTGTAAAAATTACAGACAATAGCATTCTAATCAAACAAGTACAAAACTGAAAATAATTGGAAGTCTGTGGACTTTCATTCAGCTTCAAATAAGCACTGATTCCACAGGATATTAGTAAAATTAGGGAACTGGGCAATATGCTAGGTTACATAGAGCAGGAAGATAAGAAAATGCCTATATTGAGTCATGCATACTATTATTATGAGCTTTCTACTCACTTGCTTACATTATTTCAATATACAAGACCAAAAATTATATTAGTAGTCTTAAGATGTCCTTAAAAAGTTCATAATATGAACTTCTAATTTTTTATGCTTTATTCTTCATTAATTCAGTTACCCCAGCAAGACAGAGATGGCTGAGTAATACCAGTTGACTTTAAAAATATAAAAAATGTCTGTCTAATATAATAATGAAGGCTAAGAAAAGGCATAAATTAAGGAAATGAGCGATAATTTTAGTGAATTTGTGCTTGACAAATGAGGAACTTAAAATTAGAAATGAAGGGGGCAAATAATAAACCTCCTTCAAAAATAATACCCATTATTCACGTTTCTGGCAGAAATACAGTTATACCACCTGATTCTTTACTACGGTTATGGTTTTATTTCTTTTTTAGGAACATATTTTATGGAGTCTTCAATTTGTTCATGCCTGACAAAGTTAAATAATGCCAGTGTAGTCTGCAAGCATATGCTGTGTCTGATAATATACATGATGACAGCACCGCACTTTCAAAAACTCTTATTTCCTCTGGATGTTAAAATTACACCTGAAACCAAAAAAAAGTGTTTTAATGACTTCATGTCATCAAGAAAGGTGATACTTTCCAGTGAAGCTTCATCTGCTGAGCACAGTAGCAAAAGGTAGTAAGTAATTTATTGTATTTGCCCTATGCAGACATTTCCCATTAGGAAAGCCAACCCATTCTCTAAGACTGCTCATCTTAACAGCCCACTGTAATGTTAAATTACTAAATGTTTAGGAAATATCATTTCTCTGAAGTCTGGAGTTTTGCACAAGTGGAACAAGTGGAGCCAAGCTGCAAAAAGCCAAAAAGTGGATACAATGAAATTACAACACTTTCCAGATTAGAAAAAAAATGGTATGTTTATACCATTTATAGCATGTATAGTGTATAGCTAAACTTGGGAGATAGGGTAGAGTGGATGAGGAACTGACATATAATTGTCCCTTATATCTCATAAGGGGCCCTTTTTTATAACAGCCTTCCACCTTCACTTTTTACACTACGGGACAGGACAAGCTGTTTTCTACTGGGATTCTGTTTCTGTGGATCCCAGGTTGGAAAGGTCACTGGGCTTACCCTTTAAGGCCAGGAGAACCATCTATCCTCTAATGGCTCTGCTGGAGCATGGGCAGGAAATATTAATGACTGGTCAAATAAATGGCTACCTGTTTGGATTCGCAGAAGCTAGAATGATTTGGATTTTGATCTTTACACTGAAGACAGGCTGATATTTCCAGTTTGGAAATCTAGGTGAAATTAGAAAGTTACAGAAAATTTTGGGGCTTAGTTGTTTTCCTGATTGAGAAAATTTATTTGAGTGTCTTCTCTAAAATTATTTTTTGTTATTCTGTCTAAGTTTATAGCTGCTAGGAATTCAAGTGTTCAGATCTGTATTTCATCCAGTTAAATGGAAGGTTGACTATTCCTTACTCAAATTTCAGCTCATGTCTGAGTGACAATGAAGACATGTAATAAGTTTAGAAGTCAATGGTTTGGGCCTATATGCAGTCATTGGTCACATAGTTCACAGGCAAATATTTGCTCTCCTAAAATTATGCACGTTTTAACATCTGACCTTATGAAATGTTTGAAGTTTGCCTTCATGTTACTGTATTAGTACCTGTGATAACTGGGTATGCAATGGTACAATTAGAACTGTACAAGAAGAGAAAATTGCTTGCAGTGTTTAGAACACACAGCAGAAGCATAACAGTAAAAAAGGGAATCATTAACTGATGACACTCCTAATTGTGAGAACTCAGAAGCCAACCAAAGGAAAACTCCACTTGCATTTTGCTTCCAAAGACTTGCTGTAGCAATTTACTTGAGGAATCAATCACAGAATAGAATCACAGATTAGTTTAGATTGGAAGGGACCTCTGGAAGTATCTAGCCCAATCCTGTAGTTAAAGCAGGGTCAACTCCAAAGTTATATCAAGTTGCCCAGGGCCTTGTGCAGTTCAGTTTCGAATATATCTGAGGATGGACATTTCATATCCTCTTTGGGCAAGCTGTTCCAGTGCTTATCCTCCCTCTTGCTTCACAGAAAAAAATCTTCTCACATCCAGTCGGAACTTCCCTTGCTCCAACTTGTGACCATTACCTCTTGACCTTTCACTACGCAACTCTTAAAAGAGCCTAGCTCCATCTTCTCAACTGTTAGATAGCTGAAGACAGCAATTAGCTCTTCCCATAGCTTTCTCTTCTGCAAGCTGAAGAAACTCAGCATCCTCAGCTTCCCTTTGTACAGCATATTCCAGTTTGTTAATCTCTCTCTTGTAACTGGACACTACTCCAGCTGCAGCCTTACAGGCACTGAATAGAGAGGAATAATCACTTCCCTCAACCTGCTGGCTATGCTGTTGCTAATGCAGCCCGGTATGTGTTAAGCCTTCACTGCTACCAGGGTAATAACGAAACTAAAATCTTTGTTATCTAAGCAGGTATGATTAATGAACATTCATCCAGATGTGGAAAAAATGGAAAGGTAAGTGACAACAACTTGAGCCTGCTCTGTTTCATGTAACAAGCACATGATTTTAGCTAGCAATGCGGATCAGTTCTATAATCTTTTACTGCAGAAGTCTAGAATTTTTTTTAGTGTCCTGTCATTAAACATTGAAATATCTATTGCTAACAGGTAATTCATTATTTTGTGCTATTATTGTAAAGTGAGATATTCCCATTATATGAAAAGATCTAGCTCAAAATTTGTATCTTCCATGAACAGCAAGTGTATATAAAAAATAACTATTATTACTGAAAACACCAAAGTACTTGGACATGCTATTTGACAACACCACCATCTAAAAAAAGCCAACAAGCACCCAACAGTCTGAGACAAAGGTAACAATGGCTATGTTATTTTTCCAATATATTTTAAAGTAACAGTTCCTATAAATTTGAATTAAAATAAACTTTAGGATAGGCACTAATTGGGCGCTCAGGCAACAAACACACTCATGTTCTTTTCTGTCAACTCTGGGTTATCTATGCATTTTAACACTTCACTGCATGCAAAATCTGGGAAAGAAAAAATGCATGAAAATATACAGGGCATTACTTATTTATATGTAAAACCTTTATTCTATTTTGTTATTTTAGATTAAATCCTGTTTCAATTCTATTCTCTCAGGGAAGCACTAACAGTTTGAGCTCAGCGTGAAAGCCATCAAACACTTGAGCTGAAATTTAGATTGGGCAATTTTGCCTGGTGAAGTAGAAAAGGACATGTGGAATGGCAGAGAACAGAATGGCTTATGGAAAGGCAGATGTTTTAATAACTTGTTGTCTAGTGGGAGCCTCAAATATCTAAATTTAAACACTGAAATATATTAAAGGGTGTTACTGTAGGTTAGGGTATATTCTTTAACCAGAAGAACCAGTGTAAATGTGCGTATTTAATGTGTGCAGATATTAACACAAAATTTATTGTACAGCTGAAATCAGAAGTAATTGGAAGGTGTTAAAAGAAATGAGCACAGACTGCAAAGTCTGGATCAGGTCTGAATTGCAAAATACAGCAGGCCAGAGCTTGGGGAATTTTCAGTCTAGAGTTTTGATTTGAACCTATCTCCCTATGTGAGTGAACTGATTAGATACTTGAGATGTCTTCCCTACTAAGATCCTCTTTGTTTCAACATATCAATCTCCTATTAATTCACACTGGGTTTTAAAGTATATTTATCCTTAAGCACATTGCTGGAAGTATGCAATGAATCTAAGAAAATGTCCAGAGAGGCTAGAAACCTCCTATGTTAATTTCTTGACAGAACAAACAATCTCGCAGAGTGGCTGCAAATAGCAATTGAACTCTAATTCACTCAGATAACTGCATAATTTACAACCTTGTAGAATTAAGATAACTAGGGAAGAAAAATCTTAAGATGACCAGGGAAGAAAAACCTTATTAATAAGCTAGCCTCCCATATGTTCATGAACAACTGGGTCCTACTAAAGGACAATGAAGGCCTTGTCACTTGACTTTTGGAGACATGACTTCAGTTTTTATATAATATTTGGCGACACGAAATTCCTTCTAATTGACATCACCTTTCACATTTGTCATGTGATGTCCTGTCCTTGTTTTCTAGAAATATCAGCCTACGTTTTACTTACAGATATGAAAACATATTAGGTGTATCATACAGAAATAAGTAACAATTAAAAAAGATACAGCGCCTCATATCTAATACTGATGACTTTCATTTATGTTTTGTCTAATAAGTGTACACATTAAATAAAAAATGGAAATGTACCTATGGACATGGTGACAAATGAAACTAGTGTAATATTTTAAGAAAGTCAGTGATTTGTAGAGTATAATAGAATGATTTTTAAAGGTCATCAGTTGAACTACTAATTTGGCTTTGTACTAATATTTACCTTATAGCAGTTACTGGATGGAGGCAACAAAAGTCTGCATAAATGAAGACCAAATGAAGTCCTGCTAGTTTTGCATCTCTGCACATTTTCAGTCACATTTTTATTTCTGTTTTAGGGAGTGGACTGCCAGGGTTAGCAGGACCTAAATTGTTCTAGAAGAAATGGAGACTGTCTGTGTACACTTAAGGGAATGTTCTGAAATCCTTGAGCTGGACATCAGTGGAGACTGAAATAGTTCTCTGGAGAAAATTCTCTCTTTCTTTCTCTCTCTTAACTCTTCTGGACATCTGATGTTGACCACTCCCAGACAGTATGTCAGACTAGGTAGATTTCAGGTTGGGCATTCAGGTTCTTATAACACTGTGCTATTAGGCATGGTATAAGAGCCTATACAGAAGTCAAAGAAAAGGGACAAAGAAGCAAAGCAAAAGAAAAGTGGGTAAGACTGTAAGAACTGACAAGAAGAAGCTGAGGGCACTCATGAACGGTTGCACAGGCCTTATATAATCTATCAGAGCCAATCCTAGAGGATTTACTTGCTCTATTAGTCAGAATTCCATAGAAAACAGACCCTTCTCAAGCCTGTGTTCAAGAGAACAGAGGAAACAAGGTGCTCAAAGCTGCTTTAAAATCTTTCTGTAAACAGATCACAATCGCTCGGTGTTCCATTGCCTACAATAGGGAAAGCAGCCTAGGATTTTTGCGTGCTGCTGAACAGCACATAAACTGCAGCTGAAAAAAAATGCTCAAAGCTTCACTCCTTTTTCAAATCCTCTTTTGTTGTATGGCAGCCTAGATGGCAAGATTCATTTAAATCCTCTTGTTTCAGGAAAAAAATCTATCATTTTTGATCAATTCAAAAAAACAGTGAAGGAAGGAATCTATGACAAATACTTTGCAATAATCATAATTAAAAGCACCTTATTTAAACCTGACTGCAGTTAGGACTGCATTTGGGATCTGCCCGAATAACATCTGCCCCACTTATCTTCCATTTCAATTTAATATTCATAGTGCTAGTGTTGCCTATATCATCAACGTCAAAAACTAAAAAGTCTTATCTTCAACTTTCATTCCAATGCTTCAAAAGAGCTTTGAATTTGCATCTTACTCTAGGGAAGATGTAGTTTAAAAACATTTTTGCCCAGCTTGCTCCATTAATTTCTGAGGAAAATGCACCTACTGCTGTGAATATGACAGTTCTCAACCTTGGTGTTTTTACAGGATGTCCCTCCCCAGGGAACGGCCAACACCATTCTGACTTACCCTGCTGGAACTGCACCTCCTGCTGGGTAATCAGCTACTGCAGCACGAAGGGAGAGACCTCAGTATGATTAACTGAATGCCCCTTGTGAATGCTAAGGAAGAGGGGAACAGCAAGTTTTCTAGGGGGAAAAAGTGCTTTCAGTAATCATCTATTTTCATTTCAAGTAGCTAATTTACAGTTGCATAGAGCTGCTCAATTATCAGCAGCACTTAGTATTTTATACATCTCAGTAAGCTTTAAGTTAAAATAATATTCATCACACCTATCAAATATATTTTTCTCCCAATTATTTCTGTGAGTCAAGAACAAAATTCATTTTGTAATGATTATCTGACTCTGGTAAAGCTGATTTTCTATCACTCTAGGCCAAAGCCACTGACAAGGGCACAAAAAGGATTATTTTTCAGCAGTTTTCAGCCCAGCTAAATCAGCAGATAATGCCATCTATGATGCAGAGTAAACCTGACCTAAAGCCCTCCTCATTGTTAATGTTTCTCACATCTCAAATACGCCTCGGTAGCAAAAAAATATCCTATAGCCATCTTCTGAGGAACAAGAAAAAACACTCTTTTAGAATTCTTTGGATTCTATGTTTTTAGTCAATGGATAGCATTTTCTAAATAGAGTCCCCAAATTCTCTCTCATCCCAAGTTGCACTATCACCTGGAGAAAATACATTTGATAGAAACAGTGGTTGTAATTTGGGATATCACTTTATTATATGCAGATCACCAAACACTCTTTGCACTCCCAGAAAACAAAAATCTCCAGAAATGAAACATGAGAAAGAAAACTACAGTTACTCTGCCAAAGAGCAGAGAAAGCAAAAGTTCATTGTTACTGTCTGGCATTCACATAAGTAGTTTCTTTTCATCAGTGGAAAAGCTTATGGACTTCAACTTAAAGTTTAATTTATAGTTGAATTTATTGTTTGAATTTTTAGATTATGACATTTAAAGTGAACCATTTTATGGTTTAAGACATTTTTAGTCATCAGTTTCAAGAAAACTTCATTTTCTTTTTAGAAGTGTTAATCAATCATTTAGATACTTGCATTCTGTCTTTTTGACTTAAATACGTGCTTTAGTAATAGTATCAAAGTGCCATGTAGCTGGGAGATTTTCCATTCTGTCATGTGTTCTCTTTCAACCCAAAGCTTTTAAATTTTCATATGACTTTTGAATGTGCTCTATTACGGCAATGATTGTCATCAAAATCATCCGACAAATATTGACGAATTGAACCTTACAGTGCCTCTCAGTAAGAGAAGAATTATTGATCTGCCTTAAACATGGGAAAGCTGAGTTACACAGCAACTTAAACAGCATCACAAGGTATTCTGTGGCTGAGCTGAGACCAGAAAACAAACCTTTGTATAATTTTCCAGAAGAATCCCCTACTGTTATAATGGATATAAATGTTATAATGCATATAAACATGAATTTTTTAGTGCCGCAGCATTTTAAAGTTATGTGATTACTTCTTAAATGTAGCTATTTATTGTAAACAGGACTTTATATTTTCTGATTCTCAGTACAGCACCTTAATCAAAGAGCAGCCTTCTTCTTTGGTTGGTTATTTGTGGAAGGAGGAGTTTCTACAATGTTGTGAGCACACCTTTTATTCTTTTACTAGCCAAAATACTCTACTCATTAAATGCTCCCATTCATCCACTGTAGTTCCAGCAATAATGAGAATTCAGCTGTACCTAAGGGTTTTAAAGATCTGTTTCTACAAGACAAAAATGAAAACATGTAGCAAGATTATTTTATGGAGCCAGTGAGGAATTTCTGACAAAACAATTTTCCTTGAGGATAAAGGTGATGTGCCAGTCACCCTGTTACAGAAGCACTGCTTTTTTATTTCTTGTATTATTATTTATAAAAGGCTCCAGCAGGATAAACTGAGAGGTTGTGCAGCAGTGATTAACTATTCACAGGATACACTTTTCACTAAACATATAACGAAGGATACTACCAAACCTTCATGAAAATGGATGTTTTAAAAATATGGTATGGTTCTCAGAATAAAGAAGTGTGGAAATATCTTCAGAGATGTATAAAACAGATAAACACAATCAGAAACTAACTGAATAGCATGCACAGAGTTGTCCAATGGAAAGATTTTCACTAGATCAAAACAGATGTTATGATATAAACAATGTGCATCTTCATTGGAGTTGGGGACTGATACCTTCTTAATATACCAGATATGCTAGAAAGGGTGGCCAAGAGAATCACCAAAGGTCACCTACGTTTGATGTGATCAGGTTCAGTGAAAGAGTTCAGTATGAAGAGACTGAACAAGTTATGAAAGACTGAGTTTTAGTTATGTAGATGAATACATACAAGTATGATACAAGTCCCTTGCAGAGATCTTTTTGTAAGATCAGTTAAACTTGGACATAGTCTCTTCCCACCCTATTGTCTTCCATGTACTATGAAGACACCATTCTGTCCTTCAGAAATCCTCTTAAAAGTACTCCTTTTCCGCATTCTGTGATACACACATGCGTACACACACACTCTCATACAAAACCTTATAATACTTGGGTTACAACTGTCTTAGCCCAAGTTCTATTATGTTGGCCAGTATTGTCTCATTGTTCCCTTGAACTCTGCTATCCATCTGACTCTGTCTTTTTTAACCAGTATGCCTCACTCTTTCCTTAAACTTCCCCATGTATCCAGCTCTATCCCTCCATCATGCCCTGCTTGGTGTTAAGTCTAACACATTTTAAGTAATTTAGACATTAAGTTAATACAGAAGGAAGACAGAACAGCATATGGGATGCCATGCCTGTTTCCTAATATTTCCTCTACAGCTGACGATCTTGATAGCCAAAATAATGTCAGACTCTGATGCTTCGGTGAGTTGCTTTTGGGGCTCAAGAATCTTGCATGCCTTGATACACAGCAATCCAGCTTGACCTAAGTAAGTTGATTGGAGTGTACTGTATTATTCATACAAGGCGATTTATTAATGAGAAGATCAGTGTAATATCTGCTAGTTGCTATGAGCAAAGAGCACTGCAGTTCTCTCGACTGTGATACCGGATATATACTTCTTTCCTATATGTGTAGTACTAGGTCTCATCTTCTGACCTGAGGTTATTAGAAATTACTATAAAAATGATTATTATGTGAATTATTAAAATAACAATCCAAAATCAGATTAGGGCCTCCTGAGGTCCCTTACAACCTGAATTATCTGACCATCTTAACAAAACTATGGATTTTTTATTTCTGAGCTAGACAGAGACCAGAGCAGACAGGCACTCCTTTTTTTGGTGCTGTTCACCTGTTCGCAGTTTCTTGGAGCCACAGAGTACTTCATTTTACTCTATATACTTTGTAGGTTTGCCTACTGCCCCCAAAGTAAAAATGTTGCTAGTTTTCTCTTCTCCTCTCCTTATTTTCCCTTTTGCCTTTTTTTTACATTTGACCTTTCTTACCTCTCTGGTCCAAACCCTCAGCTCTCTTACAGTTGTAAACTCCTCTTTAAGGAGTGACTTCAGTCAACCAAAGCCACATTACTAAGACCTGGCTCACTACTCTGTCCAGGACACACTTCCTCACTTCTGGTAACCACTATAAATTACCTTTCTGGTATCAATCTTTTGTCTTATTTATGCATACACAAGCTTTATCATCTGATTGTCCATTTTGCTGTCATCGCTTGTATCTTTATTTCCACTGAACCCCCTACATACAGGACATCCTTCCAGAAACAGCCCATACAGTCACTGCTGTGCAGTAAATAAAATTCCTGCTCAAAACCCACTTACTGTAACGTTCATGGAAAATTACCAGAAGAAAATGGGCAAGCAGGTAACTACTCATGTTCTATTTGAATAATATAAATAATCTGGCATTTTCATTAAGGATTCCCTCTGCTGCATCTTCTGATTTTTGGCTCTTCCTGTTGGATCTATTTTTAGCAAGTGTTTAAACTTTCTGGTGTATGGGCCATCTCTTACTCTGATTTTGGAGAAGTCACACCACCAATGGACTTATAGTGATCACTAAACACTGCTGCATCACAAAAACTAACTAAGGTAACATTAGCTGGGTAAGCAGGCTGAGGAGAAGATGTTAAGATAAACGTAAGCTGCATAGCAATTGCATAGCAATTATTAGTGCTTGAAGACAGGAATGATATTTGTAGATACTAATAATTAACAATATTTTATGTAGCTTACTGGATGATGTTCATTAAAAATGATTTAATAAAAAAATCTTCCTACCAAAAGAACAAATGGAAATAGAGGAGCTGGTGGCATCATGAAATGAATATATTTCTTCGTTATGGGTAAACTTATCCCACTAAAGGGGTGTATCCTAAAAACCACATTAGATCACTAATAAATTGAAATACACTTCTTTAAAACTCATCTATTTGATGCTTTCTCTCAACATAATGTCTGAAAAAAAATCAGCCCTCCCCCCACAAATCAGGATGGAAATTAAATGGTATCTTTCTCTTCCTTCTAAATTTTTATGAAACATAATATACGCTGCCACTTGTCAGTCATACTGGGGTCAGCCAAAAGTCGGCTGACCTGCTCTGAGATCTCCATTAATTTTTAAAAAGTGTTTACTGATGATCATAAAATGGAAAAAAAAGAATCAGTGAGTAGATGAGGATATATGTTTGCAATTAAATTTTTGGGTTGAGAAGAAAGTATTCTGGTAAGGATGGAAATTGTGGCCTCCAACCTTTTATCATTATATCATTTTGCCATTAAGGTGATTATCCATCTGTGAAAATGATGAATTACTTACCTTAAATGAGGAATACATTTAGTATTTACATGAACACCTTTGTAAACTGTCTTTATCCTCACAGCAACTACTGGATAGAACTAAAGTCTTTTTTTTTCTCGTTGATTAAACCATTTCATAACAGAGCTCTATTACACGGCTTAACATCTAAAGGAGGACTGTGAATGCAGGTTACTGAAAGCCAGCTTCCTCCAAAAGAGATTGCCCTTGTAACCACTGATGGCATGCACAGCAGGTCTCTACCTCCTGTCTCTATACCATAGCTCTAAAACTATCTGTTGATTTTAGGCAGAGTGATATCTAATAACATAATTCCATCACGTTCATAAATTCTATATACTGCTTTGCACTAAGGCTAAGCAGTAAGGACTATTTAAATGGACAGAAGGCGTTGGCATCCTTTAGATTTCTGGAGAGAAGCGAGCAGCTTTTGGTACATGTGTCTGAGCAGATCAAAGCAATGACCAAGAGAGAAGAGAAGCTGAGCTAATGAAACTAAGTCGGGAATATCGAAATGGAGAATAAAAATAGTGACCAAAGTGTAGGAAACATTCTGAAGTACTAGGATAAATTCACAAGATTTCTAAAAAGCTGGGGACTAGATGATTACAAAAAAGAAAAAAAAACATTTTGATGCATGACAACCATAGCAATAATAGAGAATTAGCCAGTTATGTAAAGTCACACTTTGTCTATTTATTGACTGTAAAAGTTGGGAAGAAAATTCAAATGCTTATGTTTCGTATCACATATATCCATAAACTGCAGATAAAGAAATGGAAAAGAAGTTTAATAAAGTACTAGAAGTGGTACAGATGGTGCCCCACATCAGGCCGGATCTGTTATGGCTTTAGCTGATTTTAATGCCCAGTTGGAAATAAGCTTTGATGTGTGAGAAAAGTTCATGGGTTGACTCAGAACTGTTTAGGAAAATGACTAGTGAAGGCTAGATCTGTGCAAGCATTTTTACACTCAAAGCAGCCCTAACAAAATGTGAACTTCTTGCTAATTCTGATATGAAATATCCGGCATCTTACTTCATATTATTGCAGAAGCAAAGAGCATTTTTTATGGGGGCGGGAAGAGGAAAGCAAAATACCAAAGATCAATCCTAAACTAGATGTCACTGTTGAATATCAAGTCTTTTAATTTTAACAATTTGTAAAAATAAAACTTTAATAATTTAACTGAGTGAAATGCAATAGCCCAGCTCATCTAGAGCTTGTCTAGAACGCCTGTTTATGAAACATATCTAAAAGATTTAAAGAAGTAAAGAGAAAAATTCCAATATTGCATTTTAAGCAAAACAAATTATGATAGCCTTTAAAAAATTTGCCCATGGAGGAAAATATGAAAATACCAAGCTTACTAAATATTTGACCACTACCTTGTTGTAAGCCTTTTAGTTGTAATTTTCTAAATAAAAAGTAAATGCTGCAGTGAGAAAAGCAAAACAGATATAAAAATGCAGGCTGGTAATCTGGTTAATTATCAAATATGTTCACAATTTTATTGCTGTTCTATTGGTTCTCTTTGTAGCCTGTGGCTTCTTGAGTTTTTCCAATAGTTCTGGAAAACCTGATGAAATTGCTGCTTTCTGGTCCTTTGGTCAGAGGAAAAATACTTCATAAGAAATCAGACTGTGTTAAGAAATATAACATACACGTAAGTAACTTTCTGATCTCTTTCTTAAGTTAGATAATAATGATTCAAATATCCTATATTCTGTCAGCAGACCAGAAGTAATAACTACACCTATACTTCTATGATAGTTAAATTTCCATGTACCTTATATTTCACATTTGCTGTATTTTATGTTCCAACTGGGTATATGAACTCCAGGGCTTAAAATAGAATTTTCAATATATTTTTTTTCCAGAAAAAAATCTGTGAAAAAGATTTTATAGAAAGAAATAAATCAATAAATAGATGAATAGATGGAAATGTATTTTTGCCCTTGGAGTTTTTAGTTGGTCAGTCTTCTGATTATTTTTCTAAGAAGATCTTTACTGACTTGGTGAAAATCCTTTGACATTTAAGCATTTTGTTCCCTTCAGGTTATATCAGTGAAAATCAAACCAGGATTGGTCCTAGCAGGTACTCCTTACAATCCGCCCCATCGCTGTTAGCTATTACATGGAAAACAGAACAGAAAAAAGTATCGAAAACAGGGCCCTAAGAAACATGCAGTTAAGTTATCTTCCATACTGGAGTTTTGTTACAATATCATTTCATGTGGGACATCATGTTTTTGTATATTTAGCTTTTGTTCCAAATTCAGAAAACATTAAGATAACAGGAAATACGTGAAGAAAACAGGAACATAAATCCACGCGACAGCTAAAGGATAAAGTGGAAAATGTACATTGGCTGCTAAATATCCACAAGGAAAGCGTAAACATGGTAGCAAAGCTACGTATGGTTTGAAAAGGACAGTATTTCAAGCAGTAGAAATTACTTATGCTAGGAGGTTAAGGAAGTGACTACACTTATGTTAGAACCATGGAAACAGTAAATATGAATGAAATGCAGAAATAGCTTAAGGAAAGGTAGTAACAGGGTAGAAGCAAAAGATGCAACAGAAAAGAGCTCTGGGAATGAAGAGCAATGGAAATAGAAAAGGCAAATATGTAAACTGACAGAGAGAAATATTTAGGATTTGTAAATGAGCTCTGCCAAAAGAGAGGACGAATGTTCATGGGGTTGGAAACAGAGAGTAATAAAGACAGAAAAGAAAAGTTTGGGAAAGAGGCAATGCAAAAATGTACAACAGAAATCACTGAAATCATTCTAGGACCAAAAGATTTGTGTCAACCATATTTAGATTATGATTTTCATAGAATTGAGAATAGAGATAGAAAACAGAATGGGAGGAGAACTGACTGAGTCAGAAGAAATGCAAAGGAGATAACGGAATGAAAATATAAAACCCTCTTGGTATTATACAAATGTTTACTCTTGAGTAACTTCTTCATGGTAAAGTAAGCGCTTAGAAACCTGAGGAAGTAGCATGCAGTTATGCAGTATGTAGATCAGTTTTATCACACAGAAGATAAAATGAGAATAATCTTGAGGAAACTTGCTCTGCATTCTTCTGGACAGCACAAATACAGAGCAAAGCTGTGTGCTGAAAGAAGTAGGATAAAAATTCCAGGGGATAAAAATTATGGGCCATGTCCTATGGAATTTAAGACTGAAAAGATGATATTGAGCCACTAATTGGAAGTCCCAGTTTGGTCCATTGTGGGATTCTTAGTAGCCTCAAGGCATTTCTTTCTTATATTGGCCTCCTGCTGACCACTACACCAAAGAAAAGAATTGGAGTACAAAAACTTCCTGGCTATATCCCTCCTACCTAATGATGAAGTAGTTCATAAAGGTCATATATTAACTGTCATTAGGTTTTAAAAGAACACCATAATGGACTATATAGTTAATGCGCGGAGAGATTTCAGCCTACTTTTACCATACATTGTGGAACACTTAATGAGAATTAGCCCTTGTCTTATATAGGAACTAACATATGTGTCATCATCTTTCTTCAAGGTGGAACCATTTTATATTCAGACCTTTCCTTGCACTTTTGAGAAATTATCATAAACTGTCTTAAAATGCATAATATTATATTTAATCTCAACCAAAGTGAAACCAGAAAGCCAAATAAAATGCATAAAATAAGTAATTGAATAGGACTTGTTTTTCTAATGTAAAACAAGCTGAGTGAGTTTAAATAGTCTAAATAGTCATTACAGTCTGACTGTGATGTGTTCTTTCCTCTACACTTGCTGCGGCACTTCTTGTATTATTATAATGGTTTCTAGAGCAATAAATTACAGACACAGAACCAACTGCTGAAAAGTGTAGGCGGCTCACACAGCATGATGCAAATCACACTGTTGGATACTGTTTCTTTGTAACAACAATGCCATTAAGTTCCATGTGATGCTGCCCACCATAATACAATTTTACTACACAGCACAGTGTCTGCTGGAGTAATAGAATATGGAAGTTTCCGTTGCTAAGGCCTTAGTTCTGCAAACAGCTATTTAGGTGCTTGAACTATGTGCTGATGACTAGCCTTTCAGTCACTATGCATATACATAAAACAAGCAACTAAATACTCAAATTCAATAACCAAAAGGCACTGCCATCTGACAGCTGTTTAGTAGATTATGGTAAACAAATTGGGGTTTGTCAGCCTAATTCCAAGTGAAGTGCTGAAAATATCACAAAACCCATGTTAATGAGGACCAGTTAACAAACAGAAGACATACTGTGGGTCATGTGATGAGGTAACGAACAGTGGTAAATTGTTACCTTTTAAACCAAATTTCATTAAATTATGAGAGATGGTTGATTCCAAAAAGCTACTCTGCCTATTCCAGCAAGCCAGACATTCACATCTGTTACTCTGTGCTAAGTAAATTTACATGTTCATTTAATTGAAACAAATGTGATGAAATATAAAAGGTAAAGATATTTTTTTAATACCATTTTACTTTAATAAAAATATAGTAATAAAAAGACATTCAGAATTAAGGTTTTTCTACTGCTTGAAATCACTATTAGGATTGGATTAGGATTTATACAAAATAGAATTTGAGATGTGACAAAAATGAATGATGAATACCATGTAAAATTTGGCAGCTACATGCTAATTTTGAAAAAAGGCCAAACTGACTTTAGAAGTTTGTCTGGAAAAGATTTTTCTTTGAGAACATATGGCTTGCAACTGTCCATAAAAGTTTTATTTTATACTACAGAAGATGATATTTATAACATGCAGCATGTGTACATTTAAATAGGACAAGCAGATGTAACTGAACCTGCATCTCAGGATATGGGAGAAGTCACAGAAATCCTTACCCCAGGACCAGCAGGTAGAAATGGCAGTGGGATGTTTACTATCCATGCTCCAGTGCTATTTGATACTCAATTGCATGGAGCATACTTTGCAGGTAGGCTTCTGAGGCATTAACCAGAATTACGGAAAACAATACTCACACTTCTTCTTTCTACAGAACCAAAACCTTTCTTCCTCCCATCCTTCAGAAATCATTTGACATACGGTACTTAAAAGAGTTTGGCTTACAGGAGGTGGGGTACATTAATTCTTGGCTATTCTACATAGGGGCCCCAAATAACTGAGTTCACAAAGATTCCGTGTGTGTGTGTGTGTGTGTGTGTTGATATCTTTTCCATCCAGCACTGATTCATCAATTTAGTTTTAATTCAAGGAAAATGTAGTTGAAAATGTTGCCTTGTGGCATTAACAATTCTTGCCCTTTTCCTTCTGCTTTACTGACAGAATTTACATGTTTTTACAATAATAATTATGCTTCCATTCACCACAGAAGTGAATTAGCACAGCAGCTCTACAGTTCTGTAGCAGAAGCGTCTTCCACAGCACTTACAAATAGTCTATCAGCATGTGGGGAAAGGAAAGAAAGGGGATGGGGAAGGGGAAGGGGAAGAGGAAAGGGAGAGGCAGAGGCAGAGGCAAAGGGAGGGGGGGAGGGAAATGGATGAGAGGGGAGGGGAGGGAAGCACAGGGAAGGGTAGAAGGTATTTTAAAAAAAATAATTAGGACAAAAAATATAGAAATTTAAAAGATTATTTACTGAGCCTTCTACATGTTATTTTCAATAACTCAGCAGATACTCCACTGTTTTTCTAATTGGTAGTTTTATCCAGTATAGCTCCCTGTTGGATTGTCGCATTTACTAATCTTGTCAAAACTGGCACAGTCTTTTAGTGGCACCACTAGAAATACCACACAGTTATACCAGTGTTTCGTGCATTTGCATTTTGCTTCTGGTTACTAGAAATCATGTATTGCTTTCAGAGGCTTATGTTTAACCAGAGTTGAGGTACTCTCTAGGACTGTGAGGAAAGAAAATGTCAGGATTTTTTTTTTTGTATCCTATTGATTACAGGTTGTGAGGTGCTAGACTCTGTTTTGGTTTTTGTTGCTTATCATTTGGTTTAGTTTACCATTTCCTATTCAACTCACTTTAATTTGAAGACACTGATGCAAAGCTGTAAATATACCTGGAGCAGTTTCCTTTTCATAAGCAAATAATACATTTCTAAAGAGCCTTCTTACTAACACTGAACAATAGCTGGACATACTATAGCTTGATATGTTTCAGTTTAAGTCTAGAGTTTCTTTTTGTAATATTAGAGAGAATACATGCTTTGACTTGTGCAAGAAAAAATCAATAGTAACAGCATGTAAAATCCTTTGAAGTGCACTTTTGAGGAATCGTGTCCCTACATTTTATATCACATAAACAATATACATTTATTGATTAGCTACAACTGTTTCATGTTATCAGGATAACGTAAATTTATCCAGGCTTTCCCAAAATCACAGGGTTTAATAAATGTTATCAGAGAGAATATGACGAAACCTTTCAGCTGTGGCTAAGAAACACGGATATGAGTAAATGTGATCTTTCGATTTCCCCAAAACTGATCCTACTATGGATCTTCTAGTATAATTTATAGCAGTTTGCAGATTATTCAATTTATGCTGGTTGCTAACAGATTTAAAAGGTCAGTGCATCGGCTAGAGATCAGAAGGATATAAGGAACCTTTCTTTTAACCCCAGCCATTGCCAGGCTCAAGGGAGGCCTTAAAGATGCCTTAGGGTTCTCAACTAGGCATTGATTTTTTGGGGGGACTGAGTGAGTGGCACTCTCCAATGCAGTGCATGTACTGTACATGCTTTGTCACATAACAGGATACCTGTGCATACTCCTGTAGGCAGCAGCACTTATCACAGATACTGTATGCTGCCAAAAGAGGCACAGTAACCACTCTTCTGGGTCAGCTACACTGGTTTCATAGCCGTAATCAACAAGTGATGAGGCATGAGGCATTAGCTCTACTCTTGACAATTTATCACTGTACGGTTTCTGTGTGTTACAATTCTAACAATTTCAGCAATGAAAAAGAAACACAAAATAAGCACTTGAACACATTTCATTAATTTTGAAATGACAAAAGAGCAAATAAACAGAATTGCAAGAATCATAACTGAATCTGTCTTTTATTACGGATATCCATTCCCAGATATTTTTCCTATCATTTCTTGATTTGAACAACCACAAGAATATCAGCCACATAGGAATATCATCAATTTTGGTATTTAAAAGTTAATCTTTTATAAAAGAAGGAGAAAGAAAAACATAATTAAAAAGAATTAAAAAGGGAATAGCCCATAAAACTTTTAAAAGGAGGGGTTTAATGCAACTCATTTTCACAAAAGCTCATAACAAAGCTTCAGTCCATAGTGAAATAAATTGAAAATTCTGTAAGGTGAAGCTGACATTCAATTTATTGTGAAAATTTGGAGACATCAAATATGCTTTGTTGAAAGAACAGAAGAAGCAAAAAAGAATAAAAAAAGAGGAACTTTACATATTTCACATTCCTTGAAAAGAGCACATCTGCACTCTTCAGACGATGAGTTCTATCAGTTCCCTTTCAAGGGGGAAAGTGGAACAGCCTGGTTCTGTGGGGTCACAAAGTAAAATCCAGTTAGGATGTTGCAATACTGCAAATAACCATTTAGTCTAAATAAGAAAATTCTGAAATTATTACTGCCAAAAGCACTAGAGAGTGAACTGTGAGGATCACATATTATTTATAAATGGAAAAGTCGATATTTGGGAAAAAAAAAACATAGATTCCCATATTAATAGTGATACTATACAATACAAGTTCGTCCTTCCTCAATCACCAAACTCCAGTAATAATCAAAACAATTTTTAAAAGAAAAATACAGCTGCAGGCATTATTTTCATTTGAAATATTATTGTCATTGATAAAGACTTATAATTTCAAATAAAATTAAATGTCTAGGATTAGATTCTCAATGCTACAGAAAAAGGCAAAGCAAAAGAAACAGATTTTAAAAGGGGGTAATTCAATTTTCCTGTGCTTTGAAGAATCTACGAAATTGCTATGAAAAGATATTAGAAAGACAGGAGGCGAGATGTTGACTTCCAGATGGAAATGCACACGAAAATATTTGAGAGTGCTCAGCACTGACGTACAACAGTCTAGAAATGGATTAACTCACTGAGACCATATGGGCAGAATTAACATGAGTTCTGTACGCCAACATAAATGTAGTAGGTTTAGGGAAGAAACAGAAGGAGTAAGAACTACCAAAAATAACTCCGACAGAAAGGTTTACAAAGCAGGAGAACAGTGAAAGGTCACTGTCATGGAAGTCAGTCCAGCAAGATTTTGAAATCCCTAAAGAAGGTGCACTTGCACTCTGCAAGACCTTAAAAATTCCCTGCAGCAGACAAGGTTCTTACTACAAGTAATGAAGAATGTTTCTCATTTTTCCCAATGATCATTGATCAACCAAATAGCTAGAAGGGACTTGGATGGCTAAAAGTTAAGCACTGTAATAATAAATGTTTAGACAACTGGTTTGCTGTACAGAATTCAGATCCCTATGAGAGACATGGAGGTTTCTGCTGTAGGGCACGAGGTGTTTGGTGCTTCAGAACAGGGCACAAGAAAATTCAAACACTGAGCTGGGAGCTGCCTAGGGGAAATCCACTCTGTGTGTAGGTATCCAGAGCTAGCTATTGGGGAAACGCTAGGACAGCATGTTTGCAACTTCTCTTTGACACCTAAAACCTCACGGCACAAGGCTATAGTGGGGTTTCTACTTCAGTTTGAGATGGAAGCCTTTCTTTCAACAAGTGAGGAAGAAGACAGTCATATCTTTTTTCCTCAGCGCTATTTCAGGAGGATGCACTCCCTTCCTGTTTAATGTATGTTCTGGGAAGAAAAAAAGTGTGCCTGTTTATTCAGGGATTTGCCTTGGGGAGAGGAAGGAAGTAGAGAAGATCAAGGTGCTGACACATAGTACTTTTAATGTAGTCACTGCATAGAAAACAAACATCTGAAGGCCAAGACTCTACTCCTGCCCCACTGTTCTTGTCACCAGGCTACAAATTTACCCCTGTATTTTTGCTATTTTGCTGGCCCAGGGAACCTTGAATCCTTTTCTGCACAGTGCATTCTTTCAGGAGGAGAAGAAATCTTCTCAATCCAGAAACAGCTTGTAGTATCTAGTATTTAGGGCATTCTTTAACTAGGTAGATGTGACAATCTGATTTGGCTGACATGCAGAATGTAGCCTCAGAAGCTTTGATGGATTGACCGTCTTCTTGTACTCGGACAAAAGCACTGGCTACCTAAAAATGCTTAGGTGTGAGCAAAGCACATAATTATTCTGTCCTCCTGAGCCAAGACAGTTTAGTCATGCAAAGAAACAACTTCAGATTCTCCAAACTTTAGGCCCCAAAACAGAGTATTTGAAGTTAAGGTGCCTCTAGAGTTAGGCAGTAAATAAGGTCAGATATTCAGAAGTGTATACTGGACACAGGGGCTTACATTTTTAGTAAGGAATGCTTTGGGTATCCTTTTCAGAGCTAGCTCTAATACTTTAACATACTATAGGTAAGGAAATATGCCTCAGGCAGCATTGTTAAGACAAATTTATCTGTAGGGCTAGCAACAACATGTGTACCACATACACCTAGGATAACAACTGCGTAAGTCAAAGGGCTGAGTTCAGCTTTTGGAGGTTTTCTAGGGGTTCTAATCCTAGCAAGTACTGCATGGCTCACATCTGAAGAATTATAAGATCGTCTCACTTGTTCAGGAAACAAATACTTTCATAAGCAGCACATTTCTAAAGTAAAGTTTTCTGTGGCTTTCATTCTAATCGTCTAACATCTAAGGAGGTTGTTGAATTCCAGTAATACAATTAAGCTCATTTTACACCATTTATCTAGCTGGGACATCAGTTTGGAACTCTCCCCTCTGCCCAGCCACCTATATTCAGGGAACTTGTGGAAACATCCTTTCAGATTTCCACCCCTCTATTTGACTAAAGTTGGTCAATGGGCTCAAAAGTTTTGATGCATTCAAAGCATGATGCAAAAATCTAAGATAAGAGTAAAGGTTACTTAATATCAGTTAGTGGAGGAAGCCTTGTGGGGTTTTAATCCAGACAGTGGCAGCATGCTGTCCAAAATCTTACTTTATTCAGTGTCTCCCATGCATATCAATTAACGGTTCACTGTTAAAAAAAGTGTGAAAACACACAAAGCATAAGATAATTTCAGGTGACAGATTTCTCGCTTCAGGGCTGTGCATGAAAAATTTAACAATACTTAGGTAAGCATTTATTCTAAATAGCACTTTCCTCTGGTAAGGTTATGCCTGAGCAGGAATTTTAGGTCCTTAGCATACTTGCTTTCTATACTATAACATTCATCACACTTATTCACATCTAAACTTTGTTAAAAGTACCACCTTTTTGTTAGTTAGGTCATAAAAAATCACTTTTGTGCTATTTAGCCAACAGAAGTAAGGAACCTATTATAGATATGCCGTTGTTATAGAAAAGGGGGTTAATCTTATTTTTCTTAGTGAGTTGTTTTGCCAATTAATGTACAGCTTTTTATTGAAGATCATGTAAATTTCTTGAAAAATTCCTTGTTACTACTTATCTTGCTTCTGCTTACTTTAAACACATTGTAAAATTTTCTTTCTAAATGATTTCTTTTGTGCTTTAAAGATTTCCATTACGCACGTCAACACAAAATTTATAATATGAAATATTATAACTTTTGAACCAGATTAGAAATGCATATGCAGTTAAGATTTTCATTTACCTCTTGCTATTTTAACAACAGTTCTTACCTCTGTCTATTCCAGTTCTGAAAACACCAGTTTTCATAGGGGCAGCCTCTCTTTTTCTGTTTCAGATATGCAGTTGCAAAATTAAAATACAAACTCAACTAGAAGGCTGATCCTCTAACCATGTATGTGTGTGAGGACCTCTGCCAGCAGACGGCATACCCTCCTGTGAAGGGACCCTTCGTTTTAGAAGTTGCTTTACACTGAGTGTATGCCTTGTTTGTTTCTTTCTACCAATTACTTATCCGTGCAAGGACCTTCCTCATGTCATGGCTGCTTAATTTCCCTAACAGCCTTTGACAATGGGTTTGTTAAAAGCCTTTTGGAAATCCAGGTATGCAATACCAACCAGATCAAGCTTATCCAGTCATAATATATTTATCCATACTTTAGTTTTTTTATAATTCTTACTTAATCGCACAAGCAAAAAAAGACACATCTAGTAAAAAAGCCTGTTCACTAATAAAACTATCATGTTTCGTAGGAATGCCCTGTTTTAAGATTACATGTGTCACATTTCAATCACAAGGTATTTGTTGCATTATCAACTTTTAATAGAGGTGTGAATTTCAAAATGCTACAATAGTCATCTTCTAAAAGTGACTACATGTAGCTTTTAAAATAATGCTAACTTCAGTATAGTGTTAGTAATCTCATCATCATTTTGGTAAGGGAAGAGCTTTTAGTATGCAAATTAGCAAGAAAAACGTTTTGAAGAAATGCATCAGGTTAGAGATGTAAATGAGGCCTAAAATGTCTCATTAGGTTTTGAATTGCCCTTTTCTTTTGTTGGAATTTTTTTCTTTTTGTTTTCTAAGCATTATAAATCTTGTGGGCTTTGGGGGTAATTTTCTTGCTTGACTAAGCCAGCAAGGGTCTTTCCAATAATAAATTAGCAAAGTGCTTCTCCAAACTCAATTCTGCATGAAAATATATAGTTAGTTGAATAGAACTATTTAGTTTCATTTACAGCATATTCCATGTTTTTCTCACCTAACATTTATTGATACTGTTTTTTAATGACTCCAGCAAATTCTGTACTACATTTAGTATGATTAATATTTTGTTTAAAGTGAAATCCAATATCTGAAGGATAACACAACAAAAAATATATACCTAAAATTTATCTCTATTAAAAAAAGATATTTGAAATACACAATTTTTCAATTTATTAGAGAATGATTCTTTGCTAAGAAACCCATTTAGGTTAGTTGCTACTTTTAAAAGGAATACTTACAAAGCTGGCTAATTATAACACTTAGAGTTCACACATAATGTGAATTACTGTATTTGACCCTACTTTTTCTTAATTTTTCACAAAATAAAAGTGTCTCAATGCAATATCATAATGCTGCTGTGAAGCTACTCTGACATATCCCAGGGTTGTTACTAGGGCGACTTCTACTTTTAAAACTTCTACTTTAGAGTAGGCTGATACTGAAATACCTGTGCTATTTGTTACTTGTCCCCTTTTCTCAAAATAAATATGTTTAGGACAGTTTATATATGGTTACAGTATACGCACTTACTTCCACACACACACAAAAAAATCCTAAATATATTTTAAAAATTAATACTACGCTCCATAAACTGAATTAAAAGAAAGGTAACACTGCAAATGAAAAGGGCTTATTGTGTTTCTTATACTTGGTGTTTCAGGGTTCTGTGAAACAGTATCTATAAAATAGCTGCAGATAACTTACATTTGTAATGGCCAATACCTGACAAGACTGCAATACGGTAAGCAGCCTGATGCAGTTCTTTGTATGGGAAAGAGACTACCAACATTATTGCAACTTGCAGAATCCTACCTCAAGCCATATTGGTTAAAATGAGTAAGTGAAGACTAATTTTTTTTTAACCACAGCTTTATAAGCCAATTGTATCAAAACTTCATTATTCAGTAAAACAGTTCTGACAGTTGTAATTACTTTTAGCACTGTATTTTATTGATATATATGTATCTGTGCATTTGCACTCCCAAACACACACACATATGTAACACACAAGAGTAAAGTTTATCTTTCCCAAAATACTTAGCACAAGTCCGTCATCAACTTAAATAAAACCAATCTATAGTGTGATCAGTTCAGATGTCTAATATATATACTTTTTCTTTTGATAGCCATGGTCCTCTATTTAGTACACTTTTCGGCTTTTGGTGCAAATGCTTTTTTTCCTTAAAAGGTACTGTTCCTGGTTTTTCACCAAGAAGAAACTTTTTCTTTGACATATGATACTCGGGATTAAAGTTTCTTTCCTTTCTTCTTCTTCCCTTCATGCTTAGCAAATAACTTGGAGCCTTAAATGAAAAATAGGTATGAGAGACTGTAGTAATTTCTATGACTCTGGCCAAGCGATAATAAAAAGATTCTTTTTTTTAGCTAATTGCCCACTTTCAAGGAAAATTCTTTCTCCCATGAAATTTTTGCCTGGGGAGCACATTATACTAGGAACCTAAGGAACGTGCTTACTTCTAAGTTAATGATACTGAGAATGTCTGATTGATTCTCAGAGAGTAAAATCCTCTGATGGTATAAAATTTTGCAACTTATTGACTGAAATCTGCTGCATCATCTTTAGTAATTCTGTCTAGAGGGCCTGTGGCTGTTGCTTGGATGTAATGGAATATGAAATTTTAAGAATATGAATTAATCCTTTAATGGTCTCGAAGTTAGAGCTGCTAACATGGAAACAATCAATATGTACTCTTCAGACCAGAGAGAGAAGAAATAATAAGATTATGTCCTTGCAACCTCTAACATTTACTTCTATTCATAATCATACTGTAGTGCAGAGTTATGAAAAGAATCTAGGAAATCTTGTGAGGTATGTTTTGAAATGTTCCTTTGTAAACTTTTGTAAACTATTTAAAAATAAATCATACATATCTTAGCCTTGGACCAGCAAAGAGATTTGGATGAATAAACCTTTTCACCAGTGTAGAATCCTGCCTGAAGGTTTGAGAGTGAAAGGAAATTATTTCTATTTAAACATCGGCATACCTCCCAGTTATAAGAGGAAACTGAAGTGGATACAGATGTAATTAATATGGCTCCTAACCACAGCTTTTTTTTTTAATGGTATAAATTTATTATTATTCTTTTGAAGTATTCAGTATAAATGGTGTCCTCCACAGAGGAAGACTTTCCTTCATTTTCCTTTGCTAAATCAATTGTTCTTGTTCAAAAACTCTGATGGATTTATTCATTTTTGCCACAGTCCATCACTGGGTGTTCAAGTTATCTCACCAAGAGCTTTATAGGAACCTTTTGTTGGATACTGTACATATTTATTTTCAGATTTTTTTTCTCTTTATGAGATTGATCTTGTGAGGTCATGCTACCTACTGAGAGATGTTCAGCACACTGCAATCTCATTGGCTACAATGGGAGTTGAATTTTTGCAGTACGCCTCAGTAAATGCTGAGCACACTATAAGACAAAGTCTGACAAAGAATATACTTAGTCATGTACACGCTTCCTATGCTTGCTTCCAGTGCCTCCGTTTAGAAAAAAAAGATTCAGTTACACTTGATATTTTTAACTAGAGATTAGAAGTACACTATACTTTTCTGGGGTCCAAGAAAGTCATGAACTTTCATTACTATCGGGGGGATTATTTAATGATTTTTTAAAGGAATTTCACTAATTAAGTAATGATAGGAAGCTTTCACAGTGCATCTCAGAACTTTGACAACTATTTAATCATTTTCTTGACACTGCAAACAGCATAGAAGCCAAATTCCATTTTGCCAATTACACTATTTTAGGTGTACCTATATTTTTCCAGGAGTATACACAAACGTTTCCAAAAGAGGATGGATACTTAAGGCTTAGGGCCCTAAAGCCACAAACCACAATACTCTTTGAGACCAGAATGTGTGGACAAAGGTCTAGAGGCCACTCAGTTAAAGACGTGATGCACTGAATGAGATAGGTGTGAAGTCTAATCTGGCACACAGTACATGGCTAGTGGCAGCCGTTCCTGAAGGCAATTATAGAAGGCTCTCCTCTGGCTTTTCCTGTATTTCCCAAAGTGAAGATGGAAATAAAAATTGTTGCCCTTTTTTCACTCATGTATTCAAAGGAAAATATGCTTCACTGCCATTAAAGTTTACACACTCCAGCAAGAGAGATAGGATAGGACAGCACAGCACAGGATGTAGTGAGATCATGCTTACTGCCTCAGAACCAATGATAACAGATACAACTTTGAATTCTGGGGTTAGTGATAAAATATTCTCATCCATAAACCCTTGCCACTTCATTTTGCGCTGCCTGTTCTTTCACCAAACCCCGAATATACAGAACTTCAGATTGTGCCAGATATTTTTTCATTCAACCAGGTTTCTGCATGAATAAAATCCATATTAGATATTCATTTCCTATTGGGGAAAGCCTTTAGGAATACTGTTTGGCTGAAAGCATTATTTCTTTAGAGACAACACACACACACACACACACACACACATATGTACACACTAATTAATTTAGAAGTGGAGCTCACAGTGAGTCTGCAGGAAATGAATCACTTACACTACTCACAAGGAATACAGTGAGGATGCTCTATTTTGGATAATAAGAATCACAGATTTGTATGAAGGATCCTTCAGGTTGATGCATTAATTATAGTGAACATTTCTTGATGCCTGGTGTTTCAGAATTGCTACAGAAACATGTGCTACTGTTCACAACAATCACACTTTGCAGTCTTTGTTCTTGACACTGCCAAGGTCTGCCATGTTCAGTTGTGTTTTTAAACTGTCAAAAGAAATCAACCTGTAGGAAATCTCAGGCTCACATGTTTATTAGAATTGCTGGCTGACTGATTGCAATCCATTTTTAATATCTCCTCACTAGTACCCATCATTTTCAAGCCATCAAGTAGAAGGGGCACCACATGGTCATCTTGCTCAGAATCATCAGAGCTTATTCTTTTAACAATACTGAACACCTTTGCTACCCCCACCTGCATTTCTCTCAAATTAGTCTTTGCAAATCCACATTCTAGGCGTATTGATAGTGTCCATCATTGTGTCTTAAGTGCCAAAAGCTCTATAATTTTAAAATTTGCTTTATTTTTAAACAACTGAACTTGGAAAAATAAGAGACTGGTTTTAATTTTTACCAATGTAATTATCATACAGTATGTTAAGCATACAGACAAGAATCAATATTTACAGTAACAATGATTATTTTTACAAGCTGCCTCATTTCAATGTGGACTGAATGTGCCAAGTACAATAACAGAGGTTTTGTCCTGGTATTAAAACACATTGTCATAAGAAAGTGTTATGTACTTTACAGTAACATTCCTATTTGAATTTAACTAACAGCTGCATAAAAATACTTCACTCTAATGACTTGAAAAAATATTAACAACAGTTGCTAAAGTTGCTACGTAAACTAAGATATTCAAGACCCTGTCCTGATTTTTCCATACTAATCAGGTTTGCATACATTGCTATCCTAAATCTACCAAAACCAGCATAACAGGACTGCAACAGATGCACATAAACATATCTGTAAATCAGACTTCAGACTACAACCAAACAACTTCCACTTATTTAACTACAAATCTTGAGAAAGTTATATTATCACTATTACAGAGAGAGACATATCTTAGTCCTTTTATATTAAACCAGGCAATACATCTGATTCCTGATTAAAAAATACGTAACAAACTCAGACTAAGCATTAGGATCACTAAATGGCCTTATTTTAAACACCCAATACAAAGGGCTAAGTGTCTGTTGAGATAAGCACTGCAGCTGAAATCAATGATTTCAGTAGGGGTGTGCTATTTAGCAGCCTGCAGAAGGAAGGCAAGCTCTCGGAGATAGGAACTGGAGGAAGTAGGTGGTCAGATGAGGTAATTGTGGCTGAGGATTAAGGCGATTAAGGTTAATGTGGTACCATACAGGTCATTCAGCACGGATTTTCTTGCTATGCACTTTGTGGATTTTATTCTTTGAACTGTCAGTTTCAATTATTGTAAAGGGCAAAACTAGTCAAAAAAGGTATCAGTTAAAAAAAAAAAACAGTGAATTTTCCTAAATGAAGATGTTCTTGTAAAACTTGAGAAATACTGTTTATTTGAAAAAACAATCTGAGTGCTTTAAGGCCCCAGGTGCTACAAGCAGTGGGATTTATTCCCATTTGCCTTCCCCTCTGCCTTTTTCTCAGTAGCCGTACATTACCTATGCTCCAAAAAACCAGCAGGAGTTCTAAGTTCAACTACAATTTTGCCCCTCACAACATGACAAAAATGCTACCTGAACCACATCCATAACATCTCGTGTAAGGTCAAGAATATTCATACATAACAAGCTTTCTTGGAGACTAGTTTGATGTTGTCTAATGTACCTGCTCAAAACAGTTTGAAACAAGATATCAAATTGATCACTAAGTCAGTGGAAGCTGGACCTTGTAAAGAAGAAGCACAGTCTCTCAGGGAAAGAGTTTTACTGTTGCATTCGTAAGCACCCCTTGCTGGCTACAGTCAGTCAAGAACTCGTCACTAGCTGTAAATGCAGCATGCATTTTACTGACACCATCTCCAACCAGGGAAAAGATATACTGATGGCCATTCTCAAAGGATGAGATGTTATAAAAATATTTATAAAATAAATAAATAAATAATACTAAAGCTTTCTGTTGCAAAGTGCCAAGGATTTCAGAAGGGAATGCAGTTTTGGATCATATTACTCCTGTTTCTTTTCCCAACATTTTGACAGTCTCTTCAGAATCTGGTGAAAAAACTCATGCTAAGCTTTACAAACAATAGCATCCAAAATCACAGCACAAGAAGTAATAACATAGTGGAGTAGAGCTCTTTGGGAAATAACTGAGATTCTGGTCTGGTTAACTGATTAGATGAGAGATCTAGACAGCTACTTAGGAAACTGTGTGTTACAACTAGTGCTGTTCAGGCAGAATTCAGGTATTCAGCGCCCACGCTGCAGTTCACGAGAACCGTGCCTTGTCCCTTAGACAGTTCAGAAATGGCAAGCACCGACAGTTCTGCTACTCTCTATGTCCTTAGATATTACTACCTCGGCAGGGTGAAGCATCTCCGTTTGCATTTCTCAGGAACCCTATTGTCCCGTGATGGTCTTATTTCCACGTAAAGAAGCCCTGGCTGCCGGAGTTTGCTCCACAAACTGTCTATGCTTTTTGCACAAACAGAAAGGAGAAAGGTGAAAGAACTCCTGCCTAAAAAAGGATGTCAGTGCTTTCCTCATGATGACTCCTGAATGTTCCTGTAGAACCAGCACAACACTGGTTAAAGAGACTGGGGTTTTGTTCCAAGTTTCTACCACTGGCTGACAAATCAAATTGGCCAATTCATTGCTCTGATTCTGCCTTTTTTTTTTCCCCCTTAACCTTGGGAATTTAGTGTTTTGGTTTTTTATCTGTGGTACAGTAACTCGTACTTCTCCTCAGGATAAGCTATCACACATAATAAAGGTACTTTCAGAATAGCAATAGACTATAAAGATTTGCACACCATCCCAGATAGAATTCAAATAAAAATATTGTTATGGCTACAACTAAGTGCTACTTTTTTGCAGGCAAAAAGGGCTTTTTTTCTTTTCTAGGAAAGTAGTTAGACTGAAGGAAGAAGATCAACTAATTTACTTCCAAGAAGAGATGAAACTGCTCAGTTAAAGTAGGTTTAAACTAGATTTGATCAAGGTTTGGAGGCTGAGTTGCAAGATTGTGACAAAGGACTGAATCTCTCAGAAATGCAAGCTTTGCTTATGGCTCTGTCTCAATAACTGGCCACTAAGTGATTAGAAAGGGATTTTGTATGAGATTTTATTATTTTACCTGAAATTTTATGTCTTTGAAATGCTTACAGAGTATACACGATAAAGGTCTTTGAAGCTCCAACATAAAGTATATGAAATCCAAAGTTTGTATCCAGTAACAACAGTTGACACCACTGGCAAAGAAAAGGTTTCTGGCTCTTACTTTAACAGGAGAGAAGACAAGTGAAGTTGTGGGTCAGGCTGAATTCACAAGGGTGAGGAAGAGACAGGGAAAAAGTGTGCGTTTGGTGTAGTGGAAAGGAAGAGCCTGTGAAAAATTCAAAGGGCACAGATCAGGAGCAATAAAGCAAATTTAGCAATAACTTTTAAAAAGGGATAGGATATGGAAGAAAGGGGAAGAAAAAGCTTTTAACAATAATGATGATAGAGCACAAGATTGCAAAAGTAATTTTCTTTTTTTTTTCTACTAGATTTTAAGCAAATTCCCAAATCCAGAGATTGGCAGCTATGCGGTACTTTCAAATAAATGCCATGGATGGCTGAAATAATCATTCTGATTTTTATAATTTATGAAAGATGAAAAAAAATCACTTCTTTTTAAAACAGCAGCATCCAAAAAGCTTTTAACTGTTTTATGGGGCATATATTGGAATTGACTTCCAATATACCTGTATGCTGCTCTGGATTTTCTTAAATGTTTATTCTATATACATGAAATCTCCAGGAAATAAAGGAATGCCCAAGGTTGGTTATAGAAATAGGACGTGATTCAGTTGCCTAAGCAAAGGCATCTAATGCCATTTGAGATGCCTTAACATATGCTGGCCTCCAGCTGCTACACCAAAAAGTGCAGATCTGAAAGCCCCACATGGGTATCTCTGATACCCTTAAGCATCTCAAATGGCGCTAGACTCCTATATTTATGCAACTGATTTGTTCCCAAATAAGCCCTGAATATGACAGTATGAAAGCTCAATTCCCATATACTGAATGAGAAGAATCGTCCCACAATGATCTGCCTAATTTTAAATTGCTCCAATGTCTGCAACATTCATGATCATGCTTATATTTAAAATTTTAAATTGTTCATTTATAGGGAAAACAAAATTTCAAGGTGAAAGTTCAGTGAGCTGTGAATAGAAACATACCTGGGAACTGTTTCTGGACCATAAGACTATCCAAAATTATATGTAATCTGATAAAATATTGCTTTTTCACACGAATGTGATGATGGGTCAGTTTTTCTGTGAAGCAGATAGAATAGAGAATTACCAACAGCTAAACACAGTATTTTGAAGGGATAGTCATAATACTCAGTCCAGGCAAAAAAGTTCAGATGCATAAATTGACTCTGCGACTCAGTCTCCCCAGCCATACAGATCAGGTAATACTTTTCATTATAGAAGCCCTTGAATTTAAAAGAACAACAATAAAGTGTAAAGGTCCCCTAATCTCACAAATTTTCACCATGATGGGAAGACTTCATGCAAATGACTGAATTTTGCAAATTAGCATGTTACTGAATAATCAAAGAAAAAACAAGGATAAAAAATACTAACAGTATGTGGTGAATTTATTTCTAGCTAGGTTTCAATTTAATATTTTTGACATACTCTTTTAAAAGTTGGAGGAAACCTTCAGTAGTATATGCTATGAAATTTTGAGACCACGCTCAACCTGTTTAACAAAGTAAATCTTTTTTGTGATGTTGATAGTGCAGTATATAGTTTCCAAGAGAAACTGTTTTTTGAATCATTGTTATGATAATTGGCACTCTTATCTGTAGTATTTTGCTGGTGAGAGACTGAAGACAATTAGTATTAACAAAACATACAGTTCACAATAAATAACATAAAATTCACAATAAATAACTTTTAAATGAAATTGTCAAACTGACAAGCTTGGGACTGTTATTTAAATGAAAATTCAAAATAATTAGATCATAAAGCAATAAGGTACTCCTTATCAATAACAACTAAATCTCCAAAGCCTGAATGGTACAGCAGAAGAATTATCCTAAATAAGCATGATGAACAGCATTAGTTTGGAAAATTATATTTTCTTTCTCAGGCAATAGTCTTTACCACAATGTGCAATTAAAAAGAAAAATTTATCACAGAATCTTAAATATACTGTTTATAAACTTTCAGTAAATCTCTTGAGTTATGCTACACCATGGAGTATGGTAGCAGAAATATTATGACTGAAATTAGTTTCTGGCATATGAGGTAGAACTATGCCTTCAATCTACAATAATTTAATTTACAGCTTAGTTGATTGTATATATCATTTAACATCATTTTGGAGGTTTAAGAATTGCAAAAGCAATAATCCTCTGGGTATTTTGATCACTAGCACACAAGCATGTAACATACTTTTTGTTCAAGGGGAACGTTTATCCAAGATGCAAAGCTGGAGCTGAATTATAATCACCTTCAAAAAGATTGCAGGCCTGTGGGTATTAAGATTTGCACACACCAAGCTCAACCAAAAAGATTTATGCAACCTACTCTGGGACCTGAAACTTATACAGTAGATCTGATAAGCACACTCTGAGACCCTGAAGTTTATTCTCCTCAGAAGTTCTGCATTCAAGGACTCAACCATTAGACCTTTTTAGTGTTGATCAAAAGCACTTCATTATGAGCTCAAACACAGACATTGTACAGGTACACAATATTTCTAAAAAAAAAAAAAAAAGAAAGAAATGCCTTGTACCTCTCAAAATGAAAATGAATCTTGAAAACCTAAAAATAAGCTCTGATATTTCAGACAGCAGTCAAGATTTTCTTTGCTTTTGCTTGTCTGGAAATGATTTGTCATATATGTCTGCTTTCCAATCGCTGGTTGTTTCTATGACAGAGGACACCTGCATCGAAAGACAGTAAACTATATTTTTTGTAACTTTATGGTATCCACTGAATCATAAAGCTAATTCTGCACAAGCTGGTATTGCCCAAACAAAATGAAGATCAACCATGGCATGATTAAAATATAGAAAGAAGAATTTTATTAGGCACTTACACTTAACCATTTTTCTCCTTCTAGATAGAAAATCTCATGGATCATTTTTCTATACTGAATTCTTTTTATTTTTAATTCTTTTATTTTTACCAATGGAGAGCTCAAGACATCTGAACACAGTCTTTCTGTCAGCTTTCCAGGATCACATTCAGAGCTTAAAATTAAGCCGTTTAAGACTAATACGATTTTTCAAGAGTACAATTGTTTACATCATTTTTCCTTCTTGACATATTGTAACAACAGCATGAACAATAGCTGTGATGTTTCAGGTTCGATAAATTTATATACTTTAGGTGTGTCCATCCAGTCCAGAATTACAGAATTTTTCTTGTGGTCACAATAAATGAGAGAATTTCTGTATAAATGTAGACTCTTCAGATTCATACAACTTACACAGCTGAGCAAATGTGCAAGTGCCCTTGTTAGCACTTTCTAGACAGATCTGAAAAATCTGTTGGAAAAGCAAAATAAATATATTGCTAAGCTATAAAATGTATCATGGGAAGTTTTCACTGCTCTGAGCCATAAACTCAGGACACTGATTTATTTTAAGTGAAGTCTTGAGTTTTTCCACTACCTCTTAAACTGCAATTTTTTCCCAGAGCAAACGTCATTTCTCACTGCTATCTTATGAAGCTGAGAGAAGAAAGCCCGTGAGCAATTTCAGCTAACTCTTAGAGATGGAGAATACTGCTTTTGTGGTAACTCTGGTAAAGTCTGCTCAGAGAGTAAAAGTTCAAAACAACTACAAAATCCGAATCTTATGTAACAACAGGAGGCAGTAGCCATCACATTAGCTCAATTCACTAATTCAGTCTTCAAGTTCAAATTTTCATTATTTCTGTCAAGTTCTTGTTCTGAAGAATGCTTTTTTCCCCCTGTTTGATCTACAGTGCTTATATTTTGTACTTTATTGCTTTGATGTTTGGTGAGAATGGTAATTGTTATTGCAATGTAGAGGATGGATATTTAAATGAAATATATGTTGATGAATAACCTCTTAAATTAGTCCTATATACTAATACTTACAGATTTGTACTACACCCTCTTATCTTCCTAGAAAAGGTTTCTATAGATGAATAAAAAACAGCAACTAGCTTGTAATAGCTTATTTTACAGTTAAATCTGGCAAACTGGCTGCTTTTAAGGTCTACTTACAGTCATTATTTTGGAAACCAAATATAGTATATGGTGGCAGGCTGAAATGACCATTTTGTCACGGTGGTAATGTATTATATACCAGGGAGCATATTCTGTGTTCCTATACATCAATTACAAATGCCATTTATATACAACAGTTATTCTGCTGAAAGTTGAATGATTACAATGACAACCAATTATCACATTTAGAATGATCGACTGTGTCCGATGTGTCCTACTTGCTATACAGCAGCTCCTCCAGAGCAAGACTACAGAACAGAAATCAACAGCCATTTGCCATTAAATTGGAAAGAGATGCCTAAGTATTGAAAAGGAATGCTGAGACTTTGCACCAGCATTTAAAATAAGGATTAGCATGTACTGATATGTCTTAAGACCTAAACTAACTCTAATTCTCGGTGAATTTTAGCCACTAGTTTGTGACTAAAGGTGCAGGCCCTTTATAATCAAGAACCCATTAGTCAGGAAACAGCCAACAGAAACTGCTAGCTGCAGAAGCTCCTAGAAGACACCAGAAGCAACTAAAAGCAGAAATCTAGATTAACATAAAACAAAAATCAAAAGAAAGACAAAAGCAGAGCAAGAACAACAACAAAAAACAGCCCCACAAACAACTGCTAAAATAAATCCATAAAAATGTCAAAATAAATGAAAGATCACAAACAAACCACTGAATATTGAGGGATATAAAGGAAAAAGGAAAAAAAAATCCAAACCAACAGCCTAAAACCAGAAAGGATAAAACTCTACCAGCTGCCCAAAAATGTGAAAAAAACACCACCACTGCTCATCTCCCCTTACCCCCCCACCAAAAAACTTCTCTGCCAAAACATTCAAAAGCATGTTATTTTGCATGTTTGTCAAAACAAACAAGCATTTGTTCCTCTAACTGCTGAAGTCTCTCTTTGCTGTGCTCTTGGAACTGCATTCCTGCTTAACACCAAAATAGCTGTTTTTCTCTTCACATTACTTTTTAATCATATCTTGTGAGTTAAATGCAAATTTGAGCTGTGTGCACTTGGCCTTGCATGTCGCATGATTGTGTAAATACATCAAAGGACTGCATTTCCTTCAACTTACAGAAAAAGATTGTGTTGGGCAAACAGGAATAATGTGCATTTTCTAGTGCTTAGTCAGTCTTTGCAGGTGATGACTTTTTCTATTTGATCATTTGATTAAATTGTTTTGTTTGTGACAATAACAAAGTACATCTTGATTAGTATATATGAGGGATGAATGATTTCAGATAAAAGTTGCCTTTTTGACAATCATCATTTTGAAGAAATGATCATTTACGGAGATAAGTAAAATAAGGTTTGCAGGGAAAAGCAGTATTTTTATTCAGTCTAGTGAGATCATGGCTCCAAAAGACCCACTGAACCAACTGAACAGTTTTCACAGTCATTAAAAGTGGGAGTTCTCATTCCCCTATTCCATGCTCCCCATAACCATGCTAGCATTGGACCCCTCTGAATCCAGATAAAATTCTGCAGTTTTTATAAAAGAGTTCAACAGCTCAGAAAAGGGTTAAACAAATATCAGAGTTAATGAAAGGGATGGGACAGGACTGAATAGCTGGAAGCTGGGGAAGAAAGAATAAGTAAGGGAGAGCAGGCGAGGAGAGAGCTGAATGATCCCTCCCCTCCCTTTTGTGACAGTGAAAACCTGCAGCCAAGAAAAAACACAGGCACCTGTGTCACATGCACCCTTTTTAGTTCCGAGGAGCACTGATTGAAGGCTCAGTATAATTATATTTAAGCAATATTAGGTTTTCAAACAACTCTAGCTTTAGAAAAACCACATATTTAATAATTACAGGTTACTAAACAAGTTTCCAGGGAAAAATCTGTTCATTCTGAGGAGATGCATACAAGACCCTTATCCACTTTCATCCCCCAAATGTCATAGTCTAAATCTGGGACCTCAGGTTCATGGGGCCAATTTAAATGGTTTGAAATCAGTCACACGTTACTGGGGTTTCTGACAGAATCCAGCCAGTGGAATTCGAACAGTTGTTCATGTGGACACAAATGCTCTAGCTTATTTTTCTAAAAATAACTTTAGTTTCGTTGCCTCATTTGTTTCTGTCAGTTTGGAAAAACTTATATTTGAGAGAAGCAAGGAATTATTTTAGCCTTCTAGATTAAACAGAGAATAGATCACAGCCAGGAATGTAACAACTTGTCCTAAAGTGTTGCAACTCTCTTTATATGACTAAAAACACACAACACCATAATTTAAAAGGTCAAGTTTGGCCAAAATACAATGTTATATCTCTAAAACATCCGGGATATATCATTCTTTCTCTTTCCTGATGAAAACAAAACCAACCCTCTAATTGAGATCTTTGTAAGGAGATGAAATCTGTGGAAAGAGGGAAGATGAAAGACTACCTTAAAACTATTCATTCACCTACCCAGTAGACCCATGTTAAAAGATATTTTGATCAAAAGAAAAATAAAACCATGCCATTGTAAAGACACATTATCTCTGTTCCCGTGATTATGCTTTCTACGCAAACATATATGTCTGGGTTTTTGGTCTCTGCATAGTACATGTGTAATTTCTCTTGTAATTAATTTGTAGCAATAAAATCAAGCATTATCTTATTATGAAAACTGCACAAAGGTTGCTAGCTGCAATTCAAAGGGTAAATTAACAAACCGTCAAGCTGTAATGAAAAGAAACAACATTAAGCTGACACTTGATATCTGAGGTCCTTTAAGAAATCTGGCCACATGGAGATACTGTCATTTTTAATGTCTCTTTTGAAAATAGCTTCTACAAGATAAGGATTTTATAAACAATAATACTATAAATACATACGTGTCTTATTACAGAAGACACGATTTCCAGACTGGAACAATCTATACAATTACAACAGGATACGTTTATGCTATTGTAGAAGTCCTAAATGAAAGATTAAACTGAACATTTGTCCCTTCATGGTTAAAGTTATTTCTATGCCTCAGAGCAGTAGTGGTGAGATCAAGAAATTGATCAAATACTTTGATCAGTGATATCTTGCCACTTAGGCAAGAATGACCAACCACACAATAGGGATTATTTTGCTGATAATTTGGTAGAAGGGGTTCTGGGGTTACAGAGGAACGCATGCTCAACATGAGTCAACAAATATTATGCTGCTATGAAACAGGTAATCAGATCGGGAGCAAGAATTGAAAGAGAGCTTGCCAGACACATGAAATAAACCTTCTATTCTGCCTGGCACTGGTAACCCCCCACCTGAGTACGGGGCCAGGTTTTAGGAATGGAATTTCGAGAAGGACGTGGGCCCATTGATACAACTCGAGCCTAGAAAACATGAATTTAGAAAAACAAAAAGAAGAAGAAGGATAAAAAGTTAGCCTGAGGAGCAAAGAATGAGGGGGAACGCATGAACACAGAGAAAGGAAATATTCTTCTGAATTTAAACTGTAGCAAGAAAGATTCAAATTAGACAATAGGAAAAAGCTTTCAAACGATAAGTATTGTAAGGCATCACAGTGATTTGTCTGAAGAGGATAGAGGTTTTTAAGAACAGATTAGAAAAATATCTGACAGGAATGACATCAATGCAGCAGATTCTGCCATGGACAGTAAATTAAATGACCTCTTGAAGCACCTTCAAGCCCTGTTATTCCAACATTTATATGGTAGTTGGAAAGACAATAGACAGTTTTCAAGATCACCTTAAACAAAGTAACGCATAAGAAGCTATACAGACACAGAATCTTTGAAAATAAGGTTGACATCATTATTTGCTTGATGCTGCTTTTTATGGTGAAAACATGGGTAACACCGTATTACTATAACGAACTTTGAAGACAAGAGATAGAACATTAACAAGTGAAACAAGAAATTAGGTACACAGCTACAAAAAGCAAGGCACCATGAAAGGATATCAAGGAAAAACTCATTTACTAGTATTGCTATGCCAAAATATATATCTTACAGTTATTTCTGAAAAGGTAAGATTTTTTTGGTAAAACATATTTTGTTGCATCTTCAAAAATGAACTTGTGATTATTAGACTGAAGTGGACTTTGAACTCCACCTTGTAGAAAAGGAGAGGGAAGGAAAGACAAAGTGAACACAGGTCAAATAATCTGGTGTAAGCGAGGACAGACCAAGAGCAAGGGGAAAAAAAGAAATGCATATACTTTGGCAGAGCCACTTGATAGAAAACATGGTTTTCTGCTTTGTATTCCAACAGTGAATTGTTTTACAATTCTCTCTCGAGATAAAAGTTCCATGGGGAGTTGTGGAGAATGTAGTCTAATTTATTTTAATGATCAGAGCAGTCAATTAAGTGCCTACACTTTTAAGAGAAGGACTTTTTATGCCTGGTCATTTTCTTAATAAAGACTTCTCTAAACATGGGCCTACTGGCATTTGGGAAATGTGAGTAGCCATTATTCTCTTAATGACTAGTAAATTCAATACAGGTATTGTAATTGTGTCCTTCAAAATGAGACTCTTTGTTTTAGGCTCTCCTGATTTTTACAAAAGCCCAGTGTTTTGTCACAGTTTTCATAACGTATTCTGTCTAAAGCTGCTCTACTTAAGTATCTGCTAGATATAGTTTGTTGAAACAGCAAATTCTATTTCTGAGCAGAAAAAAAACGCAAATGCAAATGTTTGTTTTCATTCCAAAATGCTTGGAAGTGATTCGTTTTAAACATTTGTTCCTCCCGGTTTTAATTGAAAAATATATTTGAGAAGGGGAATGTTGAAGAAAATATTAAAAATGTAACTTTTTGAGAAAATATTGAAAAACTCATTGATATACAGTTTGTAAAACTGAGAAAGGGTTGCATGTGTATGTTGTGCTTTAAGGACCAGACACTTAAAGATTAATTTCCTATCAATAGGACGCTGGCCTATCACCTACCATCACCGCTGAGCAGATTCACACAAACAGAACCAGAGACTTCTTAGAGTGTACCTCTTGTAGGCATATAAGCTGCAAGATTCAAAGTGGATGATCAAAGAAAATAGTGAGCCCTCAACAGCAACAGACTTCACCAGCTTTAAGCTAAGAGCAGCCTTTGGCTGGTGAAAATCACATCTAGTCAAAATATTTTTAGAACTCCTAAATGTTAATGACCCAGAAGTTACAATTTACAGGCTCTCTTTGGGCATTTTCAAGACCGAACGGTTGCTTTCCCAAATGCTTCTTGCATCAGTCCCTGATTCTTGCTACTGTGCTGCAATAAAAGGAACATGTGTTTTAGCACAATAGAGCAGATCCTTCTGTCTCATCAACCTCAGACAACAGATGCTGGCAGGTAGGGAATACGTAGGTGTTACAGAGCATCCGAGTCTTCTCCTTATCCTCTTTCCCATGACACTTGCTCTCCCACTTTTGTGGTGATGCCTTGTCATATCATGTCATATTCTCCTTCCTGCTTTAGCTCTCAACATAAGGTATGCATCTGTCTTTGATGGTCCCCCTGCTCTTTTATTTTTCTCTTGTTCCTATTAATGTACCCCACTATGTATATCCATTTCACTTCACTGTTCATAATATAAGCAAATAATATACAAGTAAATGTAAGTTAGTGAAAAATGCAGTAAATTAGCAAGATATGTTTCAGTTCTCTTATTTATCTGCTTTTGTGTTTCTTCATAACACTACCCTGCTTTTTGTCTTTCCACATGTTTTATATTGTCCAATTCCTTACTATGTTATGATGCTAGCATAATACATTGCATCAGAAAAATAAAAGGCAAATGCAAGATTTAAAGGAGATTAATGTTTTAATGTCAAAGTACTCATAACTGGGATGCCAAAAATTAAGACTAATCTAAAAATGCTAATTCGTGCATTTAAACTAAAAAAAAAAAGAAATACCTTTCAAAATATATCATCACTTGCTATTTGGATAGCTACTTCATTCAGTGAATATACTGCCATTCAATAAAACATTTTCCTCAAGGTAGCATGTCTCTTGATTCAAACTGTTTGGAATTGACAACTTCTACCTGAACAATTTAAATCTGTCATAAGTTATAAGGAGATGAAACTAAAGTCTTATATGCAAATGGAGGCAATGAAATGTAATGCTATGTGGTCTACTTATGATTAAAAAGTCAACTGAACAGTCACGCAGGGGTGAATCTGTACCAGAGATTCTCACCAAGCATTTCTCTTGGGTATGAGTCTTCCAAATAGTCTTCCCTACAATCAAAACAGAAATATGTGGAAAATTTTGGCTGGTTTAGGCTGAACAAGTCTGAACAAGCGAATTTAGGATTTTTCTCTTTCTTAAGTGTTGAAGAAAACTTTTCCTTTGCTCATTCCCTTGGTCTCTGTTACAGAAATGCTTGTCTTTCTCCAAAGATAGAGGTGTAGTTCTGCGACATTACTTAAAGAGATGATACTTCTGTTTGTGCAAATATTAAGAGTCACTCTCAAACTGCACATCCAAATGCCTTGGGTCAGTATGCAAAATGCCGTGAGTTCCACATTATGTTTTATACCATAACAATAAGTCCAAATAACTTGATAATTTCCAGTTGACATATATGTCTAATGGATGGTCTAACTAAAATTTACAATATGGCAAAATTACTTCTGCAAGGTAGCAGTCCTACTCAGTTTTGAACATACACAACATAATTAAGACTTTAAAAATAAAATAAATAATAATTCTTTGCATTTTCATGAAAATCTTCCTCTTATGTACACTAAATAATACCCAATCTAGAAGCAATAATAATTTTAAATCTAAACATGCCTATTACAAATGCAGTCAGCCACAGCAAAAGAAAAATTATTCTCTGGGAAATGGAATTTACTCATTAGTGAAATTTCACTCATTAGAATTTACTGTACAAAACAACGATAAATCAGCAAGTTGATTTTTCTTAATGAGACATTTAACTGACTAAAATATTGCAGAGCAACACCATTACATATTGCACCATCAAACTCAGAAAGATTTTAATTTTTTTAATGTAATGCAATGATTCAAATCAGCCTTTTATTTCAGCATTCTTTATATGCAACATTTTTCAACTCTATTAACAGTACACTAACTCATTTTTAATTGGTCAGATTCTGAGAGTTGCCACATAATCTTAACTCTCTCAAGTCAGTGGGATCCTTGGTGTTACTATGCAGAAATTAATTTGTCACATATTTGATCATAACTGTTATGGTTGTTTACATGCAACTGGACTAATGACAAATAAGAATATAGGCAGAATACTGCTTTCAGTGCTCTTCAAATATGTTTGTGAAAAATGTAAAACTGTTTATGCAAAAATAACATATTAGAACAGAAATTCATGTTAACAGTTACATCAAGTATCTTGCTCATTACTGAAAAATGTATTATTTGCATATGCACAAAGAAACCAATAGCAGTTAGTTATGATAGCACTGATAATACATTTTCCAGTTATAAATCAGGCAAAATCTCTGTCTTAAGGAGCTCATTCTGTGGCCCCAGTCCTGTAGCTTAATCTGTGCTGGCAGACCAACTTGAAATGTCAAAAAAATTAAAGTTAGAAAAGAAGGAATTTTTACATAAGACCATGTTCATTAATGAAAGTTAATTGTACCAGTATTGTACCAGTAAAGGTACAAAAGGATGTATTCCAAAGGGTATGAAAGGGGACCAGACTGCATTACAGGTACACAAAGAACAAGGGGAACATAATGAAAGCTCAGAGGAAATAGGGAGAGTAACTCACTAAGAGGAGGAAAGATAGGCTAAAGAGAACTTTTGTCTCAGTCCTCACTGAAAATCATAATGGAAAATAGATTCCTATAATGGTAGTTGATGAGGAAAGGAGTCATGAGAAAGTCTTAGGAAGGACAGCAGATTAGACTATTTAGACAACTTAAATGTACTAAAATCAGCAGGCCCAGTGAAATTCAGCCTGTCATTCTAAAAAGGATAAACATTAGTGGTACACAAACTATTAGCAGTTAGATGAAATACCAGTGGAGTGAATGGCACATGAAAGCATGTACTACTGGAAGAAAAAGCTAACACACAATTCAGGAATAGTGGATTTGCTTCCAATACCTTGCAAATTGCTGGAATAATTGAACCATTTTAGTTTAAACTAGACAAAAGTGAAAATACTAAGTGATATTGGTTTATTTGGAGATGATTATGCAAAAATAACCCAATTTATTTCTGAAGAAGACAAAATTATTAGAAAAATAAACTTAGGAAGGCTTAGAGTTCAACTTCGGTGATGCATGTAATGCTCAGCCTTGCTGAAGTCAACTCCCTACTGAATTGCCTAAGATCAAACTCAGAATCACCGGCATACTGATGCCATGCCATAGGTCTGTTACAGAAACATTAATGTAAAAAATGATGCTCTAAGACACATTAGGGTGAAATAGACACAGATTACTGATCATCTATTTGGTTTCAAGTTAAAAAGGGAAATTTCATGAAGCTGCAGTTGCACAGTTCTGCATCCACTAATAGAGACTACTCTTCACTACCAAACTGTGGTTCTTTTCAAGCAAAAGGTATGCACTGTTCTAGCTAAACTCCTGTATGATTCCAAGCTGAGAGTGATCACAGCTGCTTTGAAGAACAGAATTAAAATAAAGATCAATGTTGAGAAAAGGGCTGAAATGAAACAAAGAAACTTCTGTAAGTAAGTGTACTCCTGTCACAATCAAAATTGACAGATATCTGGGTCTTTTAACATGTACATTTTTTAACACCAACACATATCCAAAAGAATCTGAGACAAAATGCTGGTTGGATTCCACTACCAACTTACACGAGGTCTGTCTATTCTTATAAAATTTAAATACAAGTGCTATCTTTTTACTGTGCAACATACTGTTTTGAGCATTTTTTAATCTCCAGAATGAAAATATAGTAACTTTGGAGAGTTCAGGAAGCTTAGCCACCCAAAGTGGGTTGAGGGTTGAAACTTACATATTTTAGTTCAAAACTAGACTAGTAAAAACGGCTGCAGAGATGCCATGTATTCTCAAAAGTGCCCAAAATCTATGCAAGCCTCTGATGCGCATTCTTTCACACAGACCTAGAACAGCCCCTCTCTTCAAGTCCTCAGTACTTCATTTAAGACCCATCCTGTTCTCTAAAGGTCTGAAACCAGTTCAGACAACCCACAAACACACACCTTCGGGATTGGTCTCCACAAAATATATGATGGGAAAATACGATGTTTACTTTTAAAATGTGCCACAAAAAGGATAAATACTGCTTCTTCCCACTCCCTTCTTCCTGATACCATCTACAGGACAGCCTAGGGTACTAATTGAGATGGGGTAATCTCAGTGTTCAATTTAGAGTCCAAAATTTGAATCTCAAATTGCTTTTTCCTAGCCCCTCCCATTTACCCTCTAAGCAATCGATAGGCTGGGAGATGGAGTGATACACGGGGCCAAAAAGCAAAGACAGACATGGGAGGAAACATGACACTGTAGGCTAGGAGTTAGCATTGACCTTTGCAGAAGGGAGGAGGGACAACCTAAAATTCAGGGTTTGCACTGTAGGTTCCTAAGTCCTTTCTTGTATCTGGTACCTTTTATTATGTCGCTGGGTCCAGATAATGATAAATAGATTTATATTTATTGCATCCATCTAGTCTAAGAAACTGGTCCAAGTATTTGATTGATTAGTAGCATCAGATAACAATATAAGTTATTTTTACTTATTTCCTTCAGCTTTCAGCATCTTGATTTTGACAGAACAATGCCCTTGTTTTATATTTAGATCACAAGAATTTGACTACAATCAGAAGATAAACCATGGAAAGTCAGTGTGTGGACTAAGCCCTACTCAGCATGGAGGCAGGTCTCTGTCACAAAAGAAAGCAGCACCACATTTTGGAATAGTACATATATTCAAAAGCTGGGTGTTTTGGAAAAGAGGCAAAGCCCCCCAGGAGGGGTGACATCACAAACATACACGGAGCTCAATGTGTTCTTTACATGACTAGAAAAGTCCTTTCTGGCTGATGTTAGTTTCTTTCTTGCCTGAATTACAAGGAATATTTCTACAGATAAGCTAGGCAACTCCAGTAGAACTGGACAACAGAACTGAGCTCCAGAGAACAGAAGACACATAACAGTAAATAAAAGCAAGGAGAGCACATATGCTGTGAACACCATTCTCTTAGTAGTGTTCTCAGTCCCCAGTCTCTCAGTTTCTTTATTAATCTGGAACACGTAACTTTTCCTAGAAATAGGTGGGCCTATCCAGAGCAAATATACGTACCTTTCTATTACTGTCATGTTTGGTCAGTAGGAATCCTAAAAACGTTTATATTTCAGTAAACTTAATATTTAACTTAACATATAGTCAGTAGGGAAACAAATTTTATCCCTGCTTACACAAAGTGCACAAAAACAGCTGAATGCTATTTTAATATAATTAGCTGAATTTATTTGAAAAAAAAGTTTGAATTTGGATTATTGAGATATTCTTAGCAGGATTTTTATTTAAAATATTATGTTTCCAGGATGTGACATTAGATGAAGGAGAAGCTACAGACTGGAATCTGTCACATTTTAAAGTACTTAATTCTCCTCCCTTTGCTTTCCTTTTCACTATTTTTACAGCTACTCTAAGTCAGAATGATAACTAAAACAATTCTGAGACAGCAAATTAAAGAAAACTAGTGGAAGATTGGCAAGAGCTTCACATAGTGACTTTTTTGCTAACAAAGCCAAATCTCAAGAAAAGGATGGAGTGTCAAAATTCTGACGCTACCAAGTATTCAGGCTTTGTTTAGTAACAGAAAAGACAAAAGACATTTACAAATGACCATAGCTTACTGACCACAGATAAGAGTCCTTTGAAACATGATTTATATTTCTATGTATCAATCATACTTGTACAAAAACTGCTACATTTACGTATGCAGATATTTCTGTGTTTTTGCAATGGAATTACTTTTAATTTTTCATATATAAACAACTAATTTCAAAAACATCTGAATATAATACACCAATGATTAAGAAATAAAATAAGAGGTATATAGGAGGAATCAGATTAAACTGTATATAGGAAAGCTCAGATGGCTCAGTGAAACCTGGTAAACTTTGTTTTACTTCATCACACTTTATAATCTTTTCTTGTTTTGTTAATATATAGTTGTGGCAATGCACAGGGTAACAGACACTTCCAGCTGTTTCTTTTGTAGTGAATTTTAATTTAAAGCGAGTAAGAAGCATTCCTCCATACTGTTTAATGCAATACAGAAACACTCAAGAAGCCTTCATTTCCCTCCCTGGCATTCAGTATATATTCTGCGACACAGAATCTTTCAGTTGAAATTTAGACCTGGAGTGAGAGTCCTTTTTCATCTTGCTTTCTGCCCTCTTCATTCTTCTTCCAAGGCTTTTTGTGATGTTATTTCATAATGGGCAATTCATATTCAAATCCCCATTCAGTCAGTTTCAGTGTCAAAAGTACCACTAACCACTGCAAAGACTTGTTTTTACTTTCGGAAAATGTAAATGTGATCATTAGCTTAGCAGATAAAATAAACGGGGGGTGACAGGGGAGGGTGGAAACAGCACTGTCCTGCAGTTTGCCAGAGCACGCACTAACTGCTAGGATTCCTTTCCTCCTCCTGCTTCCATGTAATGAGAAAAGACAAGAGATCCAGATTCTTGGAGGAGTCTTTTTTTTTTTTTTTCTTATTTGGAAATGGGAATTACATTTTTAGTATCCAAATCCTAAAAAATGGATCTTATAAAATGTCTGATCTAAAGCGAAAAGGGAGGCTAGATGGTAAACTTGTGATTAGTCTTGCTTATACTGGGAGACAGGTCCCTTGTTGCCTTCAGCATATTGCTGAAAATGCATGAACATAACTTTCCTGTGTTAGTACTATTGCATTATTGTAAGATCATGAATTCACATTTCCTGCCTTATTTTTGACTGGGATCTGAATGAACCTGATACAAATCAAGGGTTACTTCAAGAGTTTTCTTAAAAAATTCTCTTGAAAAGAGAAGTATATGCAATATATTACAATAAAGAGAAAAATCAGTTCAGAACCTTCAAATACCATCCTTTGAAACAGAACAGGAAGAGGCACAGCAAATGTGTGCTTTTGTCCTTCAGAAAAACATAAAGAAGTATTTCACAGAAAATAAAATAAAAATTTCCTGAGATGAAAATCTCTCATGTTAGGGCCTGATCCTGTCCCCACTGAAATCAACTGGAAGCAAGCCAAACATAGGGGAGTATTGTACATACATTATCTTGTGCATAATATTCTTACACTGCATATGAACTGACTAATGCCAGTTTGCCCTTTCTCTTATGTTTTTAGTGTTACAAACAACAGTTGTTTAAGACAACACAGTGAAAATAAGTTCCTGATTACATTTTTGGAGCAAGTTTCACAGGAGTTCTCAACTAGTATAAAACTCTGAGTATAAACAGCTTTTATAACTGTCATTGAAATGTCTTAGATAAATACAGTGATACGGTAGACTTCAGTGATTTCAAAAGGATCTAGTCATTGCAAGGCCATCTTCTCAATATGACATGATGCATGATATTTCTGAAGCAGCAGAGAAAAAGGAAGGCATTGCCTGAGGAAGTAAAACTGAGTCACTTTTCACACTGCTACGCTATTTCATGACTGTCAGGTGGAAACTCTTCAGGATTAATGCTTTATAATTCTCATATGGCTGATGCTTTAGAACTTCAAAGTGTAGTAGAACATTTCAAATTTTCTTCAGCCCATGAGGAAAAACCTTTTCATTGAAAGTTGCTGTCAATTGGAAACTTGAATTTAAATACTATACAACAGCTACACATTTTATGAAGATTAAAATTATGCACAACGTGTGCAGAGATGTCCCAGTAATGCAAGTTTGTTTCGGTATAAAAAATGCCTGCCTTAGACCTGAAAATTACACAGAGCTATGCTTCATATTTTTCAGTATTCCACGGGAAAAGTTTGCTCAACCATTCTTACTTTATAAACAGGATTTCCTTGACTATAATTATGTCTTCTTTCACCAATAAACAGAAAAAACATCCCTTATTGAAAAGATAAGTAATCAGTGGTTATTATGAGGAAAATGAAATGAAAATCAATATATTGTTCCTGAGGAAGAGACTTACTCAGTTTAAATTTGAATTCTAATAGTGGTAAGTCATGAATATAGAATTTGCCACTGTAAAAATAATCTGTTTGCTGTAAAACTGGAACCATCCCTAGTTATCTAATACTTCAAGATACAGTGTATTAGCACCTTCTCTGAATCTGTGTGAAGCTGGCCCCCTTTGGCAACTAAAAGAGCCCTTTGAACCATAGAACAGATGTAATGAAAATTGGTTCCATTAAATGCAGCTGGCAAATTACAAACTGAAAAATAAATGCACCATACCAAGACTCTGGGGGCTAGAATGAATCGAGGTGTGGTTGCCAGATCCTAACAGTTCTTTTTTGCTCCTTTTTTACTTCAAAATAAAAAAGAGAGTAGTTTATAAATGTGCACTAAAACGGCAACTACAATTACAACACAAATATTAAAATTAAGCCAACAAAAACAGTCAGATGCAAAGGAACTTCCATTGTTACACTCCAAACCTGCATGCCACAGCATGGACAAATGCAAAGGACCTGACATGGACAGATACATGGAAGAAAAATTAATCAAGGGCTATTAAATTCAAAAATACAACTTCTGGCTCAGGAATTTCTCTAAGCTGTAGATTGCTGCAAGCTGAGGGTAGTAGTTCTGCTCTTCTACTCTTTTCCTAAGCATCCACTACTGAGTACAATTAGAACAAGATACTTGCCTGATAGTATGGCTTTGCTCTGACCCAGTTAGTCTATTCTTCTGTGTGTATTACTTGAATACTTAATTCTCATCCTGAGAGAGACCTGGCTTGAAAGCCACTCATCTGAAAATTCTCTGTTAGCTCAGAGCTGTAGCCATTAGTAATACAGTCAGTAGCAATCTCAACTTGCCACATATTCATTTACTTTCATGGCCTTACATTTTCCCACATGAGTTTTCCAGCTAAAGGAAGAATACATCAAAGTACAGGTCAAACATATTTGGCCCTATATGAAGCCACACTGCAATTAATGCTCAACAGAAATCTGGATTTCCCTCCAGTGGGAAATTCCAGTTTTCTTACCTAATGCCTCTCCCCCTCGCCCCGCCCCGCCAAGGAAGAAAAATCAAATATTGCAACCTTTTACTGAACAAAAGTTCAGTAAAAATTGACTGACAAGTATTAAGATGTTTTGCTTTAAAAAATTAATCTCTATGACTACCAGAGTTGCTACAGTGCCTCAGAGTTGCTTAGTCCTGAGCCCTTCATGCTTACAGTCTCCCTTCTCGGTTGAATGCTTTGGCTAGACTACATCTCCTATGATGCACTTTAGTTTTTGAATGTGATTGAGTCAATAGGGAAATATTTCATTAAACAGTTTTTACTGGCAGTAATTGCAATTAGTCATGTAACTTCTATTGCCTGATCAATCATACCTTCAATAAAGTATACAGCAGTTTTTAATAGTGAACCACACCACAATAATGCATTGGGACACTGCTGGAAAAAGAAGAAACAGGTATAAATTGCATCTGAATAAATTCAGGAAATGAGAAGACGATTTCCATGCATTCAGTTGGTGATTTCTGAAACATTCCTTGACTTAGAGAGCAGCATGAACAAAAAAAGTATTACTTCCATGGTAATGGAACTAGCAGACTTATCCTATGGATAATGTGGCTTGGTGCCTGAAGTATTAAGAGACAGGACACAAGCACTTAATCCTCTCAATAAGTACTATTGACAGAGCAATATGAGCACCAGCTTTATTTATTCACTGAAGGAAAAGATGCCATCAAAACTCTATTCTGTCAGTTCAAAACCTGAACGTGAATAAAAGAAAGGGTGTGTCCTCAGTTGTTGCAGCTTTTGTAAAATGCTGAAAAGATGACTGCTTTTAAAAACATATAAAGATGCAGTCACCCTAATCACTTTTTCCTTTGTGTGTGAATATGTTCACATAGACTTGAGAAACATCTTGAGAAACCAGTGGTATATCACAGTTAGTAGCAATGCAACTAGAGAAATAAAAAATAACATACTGTGCATACATGTGATACACACCTGGCAGTATAAAGTCTGCAGAATTGGTTCTGTCATAATCTGATGCATCTGTCAATCTACAAGCACTGGCATTTCCTGATGTTTCTAGCCTACTCCAGCATTATTGCTGAATTTCAAGGCTTTTTTGACCAAGTGAAGTTTAAATATTTTTAAATAATACCTTATTGCAATGCCTTATTGCAATGAGCACATCTTCATGTCTGTCTTTGTTATGTACTGCATTGTTGTATGTGCATGATCAGGCATAAAAATGCCTCCAAAATTAGATGGTAAGAAAAATGAAGGTTGATGGAAATAAATTGCTAGGTGACTTTCAAAAATTAGTAAATGAAAGTCTGTCTGTAATAACAGTGAAGATAGATGTAATCAAACTGCAACATCCCTTATCCAAAAAAACACTAAGAGGAGTGTTCACAATTTGCAGACTTCTCTGTAAGTTTGATTTCCCTGCCTATTTTTTCAGTAAGTAGGGTCTATGTCTTCAGCCATACACCAGTATGCTGCACACCATGCACCAGTATGCCTCTGAACACAGATACTTACCTGGTAGTGCACATAAACTGATATTTCTATTTTAAGGGATTCTCACTCTATTACAAGCTCTGCTATTGGTTTGCTTGATGGTTTTGTCTTTTCAAATGCTAGCATAAAGCATGCTGCATCTCATAGGACACAGACATCGTATCTACTGTGTTTCCCAGGGAATAACTCCCTAGCATCAGTCAAGAGGATAGCAAGGCAAATACTTCTGTTACCTATCCAACGGTATTTTCTTTTCTTCCCTTTCTTGACATTCCTAACACATTTATTTGTGGTTGTCCAAACTTTGTCTTTATTACTTGAAATTCATATTATTTTAGGCTGCCTAAAGTCCTTCTTCCAGGGTTCCCAAAGTTGTTCATATACCGATATAAATCTGCTGTCATCAATGGCCAGCTAGTCAGAGTTTGAATTCACTGCCTTGCTAAACGGGGAAGTTACAGTGTCCTTAAATGATGGATTTGGAGAACAGAGTATCTCCTAATATCAAAGCCATTTTCCCCCCTAGAGGCCATCATATCCAGTTTCAGCCATAACGAATGACAAGCATTAATCTCAATTACTTATTTTATCAAGCATATTTGCTGATGTACAGGTAGGTAAGAAATATGTTGGTCAGCAGATGGAGAAACTTGAAATCTACATACTGAGTCAGTTTAGTGAGGAATTTAACCTATAGCTATGTCAAATAGTGACATAAAGTACCAGAGCCAAGACCTAGAATGTCAAACTATCTTCTGCATCTCCAAAAACAGACTGTTAAAACTACAGATGAAAAGGGAAAGGAGCAAAGAAAATTCAAGCTGATTGTACCTCTGAAGGATTCCAAGAGAAAGTGGTTATACAGCCTCTACTCCTGAGGACTAATACCCAGAGGAAACTGTAAATAAGTAAACAATTTGAAGATAATGTCACTCTTCCAGGCAAATGATAAGCCTAAAATCCAAGGTTTACAGGAGTCAGTTTAACAACTGCCCAGCTCCCAAATACTTTATCCCAAGCTATGCAAAGGTTATGCAAGCAGCATGAAGTGTTTTGAGATCGAGGCTCAAGGCATGATATCCCCATAACCTAACTCAACCATACAAAATAAAAAGCAATGACTTAAAGCTGGTAAAGTTGGGAATTCCTATGCAAGGAGTAGAAGGTGCAGAGTTCTCCCTTACTGCTTTATACTACAAAGATCATAAAGGGAAAACAGGGGATGGCAACCTGTTGCACACAGACAGAGCCCATACAGATCCCTGAAATAAACTGTCACTTGAAAAGGGGACACAAGATACAGAATGTGGTTTATAAATATAATTGAAATAGTGTCTTAGTGAACATGGTCAAAAAAGCAGTTTCTATTACATGATAATCTAGCTTATATAATGTAATGAAAGCCAAACTACATTCTTGGGGAATGTATTGCCTCTTATTCAATCTGAATAGGGCTGATAGCAGAGGATATGAATTAAATTAAATTTCCTGAAAGTGCTCCCAGGAGTTTTTTACTTGCAAAAAGTAAGGACATTAAAATTGTCATAATTAATTAAAATGGAGTAAGTGTTCAAAAGTGCCCAAGACAAGGAAAAGCTGCAGCGTTTATTGAGAAATAAGCTATATTATGGGTGATTCTACAATTACTGTGCAGTGACGCTAACATTTCAGGCTTATATGGCAAATCCAGCACAAAAGTAATTTCCATTCATACTGCATGTCAAAAACAGGGCTTAAAAAGCTATGAATGTAACTTGTTATTAACACATCTGTTTACAGATGCACTTACCACCAGTATTTGTATTATTTGTTTCATAAGGGATAGAGTTCTCTTAGACTTGGTCAATAAGTAAATGCAAAAATCTACAAAATTTCTGCAGAATGGCACTAATATTTATAGGGACTGTTTGGATTCCTTCCTACACCACTGCTCAAAATTAGCCCCATTTTAGCAACAATGAAAGTTTTAGAGAAAAAAAGATCTAAAATAATGCATATATATTTGGCCAACCATCTAAAATAATGTATAGTTCCCTCAATTCTCCTGTTTTAAAAATGAGAATTTGCTCAGAATTTGCTAAAACTATTAAAATTTTAAGGCCATTCAGTGTGCTTAGAAAAAAACAGCTCCTCGTGGATCCTGGTGTCTAAGAAAGAATTCTGCAGAGAGTGGATTCAATAATTCTTACATTAAAAAAAAAGATTAAAAGTGAGAAAACAAATTTCTACTACCAGTAAGTTTATTTATGTTTTGACTAGATGGCAATTAAGAGTTATGTACCAACAAAAAAAGAAAATAAAATAGCACATTAGAAACCATGCTTCATTGTTCCAGACAATCGTAGATACCAGGCACAGAAAAACAAAACAAAAGAAAACAAAGTAAGAAAATAACCTCTAGCCTTAGCAACAGAAAATTTATTCTTTGGTTTGGAAGCACAGCATCCATTTTCAGCTACACTTCAGCCATAATTAGTTTGGAGCAAGAATAATGCAGTAATACCGATCTGATAAAATTTTCTAAGAATATGTGATAGCAAAAGGGCAGTGGTTCTATTCATGTACTATGTATCAGCAACTCCTTCTCAAAAATTAGTAGCATAGTAAGAACAGAATTCTCAGATACACTGTCACAAATTCCTTATAGACTTTGAGTAAATGACACTGACATTCTGTATACATAATCACTAGGGCCAATTGCTAACTGTTTTATGTGCAATTAACGATCTTGTAAGGAAAATTTCTAGAACCAGGGATTCTTTACTGGTAGTCTAGGCCAATATGTTTTAGATGTTTCTTTCTTATATTTACTTTCTTTAATGCCATTAATATATATGAGTTATGTGTGCAAATATTAAAGGCACAATGGAATAGACTCAATGATGTTCAGCAACTGCTATACCATACTACACAGAGATTGTATAGAAAAAGTCCAACTTGATTTTATTTCTTACTGTGAAATCCAATCAAACTCATAATTCCATTGTCTTCATTTTCATGTGACCCTCTGCACTTCAGTGGTTAGGGATGAGCTACAGAGGAGGAAAGGTAAAAGAAAGCAATAGTAGCAGTATTATTTGATAATAAGTAGTGACTAGGGATTGTATAAAGCAATGAATATTGCCTTCGAGATCATTCAAACAAACATACAGATGGTCACTGAAGAGATAATTAAAAAGCTAAATATTACATAAAAAGCTAAATATTACATGCCAGTCAAGCCATTACTCTAGCCATAAATATTCAAAAAATAACTGATTATAAGATGTGCTTATTACTATTTCTTGTGTGCAAATCACTGTAAACTGATCATGCTGAAGAAATTAACTTTAAAAGTACAGTTATTCATTTTGTTTTGTATTAAGTTGTAAGCACTAGAATTGTGTGGTAATAAAAAATCAGTCTATTTTGCCTTCAGAAAATAAAATTAGTAGTTGTACATATGACACCAAATCACCTGGCTTTACAAAACAAAACACATATTGGTGGAAATATTTCTATATGAGAAACATTTACCGTACACCGCATTAATTTCACATTTACTTGATTTAGATTTTAAAATATTAAATATAATATCAACTGATAAGTTTATTATAGATGGTTCCTACTAATTTCCCAACATTTCTTACAGTTTTTTTTCTTTAAAAATGAATCAGAAATGTCTCTTTATGGCATTCTCTAAAAAAAAAATAAAAAGTTTCCTATATTATAAATTCCTATGATTTGCACTAGATCATCTTTCTGCCATTAATTATGAGAACTAGGAATTATAATGGAACTCAAACAAGACAGGAATCAATCTACCAGGGTGCTGGGAATTTCAGGTGCAGACACAATGCATAACCAAGTTCGGAGAAACAAAATCAAAGTGTAAATATCTACTCCTTAGGCAGACACAGAAGAAGAAACTTTTCTCTTAAGCTAAGGGTCAGATATAAAGCTGCCTTTCATCTGTCTCAGCAGACACAAGGCACTTCTTTTTTTAATGGGAAAGACAATGGGAATTATGCATAGCAGTGGATAATGTGCTTTCTTTGCAGTCAATCCTTTTGATTTACTCCCCTTCAAATTCTGAGTAAAAGTGCTCAAAATATTTCAACAGAAATTTGGACAGTTTTACATTTAGTAGCTTGGACACACTTCCACATTTTTCTAGTATGTGATCTTCTGTTGTTTTTACATTGTTCCATTTACTTTCTCTCAGTTCAAAATCAAATTTAGAAACAGAAATTTGCTAGTAAAGTTAAAGAACTCAAATTATATAAATACAGCAATAACTGGTGAATGGATTACTGTGATCTTTCTTCACTCCTGATGATACTTTTGCACTAAATCAGAGCCGAGTTACTGAAAAAGATGGTGGTCCATCAATTCCAGTCATCACCTTGCTTCTGGCAATGACCTGTAACTGGTACTTCATAGGAAGACAGAAAAGCTCATGGTGTATCTGGCTCGCTGTACCATGAGAGAGAGACGGAATTCTTCCTCAGTCTCAGATGGCAATTATTTTATATCCTGAAGCAAGATGATCAATATCGCTCATAACTTAACCAGTGTATAAGCAAAACCAATCTTGAGTCTTATACAAATCTCAGCATTTATTTTTAATTCCTGCTGAACTGCTTATGGGGGGAAAATGCCTATTACTGTATATTTATCACTAAAAATGTACTTTCCTCATGTATTAATTTAACAGCATTTGCTTCTTTTGTGCATTACAGGTCAGCTAGGCAAATTATTCAAAGTATTCAGGTTCTAATGAGGCATTCATTGTTTTTACACTCTCTCTAATGTCTCTTCTGGTATTGGTAACCACCAATATGTTTTTCTGATTACGTAATTTCTAACAAAATGGCCATAAAGTGACTAGAAAAGGAAATTCAGGATTTGGGAGCAAACACAAAGAAATCAAAACAATTATATATATATAGTACATCCCCCTCTTTTTTAAAATTGCATGTTTTCTAATGAAAACACCTCTTCAAAAGGGTTTATGGAAAAGACTGAAAAACAATCATAATTTTGATGCCTTAAACCAAAAATTAATTTTAAGAAACATAGATCTTGTCATAGGTTGTTTATTCTATACAATTTTAACTCTGGCTCCTTTTACTTATTTTTGGTAAGGATTCCACTTTTTGTTCTTTAGCATGGCAAATCAATTTCTTAACATATATCTCCACAGACTTTGCAAGCAGAAATTCCACTGATAAGCTGATAATACATGTAATTTAAAAGAACTGCATTTATATTCCCGCCTGTCTTGCAATATTCCTTGTTTATGTAGGATTTTTGCTACACTCCTCCCTGTCCCCAAGCATTTAAACATATCTAATACACAAAGATTTAACTAACTAAAATCACAGAGAAAGCTCCCCAAATATTTAGGAATCTGTCAATATAAAAACTGTTTATAAAGGAACACTTATTTAAACAGCCAAACCGTCCATTTGATAGATCAATATATGAGATACAGGAGCACTTCAAGAGAACTCCGTGTATCAGTATACACATGTACACAAATAAGTATCTGTTCCTTGTGTTAATGGGCAGTGCATGTGATTTAAATGGTATTCATACAATGGTCAACATGAGTAAGATACCTGATTGCAAGCTACTCAGGAGTCGAGCAAATTGATTTTTCTTATTTCTTATCTTAATAAACAAAGCTATAACTTTCTTAAAATAAATCATCCAATACTGCTGGAGAGAAACCTTCTCCAAAAAAACAGCGCTTTTGTAGGTTTTTTTTTTGTTTCTTTTAAAAAATATTCTGTATAAGAATCTTAGCAAATATCTGAATCAATGGTATTCAGAAGTAAACAGAGCAGGACATGCTGCTTGAGAATTAGTATCACAAGGACTGGACTGGAAGAAGAGTTTCACATATAGGGAAACATAGGCAAAGCTCTTCTGTCAGGGTCCAACTTCATCGAATGTAGAAGAGCAATAATTTAACTAATAAGCAAGAACATTCCTAGAAACAAACACCATGTTCAACATTTTTTTAAACATTTTTATAGCATTTTATGACTTGGATACTAATTAAACTAGATCATTAAATCACATTTATATATTTGCTGCCTTATATCTCCTTCTTCCAGGGAAAAGATGTTTTCTTCTATCAAGCAAAACAAAACTTTAGAAAGCAAAGTAGGAGGAAAAAACAGTGACAGGGAGCAACTGCAGTCCACAGCCAGTGTCATATTTCTGCTCCCAAAAGGCAAGCAATGTTTACTTGGTTGGTCTAATGGACAGAATCACTAACTATGCCCACGTGCACAGAGGGAGAAGGAGGAAGTCAGTCACACAGAACGCAACAATCCATTGGGACACAGGGTCACATCTAGTAGTGAGACAAAAGAAATCATTCCAATCAGGTTGTTTTGAAGTGAAATAGTTCATGCCCTAGTGGAACCTAGTCAGTTCCATATGACAATGGCCAAGTTGGTAATTCAATAAAAAGTAATATAAAACCTGATTTCCCATCCCTTTTCCCCCGGCTCGCTGTTGTTACTGAATCTTCTCTACTGTTGACCAAACATGGCAATGGATCAAAATTAATTAATAGAAATACCACCCACCGACTGACCTTGCTGCCCTTGCTTTTTGTATACATCAACATGGAACTATAACCAGAAGATCTGTATATCACTATGATATTTCTTGATTTGCCTCTGTCTTGTATCTTGTCTTACCATTTATTCCTGCAGTGTGTAATGCTATCATGTTAATACTTACACATGCATTCCCAATGTAGTCACAAACAGATAAGATACAAGGCAAAAAATCAAACTTGATAGATTTATAGTATTTTAACCGTAAGCAAACAAAATGTAAAAAGCTCCTAGCAAAACCCATGTAGTACATAACATTTTGGAACAGAGTAAGTCTGTGAAAGAAAGAGGTTTTGTCAAATTGACTCAGAGAACATTTAGATTAACTATAACTTTTCATTCTTAATATTCTGTGGATATTTGTCTAAAAGCTTACAGTAAAAATATAGAAAAAAACAACTGTTAGTTTTAAAAATACTTTCTTTTTGTTTCTCCTCTTTGTTTAAAAACATTCAGTGATCCACTTGCTATATTGCTACATGCAAAACCAGATATTCTCAAAAATATCACCATATATATATATATGTATGTATGTGTGTATATACATAAACAACCAGAGTCACGTGTCATAACCCACGGGACACTGAGGGGAGAAACAGATGTTGCAAGAGTGGGGAATTTGATGGAAAAAGCAAGAAGTCTGCTACTTTGTATATGACCCTTTCATGGCACTACTCAGAATGAAAGATAAAACATGCTGCTAGTGGTTAGTTTAGTGGAAGCTAGAATAATAGAAAGCCATTACAACTAACTGGAAACTACCACAGCCTAAAAAAAGTCATGCCAAAGAGGCAGGTTGAGGGAGTCAGACCTCCAGAAACTTGGATTTTCAGTCAAAAAGTTGTTTTGTGACAAAGTACCATCAGAAGCCAAGAAAGCTCATAAAATATCTCAGTTTCGTAGACTTGATTAAACGTTAGGTAGTAAATAGGCCAAAAGGAAGAGAAGGAGTGCACAAAAGAACATAAAAGAGGACACCCTTGTTTCGGAGAAGTATTCTCTCTCCACTCCTACCTAGAGGGTGGTAGGAGTGCTCATTGCTTTTTCCTGGTTTTCTAAGTTCAGTTGTAGCCAGACTTTTGCATGTCTCACTCAGCTGAGTTGGCATATAGAGCCGAAGACAAGGAATTAAGATAAGACAATGAAGCTAAAGCTTTTTTAACACCTTACTGAGGAAAAAAGGGGTAAGTAAGATGCTAGAAATATGAACCAAATGCTGGAAGCACTGCAGTCTCAGTGTAGCTCCTGGGATATAAGATTGTACAGATACTTGTATTTTAAAACCTAAAAGCAAAACCAAAATAAACTTCAATTACAGAGCTGAGATCTTTGGCACGTAAAAATGAATTTAAAGATATGAAAAATCTACTCATTAGAAGTCATGCAACACTTAACTCCAACGTATATGGGAGACAGGGCAGAAAAGCAGATCTAATCCTGCAGAAATGTCTTCAAATAAGAAGAAAAGCTGAAATTCCTTGGTAAAGGAGCAAACACTGACAACCATCAGCGCATCACAGTGATACTGCAAATTAAGGCAGCTGAGGAAACAGGATTCCTCATAGTGAGTTATTTTATGGAAAGGATACTGCTGCTCTGTGCATTTCAAATCATTAATCATCCGTTATTGCTAGTGATCTCTGGAAAACTTGTTTTTCCTGATCCTTATGTGATACAGCGAGAACAGAAAAATGCTAATACTGTAATGGAACTGGGTCACCAAACTGATTTAGCAGCTTAGCCCCACTTCTTATGCTCTTTATTTGCCTGTGTGTCTGGGATATACAGATTGTTTCTGACTGCTACAGCATAACCTATATGAGACCTATTATGATAAAGCAGAGCTTCAGGATTTACTCAAAGGTTACAGAAAAGCAGGCATGGCTGATATAAGAAGAACACAAAATTAACTGTATATAAATTTTTGAAGTGTATCTATCTGTTTCGAAGATACTATTTTAGGGGGCATATACTATGCATTTCTGTTTAAGTTTACTGAATAGAAATTGTGGAGCCAAAACCTTGGATTTAGATTTGGAGGTCTAAATGCCGAAAGGAATTAGCAATTCCATTTCAGTTCAAAAGAACTTTGTTTTCTACCTTGACTAGAGCTGAAATTGCTCATACAGACACACTTTTTGTTAATCAAAGAACATGATTCTCCTGATTCTTTTTAAGGTTGTGTGTTTTACTATATGGAATCTGTCTAGGTATCAAAACAGCTTTACAGTGTTACAAAATATCTTGATGAATAGCTGTAAACATCTCTGATGGATAACATATAAATCTTGACAGAAAGATGTTTCTACAGCTAAGAACACCCCTTCAAAATTCCGACTTAGCTGGGGAGGGAGGGTCTACAGATTAGAAAAATAAATTTTCATATGTATCAGAAGACTAGATCTGGGATCCTTGAGATCATACACCTGAGGTTTAATCCTAGATCAAACACAGGGTGGCGTGAAGCTGTTTTAAATTTAACTTTTAAACCAGTTACAAGAACCATGTTATCATATGAGTGGAAAAATTCATACAGGTACTTAGGATACAAGCAACTGTAGGGTACAGCTTGTATGGTAACCAACAATCCACAGCTTTAATCAGATGAAAGATTTGAAAGGGTTATTTGCAAACTGTCTAATAATAAGTAATTTTAGATGTCTCAAGGCCAGTGATAGGGAGTATGCAGTCTTTTATAGTTTTATAATCTTTGTGACATGGTGCCCTCCAGCAAGCACAGAATGGGTCCTATTTCAGTTGTTTTAAAAGACCAGAATGTATCAGAATAAAGTTGGTCTCAGCATGTAAAAACAGCATGAAATACATTCCCTTGCAAATTGTTTACAGAATAAATGTGTTTATGGAAATGTATCACTGATTAAAATTACTAAAGGTAAAAGACTCTCTCTGAGTCTTTTAATTGTATTTCTTCCTAGAGTGTGGCTAGTAAGGATGCTATGCTAAACTCCCACTATGACAAATAATAACAATAAAGTATTTTTTCTGAACTACTATTTTTCTTTCTAACTACATTGAAAGTTGTTGTAAATTCTAGGTTTGAAAAAAACTCATGGTTTCCTTGATGAACAAAACCCCAACCCCTACTCTGCTCCTGCAGTTTTGGTTTTGTGAACAGCCATAGATCTTTTATTCCCCAAGAACAGAACCTATTAGAATTTTATCTTAAAACCACCTTAATGAAGAAGACAATGTTTTTATTCTGAAGAAGATTGGTTATGCTTGCTTATTACTGAGACAGAGCATGGAAACCTGGGTAGTGTGAAATCAATAAAACAGAATTTAAAGAAAAGTGGTAGAGAAAGGAAGCTGAGAGTTCAAATATATTCCTATTCCAATTAGTCAAAAATTGACAATTACTTTAGGAACGTTTTTGTTTGAAACAGAGATGTTTTACAGTAAATGAAACAAACTTTCCTCGTTTGTAAATTTCTTCTCTTAATTTAAGCAGTCATAACTGACACAATTAGATAATTCATTTGGTTTAATACAATTCGTAAGAAGTTCAAAGGTTCGAATTAGAATGGTGTGATTGGTGCAACTGTTTTTCTGTTAAGCCAAGAGGCAGCAAAATTCTGATTTGCATCCAAGAAAACTGGAACACACTGCTATTCATCTGAAAAAGAAATGATATCTATTTTTAATCTACTGCCTGATCAAGGCAGTGTCAGGAGTGGGACTTGGCCTTGTTTCTCTTCAGAGGGTGACTGGAAAAAGCCAACATGGGGAAAGAGGATCTGTGTCCTGTGACCAAAATGTCATATTGCAAAATGTTGCACAGTTCCTGCTTGTTTACAGTCCGTCTAAAATTTAGTCACACCACAGAAGAGATGTGTGAAATATTTTTTCTGCAAAAACTTTCTGAGTGAAAAAAGTATGTAAAAAATCTGAGTACTGCCATTGAACTGACTGAGCTATGATTTTTTTCAAGTTGAAACATTTGACCTTCATGTTTTTAAATGGAAAATATAATTTCCTCAAATTAAACAGTTTTGATTTGTTTTGCCTTTCACTTAGAGATCAAATCTTTAAAATGATCTGTCTCAAATTATTTTTATTTAGTTTCTGGTTTGAAAAAAACAACACCAAAATCAGTTATTTATACAGATTTATGCAAAGACACTCTTTAAAAGCTGTTCAGACTCTTCGGACTTAACTGTGTGCATCCCATGTAGAGAAAAGGAGCGTGTCTGGGGAGCTTGTGTGGTATGATCTTTAAAAAGCAAAATAGTTGTTTTGCTCTGGTGTAAAAAATATGCAGCCAAACCAAATTCCTGAAAGTCTTACAGGTACATAGACAAGATAGAGTGAAACATGCTCAGAAAGGGCAAAATGTGCCAAGTGACTTCACAGGAGCAGCATTATTGCAAATTGAAGATAATTTATACATCTTACATTCTTAGTACTAAGACATTTACAAGTAAACTACTAAATATAAAAGATTACAAGTTCGCTGAATCAGAAGAGCCTCAGCTTTTGGTATGATTAAGTTTTAATTGTATTTTTCCTCAGGGATCACTAGTAGCTAATAAGCTCATGAAAATAGGTCTTTAAATAGTAGTAGTAAGAGTCACTCCAAGCACCACATTTTGATGTGCTTGGCTGCCTAAGGCATCCTACTGCCTGCTATTTCAACAGTTCAGTTTTCATCAATGAAATATCTAAAAATAAATAAATAAAATCCTTATTTTGGAAGTGATAGCTGCTTGGTATATCTTCAGTATATCATGCACCTTTTGTGAATTGCAGATATGAAGCTACTGTGTCTTTCTTCTTACTTTTATTGTGGTTTGTCTGTTAGAAACACTTGTTTGTGAGCCACAAGTTCTGAATCACACACTTCACATTTAATGATATGCATCTCCCTGTGTGGTAACAGTCACTGCAGTGATAACAGTGATTTATGATTGCTGCTATAAGCATATAGAGTAACTTTTGGCCTTATAAATATTCTTTTGCCACATTTTTTGAGGCTATTGAGTTCTGCTAACTAGTACAAATTTGTTCGCACCCCCTTCTCACCAGGATCAAGGAACTCTGTCTTGACTGTAGAGAGAATGTGTTGCTTCCAGAAAGGAGGCAAGCAGAGCTCATACATGACTGACCCGTGTACAAAATACGTGTCAGACCAGAGATGGGAGGCATCATTCTGAAAGCAAAAAGAGTGGAACATAACCAAAACCACACCTGGCTATAAATAGGCAAAAAGTAAAGACAGATAACTTCTTTCTTCCAGGGATTTACATTTTTTCCCCTTTCTCCAGGTGCTTCTAAATGCTATCAGTTAAAAACCTGCCACCTAATATGGAATGAGTCTATACTGTTTAATGGCTAATTAAATTAAATTATAACCTGCCATTAAAATCCTTTTGAGAGTCTTCACTCATTCCTCCCTGCATATCTTAACCAATGTCTCATTTGCAAATTCAGATAAGGCCTTCATTCATTTATAATATTTAATTTGGATGGTCATATCAGAAATGTTTCTGCATAATTTGAGATAATATAACTGCATTTCTATAACTACATTTCTGCAAGTAAAAATAGATGAAAATCTTGCACTCACAAACATGTAGAAAGAATAAATAATTTTAATAATATAACCATTAATATCTACAAAATATATTAATTGGACTGAGGAACATGACATTGATAAAGGAAGGATATCCTCCAAATCACCAAAGAGATAAAATACAGATTATAGTACCACTTTAATTGATTTATTAATCAATGATGATAGACTTTACCCCCATAACAATTTGGTTTGTACTATCAGAAAATTGATACCGGCATATGACAACTGAGATGCAGAGGAATGACTTATGCAACATCAAGGCCAAGAATTTATTAAATGCAGAAAAAAATAACAGCACCAGTACATTCAGCTCCAGAATTAACTAAATTCCGTGGACTTGCAGGGCCCCAAGGCACTATAACAGGTGCAACAATTATGTATGGCACAACTTGAGGGACATACTATCCAGTCTTTCGGGAGCTCTGCAGTTTTGATGAGAGAATGAACTGTTAATTAACAAATATTAAGATCCCAACTTGTCAAGTAAAATTAAACTCAAGGGATGCAGCATGGCTGCCCAAGAGAAACTAAGCTATCAAACCTAAACCAGGTCAGAACTAGTGAACACTTTTTGGAAAACTGAAGAGACTATTTCTGCAGTTTCATATCTTGTGGTTCACATTTTCACTTTCTGTGAAATTTCAAGAGCTCATGGACATAATGGAAATAAAAGTGAAACTGCAAAATAGCTCAGTTCATTTTTTTTTCTGAAGGCTCCTGAATATGCAATTTTGTTAAAGTCCAGAGATGTACATTGCTTCTGTGCTTGCAAGAAAGCATTTTCCCCTACTAACAAGGCTCCATTGCATTTGTCATCCTGGGGATTTCTCTCTAACACTGAAAGGATTTGAAGGACAGTCTTACTGCTTGGGAAAATTATCCTCTCTGAAGTGAACTATACAGCTTTCCAGTCACAACACTGCCCTGCACAGATGATATGAAAAGACATTTCCTTAATCTGAAGATAGAATGGTGCCACAGATGTAACAATTTCCCTTCATGGAGGGCACTTCCTTTGCTGTGCAGATCTGAATATAAATTACTCCCTGCATTACGTGAAGCTGTATACAATATATGCACAACTGTGTGAAGATGCATACTCCTGCATGAAGCCCCTGCACTGTGTGAGGCTGAAGCTGAATCCTGAAAAACAAATATTGCAAGCAAAGTCATTCATCTGGTGTTTCTACAGATACAGAAGAATACTATATTTTGCGAAGAAATACGTTTCTTTTGGATTCTATTCCTAGATTTAGAGATTTGACAGTTTAAATATTAACTTGAAACAAATCCTGGCACCCCAAAGTCTATGTGCTTTTGCAAGTGTCCTCAATGAGACAACGATTTCACTTTTTTCTTTTGAGTGAATTCTGAAATTAAAGTAAAGTCCAGCATCATCTTGTCTTATTTGATCTAGCCTGGACAGTCTGTTGGTTAGTACTTAACTTTTCCATCTCTCAAGCTGACCTATTGAAATTTACATGACTTTTCTATAGAAAATGCAAGCTTGCCTAAAGAAACATATCAGAGTATACCCTGTTTTCATTTTTAAAAGGTAGTACGCATGAACTAGACATTTAAAAAATTTACGTCTCTGAAAACACATGATGTGAGCATATATCAGGTCTACTGTCTACTATTATTGCCACTAATACTAACACAATAGCCAGAACATCATGGGGAAAAAAAGCAGCAGCACTGTCCAGCCACTTGGCTGAAAAAATAGGGATGATTTTTACCTGTTCCGGAAGTGGACTGAAGTTCAGCAAATCCCTGCTTCTCTGAATTAAATGTTTCCTCTCAAACAAAATAATTCAGAAAACTGAAAATGAACAAAACTGGGGCAAAATTAACTTTCTGAATATATTTTTTCTGCTTTTGCTTTTAGTATTTATCAATAAGCTGACAAGTTCCATTTAATACATCCAAAATTATCATGAATGTAAAACATTGCTTCTGCTGAACTAAGATTAAATGTTGACTATTTGAAGTGTTGGTTCACAGTCCAAATACTTCACTGGGTTCTTTCTGTGGGCACTTCTAAATACAATCTAACAGTGTACAACCACTCCATTTTAAGTTGCATTTGGACATGATAAATAAAATTAAATGGGTTACTTCCTCCACATTTGACTCAATGATATTCACTAATTCATTAAGAAGGATAATACTTCCTATTTTTAGGAAAAGACTGAAATTAACAGATAAAAAGCACATAAGGATATGTCTTTTAGGCTTGCCTCTAAAACGTTTGACAGTAAATTACTGTGGCTGAAAAGAAAGTGCCTTAAAAGATATGAAGGAATGTTTAACAGATTTTAATAAGATGGATACTGGAAAAACATACCCACAGCTAAAATCTAAAGGACTGCATTTGTTTGTACATGAAGGCAACACTGCAAATTCATGGGAATGTTAAGATCACATCCAGCAAGCAAAAAATGAACACACACATACACACACACAAAATTTCTGCTATTAAAAGCCAAACTCCTCTGTGTGACAATCAGCATATTTTTAAATGACAATAACATAGGCTGAAAAACTGACACCCCATTAGTTCACAACTCAGGTGATATAACCTACAAATGAGCTTCCCCAAAATGCACTGCAAATTATGTCACTAATGTTCATCTGGAGGCAATGCCTCTCTCCAGTTATGAGAGCCAATTCAGATCTTCAGCTACCTCAGATCTAGGTCTCTCCACAGTAGGGAAGGACAGTTGTGCCGAACTGTGCTGAATTAATTGCAATTCTTTGGTGGCCTCTCTTGCTACTTACTAAGGTACAAATGAATGTAGTAAAATCACTGATTTGCTCTCTTTTTATGTTCTATATACCATACCAGCTGCAAGCTCACTAAATTCTCAAGATCACTGGTCGCATATGTTACTATGGTTTTTTTAAAAAAAAGGGTTTCTTCACGTTATGAATAGATTCACTGAGCTACAGAAATGTTCTCATTCAAACGATAAAAAACCTTAATTTTACTTTCTTATGAAGAAAAACTGTGAAAACTTCATTCTCTTAATCACATCAGACATACGTGGAACTTTGGTTTCAGGCAGACACAAGCATTGCCAACCTGTTGAAAATTCTCTTTGATTTCAACTTAACTGTCTCAAAATGATCCCATGTTGCCTTTTATCTGAATGTTTATATCTGAAAGCAGCAACAGCACAAACTCTGTCATATTCTTTGAAGGAAATATCTTTAATCAAAATAGCAATAGAAGAACACACATGAATATATTTTAGTTCATCTTTACTCTTTTAGAGGCTACCTATACAGCTCAGTTTTTGGCATGAGTTTCTTCTGTGTGTACGTAAAGGCTTTGTATTTCAGGAGGGCAAATTTAAAGCTGATCAGTTCTGAAAGCTGTTGAAATAGTGCATCAAGCACAGCCATAAAAATTCACTACTCTCTGCTTCCGTGAGTGTCACCAGACAAAGAACTTCAGGTAAACAGAATGAAAAAATGAGGTGGAACAAAAGAAGAGTAGCAAGTGAGGCAGGAAACAGGACGACAAGCTGGAGGCTTTAATAAGTATCAGAAGCTAAAGAAGAAAGACCTTCTTTCTCTCTCCCCTCCCCCAAATAAACAAAAAATGATGAGAGAATATCTGAAATAAAGAGATGAATTCTTGTAAAACAACAGAGAAAATCTAAGATGAGAGAAACCCCTTTCTTTCTACTGCCTTGAGCAGGGTCTAGCATCACAGATTTTGCATGTGTGGCATGGAAAAGATGAACTCTCCTTCTTTGTCCTGTTTCCTTTGTGCTCTGTAGAAGATTCTGTGTGAAAGAAGAAGAGATAGGCCAGTTCTACTGAAAAAAATATGCACGTGCAATCTGCCTATCTGCTGAAAACTTACAGTGATAGAGATTTCCTGCTGCTGGGGAAGATGTCATCAATTCATAGGGGAAAAAAATATGCAGCAGCTTTTTCATTTGCACTAGATGAACACTGTCAGAAATTGAGCACAGAGCAGATGAGTTTCTACATACCACTGAAGTGACTAGGCTACAAGATGTATAATGTAACATTAGTAGTTCCTGGCCCTCTAGCTCCAAGTAAATGTAAAAAGGTAAAGCATGAGGCAGATCCTTCTGTCAAGTGTGGATAAATGACACTGTAGCAGAACGGAATGACATGACATGGGTGTTATTTCATTACTGAAGGTTCAAAAATTCAACCTGTATGCTTTATATATCATTTTATCTTTATTCTACAGAAAATCAAATGCACTTCCGCTTATAATTTTAAGAATTTCTATTACACTTTTTTGCCTTCAGGATCCCTAATAGAGAAAACACATGAACTAAAGAGTTAACTGAAGGCTTAGTTGGTAGATTTCTATACATTAACAGTCTCTTACTATCTTGAAAATTCTGTAATATTCAGTGTCCTGAAAAGCTATGGTCAGCACTATCAATCTAAAATTAGATATGTAAAATTATATTTAGGCAAATAATTACATAGCCTAGTTTTCAGACATACAGAGACTTCAGCTTCTTCTGAAGCAATAAAAAACCCCCAGCACCTACTTAAAGTGTCTAAATAATGCAAATAGACAGCTCTAAACACATATTGACTAATGGGATTTACAGTTTTACTTAGAGGTAGGTGTTGCAAGATAATACGAGCAAATCTCATTTCTTTATATATGATTCCTCCTTGCCAAACCTTACTCACTGTGTCTCCTAGCTATCTCTCCAGGCAGCCTGGTATCTCTCACAAAACTACTCATTTGATCTATGCCACTCGCCTCTCTTTGTGAAGTTCTCGTTTCTTTAGTGGTGTAGCCACCTCCACCGCCTGTTCTTTTACCAGGCGGTTTCTAGTATCAAAGTGCAATCCCGCCTCCAGCATGTTAATAATGGATTTGGGGAGTGCTGTGGCTATAGGCACAGAAATGTTTTAGCTGATGCATGGGTCCAAACAGAGAAAGAGTATTTTTTGGTTTTGCCATTCTATTGTACAACCATAGGAATGAAGAGCATTATGTAAATCATTTTTCTTCCTGAGAAAATAAGCATATAAGGATTTGGTGCAAGCATTTGCATTTTTCCTACGTGTTTACTTTTAAAAGTTTGGGTTTTTGTTTTAACTGAGAAATAATATCTGATGTGGACAACACTGTGAAACTGTTAAATCCAAGAAAACTGTATTTACTACGTTCAGGGCACTTTTTACAACTGTGAATACATGTATTTTTATATTAAACAGCTTCTGCTGCTGTTTGAAATACACATTCATTTTTGAAGGCAGTTCATAATAAGGTTATTCTTATAGATTATTTTAAGGAAATAAGTACTTTATACTTTGTTGGAAAATGCATTTTGAAGCTATGGATAATAATGTAAACGTACAATGTTACATCAGGAAGTCCCGACATATAGGGTTATGTTTTTTAATATTGCATTTTTAATAGGTGATCCTAAAATTACAGCATTATTTTTCAAATATATAAATCTAAGGAAAATTTGTACAGCAATAGTAGTTATACAGCAATATTTTAAAACACAAATCTCTTTGGAGAGCTTTTATATTACACCTTATCTAAAAATTTTTAGAACTAAACTAATATTCTTTTAATTATCTAGGGGAAAATGGACCTTTGTTAAGAGAAGAATAATTCTCAAAGAGTAGCTATTGTGCTGTTACAACTTTTCCAGGCTTGCCAGTGTAGGCATCTGTCATACGAGTTTCCCCTTGCTACCCAACAAATGGCCTGAATTTAATTCAGGAGGGAACATCCAAGCTGTCAAGTCTTACAGAAGCTATTCATGATCACCAAGAAAATGAACAGATATATGCAGAAGGCTTTACATATTTTTCCAGTGAAAGCACAGTAATGTCAGAAGTTTAAATATTAAAGGAAATGCTCCTCTTTGCATGTAAACCATGAGAACTAGTGTTTCACAGTTTTTGAATGAAAACCGTAACATGATGAGGAAAAATAATTTTTAGCACTTTCCCATATTTGTGAAAATCCAGGGATGAATTCTGATACTAATTATATTTCCTGGGGCATTTATATCTAATAAGATTCTAATATTTCATGTATATTCCACAAATGTATTAGTGAAATATCACAACAGCAGTATGATTAGAACAACTTCTAGATAAAGATAAGGTGTCCAGAGGTGTTACTCTTGACTTCTTTTGAGTAACAAACAAATAAAAATTTGTAAGGATATTTAGCAATGAACATATTAAAGCAGGGTCAGCACCTTTGGGAATCCAAAGGGGAGTCTAATTCAGTTATTTTGCATGTGTCAGAAGGACATAATAAAAAATAATGAAATAAAAATTCCTGGATTTATCACAGCATTTCTTAAACACATATTGCAGAAGAAGTGCAGAAAATATGCATGCCATTAAGCAAGAAAAGATGGAAAAAGGAGACAATCCTTACAATGAAAAACAAGGCTCAAGATTTCCACTTAGAAGCCTACAGAAAGAAGCATAGAGATACATATGTTTAAAGCTTTAACTTTGATACCGCAGTAACAAGCATCTCTAACAACAAAACTGTTCCATGTCTGTAATATGTAATCATGGGTGATTTCACCTTTGAGACACCTGTGGAATATCTCTTGAAGCCAGGATTAAAATACTCTTACGATTCTTGAGAATAACGGATAATAATTTCTGCTATTAAAATTTTCTTCTCTAATTGGAGTGAGTTCAGCATTTGACTCACTTAGATGGACAACAAACTAGTAACCACTGACTGAAAAGTTAGCAGTTTTCTAGATTTCAATGGCCTAATTATATTTACTTTATGCAAATGAAATATGGCACCAATAAATACTATGTGTATTACTAAGTATTCACAATAGATGCAATTCAAAATTGCCTCTATCAGAATTGAAAACATAATGAATTTGTATTTTAACATGTAACATTTTGGGAACTGAAAAAGACTATTCCTCCAAGGCTTAAACACATTAGTCAGCCTAACCGACAGGGAAACATAAACACACAGCACAGCTTATAGGCATCCTGGTAGATGCACAAGTCATAATTCAGCAGACGGAATAAGGTTAAGCATGTCAAGAAGCTATCTTTGTTAAGGGGTTGTACAAGCAGTAATGATACATTGGTATTCACAACTAGGAGCATAACATTGGGTAAGACAGACTAATGCTTTGAACTAGTAAGGCATATCTTTCTTATGATGTCTTTCTCACCTCTTTAGATTGCCAGACTTGAGGATGAGAAAAAATCTTCCTTCATATTAAACTGGCTAGGACCTTGGAATTGTTGTATTTTCCTATACTGAATGCAAAATGAGATAACCAGTAGAATCAGCTGGGTACAATTTGCTGAAAAGCCATTGGGTGTTGTTTTGTCTTTCAGTGTAAGGAAATCTGGTTGAAATAGATACCTTGTGATATCTGGCAGATAAACTCTTCAAGTCCTATGAAAGTATGTTGGCAAACCATGAGATGCCTGATTTGCAGATTTTTACACAACTATTTGCACTGCAAGAAAAGATAGTAAGGAATTTCAAAAAGCAATAAGAAATCTATGTGAAGAAGCAATATTATAGCAAATGAAATTCAGCTTTGAAAAAACCTGAATTAATGTTAGTGTAGCAAACAACAAGAATCATTCACTCACACTGCTAAATTCAAAACCAACTGTAACCTCTCAGAAAGAAAAAATCCTAATAAAAAATGTCTTCACAATAAGCCGTGACAGTTAATCCAGCACACAAAACAAGGAAATGAAAATACTATTTAAAAATACTGATGCATTGCTGTCTGAAATTGTGTGTTCCATTCTGTCATCTGAGATCAGAAAAAGAAAGATTTTAGACACAGGTGGCAAAACTGGAGAGACCAGAAACATTGCAATAGAAATGATGCTAGCTTTAGCGTTGAGACAAATGACAGAGTATGATGAAAAGATACAAAAAGTGAAGAATAAGAATCAAGCAGACCTATTTATTCTTTCAGTCCAAGAACATGGAGACACTTGATTACAAGTTGCACTTACAAAGGTTAATCGTAACGCTTATAACAGTTAATCTTTCTCATATGCATTATTATTAATCTGAGATACTTATTGACATGGGACATTTCAGAAGCAAAGAGTTACAAAAAAGATATGAGCTAACAAGAACTTCTACAGTATATTGTGTTAACAGATTACGCTAATCTGTTCATCCTATCCTTCACAGGCAGCACAAAGTAAAGGGGTCCTGGACAGAAATCACCAAGAATTTAATTCCTCCTGTGAAATTCTCACTGGTTTCATGTTAATGGAGGAGTTGGACCTGACTTCTACACTAATCAATGAAGCGAATGGGGGTCTGTAGTGGATCAGAAAGCGATAAGGCTCTCCTATTGTGACTGTTCGCTCTGTTGACTGACTATAAAAACAAGCATCTTTTTCTTTAAAAAAAGCAAAAAAGCCTTCCAAAAGAACTCTTCTTAAATGTTTTTGCACATATCAATTACTCATACTGAAAGTTTGAAAGAAACTTGTGTCCGAGGTTAACTTATTCCTGGCAATTTTGGCAGTCTTGCACATTCATCGGAAGTATCTGATGCTGTAAGTATATGTCAGAAGCAGAATACCGGATTACATGAACCATGGAGCTAATACAGTATTCCACTGGATGTTTAAAGATGATATATAGATCAATATAAGCATTAAAATGCAATAAGTAAAATATATTTACCTGCTCTGAGGGCTGTTGATGGGGGAAGAACTTTGGGCTAGGATGTAAATATATCTCCTCTTATTAAAAGTGACAGATCATCTTTAACATCTACCTAATGGGAGAAGATACCAGAGCTTTTAAGAAGTTTTTTCTGAATACTTTGGGGACTGTAAATTGCAGAGAATCAATGGATTATGCCACAGAAAGATGGAGGGCTGAGTTTCAGCCCTTTCTAGTAATGTAAGTGAAGTATCTGTGCCTGTTCTGTGGATAAACAGATAATATGACTTTCTTAGTGCCTTCATGAAGAGTGGATTAAAAGTACATTCGCCTGTTTTGTTAAAGAAGATACATAATCTTAGCAACAGCTGTATACCACTGCCAGACATGAACAACCAATAGGATATAAAGACAAGTTACCCTGCAATCTTTTGTAAATAGGTATTATCTATAAGTCAGTTCACACTGTGGCTACCAATGCACTAGCATTGTTGTTCAGCACTTTTAACCTTAGCAATATCCATAAGGCCACTTTCCAAGCCCTGTGCACCCCTGTGTGCTATCCACAGAATAATAAAAGAGGCAGACCATATTCCTTGTCCTTAGTTTCTGTAAGCTGATGTAGCTGAGAAATTAGATAAGACTTTGAGGTGTAAAGTCAGGTGGGAGAACTTTGAATATACATACAGACATCCTGAAGAGTAACAATTTCAGGTGAGTAATTCACATTTCTGTTTGGAGTGACTGTCCCATTGCACTCTCATGTCCTAAAGACTCTAAGCAGCATCCCTTACAAAATGTAGACCCTTACAACTGGAGGAGGTCCTCACACTCTCTAGTTAAGTAAAGACAGAATTGGACTTCCCAAAGACTGCATTTTTTCTAGACATTGCAGGAAGTGCATAACATTCGGCAAAAGTGTAAAAAGAGCTCCAGGTGGCTGCACCACAAATATCTAATACTTGGAAGTTCATGAGATAGCCACTGTTTCTGCCTAAATTGCAGCAAAGTGGACCTTTCAGATTTAGTGATTTTGATAGTGTTGTTTCACGCACCAGACATCTGAGAGGAGACTGGCAGTTCTGTGGGTCTTTTAGCTTCTGATGAAAAAAGACTGTTCTTGTAAAGTCATGTCCGCATTATATATAACATCTAATTTTTGGAGATTTGTTTCCAGAAAAGAAGTGTGAAGTTTAAGAAAAAGGGCAAGTTAACTTCCTTCAATACATGAAAGTTAGAACTCTCTTTAGGTAAAAGCTTCAGATGGATGCTGCCACTTGTCCTCCTGGAAAGCAGTGCAAAAGGATTAACTGTGAGAGCTTGAATCTCAGCTATCCTTGTTGCAGAAGACAGATCATAAAGGCTGTTTTCACAGATAAATGCAGAAGACAGCATTCAAAAGACTCAAAAGGCTGCCACATAAGAAGCTAAAGGACATGAATTGTTCATTCTTGACAATAGGCCAAGAGTAGCCTAGCATGATTCAAAGGTATTTCTGATGTGAAAACTGAGCTATGGAAGTTCCTATAGGCTGAGAGTTGCAACACAACCTGCCTTGTGGAAGCAAGGGAGTTACTGAACTTCAGTTTAAACATTTAGATTCTTAAGTTTGCAATATGTCTTCTGCACCCATTGCTTTTTGTAAATACAGATAAGGTAGTTGCTGTAAAACCCTAAATACAGTTAAGATTGCATTTGTGCCAAAGCAGGCTTCTGTAAGGTTTCTGAGAGAGATAGAGCTAGAAGACAGTATCTCCAGAAACTGGACTGCATAGTTGTGGGCTACTGTAGGAGAAATCTGTTTGTCAGATATATCAGACTTCAACAGGCGATGCAATTTTGACAGACAGTCTGAAAAACCGCAGAACACTTGAAAAAAAGAGAATATAATGATGGTTGCAGTAAGAGGTAAAATAGAGTTCTCCACTGTGCCTTTAAGAATTTTTGCATTGGTGCCATGGTTTGTAGCACTGATATTATAAGTGCGAAACGACACCTAGGACTAAACTTAAGTTATTGAACATAGGAATTTGGATTGCTTTGTCTGAGCAGAATTTATATAAGAAAAGCTATAGCCCCTACAGATATAAGGGAAATGATTCCTCTTGATGCGAGCACAACCAAAGATCTCCAGGTTATGACTGTTGCAGAATGCAGCCTCAAGGGTGTTAAACCGATCTTTAATATGAAAGAGAAGACTTTTTACATGGGATAGTGTGTTCTGAGGAAGTGTCTTCTCAGGGCAACTGCTGCCACTATTGACCAAGCCACAGTGTCAAAGGCATCAACTGCACCCTGAAGCAGTATCCTAGACACAAGTTTACTTTAAATTAGGATAGAATCAAAGTCTCTTCTAAAGTCTGGTGGAATGAGACTGGAAAAGAACTTATCAGGAACAGTAATTTTATTTATATGTCATTAGCAATCCCATTTCCAATGTGGAATTGAAGGGCAGTCGAAAATTACATTAGCAAAATCTTGATTTGTTTATATACCTTTACAGAAACAGGTCTAGCTTCTTTACCTTTGGCACGAGCTGTAGACAGTTAAGAAAGGAAACGCATGTTTCTCCTACTGACTTAGTCTAGCTTTTCTTTTAGGTATGGCCCCACAACAAGCTGGGCTTTACCAAATGGCCTAAGCAGGGTCCAGGAGGTCACAGATATTTCTGTCTTCAGGGTGATGGGCTTATCTATAAGGGATAAAGAAGTGGTAGAGAATATCCATGAATAAGTGAGATGATTCCAAGGAAAGCTTAAGGAAGATGCAAATCTTCTTTCAGTTCCTGGAAGTGCTTGTAGGTTCTCCTGAATTTGAGACCTGGGTTGCACTGCACTGACAGTCAGCTCTCCTCCAAGAAGATGCTGGGTTAGAAGAGGGGAAAGGCATGGGGGATGACTCCCTCAGCTCCATTTCTAGATCAAATGCGCTCAAATGATTTGGAAGCTGAGGGCTGGAACAGGCAGCATCCTCACAGACAAAAAGAATCTGCAGGAGGCCAAGGCATTCAGTAAATGAGCACTGCTGGATTTTCAGACCATGCACACTGACATAAAAGTGATAAATATGTGTGTATATGTGCATGTGTGGGGAAGAGCCCAGTTACGCAGTTGGGGGGTTTCTTATGAAATCTCCTTTGGAGAAATTCTTCTCAGAAGAACTACAAGGGAGCACTTACTAAAGGAAGCAGGGTTTTATGCCTCATTTTGTGTTTCCTCTTTCGACATGCCAGTAACTTATTCTCAAATTAGGAGGGTTTTTTGTGTTTTTTGAAGTGGCTCAGATGCCAACATCTCTTCATGCCCTGTTCCAAAGGTGGCATGACAGAGTTAAGACAAAGGGTCAAGAAACACCATTAGTTTCCCTGATTCCAACAAAGAAATTGGAGCAGGTTTGGGGTGGGGGTGGGGGGTGCTTCAAAGAGTCACACAGCATCAAAGGCACATGTATGAAGCTAGGAATTCAGTTTGGTTTAAAAGAAAAGACAGGAAAAGGATTGTATAGGACTGAGAAGGAAAAGCAAATAGCTAATGTAGGATCATAAAGGTGTTACAAAAAGAGTCTACAAAGAAACAGTGGACTACAGCAGACTTCAAGGACAGGAAGAATGAAAGCTCTGATCTGGCCAAGCAGTAAGAGGAATTAAGATGAAACTGGAGCTCTGATCACTGTGTGGATAGCATGCAAAGGGACAGGGCTTCGAAGTGCTCCTTCATGGATACAGCTTACATAAAAACTCCATGATGCTACTAGTATACTGCTACCCAGAGTATATTGGTACGCAGATATTAGTAATCACGCAAAGGAGACTTTTAAGATGGTAGGTAATTTGTCACCACAATTATTTCCTTCAGTGGAGGTAGTCACATGTAGTCCAATGTTTTGTATGTTAACTAATCAATCACATTTAAAAAATATCCTCCGAACTATCTGATTTTGTTTTTCCTTTCTTTCTTACAGATTTCACATCAACTGTTTGCCATAATAACACTTACCAAATCACACAGATTTTCTTCACAGCAATATGTATTTCTGGAAGTGACAAGTTTTTAAAACAATATACCAAAATAAATAACCACAGGATGGTAAGTGTTCATAAAGCCTTGTATGTTCTTAGTTGCACTTTTTAATTATTTTTAAAAGCCATTTAAAACCAATGTCTATACTGTATTCAAAAGCATTACTGCAGCTCATTCAGAGAAGTCAAAGCTTATCTTAAATGAGAGGCACATAGGGGGCCTGGCTGAACCATATCCATGTTGCAACAGGCGTCTGGCATTTTGGAGAAGAGTTTATGAATGGAGTTGTAAAAAGTGCTATGAAGTTGATACAAAACCTAAAACGGACCACAAGGGAATGACAAGGGATTTATTGCATCCTTTCCTTTGCCTCAAGTTGAGTTCTGAAAGCACTGATTATGACATGGAATATCAGTCAATTCTCACATTAGTAAGAAAAGGGAATTTATATTGTCTTATAAATTTTCCTTAATAATGTGGCTTGTTTTAGTAAAAAAATATCCTTGTTAACACATTCTGAAAGCACAGTGAAGCTAAGTGACTTCCTCAATGTCACAAGCAACTGCTAATAGAAAGAATCTAAGACAAAACTACTATTAGGGAAAGTGGCAAAGTGCAGCAGATCACTGCATAGTCAGCTTTTAGTGTCAAAGAAAAAGTAATTTGTTAATTTGTATAATAAGGGATTAAAACAGACAGCTTATTTTTATCTGAAATTGTATTAAAGTCACATGTTTAAAGAGATTTAAACAATTTAAAAGTTATATTCAGAGCTGTTTGGTAACAGGAGAGTTATGTAGATGGTACGAGGGAAAAACAGAGAGAAAGAAATGCAGAAAAATTACAAAAGATACTACAAGATATGGACTGTCTCAGACAAACCACATGTGATATATGAATTGTGCCTGTAGCTGCCTGAAAAAAAAAACACAAATGTTTTTGGTCTGGTGAATGTTAATATCTCCTGAAGGTAATTTTTCTATTATATTTTGAATTAATACTTATTCAGATTTATTATTATTACGTGATGCAAAGTTTTTAGTACGGTGATTCAATTTTCTTCACTGCGAAATACTTTAGGTTCTATTTTTTATCGACTACCTGAATTGCTGTAATAGGAATATCATTGAATTTTGGGTGCTCCTGTTGATTAAAATATTCTTGTACTGCAGAGCAGAACTACAACAGTAAAGTACTTATACTTATTGACCTTAATTTAACAGAGTTCAGTTTGGTGCACATACATTCACTCCTGCGGCACTGAAGCAAAAACTGTCTACTTGTTTCTTCAATCAATATTTGTTCTAATTCTGTAGCAGCCCCATTAAAAGTATAGTTGCCAGTTTCTACTAACTAAGTCAGTTTGTGATCTTATGAATTACAAGTCTGAAATCCTAACAGTCCTAAATGTGGAAGTAATAATACTCCTCCTCACTTACAGCTTGAGAGAAGCTGGGTGCCCTGAAGTCAATGGCAAAGGAACCACCTAACTCCCAGCCCATTGCAATCTCAGGTAATTAATTGAGGCTTTTGGGCACAGGGAGTTTTTCAGGCCTCACGTGGAAAACAAAACTTGAAGTAACTATGGATGCAAATGGTTGAGTTTAACTTAAATATGACAAGTAACTAGATAATTTGTTTTAATTCAGAGGTAGATCAGATAAATGAAAGAACAGTCATTTAAAAACAGGCAACTGCAGACAATAGCTGAAATAATAACCAATTTCTTACCCAGTAGATTTTGGGTTCGTCTGCTACTTCCTTTAAAACTCAAAATGTTCTTCAGAACAGCACTAGGAAAACAGATCAATTTTTTTTTTCTAATTAGGCAGCAATATTCTCTCTGTTATCTTTAATACAAGGCACAGTGGGTAAATTTCAGGTTTTACTAAAAAAAAGGTTGTACAAAGAACTGCTCTTTTAAGGACTAAAGGAACTGCTGTCTTGCTATGTGTATATTATTTGTATTTCTGTTGGCAGTGGAAGATGTTAAAGGCTTTAATACATGTCTAACTCGGCCTCAAAACCGCTCACAAACTAGATATACAATAGTGACATGTGAGAATAGCCTTATTTGAGAGAGTTCCTCCTTGATTCCTCTGCTGAATCAAGAAGAGTCCACTTGATTCCTCTGCTGAATCAAGAAGAGTCCACTGCTACCTCACTAAAATGAGTGTAGCTTCTTCCTGCAATGTTCCAGGGCATCTTTTGGGGGCAGGTATGGATATAAAGAGTGTACAATCTGTATGTCTCCGGAGCAACTGAACAAAAGAATTATCTTCATTTTATTAAATGCTGAAACTGCATTTGTCCATGGATCTTCTGAAGCTCAAACACTGGAGCGGCCTCATGCAGCCTTCCTCTTCCCATTTCTAATGGCCAGGCAATAAGAGCAATACAAACTGATATCAAATGAAAATTATCTGCTTGTGGAAACTGCGTGATTTAGGTATTTATGTGACCACAGCTCTTCACGGCACATTAATCCTAAAAGCACTCAAGGAATATGTCACATATTGCATAAAGGAAACAGAGGTTCACAAAGAACATACAGTTTACAAAGGAAATCAGTGATGGAGAGACTGAAGTACATCTCTTCATCCATAAGGACAGAGTCCTGCCAATTCTTTCTTCTCTGAATTGAAGGTTAATTCAGATTCTGATCAATTTGAAATCATACTTTAAAAATAGACTAGATACAGATTCTTTAGATTTCATACCTTAGAACTTTTAGTGTCATCCAATATGATTTAAATGTATTTAAATTATTTTTTCTTAATAATAAACAAAAAACACAAATGTATCTGCAAGATTATGGTCAAACAGTAGACTGGACAGCAATATAGTTACTGTGTGCCTTACCTCTCCCTCCCTGCTCTTTACTCAGTAATGCAGTACAAAATCAAAGAGGATCATTCTGTATCTGAAAGCAGTAGCAATATCCAGCTGAGTCAAAAGAAAGCTCCATTGGGCTGGTTGGCAGGTGGAGAAAGGCTGTGTGTAGGTTTTCTCCACACTGAGTCAGATTTTATTCTCACAGAAAAGAGCTGAAAATCCTACAACATTTTATCTTTCTTTTGTTCTCCCTGAGAGCCTACAGTTCTCTGCTAAATACATTACAGTCTGTTCCTTGCTATAAATAATATTTTTAAAAAAATTCTTAAAGGCAGGCTAGAAGAAAAACAAGAAAATAGTGTTTGTAAAAGTTTGAGAATAACATACAAAGTTACATGTATCTGTGCATGTATCTTCTATACTCAAATAAATCATTTATAGATACAAATATGGAAAGACGTATCATTTAGTGCTCAGTCATGAAGTGATGTTGTTTTAATTGCACGTAGAAGACATACCTAGTAACTAGATAAAAGCAAGACAAATGAAAAAATACTTACAGAAGAATAAAATACCATTATAAAGCTGCCTTGATACAAATCTCAAATTACTTCTGCTGGAAGTAACTTAAGGTATCTCATCACATGAAACACACTGATTATTTTCCTGTTACTTCAAAGAGTGTATATGTCTTGTGAAAAATAATTTTCTAAATCTGTATTGTGTACGGGGATAGATCACCCCTTCAGAAAATCTGTTACATTGGAAACACAGAACTGTCCTCTTGTTATTTTTGTAGGGGGCAGAAACTTGAGTTAGCCTGTTAGTGCTTTTACAAAGTAACTTAAGCTAAAACAAAAAGAAAAAAAAAGTGAGGGAAGTTGAATAAGAAGCAGAGAAGTTAGGGGAAAAAGAAGTATTGTTCAAAGTGCATGGCAAGATGCCTTCTGAGTTGTAAGATGCAGTACATTAGATTTGCTTAATGGAAATTTTTATCCACTTGAATATGCTGAATTATAACCCTTTTGCTCTCTCCTCCAGCTATGCTGTTCAAGTATCAGACTTAAGTTCTCTAGCAAAGCTGCTGCAATTTGATTCATTTGCTGATTACAGCCACACCTGCAGACCAAAATGTCAGAGATAAACATTTTTAGCTTTCAAAGTTTGGCCTAATTTTAACCTATTGTGAACTCTATCAGGCACTAGAACATCTGCAGTGAGTCCTAAAAAACTTTAAAAGATCATTGTTCCATGAAACAGAGAAATTTCATTTTCAAATTACAATACTATACTAGTAACACCTGAGAATTTTCCAGCTATGCTTTCGATAATATTATCTTTGTATTTACAGTATCATTATGAATACTGAGGAACTGTTATTTTGCCATCAAGGAAGGTCACACATTTTAAAATATCATCCTTGTATAAGTTATGTGTCCTAAGTGTCAGCTGGAGACTGTTGTAAATTTTAGTGGTAATTGAACGTGGCTATGCTGTCCCAAAGGGTGTAGAAGTCATGTATAGGTCCCCCCACCCCCACAGTGAGTACCATTAGCATGTGAAGTGTGCTTGCCAAGTGTAAGTTATGTGCCAGTGTTCTGAGATCAGTGGAAACTGGAGTACCCTGTGTGCCCCAGCTAACAGCAGCTGAAGCTTCCTTCTGGCCTATGGTAGCTAAGGGTATGATAAGCCCTACCACTCGTGACTGACATTTCCTTAGGGGCTGCAGCAGCACAGGAAACACCTCAGGGCAATCATAAGGACTACTCTAGCCTATGTCAAATAACCAGCACTGGTCTGCCATACATGCCTGAAGGATGCCTGTCCTGTCCCTGTGTACCCCAATGCCTTGAAAATTAGTCCTGAAAAAGAAAGGCATGGCCTAATAGTCACATTATAGGACTGTGAACTCTGTTTTAGGTAGAACTGGTTGAGAGTACAATCTGTAGCATTTAAATAACATTTCTAAACTTGCATCTGAAACACAGTCCCCTCTGGGGTCTTCAGATATATCGCTTTCTTTCCTTGTATATGAAATGGCAACTCTCTATGCAAAAGCTTGCCAGAACACTTGGAAATAAATTAGTCAGCAGACAGCTAGGTCCTTTCAAAATATGAAAGTGCTATTATTATTATCCATAATGCTTATTTAATATAATATAATTTAGGATTAATACATTTTTCAAAATCAAAGATTAATAAAGAAAAACTTTCCTGATTTTGCTTGTGAATTGTAATTGTTGTATAAGTGTGAAGTAATGAAATTCAGTTGAAGGTCTAAGCTGAATACATCCTGCACTGTTTGTAAAGTGTCCAGTGTGTTTCCTTCCATGGAAAAGAAAAGTGATTAGTTTTGGAGGTATTTTGACCAGTTCTAAAGCTCCATAAATACTATGAAGTAATGTTCCAGCAGGAGGAATTTTGATGTTCTACTTAATTTTATTCAAAACAATATATTCACAATTATAAAATGCTCTTCTCTAAATTAGATAACTGAAAATCCAAATTAAACAGATAATGAAAATTTGTTTGAAATGAAATAAAACAGATTTTCTGAAATTTCATTACATGAAATGGTTTTTATCTGACTGCACTCATTATGTCAGTTACATAAACAGCTCAAAAGACTTTTAATCTATTTCTTCAATATATTTCTTACTGCATATATGTGCATATTCTTTGCACTGAAATATCATTGGACTTAAAATAGGTACAGCACAGAACTGTGCTTTTAATGGTTGCCTTTTACTAGTTCCCTTTTGCAGCTACTGATTAATAAGCAGAAGCAAGATAGGCCAAATACGAACTGAAAATATGGGATCAGTTTGCACCAAAATAAAATGGAATATAAATGCAAGCAAAGCGCAGTTGCCTTGAAGCACTGCAGTATGCCAATGAGACATCACCACTCCAGTTGCAGCTCACAGGAACAGTCTACAAATGACACAGGCCCACCTGCTGTATGTCATTTTACAGCAAGTCCAGAAGCATTTGAATACAATAGAATGTTCATTGCCTTCATGTAAAATGCATGACACAAGGCCCTCTACTTACATTGTATATTACCATGAGCAGGAATAAGGTAGGTTTTCTTTTTTCTATAGTTTGTATAACAATAAAACAGCTATAAAGCCTATACTGAAGTTACTTCACATTGTTCATTTTGCAAAAGTTTTGAATATTGGAGTGGAAAATGGAAATATGGCAAGATGGTATTCCCAAAGTCTGTGATTTGCCTTTTTTGAGCTCATGCAAACTCATTCAGGTTCGACATTATCAGAATATTGGATTAAATATAAGGACACAATAGGACAGGACAAAGAAAGTATAAGGAAAACCTTTCAAATGCATAATGAAAAAGAAAAATCCCTTTTTCCCTCTGACATATCAAGAGCAAATCATATCAGGGAGCCTGTAGAACCAACAGGTGTTGAAGTTGCAAACGCAGCATTTATAGAAGATGAAGCCAAAAATGAGTGATTTCCCCCCCCACTTTATTATCAGGTTTTGCTCTATAAACTGCAGCATGTAATCTATTGGTTAAAACTTAAAACTTTCTCATATAAGATGAATGAAAAGTGGGAACTGTGATGCTAGCAAGAGTTTTAGGGATCCCAAAGAGTGAATCTGAAGTCTGTGTGGCAAACAGTAAAACATATTTAAAAGAACAGAATTAAAGAACAATCGTACAAAAATATTGGAAAGCCAAGGAAAATCGTGACTAATGAGCTCTTTGAAGGTACCCATGAGTATATGAACAGGATAAATCTGATGGATATAGTCTGCTTCAGTTTGCAAAACGCATTTGGATCAAACTTGGAACAAATTGCTTTAGGCTGAAAGACTAGTATCTTAAAGAAACCAGGCTACCATAGGAAAAGAATGAAGTCTCTCTCATGTGTAAATAACTGGTTGAAAAACAGAAAACAAAGTGTAGGAGTATGTATTCAATCTTTTTGGTAGGGAGGGGCACAGCAGATGAATACCACAGAAATTTATGCTGAAGACTGATATTCAACATATTAAAGAACACCAACAGAATGGGAGAAAGAGAGAGTGTTGATAATATCACTTTGTGTAAACTAGCAAAGATAAGTCAGATACAAAAAGTGTATCAAGAGAATGAACAGACAATAGGACGGCAAATGAAACTGGGCTGATAAAAGCACAAAAATTGTCAGGAAAAAGATTCCTAACTTCGTATAAAAAAACCAATGGATTCTGGACAAACTATTGCTCTCAGGAGCAAGAACTTGGTGTTCTAATACTACATTTGCATATTGCATGCACTACAGTTCCCATCTCAATAGGAATATAGTAAACTTGAAAAGCTGCAAAGCAACTAAAGTAGAATTCCCTCTGTGGGAGAAATGACTACAGGAAAAAGGAAAAAAAAAGAGATCATAAGAAACATAGAAATACACCTGGGAGATGGATGTACCCTGTTCTCTTCCATCATCCTGTTAACATGCAAAGCTATCATAATAGCAAAGTAATTATTTGCTGTTGTGCTAACAGTGTCTATTATTATTATTTTGACTGGAGAGCTTTTTGCTAATCAGGAATTCCATGTTGTTCCCGTCTCTACAAGGGCAAGTAAACTTGTACAGTTGGATGACTAGTAAATGAGGGTATTTTACTATAAATAGGATTATTTTTCATTCTCTTTATAGTTGTGTTCTTGTATTTCACATATGGATAAGAAGTGGCACCAATATGCAGAGGGCAAATATCCAAATGTAGCCCATGACTCACAGATACATAACAAACTGTATTTGTATAGGGTTGTGCTATTGCTATATTTTGTGAGTACTAGATTCTACAGGGGACATGAAGAAAGCAATAGAATGTGTCCTGGGTATTCCTTCCATTCTGGAAAGATGAGCTTCAAAATCAAATACTACAAGAAGTAGGGCTTCACTCTCTTTACAGCGGCCATTATTAATCAACAGTTCTTTGGCTTGAAGATGTATGAATCCAGTTGCTGTTATGATTTACAGACACAATCTTGATCACAATTTACACATAGTGTGGCAAAATTTGAGACACCAGAAATAGGTTTTGTTTCCTAAGAGCTATGAGGTATAAAAGCAATAAGATATCTTCACCTGCTTCTACAACATCTAGAGCGAACACTATCTTCAAAATGCCTAGCAAATCTCATTATAAAGTTAGTGAAGTTGTATTGGTTCTGCTACATCTGGACTAAATCGCAATGGGAAAAGGGCAGGGGTAGCTGTACAGGCAGTGTGTGGCTAAGACTGGCCAGATGTGGGAAAAGGAAGTGGCCAGTGCCCTTCTTAACCCATCTGTAATTACTTGACTGCAGTTTGGTCAGATCCTTGCTGCTCTTATCTTAGTCCCAAAATATATTTATAGTTACTTTTTCATACCAGTTGGTGTTTGCTTCATAAACACAGTCTTTTACATAATTCACACAGGCATATAGAATGATAAATATTCCTAATTCTTATTGTTTACTGGAGTTCTGGAGTTTTGTTAGAATGGTCCCTGACAAATAACACACACAAAAAATTCCTGAGTGCAACCTGGAAGATAACATGGGCTGGGGACCATACCCTCTAGATATTCCCAGTGGTCCTTATGTCCAGCATCTTGTTTGGTGGCAGATACTGTCAAATGTATGCCCAGAAACAGAAGTTTGTACTGCTGTAGTTGCACTGACTATTTCATTGTTTGTCATTGATTTACCCCAGATGACTCAAATATTTGAATATATTTTTTACCAGACTGATTTATTGTAATTCCAATAACTTTGTGAGGTGATCAGATGGAGGAAAAGCTTGGTAGCAAGATTAGGAAGGGACAGAATTCAGTAGCAGAGGCAGGACTGGAAAAACTGACTTCTTTAGACATTGCAAAAAAAATGGCACAAGGGAATGGGAAGGCCATTTTCCTTTTTTTTTTTTTTTTTTTTTTTTTTTTTTCTCTATTCCCCAAAATATAAAGAGAAGTTGATCATTCAGGAAAGAGGGGTCAAATAAGACACCCTCTCCCTAACGAGTCATGAAGTGAGAGTAAATCAACTTTTCCTAAATGAATGCTACAAGATTGCCCCTACCCTAAGGAAACAGCTTGAGAGAAAAATTTCCATTTCTGAGGAAGGAGTATGTATCCTAAAAGAAGAATATAAAAAGGTCTCAGTGTGATGTCTCTGTGTGTCTCTCAGAGCCAAGTTCAGGAACTCCTTCCATTTCTGATCCCAAAGAAGAGACCGAAAAACAGAGGAGCGTGTATAACCCTGCACCATACAAAACTATTACTGCTGCAAACTAACTGAAACGAAAATGACTTCTCTAGTTCACACTATCTGAGAAACAAAAAAAATACTTAGCCTCACAAAATTAATATTAACCATTCTTCTTTATTGTCTTCATCCTGCGTATCTGTATATCACACAATGATTGCCCTACTGAAATGATGTTTTCATGCTATTCCAGATACAGGAGGGAAGCTCCCTCAGTTTTGGAGTGTGTAGGTATCAGTGCTGACCTGGCTACCTATCTGGGAAGAGACAGAGATCCTATCTATTTCCTTCCACACTGAACTCCACTGCTATCTAGGAAAACTACTACTGAACATTACTGATATTTTCTGTATTCTGTTTTGTACTACATTTTTAAAAAATAGTAATGCAAAAATCCACACCTCTGCCTCCACAATAAATTAATATTGATCATCCTTTCAGTTTTAGACTCATTCATTCAGTTTTGTGGAACACAGAATTTTTGCTTTTCTCATACAAGATTTCAAAGATTTAACTTTACAGTAAAGACTTAACCATTTTGGTATTTAAAAACAACAGAACAAAATTGTATTACTGAAAATTAGGGAGTGCTTTCACATCCCATACTTTATCTGCATTTTAATAACCATTTGTTATTACTGTTCTGTAATATGGAAATCCATATTATTGTTAATATTGTACAAATTCACAGCTAATCACATTATAGTACCAAAGGAACAATTACAGTATGTGAATATGTATAAAGATTAATATACATACCCTAATAAATCTCAGCTGGCCCATTAATGTATAATGGGCCCAAAGGAAGCCCCATATCCTTAGTATATAAATGGCACATTTCTTTCCCCCTCCACTCCTTTCTTCATTTTGTTTCATATGTACAAACTGCCATAAAAAGGAAAATTAAGCCATACAAAAACACTCTCAAACATCAAGAGGATAATCAAAAGCACAAACCACTTTCTTTTCTTATTATACTAGAAGAATCACGCTAATATTTGACATGCATGTACAATGAGCCTGTATTTGTACAATGAGCCTGTATTTTTCCTTGACTCTCCCTGTTGTGCACAAGGCTTCTGAAGTGGTAGACAGACATCCATACTGCAGTGTGCCTTGCGATGTACAGCTATTATAGCAGAGTAAAAGGATGAACTTTCATTTTTAACTGTAAATTATAATGCCTTTTTCTTGGTTCAGGGTACACCTTCAGCTGTTTCAATTAAATCTCTTGTAGTTTAAAAAGACAGAAAAAAGAGACAAATGATCCTTTTTGTTATGTAAGATATGCTTTACAGTATCGCTACATAGTGACAATTCCTTGTCCTCCTGTCACATTCTGTCCCTTAGACCATGCTGCAGAAAAGCAATTTTCTGCCTCAAAAGCACTTTATTTTTTTAAAGTTTGTCTCTGGGCAATTTTCAGGTCTACTAGAGCTTCACAACTGTATACAGATGAGAAAGACCCAAAATAGGGCAATTTATTTGATTCCTCCTCTTCAAAACATTTAGCTGAGATTGCATATCCAACAGAGAAACCCCAACAAGAATATTCAGAGATGACCTGCAGTGACACAGGTCTTTTTTTAAAAAAAGAATTTGCATTATACATCTTCTCCAGACTCTTCAGATAGTCTAGATTTGCCTTTTGTTTAATATGACCTTTAACACAAATATTTCCCAGGATATTAACAACTAATTTCTTTTTTAAAGGAAATTGTACAAACTACTCAGTTAAATAAAACACTTATGGAGTCTTTCAGAGGAAGAATAGCTTCTTTATAAGATGTGCATTCATTTGAATCCAGTTTCTTTCTTGTTAGACAGTACAGAACCACTTAGATGGGAAAATACATTCTCCCAGTGTTCAGCTCCTGGTAACTTAGCATTTATCAATGCCTGAAGCTAGCTTGACCTCAGTATTCTCCTGATACAGTTCTGCCCTAACACAGTAAGGGCACTTCACAATGGAGCAAAGGCCTCCCCTTTTTAACTGTCCACATCTTGAAAATGATTTTACCTCTGTATATGTCCTTAAGGAATTATTATACTTGCAGGATTTGGACCTTGCTTTGCTGTGAATGTTTCATTCATGTATGGAATGATTAAAAAAAAAACTTGGTAAGATTTTTGACAGTTCTCAAGCAACTAGTTCAATTTCAAAACTAAAAATGAGTGGATCACAGGCTCTTAAATGTGTATATTCAGTTTCAAAATGGGTATAGGCATTTTTGAAAATTTTAAACCAGACTGATATCTCATTTAGCCCTAAAGACCTAATTTTCTCAATTTTATTTTTCTATTGCTGTTTTTTTTTCAATTGGAAGTTTAGCACATTTAACTTCATCTCAAAATTTCATGCTGACATATAAATTAATCATATGTTAATAATCACTATTAATATTGACACTAGAAAATAATAAGGCATAAATCCTGTCTACATCTGTACATGGTTCTGATTAGCAGGTCAGACCCCACCAGCTGAAGCAGGAATTCTCTTTGCTAATACAATAAATATACATTCTCTTCTACTATACACAATGCATTCTCTTCTACTACAGCAATAAATTAGCATAATCCACTGGATTAACCTTTGTGCCAGAAATACTACCATGGGCCAGGGCAACATCTATAAGATCATGCATGTGGCCCTGAAGATGAAATTTGGCTCCTGTTACATCTGTCTAAATTTGCCTTCTATACTGGCCCATAAAGTGGGAACGTGTACACACAAACTGGATTGTTGTGGAGACAAGCCAATTCCAACACAGAATGGAGAACACAGAATATGACTGGAAGACAAAGAAGACTTGCAGATATGCTTAAATTCATGCTTTATGTTAGAAGAGAAGTAATATATTGGCATACATTGCTGAGGACATGCGAGGGAAACAGACCTCTCTAATTTAGCCCATTATGTTTGTTGCAAGTGCTAATGTTGCCTTAGCACATCATACAGGGAACTCCTAGTGCTGGGCCTTGAAAATCTGATGAGGAATGGTGTGAGCAGCAGACAGAAGAGATAAATAAAACTACAAACCATGAAAACTTTGAAAATGCCTTAAGCAGGGCAGTAAAAGAAAATAATTTTTTAAACTATCTTCATCTCTCATGTCTACTTTAGACTGCTTGAATATTTAGTTGAGCAAGGACCTAATTAATGTACCCCTCTATATATCTTGCTGGCTGGAAAACCTTCAATTTGGCTGCAGGTTGCTGTCAGATGGTCACAGCTCACTGACCATGCAAAAGTGTAACTGCAGACTGATGCTCTATTCATTTTGGTTTCTTTAACAGTAATGCAATGGCTATGTCAATCAGAAGTTACCAGGAATAAAAGCAACAAACTGGTAATTCAGAAGTTCGCTTGGCCTTAAATCCCTCCTTTTTTATAGCAATTAATTGTCTTCTGTCTGTTTGTATACACACATTCCCACTTTGATTAAATGCATGTGAAGTTTCTTTAACTAAGTCTGATATAACCGAAGTTCCAGAACCCCCTTTTAATCATACATTTGCACAGCAATCATAGAAAAGCATTCAAAATCTGTATACCTGACAGAAATGCCACTGGATTCAAGTGAAACAAAGTATAACGTAGGATATGTAGGACAGGTAAAATGAGATTTTTTCTACTGGTTGAGATTCTGAAAAAAGGAATTTGAAAAGCATGTCTGCTTCCAAATCTATAACATACAAAAACAAATAAAATATAAATCCTACTTTTATGTGAATTTTCAATAATTTTTGTTAAGTCAACACATTCTTTGTTATAACAAACCAAGCTCTTAAGATGAAAATGTGTTTCTTCAAAGACTGTTCAGTGAAAAATACAGAAGCAGCCCTTGAGAGCAGGATTGGAACTCTTTCTTTCTTCACTAGTACACTAACCATGAGGCTACAGTTATGCTTTTTCTGCTCCTTCCATTCCCTTTTATTTTCTAAAGTTTCCCAGATTACTGTAAGGCAGATGTCTAGACTGTATAAGAGGGAAGACGAAGCTCATTCAGAAGCTTGCTTCCCTCATGTTCTTGTCTCTGGAAAGGCCTGTGCCTGCAGTGAGAGACTGGCAAGGGCCAGAAATCTAAAGTTAGGAATGGTCAGTGAGCTAGGGTTTAAACTCAGATACGAACATGGACAGCTGTAACTTCCCAGCATTCATCCGCTTCTGGTTAGCTGTGATTCCTGCTCTGACAAAGAAGCTTCTCAGCAGCCTGAGACCATGAAACTTATGGCATACCTTTTTTCCATATTTTCTACTTTCCAGTTGACCTGACTCCAGACTCAGTCCCTCTTATGCTGAAACACCTCACTTTTAGCTCTAAGCACACAATACATAATTGTGGATGCTAGTCCAAGCAGTAGCTGCTTCAAAGTTAAGCAGTGAGATTCTCCATGATGCTCACACAGAAGTCCCTTTGCAGAGTAACTATAAAATCCTAAAATTCACAATTTGGTAATTCCAAATCTTTTCTCTAGTTTGAAAATGCATTTAATCTGAATCAAAATTAAATTAAATTAAATTTCTCTGTTATATGTCTAAAAGCAAAAACAGAAACCAAAAAAAAGGAATCCAAAAGAAGACACCTAAAGAAATTTCTGAAATGTCTCCTCCACCATTCTCTTGCAATAAGCTAAATAGCTTATTAACAAATGAACAATACCGAAAAATATTTTATTTGCCAAGTAACTGTAACAAAGTAACAAGAATACATGCATAATAACTTTGACCTGGATGTTTGAAAAGCAGACAAGACAGCTACTTAGTTACCTGAAGTGCTGCCGCACGATCAGCTGGTGCTTCCTAAATGCTGTCAGTCAAAATGTTTTTGGCACATTTCATTTGCTTCCTGTACACAATAGCTTTCCCTACTAAGCCCAGTTTGCCCCAGTATTTCATGGAGGATAGTACATCAATCTCATTTTGTAGTTTCTTTTGGAGTTTCTCTTGTACTCAAACAAATAGTATTATCAAAATGCAGCTCAAGTAGGAAAAACCTAATTTCATGATTTCCATGTCTGTATCTCATTTTTCATTTTTTATTTTTCATTTTTGCTTGTAACGTGCTAAAATTAATTTTAACGGTATGTTTACCTGATGAATTGCATGTATATGTTATTCAAGTATCCAACAGAAAGTCTGTGATATTTTGACTATTCAGAATTATCTATGAATTTCCTTGAGCTCTAAACATTGTGTACAAATAATCAGTGGCTGTATTTTATATTCTTATTGGAAAATCAGACTTACTCATGAGCAATTGGAATGATTTAGTTAAATAATCACTGTAAAATCTCAGCCCAACATCAGTAATTCACTTTAATGTATTTTCTAAGTTAAAAACTTTGGGGGGAATTGTTTGTTTTATTTGGTGTTTGAACAAACAAAAGTTCAAACAAGGAATTAAGAGTGATAAGTACGGTTCATCAAAATTTGCTTTTTAATTATAAGAACTGTTTGTGGAAAAATTCTCTACTATTGAGTTGTCCCTTACTTCCAATCAGAGCATATGGATCCCAGTTACTTTGATCTTTTTCCTGCCTGCACATTTTAGCTTTATCTAAGGCTATGTGTGTTTTGCCTGTCTCCCCTTCTCTTGCTCAACAACTTTTCAGCTGGGTGATTATCAAAAGTTAACCCAATCAGAAAAAGGAAGTCTTAAAGATAATTAAGCTCCTACAAGTTTCAGGGAGGGAGATCCAAATTACTATCCCCAGGAAGAGAAAGAAATAGGGGCAGAATTCAGGCATTTTGACAGAAGCTGTCTGGCCTGCTTACCATTCACAGAGCTGCAGACTAACCACAGCTCTCTTGTTTCTCAGCCAAAGAGGGTAACAGGAGATAAGTGGAATAGGGAAATTGGGGTTGCAGTTGAAATTGGTTCGTTGAAAACAGTTTGTTTCACCTAGCTGGCAGCGTGTAACTTTCTGTTTAAAAATAAAAGTATTACATACCATTTCCGTCAGAGTCCTAAGAGTTTAGGAAGGAACAAGAAAATGGTATTAAAAATGAGGGAAAACTTACAGATAAAAAGAAAAATGTATATCCTTTTGGAGAAAAATCCTTTACTTAGGGAGAGCCACACTGTTTAAGACTGGTGATAGTTTATATTACTAGAAGTTAATGCAGTGTGCACAATCAATCAATATTTGAACCAAGCTGCAAGGAAGTATACTCATTAAGCCTTCATATGTAGTTCAGAGCTACTGTCTTCAAAGGGGTAAACTTGTCTTTAAAGCTTTCTGTGTTAGAGCTTAGACTGGATTTTTCCCAAAACTTCTGAAAAATAGTCGAGGCTTAAAAAAAATAAAATAGTAATCAGAGATGGACTAACTCTGTTCTGACACAATAGGTTATAACCAGCAATGTGCTGAATCCCACCTTCTTCACATAAAAGCAAGAATTATAAATATATATATAGATACATAATATCTAATATATTTATTTCTCACTCTCTCCTCCTGTCTGTTTTCTTAAAGTAAGCCCCCTTACCCTTTCTATAATGTCAAACTGAAACAAAATATCAAATACATGCAAAATGCAATGGAAACAGCATTTTACTGACTCTAGAACCATCTGGCATATCAGACTGAAGTACATGATTGTATGGAAGAGAAATTTAAACTGGAAAACATAAAATTAGAAATTATTGGCATGCTTTGTCACTTCTTTCTAATGTTTGATGTAGTCACAAGTAAACAAACCACTATTTTTTTGAGAGCTGATTGGTAAGCAGTATCCTGGGATCTATCAGAAATGCTCTGATAAATAAACAGTCAAAATGATGATCCTCTCTGGTCACATCCTAGGTTCTGCAAAGCTGCTGTATTCTCTTACTGAGGATACAGCAGTTGACATGGGCCCAAAAGAGCCTACAATCATCCCATTACCTATTATTAGTATACCAGCTGCTCTGACAAGATTTCCAAAAATGTCATTATAATTTAAAATAATGAGTTGTGATCTGTATGCTTATACTTGGAATCTTGCACGGGAAACAAAAAAATCCTGAGGATCTATATATGTCTTTAACTATTGGTTAAGGACTGTCAATAGTTCTGCTTTATTCAGTTTTAAGGAAAGCAGCTACATGTGCAAAATTTCAAAAATGATCGAGCAGTAAGTTGTTCAGTACAGCTACTGTAAAGCTATGCTACATCCTGTAAAAAAATGAGTTGACAGACAACTTTAGAATTGCACCACTGTTAAAGAAGGACTTTTTCAAAGTCAAAATGTTTTGCAACTTCACCTTCTCTCTTGTTTTAAGTGGTATGCAACCTTATCATACATTATTGAAGTAGAAGTTGTAGAATATGGTTCTGACTAGCATAATGTTAGTAGATATAAAGTTGTAGAAAATGTATTCATCCAATATCATATTTATTTATTCTTTCATTTTTTGAAATCATTATTTCAAGGACCCTGGAACAGGATGAAGACTAAAGTCAGTTCTAAGAGAGCCACACAAATACTCAAAGCCAAAGCTGATACTGATTTAGCTGTATACCCCAATGCTAACACAAAAATAAGCAAGACTCCATGACATAGTTATTACAGAAATAAATAAATAAAGAACATTGATACAACATAGTCATTTATGCAGTGCTGCTATATTTTTGCCCTCTTCCTTCTCTTCTCCACTCTGTCCCCCGATCATTCATAACTAGTAGCCAGGGAAATCAGTTACAATCCTAACACATAGCTGGGGAACTTCTAACTCCTCATTTTTTACACAAGAGACACATACACTACGTACACCAGCCCTTCCTTTTGCTGGAAGTGTTCCTTTGATGAAAAGTCATCATTTTGTTAGGCTGGTGCCACGATGACTCTCCAAATAATATTTCTTTTTAAGCTGCTAAGTTCCTTAAAATTGACATACTTCACGTGCACATGTGGTTAAGAAAAATAATAAGAAACCAAACATTACTTATCATATAGTGATAAATGATACATCACAGTTATCTCACTGTAGTCTGAATAGGAGCTAATTACAACAACATAGATAATAGTGAATGGCAACTGGCTAAGTCATTCTTTTATGGCAATATTTGTAGAATAAATATCTATACAATAATTTCCAGTCTTAGATTCTCCACGGATTTACATCTTCCAAACTATTCCAAGACAGGTTAAATATTTTTTTGTATGTATGTATTTTGTAGTGTTCTGTATTATGGTACTGTAAATATTCCTAAATTAAGGGCATGGGTGGCATTTTCACTATCTACACATCTGTTATCAACATTGAAAACTCCTTTAGGCATACTGCATGTCTCGATCAGGATAAATCAGCTGAGATAGCCTCAAATGGTCTGAAAACTTTTTCAGTACTAAACTTTATATAATTTAGAACAGCCTTGTGAAACTATTACACTTACGACAGCTTTCCTGGACTGCCTTGTGGGTATCGGAATTTCTGCAGAGCTGTGATTCTACTCTAGACATGCTTCCCAAACCAGAAGAGTCCCAAAAAGCAGCCTATGGCTTTCTTTCTTAAATCCTACTCTTAGGAAGTCTAATCTTGCCAGAATTGGTGTGCTATGATAAAGTTATATCATTCCAGACCACTTAGCCAGCACAAAGCAGAAAATTCAGGTTTGCTAAAGTGCAGAGAAATAAATGCTATTAAATATCGCAAGTTATTATTGAAGAGAAAAAACCTGCATATGCTTTTTTATACTTTGAAAAAATGGAAAACCCTCAGGTCACCATTGCTTTTTTGAAACAAGTTCCTCTGCACCAAGGAACTGCTTTCCCCATGTGGTCACTCACCAATATTTATAAGGGAAGGTCACTTTGAATGCCACCAGCAGATGAAAAAACAGGAGGGAAGGAGGGTTTTTCTGTCTTCACTGAACTGGCTGATTCTGCCAAAGTGATAGCCGACATTGACATTACACAAGGGAGACGTCGTAGTCTCACAGTCCCAGCTCTGCTGCAGAAACAAAACAAAACAAAACAAAAACAGAAAGGAAAACATATGTGTACACTTTTCAAATAAAAGTAATGCAAAAACATTAAAACTCTGATCTCTGGAATATAAATAAGGCTTTAATCTTGGCTCCAAAACAGTTATCTCACTTTATCTACTTTAAAAATTAAGATTTAAAAAGACCCCTAAGAAACTGAATATCGTTCTGTAAAATTAATCAATCACTTTGAGGGTTTAGTGGATGGAAATGGCCATAAACATGTTGTGTACTCAGCTGGGGGTCGAAGGCAGACAGAAATGACAATTCTGTTAAAAACAGGGAAAAACTGAGATATGAAGTAAAGACTGTATGCAGAATATGTGACAAAGAATGACAGGGAATTTTATAGGTGTATGTGGTCTACAGAAAACTTAAGAGAAAGGTGAAGAATTAATGAGGGATTCCAATTTATTTATTTATTTAATACATTTTTCTATCATCTATGTGAATTATTACCTATATGCCTGATATGTCCCAAAAGAAAAAAACTGTGATGAATAAATAAACAGCTCTAGAAATCTTCAATAGGGTCCTTTACCTTGCAGGGAATATTATCATTGGCTTTTGATACAATTTCTGCTGCAGGGAAAGACTTTCAAAGCGCAGAATGCTGAAGTATTGCCAGGCACTCAAAGACCCCCTGCTGTGAGCGTCAAACTAAGAAATCTCTCTGAACTTGTCGAATTAAAAGTCATCCCTCTCGCTCTGCAACCCCTGCATGAGCTGGGAAGCTCTGTCCTCATTTTTTTAGGCCTTCCATGATAAACAAATGGAGCCTGGAGCATCTTTATTCTTTTCAGGCACATAATTAAAATTCTTTAAAAAATGTAATTGAAGGCAATGAATTTCAAAAGGAGGTTCTAGTTAATAACCAGGCTAGGACAGTTTGAGTAGGCCATGTTACTTCACCATTCAATTGTGTTTCAAAGGTAAAAGCAAAACAGCTTGTTAAGATCCTGGGTATCTTTTTTTTATTTGTTTTGTTTGTACATCAAGAGGTTGCTCTAAACTTAAATATCTCAGCAGCATTTATGCTTTCTGGAATGTCATAAGACTTAATTACTAAAGCAGCAAAGAGAAGTAAACTATTAAATATGAACAAAGCAGAAAGGATCCTTAGTTTCTGGAAATCATTATTTATATATAAAAAAATTAAAGAATATATTTATTGAAGAATTATGTTTGTATTTTTTGGTAATTGTCTTTCATTCACCCAAAGCATTGTAAATATTCACAACCTTGCAAAAGATTTTGAATCTGATAATGCAGAAAACGCTAACTTTCTGTGATCACTATTGCTTTATATTGATTACGTCTAAAAGGTTAGGCACAGTCACGAAAAGAGCAAGTAGTGATATAATGAATAATTTCAAATGAATAGAAAAGGAATGAAAAAGTATCTCTTTGGATTTGAATACCAGGGATTACAAAGCAACATTAACTAAAAGGCGGTAGAAGACAAGACGGCGTTTCAGAAAATCCTCTGTACAGTGACTTCCTAGGGAGCTCAAAATCTAAAGCCGGTGTTATTGAACATGTCTTCTTGGATGACTTTCCCTCTCCATGGAAAACAAAGAGCTTCAGTTTTTACCTTTCTTTCCATACTCTGTGTTTAAACTGGTACTTCTGACTATAAATGACCATAGAAGATGTGTTATTTTTAGGGTTTTCCCTAGACAGACTAGAGATTGAGATGTTCTAAGAAAAGTTATTTATAATTCCTGTAGCATTAGGGAAAGACTGTGTAGCAAGGCGGCACCACTCCCACAACTTCTGAGTAACGCTCTGCTTGTGATAGTCTCAACGCCTCTGGGAGGCCTGAGACAACATAGCTGCTTTTCATTCTCGGGGGGAGTGTAATACGTATTCTGCATGGGTCAACAATTACTATGACTGGTAGAGAGGTAGCAACAGGATCTGGTTAACTCCCCTGAGCATCAGTGTAGATCTAGCAGGAGTAAACTATGGCTTTGTCTACACTACCAAACAACAGCCCTGCAGTTCAGTTCCAGGGTCTGATAACTTTTTCGTCCATGTTACTTAAATACTGTTTCTTTCCTGGGCTCTTTTTTGGAGTAAAAACTGGTGCAGCGTAGGGAATATCCCACTGCAGGGGTCGTGCTGAAGAGCCAGTATAGACAACAGAACTCCAAGTTTGGCCCTCTTTATATTCCACAGTTGTCTAGCATTACCTCAGCAGGCTTTAAATGCTCTAACAACCACCTGCCTTCATGTCACACCCAGAACATGCAACATATGGCTTCAGTTTTATATTGTGCACGCAGTATTTCACAGACTGCACAAAGCCCACCCGTTAGGCTCTGAGCTGGACAAAATACACAACAAATAATTACTACATCTTGGATCCAGCAAAACGCCATATAGGTACAAGAGGAGAAGCAGGACCAAGGGCTACATAGTATGTTTCTACCACTATGTCATTTTCCAGTATGTAGTCTATCGCTAAAAACAGCCAAAAAATAAGGCAGTTTTTATTATGCCTTTTGTACCCCTCTATCCTCATTGGGCAAAAGTGAACTTTCTTGGCCTTCTCTTCAGAAATACTAAGGTGAGCATACTTACCATCTTTAATTGTGTATAATATCTTAATGTATCATGAAAACAAACAACACACTATTATAAAATAAATGTAGGCAAATTAGTTACTTCAAACTTGCTTTCTACTATAAAATTAAATTAATGAAAACATTGTAATTACAAAAGTAACTCATCTTTCACTTAATTTTGCTTCGCAGAATGTGAAATACACTGGACAAAAGGAACTGTAACAAGGAGAGTTTATCTGATGTTTTAAGACAAAATCCGTGTGGCCCAGCATGAGTATTAAATGTCTGTCTGCAGGATGAGTAAAGGCTGCTTTAAGTTCACTGAGCACACACTGTAAAGTTTAGGGAAGATCAGTCGCTTAGAAAAAAGAGGCTACTGAAATAGTCATGTCTATGAACAAAAGTGATCAAAGTCTATTTGGCTGCCAGAGTGTCTTCAGTTTATCCTATCGTAGTACCTATACTATTTGATTGAGAGGTGTGTGGGTATAAGTGAGCCAGGTCGCTCTACTATCATGTGGCCTGAAATTCCCATTTGCTATATCTGACTTCCTTTATTGATTTCTTTTTCCAAAGAAGCAGCAGCTGAAGATATTTTTTATAACATCTGAGAACACATTTACATCAGATTAAGCTCATATGAATTCTCCTCTCCCCTCCTAGTATAAATGTGATAAAATCAGATTTTTCTATAGTTTGTTTCCACCTGTATGCTGATACAACAACAGTCATGTTGTACATTCTTACACATCTTGAGGATCTCAAGCACATTCTTTAGTGGAGAAAAAAAATCTTCTTACACCACTGTCATATAAGAGGTTAACATGGGTAATTTCACAGGACAATCTTTAAAGACTTTTTCTACTTAAAAGCATCAACCTCTTATATGTCATGAAGTTAACATCTAACTCATGTAGTAAATTAAGATTCCTGTAGCAAAACTCACCAAGATAGTTGTGATCCAGTAGTTCAGAGTACTGTAGAAAAAACTGTTGACAAGTGCTGCCTTGATAATTTGATATAAGGTACTGCTATTTCAGAAGACGGCAGAAGAGGGAGTAAGTGAATGTAAATCTAAATTATTAGTTCAAAGAGAAGTACAAGCCAGACAGAGTATTTCAGCTGCTATCTCTTTTTCAAAATAGCTACACTTTGATTCCCTAAGATACGATGGGTTTCCTATATCCTTTACAAAGTTAGACTACATCAGAAGTCATCGTTGAAAGTTTCTAGAGACTGGCACACTCTTCTTCAGGACTCCTTGTGTCTTGATTATACAGACTGATATGAATTCATGCCCTTTCCACTGTGCTCTTAGATCACAGCATACATTCTGTAAATACAACAAAGCATAACTTTCTATGTTAGACTTACGGTAGGGATAAACCATAACTATTGTAGGGGGGAGACAGGGAAGGAGGAAGGAACTCCTTTACGGAAGTTTGCTATATAACAAGTTGTATGGATGGAGTTAAACATACTAAGTGGGTGCTTAAACCTGATTAACAGTTTCAATCCCTTACATCAGTGCTGATTTTAATGCTCCATATGAGACAGTAATGATGAATTAACTTTCAAGAACTATTTCAAATTGCCTTTTTTTTCTTTTTTGGCTGGGCATAGACAATAAATGATCCTCTCCCTGGAAACAATAAATATTGGAAATTATCTGAAGTACTTGCAAATTTCACTTACCATGTATTTTGACTGAGATATTAATAGACGGTATAATCAGGAAAATAGATAAGCAGAAAAATCCATCTGTTTTAATTATCAGGCACCTGACCCACTATTAGGACCATACCTTAAAATCAAATTTAGAATAGGAAAGGAAAAAAATATGGATTTCTTGCAATTGCATCTGCGATCAAATTACAATATTGTATTAATGATATGAAGTAAAATCTTTGACCAAAATCTTAAAGGATCCATTAAGCTAGAATGCCACCATAAGTAGGTGCATATCAGAGAGTCCAGAAAGTCTGACTCCCTTTTCTCTGCAAAAGCAAAGAGGAAATTAATAACACTTGGGGGAAAAAGATAAGACCTTATGCAATAAGTTTTTGACCAAATCTTTTGACCAAGCTTAAATCGAAATAGATGGTAAACAAATGAAACAAGAAAACAAGAAATAGTGTATTTCTTTTTACACTACAAAAATTCAGTACATGTTCCAGGGAGAGGAACTAAAATCACCTGCAATAGGGATTCAAAACTAGCAGTTTCCTTTACTATCCAACAAAGCTAACATTATCCCTTTCTTTTTCTTAATATCACTTTGATGTATTTACTAAGGTTTGCCACTGGAGTTCTTGTACATTGGCTGGTGTGCAAAGCACACTAATGAACCATGATAATGCTAACTGTTTTTTCCCTTTAGCATGCCCTCCACTGCTTTTAAGAAATCCTGCACTGAGCTCAAACTTCATGGATAACAAAGCAAAGGTGTCTCATAGATCGTGATGATATCATTAAGATTAACGCCTTGATTTAAAAAGCAGTGGTGATGGCTGTCTTACTAGGGCAATATGTTTCCTATGGAAATTTCATTTACTAAGCAGAAAATATAATGTACAAACACCTAAAAAAAGTCTTACCAAGCACAAACTGAGAACACTTCTGGTTAATTGCTACACTATGCATATACATCATCAGAGACCAAACAAAATCATGCCAAGTGTGTCATTATTGATGATACCATCTAGATAACTAGAACCACTGCTTGTACTGCCAGTTCATATATTTAACAGATATTCTAAAACAAATTAATATACAGATAGACTATATATATTAAGTAACTACATAATGTACTACGTGCATGCAGGCACACTATACTAGTCAGAGAGAAATTTTCAGTGGTATTCTTGCAGGTATCCCAGGGATCCCAATGTCCAAGAGCAGAATAATTGTTTAGGTTTGGGAAAACAAATATAACTTCAAAAAAATTAAAATATTAATAAAATACCATGGGTCCAATGGAACGTTTTGGACATTTTTCCATGTCAACACTGCCCATGTATTAAATGTAATTCCCTCAGATTTTTTATTTTTCCCTCAGAATTGTAAATTTTAAGGAATATCCTAATATTTACATTCTACTTCTGTGACATAAAGGTATCTTTACTTATTGATTTTCTTTTAACAAAAGTTAGTTTCCTTTGTTTTACTCCAGTGTTATTGTGTTATATCCACATACACTAGGCTCTACGTCAAAGTAGCTCATTCCCACAACATCTTGAGGTACTAGCTGTTTTTTGGGGGGTTGTTATTCTTTCATGAATATCCCTTTCTTCCCACCTGCATGGCAGTTCTGTGGTCCCTAATTCCTCCTCCTCCTAAATTTCTTTATTTTGCTGAAATCCATGTAGTCTCTCAGTAAGTCTCATTCTGTGCTCTTCCTGAAAGCTACCACCTGCCAGATGCGTAAAGAGCTTTGACAACAACTAAGACTTCTATTCAAGTAAAAGCATCCTGGATGACTTCAGCGATGTGAATGGTACTGTTTGGATATGAAAGCACAGTAGCCTGACAGGTAAGATTCTGCTTTATTTTCAGTTAAAAGGGTAGGAAATCTACGTTGCTAACAGTTTTTGGCTTTTAATGCTTGATGATAGAGTTATTATTTCATTTATTATAACTATAACGATGCAGATCTGGTGGGACAGAAAGCCTCCAAAAGGGTGAAGAAAAACAAAGAGCACAGCAGAGGGGTAATGTGGCTATGAGCTTGCCTGTGGGCTGGGAATGGGACCACTCCATCTCACCTTCAGAATAATCATCGGTCTCTCTGTACAAAGCCCAATTCACTCAGGCATCTTACAGGGAAGCTGAAGTCTACCCTCTTGATGTAAATGTTCTTTAAATAATAAAAAATCATTTCTGAAAAGTTTTCACACCTGAAGTCTTTATACTGCTATTCATTCTCATATTTGCAATGCGGAAAACAGAACTTGCAGAGGAGTAATATACTGATAAATCAAATATACTTTGTATATTTGTTCCCTTTGAAAAAATTAATAATCACTGCTGTTCTTAAACTAAGTTTATAATTGCACTCTCCTTTTCCATGGTTATATTCTCTATTATTACAGTTAATTTAGAAATGCTTTGAAAAAAATTGCATTTGCAGCTTCCCATTTACAGTTCAGACAAAACCATTGATTGCATAGGGTGTATTTGTCAAATCCAGTACTAAAGAACAGAACAGGAAACTGACATAGTTATGACAAGCAAGTACTTCATACTGGGAAAGGACTTGATTTTGTTGACTACTGCATACTGTTAGAATGATGTGTTATGTGTTCATTTTGCATTACAACATGTTAAAAATAAAATCTGTAAATAAAACCACAATAAAAATACTGAGTATTGAAATATCTTTGTAGACAGAACTAAATCTTGAGGCAACTTAAAGAAAATGCAACATCCCTTAAAATGATCACATTTTGTATTGCAACACTAAAATTTGTATTTGAAGAAACAATGGCACAAAGAATTGCTGCATGTAATAAATAAAAGTTTTAATATTTTACATTTGAATTCCAAATTTATGTGAATTTATTTTGAATTAATAACTAATATGGATATCTCATATACTGCTTTTATTGATGTCAAAATGTTTTAAAAAACAGATCAGTGTAATTTTTCTTACAAACTAGACCTCAATTCCTAAGACCCCCCCCCCCCCAACAAACACATTACCTGGAGTTATTATACTGTAACTGTTCTGATTCCTTGAAATCTGAGGGCCATAAATTTAAGCAAATGCAAGATGTTTAGCAGCTTCCTCGTAAAAATGAATTAGTCCCAGAAAATCAATGGACAAAGGAAAAAATACCTATGTTCTAATCTTAAAGTTGCTGTATAGTGTATCAGTGGCACTTAATAACTTCCTAATTTTTAAGGATGGGAAGTTTAATACACTAGATGTTTTAAACTAATCTACTAGATGCCCTAAGATATACACTTATATCTTATCTCCTGTACAAACACTGTTCTTAAAATTCATTGTCTCTCAGAACATTCCCTCTGATGTTGCACCAATATCTCAAAAAAGTTTCCTAACCTTTTAATGCACAATTTTTGAGTGAAAGAGAACTTCTGGATTTTTAAAATCAATTCTCATAAGTAAATGCAAAGGAGAATTATATCTTTGTACCTTGTAACCCAAAAACTGTAATTGCATGATATTTTTAGGGGCTTGAGATGATGGAACAGACCTTACTGTGGATAAGCTTCTTTGACATCAGGAATGCCAGAACTGGCTCCAGTATGGACAGATCAGTGAAAAGAGCACAAGTGGAGGCTGACTACAACGTGTGGTAGGTACAGCTTTCCCTACAGCTTTTACTATCACATGTAAATGTTGTCCATATCTACTACACACTAAATACATAAGCATGGGTTTATGTTCCACGGACAGCACTCTGGCAAATTTCATCTAACCATTCTTTTTTTATATTAAAGTATTATGGAAGAATCCACTCACAGTTTAAACAACTGTCAATGTACAAACTGGGGTGCTCTATTCCCATATATTTTTGAATTCAACAATGTCATCTCTAGAGTACGAAGGTAAGATTCAAGAAGACAATATTATATTGTTCTTCACATAGTGACACTCCTATTCTTAGAGACTTGCTTATTTTATTTTGGGATATTATTTCAATAAATTAATTTGCTCTGGTTCACATACAGGAGAGCTGCTCTCTGGCAATATTTTGGCATTCATTTTGTTTACATTTCACTTTCTCATTTTGTTTTAGGCATGCATATGATCAGTTTTATAGAGGCAAGTATAATTCACTGACATTTTAGAACTGTAATATTTGTTTGTCATAACTTCGCACTGTGCTATATGTAATAGTTGGAAAAACAAACTTTATAGAGTGAGGCTTTTAGTCAAAACTTTTTTTGTAAGGGTTAGAAATGGTCCTGTGACCTATGATAAATGAAAGCATACAGAGTGAATTTCTATAGAGCCTTTTGGAGTCAATATATATTGCACAAGTAGCAGTGAATGTGAGGATTAGACTCCTGCCTTACATTCCTTTGCTTTCCATCTTGCTTTTTCAAATTCCACTCTTAAAATACTTGCAGTCTAAAAACCATTCAAAAACTGAATTAAACTAAATAAAGCATAAAGGTGAGTACAACGTATCAGATATTTATCATTATATAATAGAACTATTTTTGTGTTTCTGAACTCACCCTACATAGTATGCTAGTTAATCAGTATACTTGCAAGTGATTTGCTTAGCCAATTGAAATCTGAGAAGGAACATGATTACTGTCTATACCAGTAAATAAATGCTATGGAAGAAAGGTTAAGCCTAAGCCATGAGAACAAATACATATAACTGACTATCGATAATGTATGTGGAAACCCAGAGGAAAAATTCTAGCCATCACAGCTTAGAAGTTCTGGAACACTACTTCAGCTAGAATACTGAAGACAAAATCCTGACCAGTAAGATCCATTCATATAATGTCATTTCCTGGGATAGCAGGAGCTGATGGCTTTGTGATCCTGTCCAGACCTATCCTGTCATTTTTAGCTCCCTGAGGAAAGGAGAAGAAAGCAGAGAGAATGTGTGTAAAGATGCTTTAAAAAGACTCATTATCAAAGGCACCACACACATTTGTAGGCAGGTTTTCTATTTATGCTCTCTGGCATGGTCAATGTTCCTACATCTGGGGTGCAATCCCTTCAGGCAGCAGATTTGGACTGGGATTTCATGTGCCCTTCTTCTGAAGTATTGCACTGTCTTTGCTCTTTACAACTTACTAAACAGCATGTCTCATTTCTACATTTGTTCTCTTCACTCAGTTCCACCTTTTTTCCTTACTAGGGAAACAGTGTCACAAGAAACCTGCTGTCCATATTTTCTAATTTTTACTTTACCTAAGCAACTATGGCCATCTAAGATCCTGTTCGATATAAAAAATATAAAAAAACCTGTCTTACAAATTAATCTCTATGAACTACAGAAATCTGGAATACTTTACTTATTCCAAGATGATAGCATTAAACTGTTGTCAAACTCCATTCTTTGCTCATTATATATTTTTTTCCCCTTCATCTTGTCATTCTGAGCCTTAAAAGCCAAATAAAGTCAGGAAAAGCCATCCTCTTACTCAGAAGACTAGACTGGTGCTTACTAGCACCAGAGCATGTCATTATTCATCTTTCTATCACGCTGTCGTGTTTATCCAGTCCGGTCCTTATTATGGCATCTCAAATCTTTCAAGTTCTTCTTAAGAGGCACAATTTAAAACCAGATTCACAACAGACTGCTGGGTCTTTGTCAGCAGGAGTGAATTCTTTCTCCATTTACGTGCTAGCTGGGTGTACCAGTTGGAATAGTTGTGCTCACCATAGTTCATCATCCTATTTCAGACTATTGAGGATTTGTAGATTCATGACATGGCTTTTGTGCATTCCAGGACATTGGACTATATCAGTGATCTAATATCTATTGGCCTATTGTTTTACATTACAGTAATATTTTGTTGCTGGTCAAAAAAAAAAAAAGTGTTCTCAGCTGTACTTTACTAATATGATAAAAATGAAGGAATATAACAACATGTTTATTCATTAGTTGAGCAATACTCCCAGCTGTGACTGAAAGTCTGCTGTAAACAAAAGGCAACATTATGCCTAACTCAGCCAAAATCATGCTATCTCCGGCACTCACAGCACTCCATACAAGCAGAACCATGCACTTTGATAGCAACAAGAGTGTGTTTTAATTCTCTGTTATATTTTCTTTAAATTAATTTAACAGGAAAATTTGCCATCTTCTGTCTTAATGTTTCCCTTTTATATCACAATCTTGTCAAATATTAATAGCTTTACACTGCTTAGCAGAAAACAGAGAGCAATTCTAAAGAAAATCAGGAAACTGATTCAGAATCAGATGTAGTGACAGAACCGAAATTCTATGCTAAACAAATTTTTACTCACTTTATAAGAGGATATGATAAACTTATGGGGAAAAAATGTATCTCTGCTTAAAAATGCTTGGCTTAGGAAGGGACCTTCAGGACTATCACATCCTGTCACTTGCTTCTACAGAACTTAAATCCCTTTCCTAAACTTGTATCTTAAGAGAAATTAGGGCTTTTTCATTCTAATCAGTTTGACTGTTGCTCCAAGAAGACATTTACATTTTCAGTTAGGTAGTATGAGAGTATTGGTAACTGCTGAGAATCATTTGCTTATGAAAGCATGACTGGGTAACATGAAACAGTCAGGAAATAATCAAGACTATACTCAAGAAACCAATTACTGATTATAAAAATGATTCTCTGTGCTTGAATATTTTCCTTATCAAAGCATGTTCATAAAATGTTAGGTAGAATTATAGAGTCTACAGTCTGCCACATCACTGGTAGCTCACTGTCTTTTTAACTGGACTTCAGGTAGTATCAATACAAAAGAATAAATTCTTCAAATAATTTTCAGAGTCAAATGCCCACATTAATTTTAATAGTGCTGCATATAGTAATACAAACTGCTGTACAAGTTTATGCAAGGCCTAACAAATGTGGCAAGAGTTAATTTTAATTGGTACCTTTAAAAACAGAAACCTAATGACAGTGAGGGCTCTCACCGAGTATTTAGTGTTGTAATTTCTCATGCTTCACAGTTGCATGGGGCACTTGGACTACAAATATTAGAAGCTAGCAAACCAATATGCTGGTGACACTAGTTCTAGATAAATATATGCTTTTCCTATGGCTGAATATGAATAAAGTATCCTAATATACATTAATATCCAACTGGGAAAATATATACCACTTTTAAAGAGAAAGAGTGTTTAGTTAGTGCCATCTCTGCAGGAGTAATTACATGTAGACTATAAAATAAATCATGATTAAAATATACCTGAACTCTTTTATTGAGACATTTCCAGACAACAGGTTATTTTATGTAAAACTCCAAGTGACTTTATTTGGAATTGTACATGCAGAATCATTCCTCTGTCATATTGCCTGGCACTTGCTGAAAAACAACACGAACTCCATATGAACAAATGCAAATGCATTCTGTATTCATGTTTGTGCTACAACAGATTGCATAAAATATTCATAACGTCATTTGTTTATTATTTTAGTTGAAAAAATAATTTGGTACGTACAGCTCAGAAGCTTATGAGAACACGTATAAATGATTTTGACTAGAATGATCTAATGCAATGGCTTCAGCAGTCCTTCACTTCTACTATTTCAATTAGAAAGCAACTCAGCTGCTACATGATGTCATTAGCCTTTTGATATTGCTCTATTATTAGTCACATGTTTCAGATATAAAACCTAATACCTGCTGGTACTACCAATATTTACTGTAGGAGTAACTCTGCAGTGATCTAAATAATAAATATCCATCCACTTATTATATACATAAAATTTATATTTGTGAGAAATTTAAGCCCCTGAACACTTCAGAAGACTTCTGCAAAATCTTTACAAAACACAAGGACATTTTAGTACCTAGAGAAATAATAGTACTATGTTTAATTAGCTCTTACATTATTCTCTCCATTCAAGAATTTCATGGCTTCATTAATAATAGGGGTATGTTGCACAACACTTACTGCTGTGAGGATTCACTTCTAGCAGAAATATTTGAGGAATTCCTGCTACCTGTACAAAACTACTACAAAAATGTGCTAAGAATTTTTCTACTTTTCTTTCTATCGAGCTAGGAGGGCATTTTGCTGTGGCTATTAACTGGATAAATCAAATCTAAGCACTTCTGAAAACTGCAGCCATAAATATAAATCATCATAGCAACTCTGTGAAAAATATATGATATTAATCTTGATCTTAATTCACTGAATTACTCAGGGCATGCCTACGTGATGTAATAGGGCACTATATTTAGGCACTCTAAAGTCAGTTCTGTGAGAGCTGGTATATATACCTGGCAGAGTGCATGCTATGTATAGTCACCAGCTTTCATCTTTCATCATTTTAACCTGGCACTGTACAGAGCCTAAGTAGTGCTGACTCCTAGAAACGGAAATTCACCTGCAATAAGACTGCACTCTACTGCTCCAGCTATACTGTTTCCAGCTACAGCACTACTGAGGGCTCTGCAGTGTTCCATATCCTCCGTGTCCTAGTCCCCATGCTAAAACCAAAATTTTCAAAAGAGCCTAAGTACTTTCAGTAAGTACTGAAAATGCAAATAATAAATTTAATAATAATAAATACAAAAAAATGCAATTCAAGCTACTAAACAATGTTGGCAATATGGAATATTTTTCCCAGATTGTAATGCCTCTTATTTAGCAAGAACAGCCTTACAGTGTACAGCTAGTTCGGACAGCTAGCTGGACACCTAACACAGAAACTCTACCCAATCTCTCAATAGCTCATGACTATTATTGAGAGATAATCTTTCTATTTCTGTAATTCTGTTTTGCTGTTAAAATTACTCTAAATAGAATGCTTACATTAATTTGAGCTAATTTATTCCCTTTCATAAAAGTGTGCAAAGGATGAACTTCTACCTCTTAATCCTTCTTATTCACCACAGCAATATACAGTGGAAGGGACCATTTCATGTGATACAATTTACGTCAAATTACAAGTTTGGAACCAAAAAGATGAGTCATAGCAATGATCTTCAACATCTGTTTTCCTTTCGAAAAACAGGTATGTGAACATTTCATTATGAAACTATCAATATTTTCTTCAAGGAGTCTGTTTTATTTTTTGTTGCCTGTCCTGAATTACACACAGCTGAAAGAGGGTATCAATTCCTATTCAGAATGCAACAATGAGAGATTATTAAAAGAGATTATATAAAATGGGAAGACAAGATACCAGAAGGAGACTGTTTGATAACCACATATTTAAATAAACTGGAAAATATACCTAATAAATATAGCTCCAATTACAGTTTACATGTAAGCTACATGTAGAAACTGAGACAAATATATATGTCAGCATTGTTTCCTTTTGCTGCAAATTTTGCAATAATCATTTGCAAGGAAAAAATTCCCTTTCCTCCATAATGTATGCATGCTTAAAGGATCAGAGCCATCAAAATACTTCAGCAAATGCTGAACTGAATCCAAGATTAATTAAAATCAAGAAGTTTTAAAAGCAGTTTTGCACAGTTGTATACCATTGTATCAGTGCTTAGGCAGTTGAGGCCAAACACTTTGCAATGTCTTAATCTGTCTCATGATTATTTTTAGAATTTTGCTTTTGTTGTATACTTCACAGGCCTCCATCAAAGAAGAAAGTGGCAGAATGTAGTGACAACCAAACAGATAGGTTAGACATTAGCAAGATCCAGTGTTAGAAGCAAATCATAAAACAAAATTTTGAAAATAAAAAAAAGTCCCTATCAGCAATTCATGGAGAAGCTTGAGTTTAATTCCATAGCGTACGTGCAACTGAATTTTTCTGTACATATGTACATGCTTATAATTGGGCAAATATTGCAAAATAATTTTTAATAATATCTTCCTTAATTTTTAAATAGTTGAACTACATTGATGAAGTTAAAAAACTTTACATATAAGCCATAAAAAATGAATTCCCATTTTAATAGACTAATTAATATATGTATGTAAGCCCTTCTTATATTCAACAAAGGAGGAGAACCTGTTTACATATGTTGAATCAGAACAATTGCAATCTAGTTCAGCGTGAATGCTCAGTATCTCAGAGCTGAATGTAAATGAGATACAAACCAAGAATTATTTGCACAAATACTCTGACAAATTATTTTGAATAATTAATAGCCACAAGAAAATTAAGATCTTCCTAAACATTTTTGTGGATCTTAAAGATGAAATCAAATCACTATAAATGCCAGCTACATAGATAGCTTGCACGCTATTTCTTGTATGAGAAAAATCAAAAACTTATTTTCTAGTCTTTTCAGAAGACAAGGATTTCTGAGCTATTTCTTAGGTCATGCCTTGTAAATGTGGTGCTGTATCACACAGCATTAATGTGCAATAGATACATATAGAATCACTCACAGACTATGGCTTCATAGGGTGTTCAAGGAATGGAACTTAAAGCTTATTCAGTGACTGAGATCAACCATGAGTTCTAGCTGAGTACAGGCATCATTTGTAAATATGTTACAACACAAGGTATTCTGATTCTTTCTGTTTGGTATATTTTTTAAATCTGAATTCATCAAACTATTTTCACCTAGAGATGAGAATTTATTTGAGAATGTGATGACTTTGAGAAAATCCACAAGAGAACTTTCATCTCGTTGTTTTCTACAAACAATGGCCGTCTATGTTCTACACTATATAGAACCTTTAACATACAAATGTTAAAATTATCAATATAATCAGATAATACTTCAGAAGCACCCCATGTATCACATGGTGCATATCTTCTAAGGGCAAAAAAAAAATGCAGGTACATATCTCAAATGCAACATCTTCCCTTTTATACCAAATCTTCAGATTATAGTCATTTCATATAATCTATCACCTCTGTCACAGTTTTCTTTGGATTTCTAACCTTTCAAACTTACTACTCTTATTACAGACTGTATGATTTTTGAGTATTGATAGCTAGAAAGACAGCTGTGAGATCAGCATTGTAACCTATCTCAGATCACCTCAGGAACAGTTTCTTTTGAAATGTACTGTTGTATTGAAAATGCAATTACAACATGTTTAGGGCTAAATCTGACATGTATTTTTAAACTAACTTGCCCAATCACTAAGAAAAATAAACAGAGAAAGAAAAACAGAAATGTATGATGAAACAGCACTAATGGCTTTTTCATAAAATTTACATGTGTAAGTTATATGAATGATAAAGTGATTATTTTAGTATTGTAATTTATTGTAAATGCAATTTATGGTATAAATTTCTAAATATTAAATTATCTTTTAAATTATAAATACAAGTGTATTTCTAACAGTGAATTACACTATCATTAAATATGTTCGATTTAGAATAATTATCACTTATGCGAAACAAAAAACATTTTCCTGAAAAGCTTTGTGAGAGCCAAGGAAGAGGTAAATTCCAAAAGGGGCTGAAGCATGATATTACTTGAGTTCTACAGAGAGGATGTGATGTTTCAAAGCCTTCACATTTTAAGACAAAATGCAAAAACACCTTCTCTACAAGAATGTGAAAAGGGGTCTTAATGAAGTAAAATGTGAATTTGTAAATGTAATTACAAAATGTATTTAATATCTGACTTACATTTTTATATATATATATAGTGTATAAATACAACTATAAGCACACAAGTGTATATTCTACATGTATAATGCATTGATTCTTTTTTAATATAGATGCTTAGTGAAAATACAGAACAGAGTTTTAAATGATCCTGTTATAATTCTTCTGATAAATACTGCAGCAACTGTACGTCTGGATTGTGGTGATGCTGTACAGTGAAGGAAGGGAGATGTCTCTCTAATCTACTTTATCCTCTATATCTAGCACCAGTTGGCAATTTTCCCAAACATTTTTTCACCAGACTACAATCTCTAAAACAAAATCTTTCACAGGAAATCATTTTGATTACATTTTTAAAATTTTCATTAGATGTGTAACCTTTAATCAAAGTTAAATATTTTGGATCACAATGTTTGATGTGTTGTACTGCTGAACATTTTGAAGTTAGTGTGTATGTGTATGCCTCAGCCAGTATCATATTCTATTTGCAATTCAGATGTCATATATCCCCTATAACCAAAATGCATGAGACAGACTACATTCGCCAGAACTTGTGAGCCTGGAAAATCTAAGGCTGAAGTCAGTTTGACAGAGATCTAGAAATTCACAAGTGTTATGGATAAAGTCAATTGCCAACAACTAATTGACTGCCTCCTTTAATACAAAATGTAGGGATATTAAATGAAGCTGGAGGGGGAAGCGGTCAGCTTCAAAACAATGAAAGAATTAGACATTCATGGAAAAATAATCCATTGGAGATGCCAGTGGATTCAGAAGTGGATGCAGACACTCATGCGGAAGTAAGTTGGGAGCTATCAATATATACTTGCCCTGTTTTCATACTATTTCCTAGGTATTCATAATTGATCAAACAGGATATTGGGCAAGACAGAGCTTTGATCTGATCTCTGTACTGTCAGTTTTTCATGTGTTTATGCTGTACCTCAGTTTTTCCTTTAGCTAAACTGCTATGATACATCAGGGGAGACGCAGTCCTACTGGTATCCTGACAGAGTTCAAGAACTTTTTTTACTGAACTATTCTGTAGTTTTATTATATAGTTCCTGTATTTTCAAATGCACAATGGCTCTTTTGAACACAGTTTAATGTCAGATTTAGCCTAAATTACATACTCCAGTATACCAGTTTAAAATTTTTCTGTTTTTTGTATTCCAGGAAAAGTTTCACTATTTTCACTTTTCTGATTCAAAATGTCCATATAAAAAAACCCCAACAACCTGTTACTGTTTGCTGTGGGTCAGTGATCCAGATTTTTGATGAACTCTATAATTAAAAAGAATCCAGTCCAAAGTGTCCAACTCCTAATTCGGGTTTCTTAAGTATACAAGTTTTATTTTATAGTCCAGAATATGTCTATAGTATTATTGTGGTTATATTCTCCCATGTCCTTCATTTGCACTTTATTCCGTGGAGAAAGAGACAAGAAAATTCTGAAATAAAATACCATTACAAAAAATGTTTTGTGAAAATCTGTATCTTGAATTTTTGTACTAACAGTTCTAAGCAAGAGAGGATGAAGGTACATTAACAAATCAAACTTCACTATACTGCTTGTAACATTTCATTGTAAACCAAACTACCTCAGTATATATTTAACATCTTAAGAATTCACAAAGTATTAGGTCCAACAGCAACAAGTGATTGGGATTAATTTTGCTTATCAGTAAGAGTGAATTTAATTTATGCTGTGTTCATACTCTTTATATCTTACTGTATTTAACTATATATACATCACTTTAAAGGAAGCATTACACAATTGAAATTAAACGACTGGACTAAGCTCAGCCTTAGGCTGACTTGTCACCAAAGGGTACACGGAACTAAAGATTAACTAAAAGCTGGAAAAAATATATTGCAATGTTCTAGTCCCATTGCATTTAATTCAGAAGGTTATCTGACAAACATGTTCAAATAATGACATGACACGAGCAGAAATAAAATGTAACTATGCGGAATAGGGAGAGTCACTATAAGCAATATATCTCATGTAATCACTTTTGGCACCATCAATATAGCACGTTCACATTCCAAGTGCTATAAAACATTGAGGATACTTTGTATTAATTGCCTTTCATAAATGTTAACATTTTTATTAGCTCTTCTGAAAATTTTCACTTACGCTACTTAGAATAAATTATTTTGAAGTTTGTTAAAAATATATCTCTGAAGAATTAGATAAAAATATTGAAAAATCATTCATGAGATTATACATTCTGTAATCATAAATAAAACAAAATAAACACAGCACTTCATTAACAATTTGCTTTTGTTAATCTGTATTTTTTATGTGGTATTGAACTTCCTGTACACTGAAAGATGGTATCATGGTACACTAACTCCTCACTTAAGTCTTTTTCCTATAAATGTTTTAAGTTTGCTTCTGATGTAAAGCTACTGCAGTCCATCATAAAATCATGTTGATAACCCATGTAATACCTCATTAGGCCTTACTATTCCTTGACTTCCAAGAAGAGCAACATAAAGGGGATATACTGTTTTACAGTGCCTCTCCGAATGTGTTACACGTTTAGTGTGAACTAAAACCAAGACACGTATTTTTTAAACTTGGCAAGTATTTGAAGGCACTGGTATGAATGAAAACACAAATGTACAGCACCTTAATGGACTGTGGATCAAAACCCTCTTGGGGTTTGCCCTGAAGTTCTATGACTAGCCATCTCTTTAGTTGATCTTTTCAAATATTGGAAGAATTTTTTTAACCATCTAAAAAATCATAACTTCAAAAGAGCTCTAAAGACAATGTTATGTCTTCAAGTAATGAAAGAAGTCTGAAAAGGTTTCATCTTACAAAATGGGTACTTCTTTGTAATACTTTTATGACAAAATCTATAAAAAATTCTTGCTAAGAACCCTCTTACAATCTTTGCTATGTACAAGACTAAGAAATACCGCTGCTTACATTAATAGGGACAATGCCACCACAATACGTTAAGATGAAACTTGTTTTTAGAGAAAAGTGCTTTAAAGATGAAATGCTATGAACAATACCCAACTTTACCTATAAATGCATATATTGCTCTGAACATTCTGAATAGCAGAAGTCCAAATACAATGCGTGAAAGAGAAATAAATACAATTCAGAACACTTTAATTTCATAAGAAAAGAGGTGCCAAACTCTTTCATTTGCTTTGTTCATCCAGCCCATGGAATATATACAAAGAAACCCTCATTTGCAGAGGTTTACTGCATCAAAAACATCATTAGGCTACACTTTCTAGGCAGCATGCAGAGTAAACTAATGCATTCCCAGGTGTTGATTAGACATCTCAGCTCAAAATCAGAATTACATGAACATTGCTACATCTAAATTGTCCCCTTTACACTCTAGAACTAGAGTTAATGAATTCTGGAGGGACAAAGAAATACAGAAAATTTAAGATCCATTGAAAAAGTCTACAAAGCAAAGAAATGGAAGCAAGTAGACACTACCTTTTTTTTGGGGGGTCTCAGTCTGAAACAGTGAAGTTTCCCAAGGTACTTGTTGTAAATGAGAAGTCAAACTACCTTTTACTATATACAGATACCTGGATTGACTAATGCAGCTACAAGCTCAATATCCCACGGTGCTGCAGAAGTCTATTTGGGTGACTTGCAGAAACTCTTCATAATATAAATAGACAGATACCAAAAACATTTTCTATTTGGCAAATTAAAGAGGGTATTATTGAAAATATAAACCCCTTGAACCTTATCAAAGTATAACCCCGAGAACAGAATATTTTTCTCCATCTCTGACAGGATAACCTCCTGTACATAGAGAAGGGTTCCTTCTTATGTTGCTATTATGCTGTAGCTGTCTGGAGACGGTTTCATACTATTTTTGTCTGACACCTTGCTCTGCTTCAGGATAAAACACTTCACAAGGAATTGCATCATTCCTGGGAGATTAATGCCCATTGGTATTTTTCAGTGACTGAAAGCTTAGGCACATGTTTAAAATATTGACCATGGTTGTGTTACATTTAGCTATAAGTTCCATTTGCTATTATGTTAAATAGATCACTCAACAGCATCAGAAAGTCAGAAAAAGAAGTCCCATTGTAGCTTTTAATGGACAATCTTCAAACAGAAATCATTCTAAAATTTAGAAGTGATTACCTATTAATGTGCTTTACAGACACACGGAGAAGCACACAGACTACATTAATCCTTCTAAACTCTTTAAATCGCAAAAATCTAGAACTGATTTCTAGTGTTGAAAATGTGTCAACATGACTATTCAAGACCTCATGGAGCTAACAGGGGAAACTACTGCGTGTCAGGAAATCTGTAGCTAAGGTTCTCACATTTTGCTCAGAATGCAGAAAACACAATCAAATCCTAGATTTGCAGGTAGGATAATAATGCATTTTCTAGTACTGAATGAAGTAGCTAAAAGCCAAATATATTTTGTATTAAATAGCTTTTAGCCACAGTCAGGATATTTCATTTGAAAGGCAATGTCCCCAGTGAACACAAAAGGTTTATCTAAATGGTCACCCGATTCCTTGTTATTCTTAACCTTTACAGTTTGGTATCTTCATCTGGTATATCTCAGACAAATATATTTGCTTACCTGACAGTTCTATTCCAAATGCAAGAAATACACCCACCCTATACCATACAGATTTGTGAATCATGAATTTTTGCAAGTTGTTTGTTGTCCTACATAGCATCTGCAGCTACCGAATAGTTTTTCAGTTTTCTTCTCTGGATAAGACAGCATCTAATTTTGAGATGCAGACTGTGCCATGACTAACAATGTCTTTTCGCATTTTATCATTTTAGCATTAGAATACTGCAATTAATACCTTATAGAAACATATACTCATTGGTTCAGAAACATAAGAAATGAAGACTTATTCTCTTTACTACCACTTTCAGCTGTGATCAAACGGAGTGTTTGTGCTGAAATGATCCAATGGGTTTGGCCACGCCTTTTTAGGCATTTTAACTCGACTTTTGGGTCCATGTTACCATTTCAACTGTTACAGTGGCATGTGAAATCTTTCTTGATACCACGGAAGACAATTTTTTATGTTACTTTTTACACATCCTTCTCACATGGACACAGAAGAGTCTGAACCAGGTCTGAGCTTGTGCAGTTTCCTGCCTCCAAGAGCCTGAACTCCAAAACGATACTAGGTGAAAGTTAAAGCTTGGATGCTGATCCCGCAAGAACTTAGACACATACTCCACTATATTCATAAGATTACGGTGAAACCGAGTCCCACTGAGAATTTTGCCACGGAGTTTTAACAGAATTTAACAGAATTTTTAACAGAATATTTCACAGAATACAGGATTTTAGTTTAATTTTGTTAAGAAGAAATACCTCTATTTGCAGTCATCAATTTCAGGATAAGGGCCTAAGACTTTTGCTTTCACTCATGGTTTCTATTTATCTACTTTTTATAAACAAATAAATTGCATATTCTCTAGGATGCTGACAACAACAGACCAGAGACATTTCTGAGATGAAACAGTTCCATGTGAAATATTCTCACTCTAGTAAATGACATAAACTATACAATGCTATCATGTTTTTATTAACGGTGTTATATAAGATCTCCTCAGTTTTAGATGGCGTGGTCTTTTGGGGGAATTAAACATAGAATCATACCATAAATTCATAACCATTTTAAAAATGTGTTTTCTGCTGCTGGCTTCCCTTGTCAGAACCGTAGACTGATTTCTGCTACACTCAGAGTAACCACGTGTTCTTCTTGACAGATACGATTTTGACATCACTAAATATATTATAATTTATTGGTTGAAATCAAACAAATTATGTAATTACTGTGCTTGTGAGTGATTATCAAAAGCTGGATGAGATCTAAGCATTTAGCACAGTCTTCAGGACACTGATTGCTATACTTCCCTTGCTTGCTTCATGAACATACTACAAGTAAAAAACAAATCACCTACAAGTAAAAAACAAATCACCTATCTTTTGAAAGGCCTTCTGTGATGAATCCAGTGAGGTCTCTGCATAATTTATGCTATATTTGCTAAAATGCACAGTATTTTAACAATTTGGTGACAGAAAGAAAAGGTTTTCATTTGAAATTCTGATCCAAAAATCTTTGCTCTTGGAAACTTTTCCTAATTGCAGTCATGACAGAAGTATTACAGACTTCAGTGGCACCAGGATCAGACTACCACAGAATTACAGAAAAGTCGGCTGAAAGGGATCCCTGAACGTCACCTACGCCTATCTCCTGCTTAGAGCAGAGCTATTGCAATTGCTAGATCAAGTCAGCCATCGCTGTGTCTAGCCAAATCCTGAAAACTTTGAAGGGAACAGCCTTCCATATCATCCCCAGCTAATCCATTCCAGTGCTGCACTGCCCTTCTATGGGAGAAATATACCCTAATGTACTCTTCTGAACCTCCCAAGCAGCAAAATGTGGTCATTGTCCCCTGTAGTCCACTGCTATGGGAAAAGTCTGGCTCCACCACCTTTGTAAATGTCCATCAAACAGCTGTAGGCTGTTGCCAGATTGTCCCTTAGCCTCCTCTTCTCCAAACTAAACAAAGGCAGTTCCCTCAATCAATACAAGAGTATTAAGTCACGTGCTCTGGGCTTCTAACCGTCTGACTTAGGGATATCTTCAGACAGAGAACAGTAACATCCAGCAAGGATCATTGCAAATTCATTATGCTCTCACTCACTCAAAATACCAGAGTTCAGAATTTTTTTCCTCAGTTTGTGAACTGCCATTAACTGTTGGTTCTCCTACCTACTGACTTCTCCTTTTATTCTCCTGTCCCTACTTCCTTCCCCCTCATTTCACCACATTTGACAAAGCTCTCTTTTTCTCAATACAGCAACTCCTCCACTAACTTCAAACTCACCAGCCTCTCCAAAACACAAAAATATGACAAAACCTATGAACTGATTATTTTTAAGTTAACTCCTTTCCTCCAAATCTCAAAACAGATTTTCCAAGATAAAAGCATATAGCAAAATAATGTGGCAATTCTTGTTTGAGCTGATGACCAGTCTAAACAGTAAATAATACCAGTCTTACTGTTATTTTGCCTTTAATTTAAACACTTTCTGTCTCCCAAACCACCAATTTAAAGGGAGAATATTTAGCAGGAATGTTCAGCATCTTCTTTTAGTTCAGGACTGAAGCAGCAGAAATGCATTTGCTTCTGCCTACATAATTTCAAGATAAATTATTCAAAATCTACATTATTTAGCTGTTTTGATGTCATTTAATATTTTTAAATTAAATCTGATATTATGCAAACAAAACATAAGCAGCTTACATATCCACTCATTCTGACATCTTTCAGAATATAAAACCATATTTTAAAGCAAATTAGTTTAAACAAGTGAATATACTGGTATTTGATTTGTTCAGTGTGTTGTCATTTACAGACTGCCTTAGCTTTCTGCTCTTGAAGGAAGTTACCAGAAGCAGAATCAAATTTCTGTAACTATGAGGGAAAAATAACAGAAAAGAAAATATAAAAAAATTATGCATAAATTCATTTATTTAAAATTTTCAATCTGAAATTTGTATATGCTTTTATCCATTTACTAATCACAGCCAAAGATTTAAAATTAGGATGACTTCATTTTGAAGAGAAATTAGTGTCTGACAGGAATATTGCTATTGGGAACATCCTTTTTGAGCAAGAGTAGAACAGAAGGCAGAGTGCTTAAACCTGCTAACAATATGTTCTGTGTTTGGTAGAAAACACGTTTTGGGATAGCATCTTTTCTGATGCTTTGCTCGTGCTTCTTCCACTCCCACACACACCTTCTCTTTTATTCTCTCCTAACAGGGTAATTTCAACAAATCTCAACCAACAAATACTGTTTATATTTTATATTCTGTGTGTGTATCTGTGGTGCGCTGAAATTAAGGAGAGCACGAAATGCAGATTGCACACTTCTCCATCACCTTTCTCATGTTCAATTGAAGATAGCCTAACTCTGAAATCTGCCCTCTTATCTTCCCTGATTCCCTCCACACACACTGTGGGAACTCCTACCACTAAGTGTTCAGGACCCTTATACTAGAAAGTTACTACCATTTCCACTTTCTACAGGAACTGAAAGGCTGCTGAGGACCAGCAGGACCAACACCTCACACTGAGCATAAGCTGGGTCTCTTGTTACAGAGGGTATTAAGGATTATCAGGCTTCTAGGCTGCCTTCTGGCCTTTCATGATTAAATTAGGCCGTGTGATCACATACCTGAACTTCTGTCACACACCAGCTCATTAGAGGCAACCATGAATTCATCAGGATCAACTTTGGGAACTCCATCCTAAACATAAATGTTGTCATATGGAAATAATTTCCATTACTGTGGCTAGAATTATCCTCATTTGATATATGAAGAATGAGAGACAGAAATGTAACTCATAAACAGCCATTGAGCGATGTCATATCACAGAGTGTATGGAACTGGGAAGCTCTATAGACCACTTCAACTCTGTAGCCCTCTAAGCCATTTCACTCTCTTTCCTTCATGATACAAAATCTTTGTATTATCTATTTAACTGGTGTTTCGATTCTTGCATCACTTCGTATCCCAATAGTATATGGCAGTCTTCCTTTCTCATTTAAAAGCTGTTTCCAGCTATTACTGTTTGTCCCTCCATTTTCCTTTCCATTAATTTTTCTTCTGTTAGCCATCTTTCTGTGCCCTTCTTAATTTAACAAGTTTTAATTGTATGAGACCAGTGCTGCCTGCCCACTTCTCTCCCAATGTGCTGAATCGACACTCCAGCAAACAGGGCCTCCTCTCAGTGCAGGGCTGCTGACAGCCCCTGTGAGAAATGCAGCACTGCTTCTTTTGCTGCTGATTCAGCACAGTGGGGGAGAGACAGACAGGTAGCAGCAAGAACAGACAATTTACATTAAATATAAAAAGTGAAAGATTACAAATCATGATGAGGGGGGAAAAAAAATCAAACACCATGATGTTTTTGTTTTCAGATTCTTGTACAGTCTTTCTATTAATATCATACTCTCATGACAAGCTTTGTCCTGTAACAGCCAGTATAGTGTTTCAAGAATATTGCAGGATAACTCAGGATGAAAATAAAGAGAATATTAGGCAAAAGCAAAAAGTAGTATTTCTGAACTCTATCATATTTCAAATTTCACAGCTAAAATCTATTAAATTGTTTATATAAAGACAGACAAGGAATAGAAAAACAAATTGTTTTTAATAATATCCATCATAACACAGCAATAGATATTAATCTATGGATTAGTGATGTATGCCTTGGATAATTACTTAGGAGGGGACAAAAGTGATGTGTGTACTCAGCCACTCAAAAAGTCCACAAACTGCCTACTGCTAAGACAAAGTGGTATAGCTTACTGCTATTTTAGTATAAACATATAATTTAAAACTTGTTTTGAAAAAAACTAAGCTATTAAAGAATACTGGTGGAAAGACAAGAGGCAGTTAATAATAATAATAATTAATTCAAACCTTGCATTTAAAAATAAATTCTCATTTTTTCTAGAAAAGGAAACACATGGCATGTTAGAACCATATTTTAATCAAAACAATAACAAGCTGTAGTAGAAACTGAAGTGGAAACAAAGACTTTTTAACTGAAAGCTCTGATAATGGGAAAACACTAAATGAATATTTTAACATAGAAACCATTATTAGTCTTTTTCTGTAGAAAAAGCACGAAGATCAACAAGATTGGCAAAAGTGAAGAATTTGCTCAAGATTAATTGCTTAATATTTATAAGGCATTCTTATTGTATTCTTCAGCTAAATGCCTAGTTATTTGGTAAGCTGTGACTGTTTAAATTATATCTATCTTAAGAGAAAAATTCAGCGGAAATGGTACACAATCTTTGTTATCCTTGTCTTTTTCTTTCTAGCAGTTCAGATGCATTTAGAAGTTCAAGAAATAGCTATGCACTTGTATTCTTCAGGAAGGTTGCTTCTTTCCATTCCTCCCACCCCCAGAAAATTCCTTTGGAGCCATTACCTTAAAGACAGATTTTCATTCTGCTAGAGAGTCTTTACTGAGTACTTTTATTTCATTCAAGAATTTTAATAGAAAGGATTTAACCTATGTCTTTAATCTCAGAAGAAATCTCCTTATTTGTAGAATTTCAAATCAATATTTTAAATCAGTATTTTCAATATTAAACATACAGTATCTTTCTTGAGTATTGTCAAAGAATTTTTATCTATAATCATCAAAGCTCTGGAGAACTTTACCAGCAACAGTTTTGCAGTTTCCAAAACACCAAGGAGCACTTGGGCTTCTGCTGCAAGATACTATCTTTCTAGAAATATTTAAAACAAAACAAAAATATCAGTATGTAGCAATGCAGAGCAATTTCCAAAAATGCATTGTTATTATTCGTCTGGTATATGAAACTCTTTAAGGGCATATATCTAAGCTGCTGCTCAAAATCACAGTGTCCACCTGATGTAAGTCAAAACCCCATGTTTCTCATTGTGGTTGTACACTTTCTAAAGTGCTCGACTTTTATTCTATAGAATAATATGTAGGAATAGATCCCATTCCTCAGGTAAAGTTCTTTATGTATTAAGTTGTTGAAATACCTCGGACTCTAAAAATCCTGAGATAATCCAAAAGCTTTCCAAATTTCTTGTGTGTCTGTGTTTTTTTTTTTTTTAACCTGAATAAGGCACAAAGTTAATCATTTAAGTATTTTTTCATGAAATGAAAATGTAATGATGACAATGAAAAATTAAATCCCCCTAAATTCTCCTAACTTCACAATTTTGGGCTTAAATCTCTACCAATCCTATCAAATATATAAAGAATCTTCACCATATCATGATATCTAACAACATGTTGTTCTGGGGCCATTAGAAATACAGCTTTTCTTAACTAGTGTATCAAATTATTTTCTGCTTCTATGGTACTTAAATGGTTGTATTAAATCCTTTTATGTGAGGACTAGAGATTCTAAAATCTGTTGAAAATCAAAATCATATTAAAGACTAAACAGCATCTGAGCAATTTAAAACTACTTCTCCTCACTCAAATTTACATTTTGTTACATTCCTTAATATTTTGTGTTTCATCTGTTCTTACTTTTCCTAGGCATTTCTGATTGGCCACAATTAGAGACAGGGCATCACAGGAAAGGGTGCTTTGATCAAATTGAATACAGCCATTCTTTTGTTCTTATGTAACTGATTTTGAGAGGAGGACTTCATCTTTACTTTGCACATACTGTATAAAACCTCTATTTACATTTAAAAATGACTAAGGTAAGAGATATATCCTCCTCCTCTTCTAACTGTTGCTTCAGTAAACACCAGTATTTCATAGGGTAACTTATTCCTGCACTTCCTATAATGCCAACAGAAATCTGATGTACTGTATAACAAGAAAGAAGCTGATCGTATTTTTTATCATCAGGAGTAATTCCATTCAAGTCAACAGTACTGCGTTAGGGTGAGTGATGACAGATTGTACTTCAAAAAACCAACTAGGTAAGCAATGCTTTTCACTACAGAATTTAAATTATTGGTATTTAAAGAGCTAGCTTTTCTTCTTGAGCAGTAGTTAGCCCTTTAGTTTTCAAAGTATTGAATTATCTATCATGTTAAATGGCCAGTTATTCCCAGTGGAATACCTTTGTCTTTGGAACAGGAAAGATTTGAGGAAATATTATTAATACAGAAAGGAATAAGATGATCACTTCACACCTCAACAAACTTGTTTTATGTACCTTCAAAGTACAATTATTGCATCTAAAATGATTCCCCCAAAATAGTTTTTCTAAAGTGAAACAAATGCTGTGACTTGGAGAAAACTGTGTTTGAGCTCATGAAAGATACCATCTGCACAAAGCGATAATGCCAGTATCACCATTCTACTTCTAATATAAAAAGTATGCATGCAATAGTGAAGAGACGGAAGTGAATTTTAAGCAGGAGTGTCACTCTCTCAATCCCTCTTTTCCACTCCTCAGTACTGAAGAGATACAATTTTGTAGTGATAAATTCCCTACAACTTTTCTAGCATTTAGTGTATGGTTTCAAGTGTGTAAAATGGTTTCACTTGAAAGAGAAATGTATTATGTGTACATTTTAAAAGCTACATTGACCAATAAAAATAGTGAAATGCAGCTGTCTCTTCCCAATACGAAAACAACATTCACTGAACTTCAATTTTATTTATTCAGTATATTTCGGCTAGAGGTCTCAGCTTTTAAAGTGTAGTCTAAAGCCTAAAGAAAAGCCATAGTAAAATTACACAGAACATCCTGACTGAGCTATTAGACCAGTCTGCTATTCCCAAGCATGCATAAATATCTAAGACTGCATGGTACAGATCTTACTTCCTTCTCTCAGTAATAAGCAGAAATCTGTCACTACTCCTACTTAATGTGTTAGTGGACAGAAAGAAGAGATAACATGATCACTTTTATTCTTGTTTGCCATTTTGAAATGATTTTAAAAAGCTAAATATAAACTGGCTTACCTGCCAGGGAAAGCAGTATTTTTTCCTTTTGAACATCTACTGGCTGGTCTTCCTTCAGAAAGTATTTTCTGAGTAAACCAATGACTTTCCAGTTTAGCTATAAGTGTTAGCAACACCTGAGAAACAGGCTGCTATTGCCTTCATAGTTATTTAAAAACTATACTAATAGTTAATAATTTTGTTCTTGTGCAGGTGACAACAGAGAAGGCTAGAAGCTCAGAGAACAGACTGACAGAAGAGGCAGTTTTTAAACAGCCCAGCTGATCTTTATTAGCAATCTTCTCAGACTGGCTACTTTCACTTCACTTTAAGGGAACTGTGCATTTGCCTTGCTTAATCCTACTGATTTAGTATTGTGAAATATGGGAAAATAATAGACTGCATTCACCAATGCCACATTTCAGGGATGACCCCATCTATGGTGTTCTTCCACTAACAGGAAATTGTGCAGAATAATACTCCATTCCCTCACTGTAGGAGAGGAAAGTAGTACGCATCACATACTTCTAGAGATCCCTGACTAAATACAGTTATGCGAGGAGAATTTGCTCATACAGATTCAGTTATATCAACTATATAGTTTGCTCTGTTTGGGAAGACTGAATTTAGTACACCATTTCGAATGTGTGTTTGCTGAGTTACTTATGGTATAACACCAACATTGCTATGAGCAGCACAGTTGCATTTACACAAGCAAAGGACCCATTCCAGAGTAGTTAATAATATAAGAAAATACGAAAATCCTTCTCCAAAAATCAACAATGAAGTTTTCATGAGGGTAGCTACCAAGTGCACCTATCAACGATGGTACTTATTTGAGTTTTAAATCCCCCACACAAAAAGGTAGGACAAAGGAGTCTTCCAACAGTAACAAAGAATCCTTTTATTAAGCTTAAACACGGCAGTGAAATGCACTGTCTACTACTTAATAAGCTTATAGAGGGATTAATAAAACCATGCTGTCAGTCATTAAATGCTGCAAAACAGCACCAGCTTGATTTTCCATTTTTAATATTACATCCCTCTCACACCTATAATTTTTTTCTAAATCTACTTTTGCGCATGTTAGAAGCATCACTAATACCAAAACCTTCTAATGAAGTGAAATATATATATAAAAATTGTCCTCAACAAGAGGATCTTCAAACACCTTTTGGCAGTGAAATAGAAATAGCAAAAAGGGAGGATCCAGATTTTCAAATTGTTAAGAATACTTTCAGAACCGGCTTTCCCTTGCAAAAAAAATTGTTCATGCTAGGTTTTGAAAGTCATACTTGTAAACCTTTATCTCCATACTTCTGTGCAATATTATTTGAGCTATTTACAGTAAAAAGGTTTAGCAAATTACTGCTGATCATGTGACATCATCAGTATAACAAGGCATATGTTACCATACTCAGGATTTTCCTAAGGCCAAGGAAGTGTTCAGATACAGCAAGAATGAGAGTGATACCATTGAAAGGTTAGACAGAAATATTAATCAAGCATTTGGGATAGTAAGATTTAGGACAAATATAAGGAAAAAATGGTAATGATCACAAAATGAAGGCAGGTAAGAATAGCAAAAATAGTCTTAAAATGACAATTATGTTTAAGAAAATATAAAAATACAAGTGCAGGGATACCAGGCAATTTGGAAAAAGGTGACTGTATGTTCTTCATACTAATGTAAACAAAAATCATTTTGGTCAGTTATATAATACCCACTATTACATTACTCTGATAGTCATTATGCTATAATAAATACTGTGCTACTATAATATAAATATATAATACTCTGTAAAAAATGAGACTTTGTAAAAATCCATACAAATTTCATTTCATTAGATATTGCAAATAGTAAGCAAGCCTGTAATTTTCATTTATATCAATATGTAATCATAATTATAATATCAGAACCTTAATTTTTGCACAGTACAGGGGAGTACAGGTGCCTCTATGGTGCCAACACTCTATGACTGAACACTATGAACCAAACTTTTCTTGCCAGAAATTCCATTGTCATACTATTTATTGTTTGTAACTAAGTGGAATTTGAGGCCTTCAGACATTTCTGTGGTTTCTGGATATCCAAGAGCTCAGAGTAGCTGCAGTCAGTTTACGGTCTGCCTGAAAATCCTAGACATGTCAATTTGTGTGCACAGCTGATCTGTGCAGCATAGAAAACAATATTTTGTCCAGCATGTATCAGACTTTTGCATCAGTGGTGGACACATACACTAAATCTGATGTGCAGCAAAAGCACCCACTACAGTGAATATGCAGAGGTCTGCCATGCTGAGAGCACATTAAAACCTCTGTGCTATCCTTCAGAGCTAGCATATAATACATGTGTATGTGCTGCAAACATCACACAAAATGTATAATTTGAACTGTTAATCATTTGTGAATATTCAGCAGATTAAGCATTCAACATATTGTATTGCTAGTAACTCTCCTACAGCAAAGCACGTTGCTACATGCTTGACTTTTCATATGAATGAGCCGTGTCACTGAGTTCCACTGAATTGCTCTTAGGAATTAGGTTTAAAAATTAGTAATATGTTCAAAAATAAAGCCTATGCCTATGTGTTTTGAATCATTCATAATGCCTAAGACAAATTTCTTGTTCTATGGTAGTACGTATATTATTTTTGTCACTTCCATAGTCATCCATAGGTATCTATCCATACAAACTATTTTTCATAAAATTCTATAGTTGTTACAGAAACTTACATTGTATCAGTACATAGTATTCTCTCTGAAAATTCAATCTAGAAATCCATTAATGTTCTAAAAAGCTTCCTTAGAGGAATACTCATTCAGATGTCATTTAAGGAATTGAATGCCTCTTTAAACTTACCAGGATATTAACAATGAATTTCTTAATGGGTTTTGATATGCAAAGATTTGAATGAATTCTTGCATTCCACTTTTTGCAGAAATAGCCAAAAAAGAAAAAATCAAATGGATATTCCCTAGAAGGACAAAATATGAACTTGGAGGAAAGCAGAAAAATCTCTAAAGACTATTAAGTGATTATCAGATACTATGTTTTTCATATCCTTGGTATTGTGACCACAAGGTGAAAAAATGACTGTTGGATACCAGCACAGAGAGACACAAGAGTATGTGAGTGGTTAAATAAAGCAGATTTAATGAAGAACTTACACTCCAAACTGCACAAGGACACCCAGGAATCACACAGAGGGGTCGCTGTAGGGAGGCTGCTGGACAGATGGGTTGGACGCCTAAGTGGGACTCACTTGGTGTATCCTAAGGGCTCCTTTCATCTACTACAGCTATTTCCTTATCTCAACTATGCAAAGTTTCAGTAGTTACTGGCTGCAAAGCAGCTATACATTGTTGACAAAACAGAATATGTACATCCAGCCCTCTCTTGTTTCAGTCAGTGTATAGAAAGCAATGTATATATAGAGTATAGAAAGCACTATATAAATGCAACTATTTAGCAACCAACAACTTCAAATTTCTTGCAAAGTTTCATGATTTAGTGTACTTTCATTATTCTTTCTAAAGTACTGACATTTGATAGAAGATACATTTATGTAATTTTTATTTTGCTAAATTTTTCTTGCTTTAAATTGTATTTCCAGCAATATGTTAGAAAGTAGCGTAGTGATACTTGTGAAAAAACAAAGTCACCATAGAGAATATGTTCCTGATATCAACTAAAAAAGTATTCTTTATTTTCAAATATTTATTTCAAATTTCACCAAGTAAGTGCACTTCTTTCATGTGGGACTCATTCAAAGACATTGACAGGCTTGGAAGTCTGTACCTATGTACTCATATTGTTTTGGCAATAAATAATGGCTCAAAGTTTTACAAGGATAGTAAGTATTATATATAGCACACATGCATGCATATTTTTTGAAATGTCTCACCTGTCTTATTTCTGTGAAGTTAAATATTTTTCAAATTGAATGTTAGCTGGAGTATACTTGAAAGACAGCATGATTATAACAAGGCAATGAACATACCTTACCGTGGTACAGGAAGGGCTAGTAGGTATGACAGCACTATCAGCAATAATCAATGATCTTCTTTAAAAATTTAATACTAAGTGCTGAAAATTTCATTCTCACTGGGTCAGGAAAGTGTGATACTAAGCATTCTTTCTAGAAATCTCTTCCTTGTGGGAACTACATCATAACTGTTCATGAATAATGCCAGCCTGCCTTTGTATGGCATGCAGTGGCAAACATCAAGAAGATAGCATACCACTGAAGTTGTTTTGACATTTTCTCTACGTAGTTCTTAGGTTTATGCAAAAATTTTGCCTCAGCTATTTCCTCCCAACCTCTGCAGGCATCTTCAGCCTTTAATCAAAGCTCCTTTCCAACTGATGCAATGAAAATATCAACCTCTTAGAAATGTTATGCAGAAATGTATATTACTTGTACAATGTAAAACAGTGCAAGTTCTGCATAATTTAGCTTTGAAAGTGTCCATGAATTCTAACGGTCCAAACATACCATATCTGGGGACAAGCTTTATGAGTATGTCGTTATACTTGGGCCTTTGGCTTTATTCCAGTATCACTCAACTTGCATAGACTACTTCAAGAGTGAGAGTAACCCACGATGCACATGATGTAACAAAATGTGTTTGTTATATACTAGTAAAAATAACACTGAGGTAGAATAATGCTTTCTTAAACTATGAAATCTGAAATTGTAAAACTGATAGTGTTGTTGGATGGTTTATGATTCTATTAGCGTAGTTAATCTAGATTTTTATCTATAAAAGAAAAACATAACAAGCCAGCTATCACTAAAAGTATAGTTCTTATTAAAATGCTCCCATTTGGCAAAGCACAAACACAAATATATAATTATTTCTCTGAGGATGCGATTTTTGGTTTCATGTCTATATTAATAGGAAAAGGTGACAGAGACTTGATTTAGAATATTCATGACACATTTAAGGGCAGGGAAATCATGATGAAAAATACTGACAACAAAGAACAAAACATTCTTTCGTGACAAAGATACTCCAACTTATTACGGATGATTATCAATTGTTACAGTGATGGAGGTTTCCTGACACAAAAACAGATCTTATATTGCACTGTACTAATTAAAGATGAATGTGTAGACATATTCTTTACAATTCTCTAAAAAATTAAAAGGGTAAGCTTCTGAAAGATGCATTTGTTGTGTACAGAACAGGTATAAGAAGGTAGGCAGAAATAAGCATTCCATCTCCATGACTGCATATTGCAAACAGACAATGGATTACACCTCACACCTTCTCAGTTTTGATATACTTCTGTTATTGCTAACACAGTTGCAAACTAATACTAATTGCAAGGATACGTAGTGGGATTTGAAATTTGGGACCTTAGAGCAAGACATTTAGTAAGGAGTCACCTCTCAAGAATAAGTAAACAGGACTTTACTTTAGATGAATATCAAATTAATTTTACTGCAGGGAATGTTTGAGAGATATCTTAAATAAAAACATGAAATTAAAGGGGAAGATATGCAAGAAATTCCTGCTACTATCTTATTTGGTTCTTAGATGCTGGAGATACTCTTCTCCCTTCTTTTTCCCATCTTTTTGGTGAAAGGAAGATAATAGTCTACATAGTTACCTTTTTGCAGGAAACTGAAAAGTTATTTTTTTTCATAATGCACGACTATATTTAAAAGCTGAGTAGTACAAAGGGTTGTACAAAACGTTGTAAGTTCATATCCCAAGGAAGGCAAATATTCAGCACATGCGGCGCTATTGACTCCATTTAGCACAATCTTCTACTGCTGTATAGTCAACAAATCTTCAAACTCTAATTCTTAGGACTGCTTTAGAGTAAGGAAGTTACTGACTACATTGCTGCACTGGAACTGTGCTATAAATCTGCCAGCTGAATGCTAAGGCAGGATTCTGTGTATAGGTAGCAATAAGGTTTTGTGTTGTGTGAGCACCATATATATTTCAATTCTTAGGGATTCCCACTTTCTTTAAATACATCAAGTATTAATAAAATACATAAATAAAAATATTAACATATTACAAAGCGATACAATTTTTCACTAAATACCTGCCCTTCTTAAAAAAAGGGTGAAACACTTGTAGTTTTTTACAGCAAAATTATTTAAAGATCTAAAATAAATTCAGAAGTTTGGGACTGAATCTGCATACTTCTTTACCTGCTCACCCTTACACTCAGTGTGACCAAGACGTCTCAGAAGTTAAATGTGTATTCATCTTGGTTGTGCTTTTGTACATAGTGAAATAAATCAAGCTGCTCCAAAAGAGCAATAATTTGCATAGTGTTTATTGTTGTTAGTAGAGGCTCTGGAATTATGACTACAAAAATAGTTAATGCACTCCATTCCTCATGCTGCATTGCTGCAGGGATCATTTAAAGTGGTTATTGCTACACCCGTTGTTCTTTTTTTTTTTAAAAAAAAAATTCTCTCTTTGCTCAGACAGGATTAATATCATGGATAACGACAGCCGCAGAGAAAAATCTCTATCTTCATCTTCTCTGGTGGCTTTACAATCAAACTTCAGGCACTCCATATAATACTCTTGCTGAAATCTCACATCTATGGAAACACATAGCCTCACAGTGTTTCTCAGGTCTAGTATCGATGCCAACTGTCAATAAAAGATTTTAAGTTTTCTAGCTGTAAAATACTGTAAAAGAACTCATCTAGTACTCTGGACAGATCAAAATCCTCTCCTGGGGAACCCACAAAATCTTGTGTAAAGTTATAAAACTCTAATATACCAGAGGGAACACTCTTCTACAGGCAGGAGGATGGGCAAGACGACCTTATAAGATTTTGTCATCTATAATTCCTATGATTTTTTTTTTTTGAAGTTATATACAGGCAGCTACTTTATGTTCTGCTCTATTAGTCATCTAACTTGAAGCAAATAGATAGATCATTTTGTAATAATCCAGAACTCTTCTGGAGTTCTACAGTGAGTACTTTTTTTACAATTCATGTAAATTATAGTTGATTATCAGTATTCTATACCATATCACAAATGAATACACACATGCACATGAACAACCTGAAATTCCTTTCACCTTTAACTTATCAGCAGAAAAGGTTGAACAGGCTACTTAAGAGACTGGAATTGTGATGATTTACACCTTCCAGATAGTTTTAATTCTGCTGAATTAAAGCAGGCCTGTGGCTACTCAGCTCTTCTTTCTTCTGCTTAGCAATACAATTAACATATTCCATCATCTAACAAAAATAAGGCTCAAGTCTTACACCTGTAGTTTGCAAGTATACAATGAAAGTAAAGACTACAACAAGCAGCTTTCTAAAACTTTGGTTTTTTGAAGGAAGGAAGAAAATTGTCAAGTAGGTTATTATGTTCCAGTACTGATGGGCAGGTTTCTGTCAGTATACATGACACAGAAGAAAAATCAATCCTCAAATCAAGCCTGATTATTACCAGGAATTATTTTTTCTCATTAATAACAGTGTTTTGGAACTGTTTTGGAAGTAAATGTGCATGTGCATGTGTGTATAAATAAATATATAATTATATATAAATGTTTGAACATATATATGTATAAACATGTAATACAGTATGAAAGTGTTTAAATGCCAGGATTTTCAAAAATGTTCTAAAGTAAAGGCCAGAAAGGTTAAGTTGTCCAGAAACTACTGAACAAAAGTTAGAGCTATCTTGTCTATTTGTACCTATCAAGAATACTGTAAGGGAAAGAATAGAAAACTGTATAGAAAAAAAAAGTAATAATGATTAGAAACAGGCCATCAATATCTTGAGGCTGGAAATTCAAAGAAGGCTTCTGAACAGCTGATTAATGTATTCATGTTACAACCTTCCAGTCAATCCAGGACAATTCTTAGAGTGTGGGGAGGTGGACAGTTTGTGCAAGGAATTTTATGGTACGAAGTGATAGATACCACGGGACTGGAATTGTTCCCCAGAATGTTCCACCAGTCCTCTATGTCTATGTTATTAAAATTTTTCAACTGAACTAAACAAAACAAAACAAAACAACACAACATCCACACTCCCACATAAAGCATTATGGGAAGAAGAATGAAATAGTTAATATTCAAAATAGTAAGATATTTTTAGAAAGTAACCTACTTCTTGACACCTTTTTTTTACATCACACACCCAAGCTCACCCATCTGTTTATCTTTTATCTCACAAAATACTCAAAAATGGTGTTTTGCTTCTAGCTCAGGCTGAAAGGAATGTACAGCTGCATGCTTCAAATCGGGGGAATGATTCCTCTCTTGCAAATATTAGATAAGAGCGCAACTACAAAAATAGGCTTTGGTTAATGCTTCTGGTTTGTTTCATTCCAACATCTTTCAATCAAACTGATTCCTCCTGAGTGCCCTAATATGTATGTTCCTACTAAAAATCACTTGCAGTAAATAAGGTGCTATGCTTTCTGATCTAACTATAGCCAGTCTAACCACCTAGTTTCTTAGTGAGGGACCAACAGGTATCTTTTTCTCTACAGGAAAAGTGCATCATAAAAAAGTCCAGGACAAGATGGTTTAAAATCTGGATATTGGTCTTCAAGCAAATGAAATATAAACAGTTGAAAATAATTCAAAGCTAAATGAAACTTGACCAATACAGAAATATAGTATTGTGATGGAAACCTTTAAGACCCCTCCGTATAATTTTTTTTGTCATAATACACAAAGTATAGCATTATATTATTCAAAAAGACCATTGCAAACTTTCTAGCAGGCCTCTAATGATAACTAAAAAGGTAAATCTTTTAAAGACTAAATTTTTAAAAGGGACTCACAAACAAAGCTTTGGGAAATTTTTACCTGTAAAATAATAGAATGAACAAAAATTAAATATCAATATATCAAATATATATCAATTATATATAAATTACAGGTTAAATAGATAATATAAATTTGCCAGTACTTTACACAACATCTCATCTTCTGGGGATTAGAGATTCCTATTTAGTTGACTGCTATGTGCGTTCCTGTTAAAAATGAAAGTAATGGTAAAAAGAAATGGAAAAAGAAATGGGTAATGAATAATGAAGAAAAAAGAAGAAAAAACAGATCAAAAGATGAAAGAAGAGAATGTTGAGAGAAATAATCATATGGTGTAAGTGTGAAGAATAAGCCTTTGAAAATTATCTGATAAAATACATTTTGTGCTCTGTGTATTTCTCCTCATCTAGAATTATTCCTTAATGCATATGTGTAACAGACAACATCGTTAATGGAAGATGCACATATATAAATAAAAATCAATCAATCATTCATCCATATTCATAAAACTCCTTTTTGAGCGTGTCTAAAAGAACTCAACTAAAATAATATGTTTTCAGCTAGAAGTTAGAAAGTATATTTGAAAGCTGGTTTAAATTTGGTTAATGAAGCATCCAGTAACTCTCACATGGTATGGAATAGTGCTCTGTAAATTGGATGAATTATAAGCAATGGCCTAGGCCAAAATAAATCTATGTGTAAAATAAAGTCTTATGTGTGGACATAATACAGAGAGCTCTGACAAGTGGAATCAATAGGATCTGTGACAAAGGAGGGGAAACACTGCTGTAACTTGGTATGTTAGCAAAAAATGCCATGTAATCAATTAAGCATCTATCTGCCAGCAGCTTTAACTCCTTAACAATATGCTTTTTGAAAAGAACATTCCAATTCAACCTAGTATTTTTAAAAGTTGTATTTAAAACAATGAAACTATGTTTGTAATGGAAGAACTCCCAACAAGTCAAAAAAACCAAAAAAACAAAAAAATGAACTTACCAAGATGGGATGCAAAACAATACTGCATAGTACCCTGTGACACAGAGAAATGTGCCTGGAGAGGAGCATAAAAACAGGACATGCAAAAAGCAAAACTTTTGGGTTCTTTTCTCCATGGGAAACAGTGATCTGCATATCAGGAATTGCCTCAGAGCCAGAGGTAGTACCTTTTCCTTTAATATTCACAAGCATATTTTTCTTCTGTTACGTTACTTAATTGTACCTTGCAGCACTAAAGAGACAAGAAAAAAATGCCAGATTTTTTATTCTGCTGACAAGAAGCCTGCATCTGTTGCACAGCTAACAGTGTTCCTGGTAACCATTTACACTGCCCTGGATAATCATATACCGAATACCAAGCTTTTCTTTAAACTTGCTTGTAATTCATTTCAGCTTTCCAAAATTGGTATGAAAAATAAAAGTGTAAGACAAAGACTCTAAGAAAATCCCCTAAGAAGAAGACACATGATATTATAAAAGGGCACTGAGAGCAGACCAGAATCAACACTGAAAGGACCATCCTCAGAGCATTTTATGATCATTTTCTGTGTATTTGCACAGCAAAAAAAATTGAAAATGCCCAACCATGCAGGTGAACAAAACTATCCTGCTATTCTTAATTGCTACTTCATCTCACCACTTTTCAGCAAGGTAGAAGGTATTTTTCAAGTAACAGCATGTGGTTCCCTGACAGACTCCACAGGCAGTTATGCTGTGGGTTATGGAGATTCCTTTATATTGGAATGCTGCTGTAGCTGCTGCGTTGGATTGTCATAACTTCTCAAACAGCATTTTCTTCTCTTTTCAGACACTGAATTCTGAAGATGTTATATTACACACACACACACACACACACACACACACACACACACACACACACGTATATACGCACACATACATATACATATATATATATGGAAAAAATATATTCCAGAGAGAGAGAGAGATGGAAAAATAAATGGGGGTATATATTATTCACATCCTTATGTGCTATACAAGCTTCAGTTTTATATTAGTAAACTATAGATATCACCTAGCATGCCAGGCAGAGAAATAAATGTATTGATCTGTAATTATTCCTCAAAGCAGATGTGTAACAGACAATACCATTAATGGAAGATGCACATGCACAAGTTTTATTTTTAATATTCTAAATATAATTAAGTCAACCTGACTCTCTTGTTGCACTTTTACTTTCTTTGCTTCCAGCTTTCTGGTAATTCCTTCAGACACAGTACTTCAGAACTAAACACTGATTTCATAAACATACACCTTTGTATTTTTTTTAAGCCAGGACACAGAAGAAATCAAAAGCACAAAAAACAGTAGCCACTCTTGATGTCTAATATAAAATAGCATGCAATATATAGGTCATTTCACTGAACATGGAATCAGAGTACAAGCATAGATATATGTATAGCTATCTTCAGTACAGACCTCTGTTACGGTTCTCAAATCACTGTGGTTTAAGAAATTAGATTTTATAAACAACAATATTAAATTACTCAACAAAATAAAAAAAATGAAATGCTGTGGAGAATAAAACAGAATTAGTAAAATTTTCTTTTAGGAAGAAATATTTAATCCCCCTGATTTACACCAAAGACATGTCTGCAAAAATAGTCCTTCAATTCACTGGTGAACCATCTAGGTCAGAAAACATCTAACCTAGGAATTGTATATTTTGATGATGATGAAAAATATAAGCAATATTTTCCCTTGTCTTGCAAATACAAAACCACCAAATCAACCAAGCAAAAGCAGAGAATAAATATAAAAATTCCCATCACTGTGGGTCAGATTGAGACCTTGGATCCTCCCTGAAGATACTGGTTTATAATGGAAATGCCAACACCATATATAGCAGTGCTAGCAGGCATTGTTTTAATAAAAGATTTCTTCTCTGCTCCTCTTTTCCATTTCGAAATCAAGCCCAAGAGGCCTAACATGAGTCTGTTGATCAGGTTTCTTGTCAGCTAGTATTTTCAAGCAACTTGATGTGGATTTTCAGACTGACAGTATCATTCTGTTGCTCCTGCGTTTTTCTACTTCTATTTGAATTTATCACTTAAAGTATGTGCACTGGCTGGATACTTATCAAGTCTCCATTTCCCTGGAGGACTTCAAAATACAATTTCTGTGTTAGTTGTTGATGGCCTAAATGTGGCACACAGGAAGCAACAAGGATGGGCTTCTTAATGAAGTGGGTAAGATGTCCATAGAACAGTGGCTCTAGGGGTTGGATTAGAGGAATAAACAAAACAGATTCTACCACAATGGAGTTGGACAATTTCTAAAAGATTTAGTGGAAGGAACCTGAGCTCTCTAACGACATCAGCACAGAATTTGTAGGAGTATTTATGCCTGAAGTTCCGCAAAAAATCCTGTTACATGCTAATACCTACTTTACAATATTACACATTTTTATCCCTCTTAAAACAGACATATAATGTGAGAGAAGATTTAAAAAAAAATCTGTACAGCTTGTTAAAAAAAAAAAAAAGCTGGACCAAATGTACAGTCAAATGTTGTTCCTGTAGGTTTTGGCTATGAAATGTGTAACTTTTAAAAATGTAAAACACAGCAATATACTTTTCTCTAGTGTTTGCAAAAGCTTAGTATTTGATAGAAGGTACTTGTCAACTTATTTTTAGGATAAGCCTCTGTGTTTTGCTAAAGACATTCACTTAGTCATTTTGATGCTCCAATTTGTGTTAAGGTAAAAGAATACAGAAAGAAATATAAGCTGTAATCACTGGATAATAGCTAAAAGGCATTCTTTTTTAAAACTCAGATTGCTGGTATCACTAATCAAAATTATTTCTCTTTCACTCTTGGTTAACTTTCTGCTCTATCTTTAATTTTAATTGAGTTAAAATTTCTTGTAGTTGCAGTCAGGCATCAGACAGCTGCAATCAAAACAGGGACAGAGAAACACTCTGTAAAGATTACATTGGTTCCTTATGTGTCTTCACCTCAAGGTTGAAAATCAAATAATCAATACAAAGTCCTCAGCTTTACATCTTATCTCAGATCTATCTCCAACAACACTGTGACCCAGAGTCATGGGTGAAGAACTGGTTCGATACTGACCCAGATGCAAGAATGACATTTGCTGAATCACAAATACTAGTTTTGTAGCAGCAAAATTCCTTGGAAAACTCCTATCAACTTTCCATCACACCTGAAGTAATTTAGTTTTTTAGAATTACGCTGTCAGATATTATAATTACTGACAAAGAAAGACCATAAGACATATCACCTGCAGCATAAGCTGATTTACAAACTATAAAAATTTTGCTCTTCAGGACCTTTTTATGTTCTGCTCTCCATTGCCTTTGGCATGAAAGGACCACTGAGCATATAGTAACATCTTTGGCTGCATACAAATGTAGAAAAAAAGGTTCAAAAGTACGGGAGCAAAATATCTTTCTGAGGGTAGAGAAATAATCTGGATCTTCCTCAGAAGTTTCCCTATTGCCAGCAGCTGCACTATGTGTAGGAAATTAGAGTAATAGCCAATATTTAGGAAAAAATTAGACTTTCCTAAATATCATTATGAAAACTATGAGAGCCCTTGCCGGTAGCCATTTTGTAATCATTTTCCTCAGTTCCCCAAACAACTGTTTCACACTCACTATTATTTGTTTGCATTTGGGTAAATACTTTTCCTATCTCTATTTTCCCTGAATCCAGTTTTTAACCACACTTGTAATGAAACTAAAACTACCACAGAAACACTGCCTAGATAATTCAGTGCAACCAATTCAGTGACTGTGCTGAGCTGTTCATTCTTTGTTACCTCTTTTGACTCCAGAAATATTCCAGAGACAGAAAGATTAAATCATTCTGCTGAAGCCCTGCTTGTTGACGATTTGAGGTGTTTCATTATCTTAACAGACTCTAAAACAGCAATGTCCATCTTATTTCAGGAACCTGGTTTCCTTAAACTGTGATCTCACAGACTCTCAGACTCTCATATAACACAATCATGAGTCTCTTCACTGACTCTTCCAGCACAGTTTTGCATATCCTCTCTATCTTATTTACCTGAGGTAACTACCATAAATAGTATCCCAGTTCATCATGATTTTTAATCTTTTTCCTTGACTATCATTGGTACAGAACTATACTGGTAAAGAACTCAATTATCCATATTCTGTAAGTAAGTAACAGAAGTGCTGGGAAGTGAAACTGCCTTGTAACATCAGAGCAGAGAATTAAGCCTAGAACTATCAGGAAAAACTTTGACTCTCAAAAGCAGAACTCCTGATTTTCTTTTGAGAAAATTTGTATGCTACAATTTTGATCATTACAACAACCTGAAATTTTTTCAGCCCATTATCCCAAGACATTGTTCAGAAAAATCTTGTTATAATATAAATTGAACTAAAACCAGACATACTTGTGGACAACTTGTGTTTCATCTATTTCTAGTTCTGATTCCAATTAAACATTATATAACGCGAACTGTCTGAGTTTTAAAGCACTCTTAGTGAACTTTCTTTTACTCCTCATGACCACAACTCAGCATGTGTCCTAAAAAGTTCTCACAAAGAGAAAACTGTCATCTTAAATATAATGCATTATAAATAACTCCTTAATCATATAATTCAATTATAAACCAATATACTAGAGAAAATAGAAAACCTGCAAGTCTTCTTTTCTTGTCAGCTTGTTCTTCGGGCTTTTTTATATGCTATACTTAAATTTATAGTGGTCTTTTGGGGAATCTAGTTCTGTTGTATCAGGGTTTCATACATTGTTGAAAAAAATACTAATTTGGGGAGAGATATTAGCAACTTAATTTAGAAGGTAAATTAACTGTTATCCTTTTACTATACTAAACAAAAGAATTATATTTTACCAACTTACTTCCAGCAGTAGCAATTTCCTGCCCGATCCTTAAGAAAAACAGATTTTTTTCACATCTTTGGCAAGACAATATTTTCATAAATTGTAATTACATCTGTGCAGTATCAGCAAGAGATTGCAAAAACAAACAATACACTGATTAAAATAACAAAAAATATAGAGAAATAGGGGAAGATACATTGTGTAAATCAAATTTAAAATCATAAATGAGGAAAACAGAATCCCCTCCAAGGGTTTTTAGGTACATCCAAAAGTTTTTTTTATAAGCAGATTCTGTGCAGAAATTAAAACTCGTCCTTTTTTCCTACTTCCTTCCTTTCTTCTTCCATTCAGTAATAAAACTATCTCAGCATAAGACTTATCCTCTGATTATAGAAAGACTGTGGTACCTCTGCAGGTTCCCTACAGCAGAGCCTTAGCAAAGCCCATAACTGATCCAACAGCATTTGTCATCTCTGCAGTATACTTGCTGTAATTCCTCTCCCCTGGTTTTTCTTTCAAACTAGATCACACACAATGTTTGAACAAAATAGGAAAAACAAACTGTTTCAACTGAGGAAAAAGGCACATGGGTACTAAGTGCTGTATAAAATTCATTTAATTGCCTTCCTCAGACGATTTAAAATATTATTTATTCCTCATACAATGCCCTCTGTTTTTTGTTACTAATTTGTATTTAATGTCATTGCTCAATAATCACTTTTTTACCGCCTAAAAAAGGGGAAAAAAAGTCTCTGGAAAGAATTCTCAAGATGGCTTTGTCAGATCTCTAGGTGACTTTTTCTTTTGAACACTTACTGATTCTACACAATTAAGCTGGAGGAAATATTTGCTCTCATGCTGAATGTGTTATTCACAGATTATATATCTTTAATTACAAAAGCCAACAAGAGTTTTACCACTGGCAAAAAGTCCAGTCCACACTTACCAAAGAATTTACTCTTGATTTGGGAAAGACTATAGAAATAAAAGGAACAGTTTTAAATCTGGTCCAAATAAACCATTAACAGTACTGAAATCAGACATTTTAAACAGAGTGAGATGGTGTCACAAGTCCCCTCTGACCCACCTGGGAATCAAACACTGCTCTGTGCCTGTTTGTTGATTCTAAAATTTATAATACTTTATTCTAAAATTTATAATACTTTATATAGTTCCTTTTATAAAACATAATACCAAAAATTCTGGGTGTGACCAGCAGAATATATGTAAATACTCATCTTTCATGGCAGGAGAAAAAAATCACCAAGTGAAAGATGAGATTAAGGATTTCATTATTATGTTTTATTTGGTGATAAATACCACTTCTTGTATGAATTTGATATTCTAAGTAGTGGTGAAACATTGAAAGTAAAAGCACCCAAAAGAACACAGAATATTTATTATTTATCTGATTTAATTTATACATTTCCTTTGTTTTACGATGATAATGCTTTGTTTGAATGAATGACTTTGTACCAGCTTTTTGTTACCGTAAGGAACATTCCCTCTGTATGTATGTATGTGTGTGTGTGTGGCAGGACCCATGTAATGTAATATGAGCAAGTCTCGTGTGATATATCCAAGGAGATATAATAATTCTGAAAAAGATCCATGTTCAAAACATTCAGAAATATAGGTTCCATAATATTTCTAACGTCAGTTTAATCTAGCTCTCTTAAAAGTAATGACTTCATCTGTTGGAAAAAAAAAAGCTAAATATTTCAATACGAATAGGACAAAAGAGTAATTGAGCTTACCAAATCACACACTGATAACTTGTCTATGCTGTACAACATCATAACACACAAACTAATTTGGATATTGTTTTCAGGATTAGCCAGTGTACCTTTCCTAATAGAAAAATGTGTCCTAGAGAAAAAGATGAATGTACATAAGCCTGTTTCTTGAAAAAGAGCCCTTAGTTGATCATTACACTACAGTACACTTTGGACATCTGGGGAATAAAAACACGCAGTACCAATCTGACTACAAGAACTGTAATTTTATTTCAATTTTATGTTACTATTACATTTCACATACAAGTAATATAGTTATTTTCAGAAAAAAAGTGAAATTAGCAATCTATATACCTTTTAAATATGTAACATTATCTTTAAATTAAAACCTAGAGCTGCTTAAGTAATAAATTATTATATCAAATCCATTTTAATTCATATACAAAGTATTCTTCCAATTAATTACTGCTAAAATAGAAACTTCTCCTGAAGAATGGTAATAAATCTATGTTTTACATTGCTGTTTTGCATTTTTGTTTCAGGTCTGTTTTCATTTGCATTGGAATAAACAGCCTTCCCATAAATTGCCTCTTAAGATAATTCTAAAATATATACTTGAAGCAGCCCCTGTAATTAAAAGAAGACCTGGAAAGAGCAGGTCTAGTGCACATCAATTGTGAAGAACACAACAGACTGTATGTAAGAAACTGGAAAGAAACACTGCTTTATCTCCCATCCTCTTTCCAAATAGCAACCTCTGTAACGTTATTTCACTTCAATGAAGTTATTTTTTAATTTCAATGTTATCTCACTACAGTTGAAAAAAATGAAACCAAAATGAACCAAAAATATGACTAATTATAGTAATTATGGAAAATTTTCCACTATGTTAAAATTTCTATCTTCACCTCAGTTCACAAAATATATGCCTAGGACAGTACCCATTATTTATAACTTGGAAACTGAACAATAATGTAGATTCAAATGATTTACATACGTAATTCTATTTTAAAACATTTAGACATTTGTAACAGACTGTAAAGGGGATTTTGATTTAGTCTAGAAAGGAGGAGAGTACTAGAAATATTTACTCAAGTAACCTAAATAGCTACATCTATTGTTTCACCAAGTGTTCTCATAGTACAAGAATAAATGATCCCCAGTTCAATTAAAGACAAGAATTTTAGGGTCACTTCTCACACAAGAAAAAGCAGCTAAACTAACCAGAAAGAACGCTAACTTTTTTTCAAAGTCTTAATACATGCTCTGGTTTGAAAAGAACCCCCAAATGTTTAAAAGAAGAGGAACTTAAAGCATAGAATTAGAATTTATAAAGGAGAAATGGGCACAGAAAGAGTTACTGCTTCTGCCTGAGGTGCAAAGACCACATCAGATGCAAAGGAGTAAGAAAGAAAACTGCTGGGTTTTGGATACCTCTAAAGAGAGAATTTTAACAAAGCAGAGGCTTTGCTCTGTTTCTCATAGGTTGTGGGTTAAGAAAAAAATCGTAAAAGAGAGAAGAATCACTGTTCCCTATGATAGGCAACAAGGACTTAATAGGATTTCTCATTATCCTATATCTTACTATGATATCCAAATTTCTTCCCTCCAACTATAATATCAAAGCAAACTGAGGAGTTTCTGGCCAATTCTATTCAGTCCAAACATCTCATTTAGTCCACGTTTTGACCTTTGTAAAGATTTTATTTCAAGAGATGTGTGTTCTCTCCCATCCTCATACAGATGGCAGATTGAAGCAAATACTTCAGAACTGAGAGATGCCTTTCACAGTTTCACTGAAATTTACAGTGCCTTACCTCATAACAGGATTACAGGGTAGGGTGTGTGTATATATAGAAGTGTAAACTATACATGAACTATATACAAAGAGAGAGTGAGCACATACATACCTGTTTGTACCAGGGTTTAGTATTGCTTAAGCAGTTTAGCAAATGGTTTATACAGTTGCATCAGTAACATAGATTTCACTCATGGGCCTAAAATACAGTCTTTTTAAAAGACACGCAAACTTCTCATAGGGCATTCAATTTGCAGACCACTCTGCATGCATGAGAAAATTTCAACTACCACTCCTTCCACTTGGACTTCTCACTTGTTATGTAAGCAATATAATAATGACATTTTGCTTATACCTTGTGATATTATGGTGTATGTAGACTACCTCTCCTCAAGTTATAAAATCAGCTAGGAAGACACAAAAAAAGGACCTGAGATTTGAGAGGGGTCAACAGACAAGAGGAAGCTGTAAACCCTGAGAGACAAAAAGCACATAAAATTTCAGCTACGAAAAGAATTATTAATGGAGTGAAATGCCAAACAAAATCCCCTTCTCATTCTGTTATTCTTTTACTGAGTGAAAGCAGCATATTTCTAGATCTCAGCTACAATGACAAAAGATGGTAGGTGCACATACAAGTAAGAAGGACAAAACAGCCCATATGAATATTCCATCTTCGTACGGTTCACTCTATTCACTTGACAAAGTGAAGACTGCAATTGTCACACTAGATGCACAGGGTCCAAAGAAACTCCCCTGAAAGAGAGAGAAACTTTAGAGAAAATAAAGCAGTGAAGGATATCCATAGAACTGTGAGAAACTTCAGCCACCCCTCTGAAGGGGTCTTGAAAGGCCTTCTGCTCATCTGGGTAAATTGGTCCAGTTTCCTTCCTGGTCCAAGAAGAAGATGGGCCAACCAGAAATTACCCTTCTCTGGCCTGAGCCAAAAATGAAGGGTTTTCATGCATAGTATCTCTATACCAGCCCTGTTCCAGGACCTAGCATCACTATGTATAGGATAGAGGAGAAGGAATTTAGCTTGATATTGAAATCCTCTAATTCTCAGTACACAGCATCCTGTACTGAAGGCGCACAAATGCTGGAATGGATGCAACAGTACCATTGAGTAACGACCCAGCTAATAAATACTGTTGTATGATGAACAACTGTGGAAAAGGCATAACACATTCTGTCATTGGCAAATTCAGTCCTCAGTGTAGGGAAAATGCAAAGCTGAGTACAGCCAGCAATAATGGAAGTAAGCACAGAGGCAAGCGTGATTGCTTTAAATTGCTTTGCTCATGTGGACAAATTGATGCCAGCAGTGGTACAACTACTGTTATAGAAGACAGTGCCAAAGCAGTCTTTGCATGATAATCCAGTGCCTGTGGAGAGCAGAAAGATGCAATTCTGTGTTTCTTAACCTTCAGCTTATCCAGATGAAATGGCACAAGAGAGGCTTCTCTTGGTATCAAGGGACTTGCCTCATTCATCACAGTGGCTAAATGGGCCTGGAAAGCTCAGGTCTTAAAGCACGATCTATGGAAAGGGAGAAATAAGGTGGGCACCTAATTAGAACTGTTCCTTTTCCTTTAATGCTGGGAGCCTTCTGAGTTGTCAAGGCTTGAAAGATCAAAGATAGGTGAGCAGTGAATTAGGAGCTTAAATAGCGGTTATGTGCCATTTTGTGCACCAAACCCTGAGCAAGCAGAGAGCTAAGGTTAGAGAATGTCCTCTCTGGATACTGCACGGGAAATCTTTCTTGGTTTTCAGTCATAAGGCATGAACATACTCACTGAAAGAATGTGTATGTGACTTACTCAAAGAACATGCAGTACGTGTGTGTCTGTGTGCGTGTGTTTATAGATCTATCTTATTCCACTGGTTTCTGGAGCAATTTAGAAATATGGTCCAACCAAAGCAGAACACTCCCCCAACGCTGAACTTCATAATGTGTTTTAAAATAAATTTATCATCTCTAACTATAAGGAGAAAAAACTGAAGGTGATTAATGCGAGTTGGCAGTTTTTTATCATTATCAAGGGATGGCAGCTTATTGACACACGTTAAACATGAATATATGTTTACTTTTCATGTCATGAAGTCTTCTGCTATAAACAATGACTGAATATTTGACTTTTAAATTGCAGATAAAACAGGATGTACCCTACCTGTACAATAAAAACTGTAAATCATTGTTATTTGATTTACTGATGATTCACTTAAATAAAATACATATTTATTCATAATTCAAACACTATTCATTCTTTTAACATATAGCATATTGTAGTATATGTGAATCTTCTTCAAACTTCACTAAGCAAGCCCTTCCTTTTTCAGTTTTTTAAATAATGTACCTCTGTGTAGGCTCACATGAAAAATTGACTGTGCAGGACATGAGAGGAATTGCTTTTCCAAAGGAATCGCACAGAAATACTTTTGCTGTGTCTTTCATTCTCTAAAGCAGATTAAGATTCAAGCCCTAGAAAAGGTTTCTGCAGTCTTCACCTTTTAATAACTGATGACATCTACATTAAAAGCCACTCAAAGAGTTGTTTATTTGCTGCTATAGGCTGGCAATGTAGCTGATGAAATACAATACACAGAAGCCAAGAACTGGGTAACTGAATCTCCCTGCCATAAAATATAACTTGATAAAATAGAAGAGGGAGAAAGCAAGAATTTTTCTTTCAGCTACATCTCTTTCGAATAAGTACAATGTTAACCCCAACAGTTTAGCCCTCAGGGACAAGAGGGGGAGTTTGTGAGAGGTAATAGGGACGTTAATCCCTATTGCCTTGTCCACAGGGATAAAGGGTGGAGATTATAATGAATATATAATAAGATTTGGAATGTAAGACATTCTGCTAATCTGCATGAGCAGTTAAATCTGTATGAAAGCTAACCTGTACGCTAACCTGCATGAACAGTTACAGATTTATGCATAGAACAGCAGGTAAGTGATGTGGTAGCTGGCAAAGGGTTGGGAGTGGTTAGACGTTGCTTATCCTCAGATGACTCCCCTACAACTCACCTGCTAACGGCTGTGTCGCGGCCGACGTGCGGAGAACCTTCCAGAAGGGCAGCCTGTGAGAGCCCACGGCGGCAAGAGCCAATGGCCAGGTGCTGCGGGACTTTCAGCCAATCACAATCGGTATTCTCCACCCACTGCTGCAAGCGAGGCGGTGTAGCCTCGCTGAGGAGAGCCGCGGCAGAGACCCCGCGAGGGGCCGCCCGAGCGCCTGAGGGCTCACGGCTGCGGCCCCCATGGCCCACGCTGATGGACCCCGCTGGCTTCCTCCCAGCCCACCTCATCTCCCTGCTGGAGCAGAGAAGCCACATCACTCGTTAACATTAAATATATCTGTGACAAGAAGTGCTTTGGAATCCGAGTCGGTTTAACCTCCCAACTGTCAATTCGGTCTCAAACTGCGATGGCAATTTACATAGCGGAGCTCGTTCATCAAAGAATGTGATTATGAGTATATATCCCTACTGATCACGGAAGGTATTACAGCAAGGCTATGTTCACTAAGAACAACTATCAAATGAATTTAGTCTCTCTTTTGCCCCAGAACATCTGGTGGCAACTAGCGAGTCCCACAGATGCTCTGGACTACTCCATCACAAAATTGACTTAGCAGTGACCATTTAACCAGCTATGTTAGCTTTTATTGCTGATTATTAGAAATGTGTTATTATACAGTGATTTTTGTAGGAAAGAAAGTCTTATTTGCACTGTAATCAACAGGTACTCAGGCTTGAGTAAATTATTTAATAATTCTATTGGTTCCAACAAAAGGAAATTCTAAAAGACTTTCTTCTATAAGATACAGATGAACATATATAATGCAATGAAAACAAAAAGCGTATTTTGCAAGATGAGAATTTGGTACACACTGAGGCTTTTCTAGGAGCTATGCGACCCATGTACTTAAATATGAAAACTTATCTATTGGAAACATGATGCCACCTTAGTGCAGAACAATATTGGCACAGTATTCTATCTGTGGAATCTGGCAGTTGTTAAACTGTGTCTGTGGGAAAGAGCTAGAAAAAGTTACCAGTGAAAATAAGCTGATGTCATCTACCGTACATATTTTCACTAAATGGGAGCACTATTAGTAGAGGAGCAAAGGTCCCAGGCTGCAGAAAACTTTGCATTGTTACTAGGAGCTTTACAGGCTTCTGCGAATTTTCATTTTTAGAAGCCAAGACTGTTCCATGAGCTTTAGGGTTTCTAAACTAGACATAAACTTTCAGATTCTTAGGAGATTTGCTACACTTCCCTATCCCACAAAAGCAAATCGCTTTTGTCCCTCAGAAATGTCTAGTTTACTGTTGAAGAACTGGGGTCTTAAACCTTCAAAGTCCCAGAAAGCTTTCCAGTAACTGCAGGCTTGAAGAGTTGTAGCTGAAGGTTTGCTATATAGTAACTCAGGTTGACCACAAACCAAGTCTTTTACTTAAAAACACAGGAGAAAGTCCTGGGTCTTAAACTACAGGGCAGTCCCCATTTTAAGGCTGTAAATAGTCGGAGATCTTGAAAACTCTGGCTGACCAGAACTCTGCTGTATAAGCTGACAGTACACCATACAGGTTGCCACTTGAAACTACGTTTTGGCAGAAAAATATAGAAACTGACATGTCTTCTTGAAGTATTTCATTTTTGATGAACTAGCATATGCATACCAAAGAATGGCACTTTAGAAGTTGACTTATTTGAAGTTGAAAATGCCATTTGGAAACAGAAAGAAAAAAGCATCTGTTGGGCAACATGTCTACAAAATGCATGAAAAACTTAAAGGTAATCTTGAACAAAGAAAAAAAAGAAAAAAAGCATTTTGAGATCAGAAAGTAGAGAGACAATCTGCTTCCAGACTGTATTATTCTTCCATTAGAAAACCTTATTTTGTTGTTTCCCTTCCTTACCTTTTGTTTTGTTTCACAAAAACCCCGAGGAGTTATTCCTGGCAAGTCTAAATTCAGTGTCAATTTTCTCTTGACAGACAAGAAGTGAAAGGATGCAAGGACAAAAGCTGATTGACGTTTAAGTTGTATTTGCAATACTGCATTACAAGAAATGGAGAAAAAAAGGGTGAGGAAAAGCCAGAACAAGAATTATCATAGTGAATACACAGTAAGTTTAGAAAATATCGCAGCACATATGCCCTAATTGCCATTATACAGTAGCATTCAAAATGAAGAGTGAGTGACATGAAGTAGGACAAGTCAAGAAAAAATGATAGTGGAAGAAAAATGATCATTCAGCCGAGGATAATAAATCTCACCCCTGAAAATTTGCTTTCCTGTATCTTTCCAAATACATGGTGAAATCTGAGATCTAAGTAAGACCAGGATGACAAAAAGAAATTTCACCTTCCTGATTTCTCTTTTATTCCCCTTTGCTCTTCTTAATCTTACAATGCTGTATTTTCAAAGGCTACTCTCCAATATGTGCTCGCATTTTGGCACAAACCAGCTGTGTTTGCTAGATACATATGATCTTTACAACTAAAATCAACTGGTTATTTATATGCAGTCATCTAATTCTCAAGCAAATAATTTTAAATATAATCATCTCTTAAAACAAAAAAATTGAAGTATCTAAGCTGAAACCAGCCTTCTACACTAGGGAAAATAGAGAGATATGCACAAACAAGCTAGTATTGTATCAATGAGTATTCTTGAGAATGCCTGGCTTGCCTTCATGGTGATATGCTTGTTTTTCTTTCATAATTTTTAAAGGGATAGGTGAACTTAAAAACCTGTTAGATATTTAAACAGGTTATTCTCTTTGTTGCTCACTGAACTAAAAATTAAGCAAATTTTGGAACAGAGTGAGTAAGCAAAATCACTATCTCTTTTATCTTTCATTTTAATATCATGATAATACAAAAATAGCAGAATTCACTTTTCTTTATTAAACAAGCAAAGCCTGATGCATGTTCTCTGCATGGGATATTTACTTGATGTAAAACAAATTCTGTTGCCTATTACTGAATACATACTACTGGTTACAGAATTGTAATGACTATCCAGGCTGTGTACTACACTATGACACATGCATGACAAGGTTCACTCAATAAAAACATAGTATTTTCAAAAACTTCTGCAGTTTAATACTCTATAAGCATATGTTTTTGATCAGTATATTTCTTTAAAGATGTATGGCTCCTTAATATCTCTGACATTATGGATTTCTTGACAAACTAAAATAATTTTTAAAATTTATTAAACAATTTTTGCAATGAAAATGAACAAAAACAAATTTCAAACTTGTTTACACTAGAGAAATATTAACAATTTTAAAGAACTCTTATTTCTTTGTTTTCGATAAATGTTCAAAATGTCAAAGAAATGCCAAAGAAAATTTTAAAAAGTTCTGCCACAAAGCTCTCTCTTAATTTTCTTAAATATTTCCAGTATCTACTCTTTGCACATTATTTATTTAATACATTAGATAGAAGACATCTCCTCTTTTACATGTAATTTTTTATTTCTAAATCATTCTGATTGCACCATGATATATATACTGCTACTACATTTTTTTTCTTATGAAGGTTAAGTTGACATCACAATTTACCCCATGTTGCATAAAAGCCTGCAAATTCTTTAAGATCAAAGAGAATACAAAAGAAAATTGTGTCCAGAGACCAGAAAGCTCATCAATAATTTATTCTTGAGACACAACAAGAAACAACTCCTAAGTAAGTTGTAAACAAAACTGAAAACAAATTCTATAATCATTATTTCCCAGTGTTTTGGGAAAAGACATTATGGCATTCCTCTGGCCAATAATATATTCTTACTAACAAGGACAGTATAACCTTAATGATCTGAAGCTCGTTTATCTGGCAGACATAAGATTCAGTCACATAAATGAATTGTGGATAAACTAGGGTCACTGAGCAAAAGATCCTGCAGAGTCTATAAGCTCCACAGGACAGAAGCTCTCTCCTGCCGAGCCTTTCTTCTGAGAAACAAGTAAACTCTGCAGGCTCAAACATTTCTGTACATAATATTTTAAACACAAAAAAACCCAGATATATTGGAGCAAGCCCTGATGCAGACACCAAACTTTGAGATAACTACATGTTTTGGTTATTACAATTGTCCACTTAAATGTGTTTGTTTTCCTAATTTTTAAATTGTGGTGTTGCTAGCTCATTTCTAGATTTCACTTCACATCGCTTTAAGGATCCTGCTTTGTTTTCAGCATTTGGAAAAGTCTCAGTTATACTAGGCTAAAGTTTTATTATGCAGTGCTTTACTGCAAGAGGTAAAAAGAGGGAAGGATCAGTTACAGATTCAGCCTCTTTATTCTCTGTTTACTTCTCTGTGCATTTAATGTTTTTACAAGGGCAGTAAAAAAAAAACAGATAAGAACACCTATGACAAAAAATACCACAAAACAGCAGTAGTCTCTGTAAATGAATTACAATTCATAGTAAAATAATCAGTGTATTACATTAGTATACAATAAAAATTGTTCTAACCTAATAAGAATTCTTTACATATAATTTCAAAGTACTAAGTTTTTAGTGGAAATAAAAGAATTTTCCTGCAGGGGATATCTGAAGGTAGACCCATCTACTATTCTAATACCCTATAATAACCAAGATAAGTGAGATTTAACAACTCCGCAGGACTAGAGTTTATATCCTGCTTGGAAATTATAAAGTACAGTAGCTGTCAGCCGCCTTCTTTTCCTGTGGTTCCTGTGAAAGAGTTGTACGTTTATTACATACTGAGCCTTTTTACCCCAACACAATAAATTCTGATATTGTTTATGATACATTTTAGGAACTTATGTGCATTAAAAACGTAAGGGATATTTTTGTAGAGATTTAAATCAGAAACCACACAAGGAAAGTAAGGAGAAATAATTAAGAACGTTTCACACATCCATAGATTAATTACATTTGGCTTTAGGTAGCAAATGCTTCAATTAGAATGGAAACCAGAAAATTTCAAGCACTTCTTTAATCAAACATTGGCAAAATCTACCATCTTCACAGCTAACCCTTTAACACCCATCAGTAGAAAAAAATCTCCTACAAACACACTATTTCTAATATGCAGAATTTTTAAAATGAATTACAAGATGTTAGTGCATCACATAAGAAGCTAAAGCAATCTGGTGAATTTTAGCCCTGCCTGGGGGAAAGCCTTCTGCCTGGCTACCCAGCTGCCATCTTTTTAGGGAGCACAGGAAGCCGGCACAGCTTTGGCCCTGTTCCTTCAGACTATTCCCCTTTTAGTCACAAAGTCTTATAGTTTACTACAGCCTGTCCCCTTCCTTCCCTCCTGCTGAGCAATGGACTGGTACCTCAACTTTCTACTGCATCACTTCGCATAAGAGGGAACAAGAAATGCAAAAAGAAGGGTGACAGCTCCGATGGGAGCATTGTGCCTGGGAAGAAAAACTGGTAGTGACAGAAGGGGAAGGATTGGGATGGTCAAAAAGGACGGGGAAAGATTGATCGGACATTTAGACGTAGGTGAGGCAGACATGAAGACTGTTGGCAATGCAGACTGGAGGTGGGCTGGGCAAGGGCAGAACTGACATAGCGATGGAGTGGACTGGACTGATTTGAGGTTTGGGGACAGGAATGAGTAACCGCTAGAGAAAGCACAGAAGGGTGAGGAGGGTGAGAGAGATTTTGTAGCAGAGTAAAACCGACAGTTCTAAACACATTTAGAAGAGTTAGCAGCACTGATTATCACACATACATATGCACACACAGACAAGTAAATCTAGACCACAATCCCTTTTTTTAATTGTCTGTAAGTTTTGGTCAATATCACATTGAATTTTAAAACACTAAAGCTGACAACACTAAAGCTGTTCCACTATCAAGAAGGTGCTCAGTCTAATGCATTTTACTTAAAAATACAAAACTGTGATTAGAAGCTACTGGTATAAAAACAGCCTTAAATTTTACCGCTATTTTTAATACTGACAAAGCTAAGTATTGGGAGAAAATGTGACTTTTATCATTTTGTAGTTTTACTTCTCATTTCTAGTAAGAGGAAAGTTGAAAAAAAATCCCCTCAGATTGAATTAATATCTTAAAGAATGTATGAAGCTCAATGCAATGTTTATGCTACCTACTTAAAAACAGCAAAATGGTAAAGCTTCACCTGTTCTAAAAATGGCAGTAACAATAGTAAACTACAAAACCCTGTTTCCTGAAACAGTATAAACCAGGGCTGTTCAGCATCAGCTGACAGTCTCAGATGAAATCAATAGGAATTTCACTGTTTGCTATGATTTTACTCCCTTTCATAGTAGTTGTTTTCTAAATTGCTACTTGCATTCACTTATCAATTTTCTTTAAGTAGCACAATATTTACAACAACAGCATGCAGTAGTACGAGCAGCGTTACCCACACTCTTCTGCTTAGGATTGCATTCTGCAGTTAATTAACTAGTAACACATAATCACATTATGGTAGAGTGGAGCTAACAATTTCATCAACATGGCTTCCCACTGAACACTAGTCCTGTAATACCTTTTACAGACATAAGGCTATTCTGCTGGCTCAGAATCCTTGCTAGAAGAAAATGGTCATTTCTATTTTGGCGATATTCAAATCTAGTGGGAAGCAAGAGAATCTGGACAGAAAGTCATCACAGAGCGCTCCAGAAAGACACACTGCTAATGGAACTTGGCTTGGTCCTTGTAAGGTTGAATTTGTTTTTAGTAGAAGGGAACATAGGCAGTAAGCCTGAAGAGCTCTAACCCCTTAACAGAATATAGGCTATTGCTATTTGGAAAGATTGCTTTACCTGGAGACTGAGCAGGTGTGCTGAAGCAACTGAACATATAATCTTTGCCTCTTCTGTGAGACCTGGTAAATTATATTTTCACTTTATGTCTTAGTGCTTACTGGAAGTGATTCTGGATAGTGGACTGTCTCAGCATTTGCAGCTGAAAAATTTTCTGTGTGCTATGCTAATGATCTGGTGCAACATAGTGTTGAGCAATCATAATAACAATGCAATGTTTCAAAAGCTGCACTGTATCATCTGAATCAGAAACTACTTGAGATCAAAATACAAGTGTCTACATTTAGACAGATGACTAAATTTTTCTGTGAAGTTTAAAATATACAAATAGACCAAAACCCCAAAATCAGTGTTGCATGCTGGAGTTTTCAATAAAATACCTCAGTGTAATGAAGAATGTGTGTGCCAACTATGAGAAGTACTTTGTGTAGCTTCAGATTGTGATAGCTGGATCAGAAACGATGAGCTATAAGCATCACTGCAAAGTATTGTACTGGCAGAGATCTGCACCAGTGCTGACAATGCTGTTCAAAGTTAAGTTGCTACTGGACTCTAGAAAGATTCTTCGTAAATGACCTTGACTGCTAAAGCTGATGACAAAAGAAGAATACGAGATAAAGATGTGGAAATCAAAACCAAAGTCAAATAAAACTTGCTGAATATAACACATTCAAGTCAGCGATAGGCTGGGAGTTGTTTTGCAGATAACAGTGTATAACCACATGAACCTGTGCATCGGTGATGTGCCTAGTAATTGTTAAAGCATTTGGCCTCTAAGTTCATTAAGTAGTTGCTAAAATGATAAGCTACATGTAAAAAATTCATCGTATCTGTACAGTCTTTCTAGTAAAACTAAAATAAACACGGGGCTATTAGAGGTCTTAAAAACTTCTTTTACCTCCATGGTTCATACATGTAAACTGTCAATAAAGGTAAGAACACTGGCACTTACTTCTTAACAGTATTGAAAAATCTGCAGTAAGAGGTTTATAATAGTAACACAGATTACATGCTTATTTTTCCATATCATACCTAATAGGCTATAACATCATTGTCAGTCACAGTTCACTAGAGTTAAATTTAAAACATAATATTAAAGACAAGGTTTCTTCACATTTAATTAGGCATTAAAAACAAATGTGAACTGGTCTGTATTGAGTTAAATGTATGCAAATAAACCTTTGCAAGCATATCGGAACAGGTTTAATGAACTCAAAACAAAAAGTAGCTCACTGTGAAGATATATAATGCGTTATTATAGGTTTACCTTCAGCACTGTGCATTACGACATCTCAGTCACTGTAGGAGAGCAACATAAATTGCACAAAGCTTGTCTTATTGTCTTACTCAGACAGAAAATAATTTTTGGAAATGATGGCAACATTTCAGGCATTTTAACAAAGCAGCTATCTTTGGGTATGGATTACCCTACATCAGTTTGCAGTATAGTAATTTATCTTCAGGAGCACAAGGAAAACAAGTATAAGAAAATATTCTGTATATTTTCTAAAAACAGAATACTGCATAGAAAGTTGCCCTTCTAGATATCATGATATTTTTCAGATCCTTTCATCACTGGTAGCTTTACTCAGTACGTCCAAGAAGAAGCAGGCCAATTGCTCCCAATGATTGAGTAACACAAACTGAAAGTCCATTGTATTTGTATTTAACTTTGCAGGAAAAAAGTTTCAACCCATATTTGTCTTTTTTGTCACCATTATACAGCAGGAGATATGTGAACAGAATCCTTACCCACCAAAGAAAGAAAACAAAACCTCAAACTTCAGTATCTTCTAGGAATATACCTACATTTTTTTGCATGAGTTTTAATGTAACTTTACTTAAAATAAAATGAACCTGAAATTTCCAAACTTTACAAGACAGGAATTTTTACCTTTATTATGTGTGCAGTTATTGGTTTATTAGTTTCACATTTTAGTGGCTGAATAAAATAAGATATAACAGAAACTCACTCCTGTGTTACATCTAGCTGCATATTAGCTGCACCTCAGAAGAAAAGAAAGTACTTCAGTGATAGTCATGAAATTGAATTTTTTTTTTTATCCTCTGACATCAGGTTTAGAGCGCAATTTTGTAGGCTATTACTGCATGTGCTGCTACATCCCCTCTTAAGAAGTCTTCAGTTTGTCAGAAGTGTTACCACTGAATTCAGTAAGAAAGCTTATTGCAATATAATTGAAATAAATTTGTTGCAAAACCAGCAATCTTTGGTTGTGTTGCTCTTCCTTTGATAGTTTTGAATTAACTCAAAAGAGACATCGTTTAGCCAGCAGTCTTCTGGGTCTAATTCCATTGTATTTTGAATTTGTGCCACAGGTTCCCAGAGTATACACGGAACACTTTTATTATAGGCAGTATCAGAAGAGAAAAAATGAAAGAATGATTTATGTCAGAACTGAGGTTGCTGAGAGGGTGGCAAGGAGAATGCAAAATGACTTTTTTACATTATCTTTCTTTTGCAAAATCTGATAAATACGTGTGCTTAGCATATGGAGGTAAACAACAACATGAACTTAGGCTTCGGGAGCGAAGAAAAGTCAATACTGTAACTCCAACCACTGGTTCATCAGTCTGTATGCTAGTCTGATACAAAAAGAGGCTCTTTGAAGACTGTAATGACTGCTGTAGGCTTGAAACCTCTAGGAAACTTTACTCTTTCCATTTTTTTTCACATAATAGATTCAAATCCACAGTACTTTTAAATGAGAGCTATGCTTAAAAACATACCTAACCACTAAAAGAGGACTGGTAGAGTAACACTGAACACATTAAAGAGACGTGAAATATCTATTTCAAGCGAATTGTGATACAAATACTTTCAGAGGCAAATGACTTCTAATACAAATACTTTTCAAATGTAAACCTGAGGCAGCTGGCGGCATTTTTTAGTTTATATATGTGCTCACTGAGTTTGCTTCCTAAGTTAAAAATGTTGATAGACCTCTTATTCCCAAAACATAACATTAGTTTGGCTAAACTTAAGCATAAGGAAACGCCTTCCAGCTAATGGATACAAGCTGTAATATCAATATGAATTCTACCTTATCTGTGGTTCAGGGTACCTTATCTCATGAAGATAGTAGTAATGGCTTGATAATGACCTAAGGATTGAATTAGTACTGTCCTAACAGCTTAGTAGTCTGAAGGGTGGAATTTGATATTAAGGGAAACACTCACACCACCTCTTCTGGTGAGAAACATAACTGAGTAACTAGAGAAGAACTATGGCCATTTTTGTATCAATAGATCACTTTAATCATTACTGCTATGGGAAAAAGGTTTATCTGAATGAAACGTATAGTTCTCAAACAACTCCTGAAATTTTGAAACAGGAAAACTCACACAGATGTTAAACACAGAGAAAATGTAGGTTTTTGTAATTTTTTAACTATGACAGTTATCACAAACACTTTACAGGATAACTGGCTTTAGACAACATATTGAGGAATTAAAATGTCATATGTAATGGTATTAGTCACCATGATAGGAATAATCTCTATCCTGAACAAAACAGTGAATCAAGAAATGATTTATTATTTCTCAAAAACATAAAAAAATTATAAAGTCGTACTAGAGGAAGAGCCTAACTGAAAAGTTCTTTTTTAGTTATAATACAACTTGTCTTCCAAATATATGTTTTTGTTCAAAAAGCGCAATTGCATCTGTAGTTCTTATGGTCTTAAAAAAGACCTTCCAAATGTAAATAGATGTAATTAATAATAATTCATTGCTCTATTTGTAAACATCTAGGAATATTTCACTGCAATAGTCCATATACTTCTGTAGGCATGTAAATGAATTCTGCCTGAAATCTAAATATCAGAATTAACTGATCCCTTTCAGTAGAAACATGTTAATATTGTTAGCAGATGCATTAGCGTATAATAAAATACGGTTCAGAATGCTGCTTCAACTTGCTGCTTTAAGGAATTAAAAGTTAATGTGAAACGTAGAGGAAGAATTGAAAACTTTGCCCACAAAACCAGAACTTACTTTTCTGGTAATTTCTTTTCCAAAGCAGTAATTTCTGCTTTGGTCCAAATACATCACCTTTCTAACACAAAGACCAACAACCAAATCCACACTTCTTGTTCTCAGGAGCATCAGAGGCACTAGCTATCCTAAACCTAGATTCTACATCTAGATTTTCCCTAAAGTGCAAAGGCAATTATTACTGCAATAACAGTTTAAAAATTTGGCAAAGGCAGAAAATGAATTTGATTATATATATTGGGAATCACTATACCAAATGAAAAAGCCTAAAGTGGCACAGAGATTTGAAAATATGCATTAGGGTACACTAAGTACAATACAGATCTGGATACATAACAATTTCTGAGAGACCAGAGACATGACTAAATAACTTGGTTCGTGGCTGACAGAGATGTGTAAGTGGGCCTTGCTAGAACAGATCAAAAATAAGCAGATTTCATCCAGAATCACAGTTAAAATATAACAGAGCTTATTTGAAAGTATCAGCACCTCTTCCTAACATTACAATTGCTATTTAGATTATAATTCTGTCTTTTCATTTGTTCAGAGAAGTGGCTGCTGTAAATTATGAGCATATTTTCTAAGAAGTATAATTTGATTTGCTAAAAGGCAAACTCATCGTAAAGGCACATCTTGCTTTATTATATAAAAGTCTAGCAGGTGTTTTGGGGGACTATTAGGTAGCCATTTAATAACAATGGCAACAAAATCCATTTTCATTTCTTAAAAATATGACTATTTAGAAAATATCAGAAAGGAAAATAAACATTTCTGTGTACGATAGACATGTGCTAACCTGCAAAAGATAATTTGAGTAGTCATCAAATCCCTACTGGCACAAACATAAGGAGATACTGGCCAGAAAAATCTGTCTGGATTTCAGAATGTTTAACACTTCTCTTATCAGGGAAATAAAAGTGTCTCTCACTAAAATCTCAGCTGTCACATTAGCGTTATATCAGTGCCTGCTAGCAACCATGGTAAAAAATTGTTAAAGGTTTTCACTGTAAATACTACTTTTCAGAGAGTTTAAACGACAGTACAAAAAGTGGCTCTGGGCTAAAACGTGGTATATTACCTACCTGTGAGACAGCATTTCTTTAGGCACTTCTCTTTTAATTCCTCTACCGATAGGTCCAAATCCTAATCTTGAAAAGCAAAGCCTAAGTAAAAGGAATAGGGCAGAATCCTCAAGCACAGTGCACACAACATGCAGCTCTCACTGCAGTCTGATATTCCTTGCTGGGATTCCAGTCAGAAAGAAAAATAACTCAAAATTCCTTGAAATTCCTTCAAAATTCCTCCAAGGTTTAAGCAAACCGTGGTTTAAAGACAATTTTTATTTGGATTAATAGCTGAATTCAGATATTTCAGTGACAAAAATATGAGTATTCCAGCATAGCCCTGCTTTCCTTCATGCTATTGTAAAGGAACAAAAACTAGATTTACCACTGAGAGAGGGATCTAACTGAAATATTCCTATTTTCAGAGAATAGCTTTGGAAAAGCCGTCATGCAGGTTTACAGTTGCCAACTCAAGATAGCATTGCAGTTAAGAAGTATTAGCGGGGGTGAAACTGAAAGCTGAAAAATGTTTTATTATGCATAGGTAATAAAAATGTAAACTGTTTTGTTTTATTCAAATTCATACAGCAGAGTTACAGTTTAAATGTAGCATGATTCACACACTATTCTTGAAACAGGAAGGCAAACTGAAGAACAAATAACTATAGTTACATTAAAACATTATGAAGTTATAACAGCTTCTTCCTGGAATGTTTCTGTAATTACCAGGATATTATTCTGCAGAAAGTAACATGATGGGATAGGAGATCTTTTCTGTCTGCCTCTGTAACTGGTATGGCTGCCTCCTTTACAAAGTAACTACAGCACAATCACAATTATTGTCAATCATAACTTTAACCTCTGTTCCTTTTTCATATATACCTATTTAATATATCATTACTATTAAAACCAATCTTATATAATTGGAAATAATTTATATTTCTTAAAAAATCAGGGAAAGAAAGAGAAGAAAATATTCCCTTGGGTCCAAGAGGTTCCAAAATTGTATCTATGCTGGCGGATATTTTTATTTATGCAGAACCCTAATTGTCTTTATTAAGATGCAACGTAAGTACAATGATATATTACAGAGATGTGATTATAGGCTAAATTCCTTCCTGGTAGCTCTTTTTGTACGTAAAAGGCTCATCATCAGGATCAGACAGGAAAAAGAAATCAGGAATAAGAATGAAGGCCTCAAAAAGTCACAAAGGTGGAAGAAAAAGCACCAATAGGACAAACATTAATGGAGTGAGAGACAAAATATAGACACTGGAAACAAAATGAGAGGAAATAGGAAAATCTTTAAAAAAAGAAAAAGAAGGAGAAAGTATAATAGCCTGGAAAATATGGATTAACATATCAGATAAAAAAAGGAAGAGGAATAACTCACTATGCAACCAAGACCAAACCAGGAAAGGAGTGAGCCTAAGTTGCTCTTCAGTTGGTGCAGCCAAACAAGCAGTTAGTAATAATCACATTTAATATGCCCCCAAAGCATGCATGAAACACAATGAATTATATTGTTCCAAAACACTGACATTTTTTCTACAAGAAATTGAAACAAGATCAATTTTGTTATTGTGCCTTTTAAATATTGTTGCCAGTTCTGTAGCCAGTTAGAGACACAGAATTCATCCTTCACAAGAAAGGGCAAAATAATGATCCTGTTTTTTACTAAAAGATAAAAGCATAAAGATATCATCAGAAAATTTAGAAAATGTTAATCAGCTGTTAATAACTATTGGCCTAGTTTATAAGAGTATTTTGGACTGACATCTCCCTTTCATTTTAGCATTTGCTATTGGAGTGCAGTATCTGGATGGTCATAAGTCAGTGCTAACAAATAACTGGAGCTGAATACTTTGCATCATTATTAAAAGCAAGATATCTAATGGCAGGTTATGGAACATTAGGGTGGACAAAACTATGCTTAACTAGGTATCACTACCCTATAAGAAAGAAATTAATAGAAGACTCATAGAGCTCTAAGATCTGATCTAAACAGAAAAGCATTTGATGACATGGAAAGCTAGAAGACAGACAACAGTAGAAAAAGTAGTGCTGAGAACACACTTCTCTGGTCTACTTTAGAAAACAGAGCCTTCAACAAGACAACTTAAATGCTATGTATTTGAGCAGCTAGATTTGATTTTGACATCTATTTACACGTCTGAGGGAAAGTGCACCTTTAAAGTTTAATGCAGCAGCCTCATCTACAAAGAAGCAGAAAGCTAGCTACTGGATGAATGAATCTTGCCTGAGACAGAGAGAAGGTCATGTCAACACTGAAAAGACAGAAAAGATTATAATGGAGGAAGAGGACAAAAATTTCATTCACAAGGCTTCACAAGCCTTCACAAGTGGTGACTGCTTAGTTCAGCAAGAAACAGTTAAAAAAAACCCTTTAATCTACCATTTCACCAGCTAAAATTAACTTTCAATATTTCTGAGTAATTAATATGAAAAATACAGGTGAAATACATCTGTACAGCTGGATTTCTATGTATCCATTTATATGACGTAAAACCACGATAAAGACTATTTAGGGTGGAAAATGAATCTTACAAATGCATCAATCATTAAAGGACATTTATGCAAGAAAATAGGGGAATTCAGCATCTAGCGTACAAAAACATTTGCTTTTGTCTTTTATTTTTCTGAAGTAGCCAAATAATTGATTTTAAATTTAGGGCAGTTCCAATAAGCTTCTGATTTTCTTTTTCACAGTCTCATACTATTTTTCTCTTAACTGTTAAAAGTGACCACTATTCAATTCCAAGATTTAATTCAATTCAGTGTGAAAAATAAATAAGAATACCTAGTAAACTTGTTATCTGTAAAGCTCAACAGTTTTAAAGGCAACACTAATTCCACTATTTCAAAATGGGAAACAATAAAGAAACATAGAGATTAAGTGATTTGCCAAAGTTCAAATATATCAGCAGAATAGAAGTCAGAAGTGTATAGATTAGTTGGCTCATTATTAATTAGCATTACATTCTAAAAACTACGGGTAAAGATCTCTTGCTGTGTAATAATGTATCCTAATAACTCTCAATGGGAATATCCACTTGAAGGAGAAAGGAAGTGATGAGAAAATGAATAGTAACAAATCATTAGGATCAGACAGTATTCACTCAAGAGTTTTAAAAGAATTCACTGATGAAACAGCTTATTTACTAGCAGTGATGTACTATCTCTCACCTAAAATTGCAAAGTACCGAGAGTTGGAAGATGCAAAATGCAGTGAAAATAAATTTGAAAAAAAGAAGTTAAACGGGAGATGTAAAAAACTGGAGTCTGTGTGATTGATGTCCACATTGGGCAAGGAAGTATAAGCTCTAATAAAAAACTCAAAAGTAGATTCTGGATAAATACGGTCTACTTCAGAAGAGTAAGGATGACTTCTGAAAAGGAGATTCCTGCTTTGCAAATGTAATGAAATACTTTGAAGTTTTGAACAAACATAAGAATAAGGGTGATTTTGTTCTTAAAATCTACCTTGGATTTCCAAAAGGCTTTTGCTAAAGTTTCTCACCAAAGGCTATTAAAGAAAATCAGCAATGAGGAGATAAAAAGGAAGGTCCTTGCATGGGTAAATAATCACTTAAAGGCTAAGTAGTAAAGAGCAGGACTAAATGTCCAGTTCCTGTATTGTCACTAGATTTCTGCAAGGACCTTTTCTGGGGCCTGTGCTGTTCAACATTCATAAATCACCTCGACAAGGGGATGAAAGTTGGTTAGAAATGTTGCTGATCATAGAGAGTCATTCAGGGTAGTGGGGACAAAGAAAGACAGTGAAGAATTCCAGAAGGAACTTACAAGGCTGAGTGACTAGGCAATATAATGGCAGATTAAATGTCATGCAAATAAATGTGAAGTGATACACCAAGGGAAAAAAAATTCTAACACTGCATGCAAAATAACACTGCATGGGCCTGGAGCTGACAACTGGCATGCAGAAGTGAGCTAACAGTTCCATAAAAGTGTTGGATATTAGGAATTTTAAAGAAAAACAAGGGGAATCATTTTGAAATGGTATAAATCTAACAATCACTCACACCTTAAAAATCACATATAGCATACAAACTTCAGAAAGGGGGAACAAAGATGATTAAAGATATGGGACAGCTTCTGTAAAGGAAGTAGAGTAGGACTTCTTTCCTGAAAAAGAGATCTCTTAAGAGGGATATAGTAGAGGCTCACAAATCATAGGTGGCATACAGGGAACAGATAGGCATTAATTGTTTACTGTTTTTCCAGCACAATCCAATCCAATGGGGATTCAAATGAAGTTAGAAGAAGCCATATTCAAAACAAATAAAGAATGGTTCTTTATACACAAAATGAGCAGGGTACAAGCCCTGTGCAACTCCATGTCAATGGACACTGTATTCTGAAAGTTTAAATGGGCTTAAGGGAATAGGTTCATGGAAAAGAAAACCAACAAAGTTTTTTAACCTACAGAAAACACATTCATCCAATGAAATTTCTTGGCCTAAGGTAGTTGGAGGCTGGAAGAGTGTCTGGAAAAGTATCATTTGTTCTTACTTTTCTCTAGGCATATATTTATAATCGCCAGAGACAGGATGATGTAGCTCCCTGATCAGGGCATAGACACCTTTGAGGCACCTAATTGTCTTTATTAGCAATATATGGAAAACAACTGGTTGTCAGTTTTGGATTCCTTTTGGGGGTAGTAGAGAAGAATAACTATAAAATACAGGTGTTGCAATGCTTCACTTCAAAACACATACCTCCTTTATTAGGTAAAGTCTGAAACATCAGCAATTTGGGGTTTTTTTATTAGAAGGTTTTATTAGAAGGTTTTTGCATTATCTTGTCTATGAAGTATCCTGCTGCGAATGCTAAGTTATATGGGGATCAGTAGACAAGCGTAAATATGGAATCTCTCTAAAAAGTTAACAAGAGTCTCTGAAGGTGAATCACTTTTTGCCATTCAAGAGTACCTCTTGGCAACAATCAGAATACCAATCAGATCAAACACAACTTGCTCTAAAGCTTTTAAAATGAAATAACATGGCTTTATAATAGCATTGAGAAGTAACACCTCATTTAATATGTACATTAATTATTGCTGAATTACAATGGCATTCCTAAAAAGATGTATAATGTTCACATTAATACTAAATGAATTCATTATGATCAGTGTAATTACAATGAATACTAACTAAATTAATGGCAGTTAGACATGTTAGAAGGAGTGTCACACATTTACTTGACGCATTCCAACCTGAATATATTTTGGTATTTCATAGTAGTGTGCTTAGCACAGCTTTTTTAATATTCATTGCACAATTAACACTTTTATTGTAATTCGTTTTTATATGCAAATATACATATATACAAAATCCATATGTATTTTCTGAAATACCTAAAAATAACAAAGCTTCAAATCAGGCTGATGCTTCTGTTTGGATTTGATTCCAGGCACTGTATATACATATGTATATATATGTCTCGAGTCCTAGATGCATAGCCAGAAAAATAGGTAGTCAGGAAACAGATGCCATAAGCTGCTATGCCTCAGTTCTGCTCTCCAGTTTTCATTCTGGTATGCACGCTATAGATCATCCATGGCAGAGATCTGGAATACAGCATTTCCAGGCAGAGCCTGATGTCGGGTGGTATGTTTAGCATGTTTTTGCATTTACATTTCTTGACCTGTTGGCCTAAGGCTCCCATAAACTATTCTTGCCTACGGCAAAAGTAATCTGTCCTGGGGGTTGTATCTGTAGCCACATGCCAGATGTCTCACGGGCTCTTCTAAAGTATTCATTGTGCACCAGTTTTCAAGGAGATAAGACCCAAACCCAGTTTTGTCCATCAGATGAAACAGAAAAGAAATAAAATTTTAGCAGTTTCAGAAAACAAACAAATATAAAACAGAATGTGAGGTCTGCTTCATCAGGAGAAACTCAAAGATTTACTTACAATGGACTTTTCAATCAATGGAATGTAATTTTGCTGTCATCTGTGAGAGCAAAGCAAAGGAAATATGTTTTCATACTACTCACAGAAATATGGAAACTTTATCTACAACTTAATACAGCATATTTAGAAATTAACAGGCAACTAAAATATGATCATACTTTTCCTCTCACTGCTTGAATACAGAGCTAACATCATCAGCTGGAGATACCTATTTTTGTATTCACATGCCTCATGCAGTATAAACTGTGAGAATCATTCATCGCTTTGTCCAAGGAAGAGAGAATCAGTGGATTAACAGGGCAACCAAGGACTAGGAATGCTGCCATGAAATACCATCAAAACACGGCTAGATTCTTTGTTCACACAACAAAATATAAGAAGAAAAAGTATCATCCTTTAACTTTTCTTACACTTTTCAGTATTGTATTTCAGAGTAACATGAACTGTAGCCTTCCGGCAATCGCTAATGCAGTGTTTGTATTCTGTGTTGAGATTATCCACTTGGGTGCTGCACTGAAGTTGCCTGGGCTATTTTGACACTGCATCCAGATGCTCCAATTTTGCTTCAGTGACTCAGAGCCGAGCCAAAATGCCTTGAAGCAATGTTCAAAGGGTTAGGTCTCAATGAACAATTAAAGTACTCAGAAGAAGTGTTTCTAGACATCTCTGACTGGTACTGAAGTGATTTAAGTGGCCTTGATGTGACATCCAGACAGGGAATACTTAATAGAATAGATTCAGTCCAACTACAGGCAACTATGATTCAGGTGAATATGGATTTTGACCCATTTTTATGAGAAGTGAAAAAACACAGCATAAGTACAAAAGAGAAAACTCCTAACAGCAGTATATCATTTCCACAAAGAGTGAGCATTTGTCTGCTTTGTATAAATCAAATGTAGAGGTCTAGTTAGTACTATTTAATTTAAAGTTGCACTTATCATATATTTCCATTTCCTGCATTGAAACCTAAACAATTTACTACTTGAGCAAGTAGTACACAGACTTTCTAATTATGTTGATGAATGAAGTGACTTCTTGTAGAATCTAAGTATATATTTTGTCTACTTACTTGAGTAGTCCACATCTGATAACTTATCCTAACTGCAACACTGAGCATTATTATTCAAGTAAGTATTTCCTAGATTAGAATATTATTTTCCACAACATCATTCATTTATTAATTGGAGATTAATTGTATCTACATATACATATATATATGGAGAGAGCAAGCACGTGCCATTAAATGCAGCTGTATTGTTAAATAATGCAAAGACAGAGACATACATAAAGCTGGCAGTGGCCTGACTCAACAAAACATTGAGGCCTTGAAGCAGGAAGCTAGAGACACCTGACCATCTAATTTCAACTAAGCCAAACAATACATGTTTTAAAATGTTTTTACTAATGAAGGACATAAGAGATTACAATTCCATGTATGCCAAACATAAATTTATTGTGAAAGCAGTGTACTGTATATTAAGAATATTTCAAGGTTTTCACTCTAAAATTTTGCTTGTTTTTGAGCAAAATAAATCAGGAAAGATTTCCATGTTCGCAAAAGAATAATTTTTCTTATTTTTGAAGGTTCCTGAATATCAATTTTAATCTTCCTACATTAGGTGAAATAAGAACAGAACTTCAAGTAGTGCAGTGAAGAAGTAGCTTATCTGAACAATGAGGGCTCAAGCTTGAAGCAAGTGAAGGAGGATATGGATCTGATACATAAAGTATGCTTAGGAGGTGTTAGCAGAGGGAAATCCTAGAAGAAACATGCTGAGAGAACTGAGGGATAATCTGAAAGAAATTTTCTAAAAAACTCACTGTTAAAATTATCTTTTTCTCTCTATTAAAAAAACAGGTTTGGTGTCACAGTCCTCAAAGACTCATGAGAAAATTACATTCAATTCAATGCAATTTTACTAAGTTTTATTGTGTCCATCTGCCTCCAATTAAATGAAAGTGCTTTTTTTTGCATTAATTACACTTACACTGAGGGAGACCGCATAAAATTGAGATGAGTCATGCTCAAGTAATGGTATAATACCATTTGGTAAGCAATAAACTTCAGAAAAAGCTAGATATAAACAGATTCCAGGAAATCTTTCTTACTGGTGGCTCTCTTGCATTCAATACTTCAGAGTTAACAACTCTGAGAAATCTCTTATTCCTAACTCAGTTACTGATTAATATGCATGGCACACAGAAAAAGAACGCAGAATCATCCAACCATAATTAGTATTATATGATACTGCTGCTACTCTGAAATAAGTACACAGAATTAGGAAATAATTTTAAAAATGTCTGGAAAAAATATTCATCAGAAAAAGGAAATTATTCAAAAGATAGTAGAATCTACAAAAATGTGCACTGCATCACTTGCTTAAGTAAACAGTTGTATTCATTAAGTTAACCACACAACCACTGAAGCAAGTGTTCTTTTCCGGGAATGTTCCAAATATATACATATATTTTCGTAACTGTCTTCTCCCTTTATTTTTAAAAGAAGAAGTTCAGGCTCCAAATTCCAAAATCAATCCTCATTACTTAGGCAATATTTTAATACTGAACATAACATTACTGAGCACTAGCATTTTAAGTCACTTAAAAGGTTTACAGCTTGTCTGCTTATTTTGTATTTTGCTAAATATGCTTTTTTCTTACTTTGTGAAATCAAAACAATACCTTCATAAAATAAGAAAAGATTCTTACATAAGAGAGAATGTATAGAACAAGTATGAGAAATACTATTACCAGCTTTATTACCATTTTACTTACTGTTGTTTAAATCTAAGGAGGAGGAGTAGGAAGGGAGAAATAAAGACAGATTATTTGCATTTTATTACTGCTTTCACTAGAGCAGTTCATAAAACATTTTCAATTTTCAAATTAGAATATTTGATGAATGTGTCCTAACAGACACTGGTTTTAGTTTTACAGACTAGGAAGGTCCATAACTATCTAGAATGCCAGACATTTATTTGAAAATAAAATTGAAGATCTTTTACTAGCAACATTTCTATTGCTTGAACAAAGAACTATAAGAATCCACGTACCACAGCCTTTTGCAAAAACTCTCAACAAACAGCAAATTAATAATGCCTGACTTACACTCTTCCAGCAGGAATGTTGACTTCTTTGGAGTTTCTGGTAAGAAGGTCTTTCAGAAAAATACCTTATGAGAACTGACACACATGAGTGCAACTCAGAGTTTAAGTACTGTTTCCTATCAGTATTTCTTGTTTGTTTAATAAAACAGTATTAGAAACACAACTGATCTGTTATGAGATTTCATGAAAATCTTCTCACAGGATTAAAGAAAGCAAGAGTAGCAGAGCTACCTGAAGACCTCTATGGTGTAATTGCCTTTCAAAGCAGACCACAGGTATCTAGGATGCTTGATATCCAAAGACTATTCCTTTCCCCTACGAAATGTTTGTTGGATTTAGGCACAGAGATGCATGTATTACATGATATATGTAATCGGAGAAGGAAAGGCTTTCTCCATCTTCCCAGGTAAACTTCTAAAAAGGGCAGCTGAACAAACTCAGTCATGAAAATTTAGTAAGCCTGACTTTGTTCTTCAGCTTATGTTTTGATCTTTCTCTTGTTTATCTCTGGGAGAAGGAAGTGCATTAAGTTCTTGACCATTCCGCCACTGATAGAAAGCTAAGAGTAACCTGGGAATTCAAGATTAAGAACAGCCCTCTCTCTAGTTACCATATGGCACACTTTTTTGTTCTTACTCCTTTACCATACCCCTAAAAGAAGGGATAATCTTTCACTGAATTAAGACTCAGGATATCTGGGTTTTATCACTGATCTCAGGAGCCTTTCTGTGCAATTTTGGACACATCATTTACAATATCTAACAGCTAGTTCCACATCTACAGACTGCTATTGAGAAATTTTCCTGCAAGGGGCCAATTTATGACCTAAAACATTTTGGTCATCAACAATTTACCTATACTTTTTTTTTTTTTTTTCGCTTTTTCTCACATTCTACAGCAAGGCAAGCTGTAGAGAAAGGCATCTCAGAACTCGTACGCAGGCAGTACATTTCTTCTATTTGTAGTGATCTTTGTGTCTGAGTTTGAATTAGTGCCTTGGTGGCGAGAAAGTTCTACTAAACCCTCTTAATGAAAACAGGTAGTTCAGAATTGGTCCTTGAATTAAAATGTGGTAGGAAATAAGGAAGCAAATGTAGCTGGGCTTGGTGTATGCATAATTTTTCAGTTATATGCTTTAACAGAAAGTTATTTAAAAATCAGTATGTTTGTTCCAAATTTAACTAAAATTTTGCATTTTTTGCCAAACAAAATCATGCTCTGATTTCACTGTAGACTGACTGTGAAATATGTTCATTCATGAAAACGTGCATGGAGAAGAATTATCCTTCATCATTCTTAAAAATATTTTTGTCCAATCAGCAATTTCTCCACTTGCCAGAGATACAGGAAAGTCTGCAGATTTAAACACAAACCCAAAGCACTGGAAATGAAAGATTAGGTTTACACACTCTTTGCAAATCATTCATGGAGGTTGAGAGAATCTCCCCCATTTATTCCCTAGCGGCACAGTTAGGGCCTGATCTGACCCACAATGTGGGAGGATCAGGTTTGGGTGCTTCTTTATCTGGGCATTTGTGAACCCCATTTTCACTTTCCCAGAAGAGTTCTTAAGCCAGGAAGAAATCTGTAATAGCCTTCTCTCGACCCCCATGGTCAAAGCTGTTGTGTATGGATTATTTAAATACTGAGACAAAGCGAGAGAATGACTCTCTGGTCGGGCGGTTAAAGCCTTCCCTTGGGAGCACACAGCTAGGGCAAAGCAGCAGCTCAGGCAGCTCAGGTGAGCCCATACCACTGCAGAACAGCCAGCGGCTGGGTGATTCCCCCGAAGGTAGAAAATACCAGTTTAAATCTCAGTCAGGGGAAAGGAGTTGAATCCTAGTCTCCTGTATGTAGCAGGTACTGCATTAAAAACATATGGTGAGTTCTTGAAGATTATGGGGGTAGAGGTGAGTGGGTGGAGGGGGGAGAACGTGGAAGAGAAACAGTTGTTGCCATCTCCCTGCTAGCCTCCCCTTTCCAAGAAGAAACATAGAAGTCATTCCAAATTCAATCTGAATTTTGAAAAGTTTTAGATTGACAGCTTTTTAAAAATTTCAGCAATCGCTTTAGTCACCAAAAATGTATCCAGATATTTACTGTAAGAACACCTTGTCCTCTGTGTGGGCTCAGATTAAACTGGCAGTTAAAGACTGGAATTTGTTTTTTGCATGTATAAGACCTTTCTGGGCTATATATAATCTATCTCTCTATATAAAAAGTATATAAAATTATTTTATACTATGCATATAAAATATATATATGGCAAAATAAACTGTATGCATATTTAAATATATACGTGTGTGATCTCAAAATAAACTATATGCATATTTAAATATACATATGTGAGTGTAGATCAATATACGTATATAAAATATACACTAATAACCGATGTGGAACTAAGACGGACTGCCATTTAAAAACTGTATTATAAATCACACTCAGAACTACTGGAGTGAGAGGGAGATATAAAAGTGGAAGCTCTGTTACAGTTCACATTTGAAACTGTGCAGGATATATATTGAACATACTTTTTAGCATATGAGAAAGGAATGGTCATGCTTTTTTTTTTCCTGGGATAATATCTGGACAAAAAGAAGTGAAAGAAGTGAATATAGTTCATCTGGCAATATTAGCCTTGAATTTCTATGATATCATGGTTGCAAGCCTCCTGTTTTAATGCAGTATTTTATACTTAATTTATGATATATTCCCTCTAAGCATGTCTGAGTCTGTTTTATGAGGAAATAAATCATTATATTGAGTAATAGAAAAGTATACCTGAATTCCTGACTACTAGCCATCAACACTGACCTGAGAATTCATTTGCTTTCCTGAAGATTAGATACAGATTTTTTTAAAAAAATTTTTGAACAAGGCATAATTCACTTATGGTATTTAAATCTTGTTTTTCTTTCATTGTCACTGCCTCACTCCTAAACCCTTCATGTTTTTCTGACAGCATTCAGAAGCTCCAGGGATATCAATGACAAGCTAACTGGATATAAATCTTTCAAACAGAAAGTGGGTTTCAACAGCAAAAGACTGGTAAAGCTGAAATGCTAACCTAGAAATACAGTACAGCTTTGGATAAGGGAACATTTTCAGCATAGTACAATTGCTTCAATAATTTAATTTGCTGATTATAGAAATGCTACATATTCAAAAATATTCATTATTAGTCTAATAAGCATATAATATGATTGCTTGCTGGTCTACATCTGTGTATAGAACACAGAGTCTGGCAGTCATTATTTAGTTCTTACCAAAAGTGTAACAGGCTGCTGCAGTCACATATCACTTATTTTTACTTATCAATATATTCTATGAAATATTGTGTAAAACAACTAAAAGAGAAGCAGAAGTGCATGCAAAGGAAATACAATCTTTCCCATTTTGCATGTTATTAATGAGGGTAAATTATGATTTTTCAGTCTTTTTCCCAATTAAGATGCTCATTTGGATAAACCGTGATTCTCATGGGAAGTCTAATTCCTTATGTTTCCAATGGTCCAGGTTTTTGAAAGAAAAAATATATAAAAAAACCTCTTTCCATTTAGAATGTCTATACATTTTAAAATGAAAATTTCTCTATTGGGGGGGGTTCAGTGGAGGTAATTCATAACTTTCAACTGACTCCAGTAAAAATATAATCTCAGTGTAATTCTGCTTTGATGTGAAATTCCAGATCTGTAATGGCAAATGAAGATTTATTGATAAATACTTTGGTGTAAATCAAATCTATATTAATACAAGGTATGTTGTTACTATTTCAGATATGTTCATGGGATACATATTCAGTGGGAAGAGCTGGGTATGACTAACAGGTGTAGGAGGTGTCAGCAGCAAAACCAGTGCAAGTTTTGTAGGCTTAATTGATTGTTGCAGCTGGTTACTGACAACTGACAAGCACGTGGTCCAGAGGTGACTTCACACAGACGTTACCCTCATGCATATGTAGAAGTTCACTTTCGATTACATAACAAATATTTCACCAAATGAAAAAATGGCCTCCAAGTATTTTTTTAAACATGCTATGCATTAAAATGTAGAAAAAAAGAATTACATTTCTTATGATGTTATTCAGAGAGACTCACAAAATGAAAAAATGCTAATGTAGTCTATTGATGAACAACCTGGAAAAAGATTCAGGATTCTCTAATTTTTTAAAGAAATTTCTACAGCAACACAACACAGTATTTATAAGCTTAAAATATACATTTTTCAGATCAAAATCAGAGTAGTTAAATCTACATAGGTAATACTTCCAAAAACACTGTATGCTTTTCTTACTGGCTCGGTACTGTATGGTAATTTAGCTTAAGTTGCTTTAATCTTACCATCACTAAGAAGAAAACACTAATGGAAAACTCAAGGGCCAGTGCAGTTTCCAGCACAGAAGAGAAGTTTATCACTGAATCCCCTATGACCATGTTTGGGCCCATGAATTTATCAGAAATATAAAATATATAATAATATCTATGACTGATATATATGTAGATCTATTTCCATCACATAGTTCAAAAAAATACTGTAATGCATTTCTTTGTCTTTGACTGTGAAGAAGAAAAGGACAAAGTAAAAATTTAGGCTTAGTATAAGAATGTGCAGGCTTCTTCTGAAAAATATTTTCAGAAACAATACAGTGATCCTTAATAACTAAAATATAATTAAGAAAAACAATTAAGAATTCAGAGCTAATATAAAAAGTAGTTTGGTGCTATACTGCACCATATTCTTGTCCAAAAGTGATCATTAATTTATATAAAAACAGAAAAGTAACTAAATTGTTTCTGGGTTATTGGTCTCTTAATCTTGTATATTAATTCAGGTAATGTACCACTACAACTAGCGTCCGTTTAATTATTTTTATTTATGTACCATTAAGCTCCATTTTCATTACTTCTGCTGTAGAAAAAAAGGAGGATGAATCCACTGTATTTGTGTTGTCATCTCATTTCCAGCCCTCATAAGGCTCTTTTTTCTTACTGAAGAGAGAATCTTTCATATTCTTTAAAGTCAGTTTTTATTTCTTTAATTAGGAGTTTCCATCAGGACCTTTTTGGTGAACTCTTTGCATTTTAATATACTTCTGCTTCACTACTCTAGCTGACTGTTTCAGAGTCTGTGCAGAACACATTCCTGATCTGCAAGAAAGCTGTTTTCAAGGTCTTTCATATTCTGCCATAATCCCTTGGTAATTACAAAGCCTCTCTTTGCAGCAACAGGCAAATCTGAGAGGAGTTCTGGGGCTCTGCATCACACATTAAATTGTGCTTGGACATTTCAGCTAAATTCGCTTCCCTTGAGCCTCAAACTTGCATACAAAATCTGTGAGATGCCAAAACACAAGAACTGAAAGGTTATGATGATGGTAACTGTGTCTATACAAAGCATTGATTAAATGAAATAACAAAACACAACTTGGATAAAGGCTTTACTTCAGTAGCAGTTAAGTCCTCATTAGAAAAGCAAAGTTGACAGAGCTTAAAAACACTTATTTTATGGCTGATAACCATTAATCATCTTTACTGATTTTTTTCTCCCCTAGGATTTTAACAGATCTTTTGAATGTTGCTCTGTAATTACTTATATTCTGTAGTTTTTAATCTTTTTATTTTATTCTATAATTTAGGAAAGGTATGTCTTTCTGTCAAAAAGAAACGTCTTACCAGATTTGTGACTTAGCTGCAGCTATTACTTCAGATACATAACCCATGAGATGCCATTTGGCTGCAGCGGTCTCTAGCTTTCCAGTTGTTGTAAGGAAAAAGGTACAATGCATATCATCACAAACACGAAAACTTCCTTGTTCTATTATCTTTTTCCTTCCTTGAGAAATTGTGAAACACGCTTATATGTATACAGGCTTAATAGTACACATTTAAAAGTGTATATGCTTAAAAAATTTGTATGTCTGTATAGAGATCAATTGCATGTTGATCAAAAACATACTTGGGGTTTTTTTTTTCAGATCTTCAAAGGACTGCAACAGGTCGCATCTGCAACTTGAAAGAAAAATAATAATTGTCCACAATACACTAAACCACTCCTATGATCTTGCCTTGGTCTCTAAAGCTTGGAAAAAAAATTATGCAATTTTCCCCCGGCATGATTGGTCTAAACTATGTTAAGTAATGTGGTGGGACAACAGTTTTCAAAAGCAAAAATGGTCTGCTAATGATCACTAATTTGGAGAGGACGTCCATAATTTTAAGATCAGTTCTCCTTAAGAGCTTGCCACTAATTGCTGTGGGAGTACATATGATGCTTCCTGTTGCCTGTTACCTTAATTTTTCCTACTTAACATATTATTCTGTTTTTCTCACTATGTAGAATACTTCCTACAAACAACAGCGGAAGCTGATTTACTAATATCTATTGGAAAAAATTAAAACCAGATTCGAGAACTGTGCGAATAATTTTCCATGTATTTGACTGGTGAGCTACAACTGGAACAAAATCAGTCTTTCTTCATTGAAATGGAAAACTTGCCATAAATACCAGTCACAGAAACAAGAAGGAAAACATACTGTTAACTTGTCCTTACCTCTTTTTGCTTAATAATACAGTTGTTCAAACGATCATCTAGTATATGGAAATCTGACCTTTAAATTTCTGTTCTACCTGAAAGTTCTTTAACCCCTACCTCCCAGCAACTCTCCTTACCATAATAGTACCGGGAATTTGTTGATAAGTAACTTTGTTTTGCTTAATGAAATTTTTTACTTCTTTCTACATTCAATAAATATTCATATACTCCATGAGCCAGAGACAGTAAAAATTATTGTATTACCTGTCTGTTGAAACAATTTACACGGGGAACCCAAGTCCTAATTGCTGTACTAATGAATATTTACATATGGTATGCAAAGTGGAACTAGAAAAAGAAACAAAGAAAATGTCCTGAAGTGTTATGATTAGGGTACTTGCAGGAAAGGAAAGGAGATGCAGATTCAAATGAGATTTGGTCTTCCCCTTTGGCATGTGAGCTGATTATTTTAACAGCTTTCTCAGTGAATGAAATAAGCCTGATTCACTTCTGGGAGTTCAAGTTGAAAAATAGTTTCAGATATAACTATTGTGTTATTTTGATCTAAATCGACTGTTTCTAGATTATATTTTTAAAATTACATTTTTAAAATTCACATTTTCATTGTTAGTACATCCAACTACACACACATTTCCTAAACTGACAGCAAGCGCACCCAATACCGTTTGAAAGAATTTCTCTGTGTAGCTTGAAACTACAGTAGGAAAGAGCTATTAGGAGATGTGCACATTTTCATTTGGTAACATTCTTTTATATTAGAAGCTGCCATCTTCATGGTCCGTCCCCACTCACAGTCACTGAAGATTTACCCCAGACAAAGGAAGGTCTCAGCACCCAAATACTAAACTACTTAATGCTTTGTTGATCACAAGCAACCTCTTACTCTCTAGCACCCAGGAGGCTGACGCATATTAAAGTGTAGTGGTACAAGGCACTTTGTGAATCTCTGCTTAATAAATAAAACAAATATTACATGGTAATTTATGGCTGGTTCAGCATAGCCTATGCAGAATGCATTATAATACTTTAGTAAGAATATAAAATGATTAAAGCAGGGATGACGATAGTGAGGTCTATATTGAAAAAGGCAACGTCTCCTTCCTCATAAGGGAATAGTTAAAGAGTATGTCAAATAGGTAGAAGTGAGGAACGACTATGACCCCCATATGAATAACTGCCCTCAGGTTGTATTAATCTAGTAATGAAGGTGCATTCATTTACTTCCTTTAAGAAAGCATCTATTAGGGACGTTTTTGGTTTTTTTAATTCTTCTAATTCACCTGCTAATAAAATGTCAGTTAATATCTTCATAAAATCTCTAGTTATGACTGCAAACATATATTTTATGTGTCTTATATCTGGGTATTTTCTTAGTATTTTCCTCTGGATTCTGCTTCAATATCCTCACTCAGGACTTGAAAATACTCACCAAAAGATTAAACAAAAAACAACCCCAAATAGAAGACCTGATTAGGATCAAAGCACAGAAATTCAGTGCTCAGAGAAACCTATATCAATACCTAAGCACTTTTTCCTTAACTCGGTACAGAAAAAGGAGAGAGGACAATAACCTTCACAAAGTATGGCAGAAATGGTAGAACTAAATAAGCCCGGAGTGAAACCACAGAACGAATTTCTAGAACTGATGAAAAGTGACACATAAATGCAAAGAAAAAAAAAAAAAACTCAAGCCCCTTCCTGAAGATTTTGTAGTAGAATACTCCAGCCTTCTTTAGGACAGTGTTTAGGACTGTATTGGTTTATTGAGTATAAGCAAGGGACAAACAATCCCTACAGGTAAATAACTCAGTGAGAAAGAAATTCGGGGATTTTTGAAATAAATGGCTATGATTTGTGTCCTAGTTTCCAGATATATACAAAATTGTGCCTATTTGATATACATACATTCCTTAAGTGACAGAAGTTGGTATTATATTCATTGTTGGAAGTACTAGAGCAAAGATTAGATTATTAAATTTATGGGTTTTTAAAATCAAATTTCTGTGGTAGGCTAACTGTAACAGTTTCACATTAGTTTAAATGTATGCCATGCAGCTGAGTCTGTAGCAGTAGCAAAAACCTGTAGCAATAAGAATAGCCTGCAGTTGAAAAACAGCATTTCTCACTGCAAGCCATAATTCTAGAATGCTGATCCTACTGGTGAAGATTTAATCTATGGTATTATTTGTGGAAAAACAAATTAGACTATGTTCTATTAGGGTTTTATTTACTTTTGATTTCTAAATGAGTCTTAGAGTGAACTGCAGAGAACTACAGGAAGCTTATCATACATTTTAAGGAATACTTGTCTTCATCTGGATTGTATTTGTATGGTTTATTAGTAGAAGTTAGGTAATGCTTCACCTGATTAAATTTGTATTTTTTCTTATTAGATAACATTATCATTACTAGGCAAGTTTTTGGAGCATGGCATTCTATGGGAGATTAAAAAAGGAGAGAGCCAAGAAGAGGTTCCTTGTACAAATTACTTCTCTTTTTAACAACGGAGATAAGTGCTTTTTAAAACTTCAGGTGCATGGCAATCACATTATTAGGATGAGGAAAATACTGAATATTTCCTTAAATCATTCTTCCTCTACCTCACTGGAGCCCAACATATCTTGACTAAAATAAATTGCATGAAGGAATTAAAACAGGGACAATATATCTATATTTTAAAAGCTTATTAAATCTCAAATTATATGTGTATTTATCACAAAAAATTAATTACAGCAGCTAACTTTTCAACGCAGTTAACATTTATACAAGATAAGAAAAAAAAGTGGCATAATTCCTTACAATGGCATTTTGTGCATATGCTTTAAACTTTCTCCAGTTTTAAAAAGACTTTATTTTCAAATAAAGCATTTACATGAAGAAAAAATAAAATCGGAAATTATGGGACAAAACTGCATAAAAATTAAGTGTGTGTAACATGATAGCAGGTCTTCATCTGCTACATGTAGATAAAATGCTCTTCCAAAGTCAACTGCAAATTTTAGATTGGATATGAAACTAGATAAAATCATTATATATACATTCGATATACGCTTCATTTCACAGGAAGAAATCACCCACTGAAATGGATATTGAAACTTCCACTAACTTCATTTTTATCAGGATCTGAGAAACAGATCATTAATAAGAAGAGCAAGATCAGTAATTCTATTGAAAAGAATTGATGAATGAACAAGATCTTTTTTTCTGGTGCTCATAATCAGCTTTGTACCTCGGTGAAAGGTCAGTAAAAGTAAACGATGCCACTTGGTTTGGGGAAACCTTCCTCCATATTCTTCTAGTAGTTCAATTTGTGCTGATACTAGAACACAATTTTTTAAAGTAGTTTTCCCCCTTTGTCTCCCCCTTTTATATTTTTTCTTTCTGCTAATTTTCCTTCTCCTAAAAAGGTTAAATGTTTGCATGCTCTCTGTGCCTATTTTCCTTGCGTTCATATTTCCCAGAAAACTAAATTACTTGGCTGATAAAAGGTAAAATCAATGATGATCTGGTAATTTTTGTCAATTATTGTCCTATTAAAATTCAGCAGACCATTTTTCACAAAATGACTGATGAATCCTAGTCTTTCAACTTAAACATCCTTAAAAAAAAAAAAAAACCTTCTACAATTTGAAGAGATTTATTTTATCTTCAAGTAATGTACTAAGTGGTGTCTCTTGTGGTCTAGTTATTGGTAAGAGAGAAAAAGGTCAGGTTCTTATAATTTTAACAGTTACGTACAAAATGAAATAACAGTGTTTATACACACTACATAAATATACTTAGAGTTATATTTAAATTATACACATACAGACTCATGCATTCATCTATAAAGACTTCTGGAAGACTATAGAAATTGCTACTTTAGTTATTTGTATTACAGTGTCTGTGATGTTATTTCTAATTTTCTGTGCTCCTGTGAAGCAGGATACTGAAATCTTAAGGGAAAAGAAAACATACAAATGCTATTACAGTACACGTTTCTAAGCAGCAGGAAGTCTGTAGTAAGTGTCAGAGATTGATCAGGATTTTATTCTGTATATAAACAGCCACTATCGGGTCCACTGTGCCAAAAGGTCATGCGTGCATCATCCAAGCTGTAAGCCTGACCACCGCAGACTTTCAGAAAGGCAACAACGAGCTTAAACTATTGAAAATGAGCTGAAATTATTGTAATCTTTTCAATACATGTTAACCTCTAAAAACAGAATAACGAGTAAACTTGCACACATTTTCAAAGGTAATGGATTGGTGAATCAAGTGTATTAAAAGGTACATGAGCTTTCCAAACTGAATGCATTTATACAAACATTAAAACTATACATGTGTGCATCCCTACACAGACACACAAAAGAAAGAAATACATGTATACCACAGATAGCAGACATGCACCACAGAGTTCAAGAACCTGCTTTGAACCACTAAAATGTATGAGCAGATCTCTCGCAAGAGTTCTGTGAAGGTAGTTCATTTACAGGCTACAAAAATTGCCTGAAAACTCCTGGATCCTTTCAGAATTTACTGTGCTAGTATTATATATATCTCAATTATTTTATATTTGGTACAGAGAGTAATTCATTAATATACTGCTTCAAATATGAAAGCACTGAATTCATTTGTATGTAAACTTCTAAATTATAATAGTAAACTCCTCAATCCAGAGTATCACCATTTCTGAGATCAGGTAGGGATCTGGAACTTTAAAAAAAAAAAAGAAAAAAAAAAAAAAAAAAAAAAAGTCTACTGGCTGGTGCCAGTCACTTCTCTGTATGGAAAAGCTTAATTGTGATATGTAAGGAATTTACAGTAGTTACAGAATACCATTAAGAGACTGTAAATTTAAAGGACATTGGTATACCAATTTCACTACAATTGCAACAAAATAAAGTACTTCGAGTTACAGATTTCTTTTCCCTCTACTCATTTGAACAGTTAACTGCATCTGAAAGCAGTATCACACACCCATCAGCTGTTACAGAAACACTGCTGAGACTGCCACACAAATCATGTGAGAATTTGTCTTTCTGATAGAAGGTTTGCCACTGACTATTACCTTGATGCCTATCCAATATTCAGAATACCACTAACGTGTCAACATACATATCCTAAACTGTACAGTTAAAGGAAGACTTACAAGACTTGAATCATATGATTCCCCACGTCCTTCGGCTGCACGCAGCAAGACAAACACTCAGTGCATCTGATCTCAATTAGACAAGGAAAGAAACCTGAACAGGCTGTTGTTCAGCACAATAGAAGATGCATCACTGCTTAATAAAAATTGTAACAACTCTGCTTTCAAATAAATTACGGACACCAGTCAGGGTGCTATTTTTGGCAAAACAGCTTTTTAAGCCTAAGAACTATTTTGAAAGAAGTGTCTTTTCAAATTATACTTGTCATTATGAATATGATCAGGCAATGCAGATGAAACATATTTTTACCAACCTCTGTGATTACTTCTACTACATGTAAGCAACTGCTACTTAAGATTTAAGCCTCAAGTTACATCAAAAAATTTCCATTGTTTTTCACAGTTGAATAGGTTTTTCTAAAATTGTTTTGAAAAACTCTCCTTTAGAAAAAAAAGTAAAAATATTCTTAGTTCAGTGACAATACCATCTTTTAAAGGCACTAGGCATCAGCACACTTCTTTCAGATGTATATAAACTTTTCTTATTTTTTTTGAGTTCCCTGATTAGTAGAAAGAAAAAAAGCTACAAATAACAGGCAGTGGAGTTCTGATGTACAGAGAAACTTTAATTATGAAAATACCATATAGTTTTCTTTTCTCAAATATTCATGGGACTCTAAAATCTTTCTTAAATTAGTCACTAGTGAATTCAGAGACAAACGATGTTTGTAAAAGGGTTAAATTCAAGATAAGCAGTACCTTCCAGCAACTATTTTCCCTACAGTAGTAAACAGACAACATAAATTTAACCAAACCAAATATTCAATAGACAGGTTTTAAAATGATAGCCTTCTCCGCTTGAAGCATGTTCATAACCCCATTAATATGAATGAAAGTTAACCATGCACAGGAGGGAAAGAATACATTTTCTGTATGTATACTTGCTCCTTGGAATCTCTGAATATTTCATTTTAATAAATATATTTTAGAAAGATGTCTAGTTTATCAGAACAAAGGCTTTGGTTTCTGTTTTAAAATTACTGAGGCGCAAGATAAGACCAGAAAAGTTTACCCGGCCATGTATATTTTACTGCAAACATGTCATTTTAGACATCTTTCAGAGATGTATATGGAATCTGAAAAGCAATCCTACTGAGGTATTGTTTGCCACTGCTCACTGACATATTCATGTAACGTAAAATCAATCAAAACCAAAAAAGCACTTAAGGATAAACCTAAAAAAGAACTCAAAAAGCTAGCTACTCTATATGAAGGTGGGAGATTGCACCATTTTTTTTCCTTAGGACTTCAATATTTAGAAATAAAGTTGAGTAACCAAATTTATGTTATAATTATGCCAAGATTTTAAATACTACACAAGTATCAGACATATAGGTCAAACTCATTTTTTGAGAACTTTTTTTTTTTGGATAGAGGAATAAATGACATTATTAACAAACAGTAGGGATAGATGACTGTAAAGAAAAACTGTGAACTTAAGAAATAAAGCTAAACTTCTTGGAGGTTGGCATAGCAAGAGATTTTCTTTTTCACAAAAGGGATGACTTTCAGAACAGTGTTCCTAAATATCTTTCATAACCTAAGGAATACAAATGGCTCTAGGATACTCTTACTTGATACCTTTTATGAGGTTATGACAAATCCATACACAATTATTTTGTGAAAATGGAAATGACAGAATCAGGGTAGTTGAGGTTGGAAGGGAAGTCCAGAGCTCATCTGTCCAACCCACCAGCACAAAGCAGAGCCAGCTCAGGTCAAGCTGCTCAAGACACCTTGTGAGCAACCACTCAGCTGGCTGCCACTTTCTATCCAAGGACTGAAAATTAACCACCTCTCTGGACAGCCTACTCCAATGCTTGACCGTCCTCACTGTGAAACTATCTTTCCTCATATTTAACAGGAAGTTGCTTTGCTGCAAGTTTTACTCATTGCCTCTCATCTCTTTAGTGTACAGCTCTGAGAATGGCCTGGCTCCATCTTCGCTACTCTCTCATTCAACTACCCTATGGTGGTTGAAGACAACAGTAAGAATCCCCCACTCAGCATGATCATGGTATGTAAATGCGAAGTGTGGATAAAGACAAATCATTGATTTTATTGTACATGTCAATTCAATATGATATGTCTAAATTTAGCATCCAAATCTTTTTTGCTATAATTGTGACAAATAGATTTTGAACATGAGTCATCCACATCAGCATTTAAAATAACATGCAGAATGTGTAAAGTACTTATACAGTTGTAATTTCTGATGTCAGACAGGGAGGACGATGTTTAAAGCAAATATTAGAATTAGAAAAAAAATAGATACAGAGGTGCCAATCAAAGCAGTAGATGATTGAGTACATTTCCAGTGGGGGAGCACCTGAAACTTTGTATCTATCATACCAAAGTTGTATATAAATTTTTGTTACTTTCTTTTTAAACATCTGCTAGCAGATCAAATCCAACAATATTTTGGCAGCCTAAAATTACACTCTTCTGACCTTGACATTAGTATTCAACAGCGCTGATGAAAGAATGACAGCTTCTCCATCCTACTGGGTGATCTTGCAAGCTTTTACCTTCATGACTATGGAGTTTCTGTCAAATGTGCTTCCAGCTGAATGATCACATTCTTTTGAATTATGAAGTGGCTGAAAACTGTGCTAATTGGGTCCATATTGATGTCACTCATAAAGATTAAATAGTCTTAATATTCTTCCAAGTTATATAAATTCTTATAATATTACTGCATGTTAGTGGTAGCATATATTTGGCTTGAATGAAACATTTGCAATACTTACAGAACACAGCAAACCATATTTGAAAATACTTAGTGTTTTTCTAATTCATTAAAATAAGAAGTCAGAATGAAATTCCCCCAAACAGAAAAAAAATGCAATTAAATGCAAATTTAAAAAATTACAATGGCTAGAAAATACATCCATAAACTCTTATGTGTAGCGTAATTTAATTTACTAGAATTAAGAATTAGAAAGAATGAACTGCAAAGCAGCATCCACTCACAGTGAATCTGGGTTCTGGACAAGAGCTGTACTGTTCTTCAGTGCACTGAAGGATTACCCTGTGGTCACAGTCTCATTTCAGCTGTTACTCCTAACTTTAGCGTGTCTAATGAAAAGAAACTTTGTGTTTTCCTCCAAGTTTCCCTTCTGTACTCTGATGAACAACACACTTTCCTTCTGTAATTACAAAGAGCATGTAGTACTTCACCACAGTACCGAACAACTTAGGTATAGCTTTGCTATGTGTCAGATTACAGTGGGTTGAGTACTTGCTTACTGATTATCTGACCCAACTCTATGAGGAAGAGACAGCCTAATGATTTTAAAGTTTAAGATTTGCCACGTTGGCAGGATTATATATGAAAGAAATGTTATAAACTGTGTGATAACCTTCCTTTTTAAGAATTCTACCCTTTCCTTGGTCACTAGAAGACAGTTATTCAGCTTGTACCCTTACCTTACCTAGAATGAGCAATTCTTAGGTCACATTATTTAGAATGAGCAATTATGTTCAAAAGAGGATTGCAGAGGCACCTTTCTGATCTTCTAGGGTTTGGAAATCTGCTCAAATTGTTCAAAACCTAGATGATAAAAATTGCCACTGCCATAGGAACAGATACATATTATTCTGTCAGATACCTATATGTGTACATAGAAAAATAACGAAACACAGTTGTAAAAGGATAAAATGACCAAATGCATTATTTTTAAAAATTATACTTTGCTACAAGAACTAGTATTTCAGCTATTCTTTAACTATTTAATTTGCCCCTGTAATCTACCCAATAGTTGACATAGCCTGCAGAGTTCTTCCAGTATAACCTTCCTGCTTTATTTGTTTAGATGATGTTTAGCCATCTAGACCAGGCACTTTTGACAACGTGTATCGTTTCTATTTTTTTTTTTTTTACCTTAAACAGAATGCCCTATTTCTCCTCCCTTTTCTTTGTGAACAGTCCCTTATGGAACTCAGCTAGAAACTGCAATATCCCATAACACTGATGATGTTTGTATCATTTCCCTTTCTCTTTGTCCTTAAAGCTATGTAAGACATACGTACCTTAACATGGTTCTGATTTTAGACTCTTTTTTTAACAAAATTACATGTTATACATATTTCAGAATATAACAAATTATGACCCACACATGATTCATTCTATGATTTCAGAACTGTATCTGAAATCACTTTAATCTCAACAGTTAATGGAGTCTGAAGATAATACAGTGCTCATTAAACTGAGTGAAGTGATAAAATGAATACACACAAGCTTTAGTCAATTCTGCTCACCTGCCTTAACAATACTGAATATCTTATCTGGAACAGGTCATTCTAAAATTGCACACTTCTGAAGTAAACTACTTATAAGGAAGATGTGACAATTTTCCTCTGTGACTTTTGCCTTATAGAGTATATGCAATTTTGAATTTCTTGATTATTTTGATTCACATGCAGTAAGTGAATAGGACCCAGAGTTGTCTTATGCTTACTATACAATACGGCGTGGACATTTGGAAATGAGCCTGAAGTATTTGAAGTTGCATCATAACTTTTGACCACTCTTCTGTTTATTTTAAGTAGAATAAATAACCTAGATTTCTTTTCAATTGCATAGTACCACAATGCTTTTACATAATTTGCTACATAAATTTATGCAACTTTGCAGTTTATGCCCTAAGAGATGAAAAAACAAATATTTTTCTCATACACACAGAAAGCTGCAACCAATTTTGGATCAAAATAGTATTGCTTTTTCTATTAATTTGTTAGTGGGATAACTAACCTGCTGGCCAAAAAGTTAGGGCATGGAACTCTACATATTTCTGAAAGATGAGAAAACAAAGTAGGCAGAAAGACCAAATATTAAATATTCATGTGACATACAGGGAGATTCCTTACACTAAGATGGTGGGAATTAAAGACAACAGTAAACAATAATATCTCAAGAGTTATCATGATCTTAATTCTAAAAGAAGAGTGGGATTTTTTTTGTTTGTTTTTAAAGCAGGAAGGAAATGTAGGAGTGAAGGCAGAAATGGAAGAGCTGAATATGCAGCTTGACACTTCTAGCTCATTTCTAGGGCAGGAAATATAATGGTGATTCTATTTCTTGACTTAAAAAAAAAAATCAGTATTTAACAGTTACACTGGAAACCAGATCCAAAAATAGACTTTGGGAGCACATAACTCCTACAACCCGTCTTCCATCCACCTGACTACAGATGCAATCCAAAAGCCTAGTGAGGTACCTCCTATGCACTTGCAGAGGGAGACCTGGACTCTTCTGAACAGAACAGCACAAAACAGCATTCAGAGGGAAGAACTGCTTGAAGAAGAGCTGTGGAGACCTAGCCCGCACAGTAATTCTGAGGACAGAGGTCATACACAACTTGCACTTCTTTAGAGCTTTATTCAGGATTTTAGGTAGACATGTTCACCCACTTGGGATCTATTCTCTCAGATGCTTGCATGCCCGCATTCTCATCTTTTAAAGAACGGAACAAGGCTTATTTTCCTCATTTACATCACGTCTACTTTCATCTCAGGTGCTGACCTTTAGAGTAGCAGCTGGAGCATTACTCATAAAGTGGAAGAGAAAATTCAGATCCTTGCTGTAACTGAAAGGCTTAAATCTTCACATTCTATCTCCTTCAAGAGCATCGTATCCAGGTTTTCAGATGGTTGGGATGGATTTACAGGTAATTTAGAAATGGCGGGGAAAATAATTACTCACTAAGACTATAGCTGAAATGTGCCATTGGGTGACCCCCCCCAACTCCCCTCCAGCCAAACCACACAGAACAACAAAATCCAAGAAAGAGCCTCAGAAATATCATGCTCCTTAGCTACTCATTGGGCACACAGAATCAAAGGCTATAGCCAGTCCAAACGCTATTTCATGTAACACATACAGACAGTCTACAGAATCTATAACTCTCCTTGGAAGATGCCCAACACTTATATGCCTTAGAAACTTTTAAATAAAAACAGTAATTGTTAGGCAATAACTGTTTAGGGGTTTTTTAATAGGCAAATTTGAAATACTCCACCTAAATCTTCTTTTAAGTAACAAAATGGGACCTCTGGATCTTGCTTTTAAAATCCATTATTCGATATGGTACCTGATTCCCAGCATCACTATAGTTCTAAAGATTAACTCTGTATAGCTCACTTATACTAATAACATGTTCTCATATCACAGACATGGCTCTTTTTCTATACAGTCATCAGCTTTGAGTTTTTCCCTTATTATCCCTATGAGACAGCTTGATAACTTGATAATTTAATGACATAATTGCTTCTTATAAAATCTATCAAATCTACAAACCTCTAATTGTTATTCTCTGCAGCTGATTTTGAAACTGAACTCTTAAGAGATTATATTGATTATGGGAAAAGAGCCATATGTTGTTCTCATTGAAACAGTGGATAGAAAAAGACACTGAAGAAAACCTAACTGACTTAATAAAATATGCCAACAGTTTATTTTTAGAGAAATTTTTCTAACAATGAATTTAAAAGCTGAATTCAAAAAATTAAAGATTCTAACTTTGCAGACCTGCTATAAGAATATGGTTAATTAAATCTGTGGCTTTGTTATGATTTTTTTTTAAAGATAGACATATAATCTATATTAAGATAAATAAATAACATTAAGAAGAAAACAGCAAAATACAGATTAAAATTGTACTAAACACTTGAAGCTGGTTTGACATGACACAGTAAATTTCTGCCAGTGTTAACCTGCCTATGCTTTCACTAAGGAAACCGGTTATTTATTCTAGCAGCAGCTAGTTTATATTCCTGATTTTGCTGATAGGCTGTAGCATTTAAGTGCCCCACTCCAGTTAACACACCATATACCATACTGTGCTATATTCAGTTAATGTACAACCTCAGTAGGAGTTCACATGATGAATTATATTTTTCATCTCTACAGCTAACAATGAGTTCCCTTACAATCCTTTCTCCTTTTAGATAGTATAAATGATAAGATTATTAGTTCAAAATCTTATCATTGGTAGCCTTTAGAATGAGATCATATGTTAATTACTGCTGCATTCATTCAAAGATTTACGTTTTGTATCCCTTTAGCAAAAAAAAGTAGGTTTTTGAGTAGCAGCAGTTACAATTTTGAAGTAATATAACATAAGCTGCCTAAGTTTTATAGTACAAAATTAAATCATGATATACTTTCAGTTTCGTAGCAAGATGTGCTAGAGTGGATACAACTTCAAGTTCTATAAGCAGAAACAGACAGTACAATTTTTTTCTTTACAAAGCATTTGATTTCAAATTATTTCAGTTCAGAGTCAGCTGTATTCCTAAAATACAGTGAGACTGCAAATCTCATTCACAGAATTTGATTTCAATATAGTGTATTTATAAACTACTCTCAAACCCACACAGGAAACTGACTCAGCAGTGTTTTGGCACCTAAAGGAACACTGAGGTTTCCAGGGCCTGCAGCTATGGTGACCCAGGATTTTTCAGGCAAACGTTACAGTTGGCTGTTCACACTCAGAGTCAGACCAGTAACGGGAACCACAGTGCTGACACTTGGGTTTTGCTTGTGTAGCAACATTCAGCATATTGCTCTCCCATCCTATGCATACCTTTTTGCTTTGGTTATTCTATGTTCTAGATAAGAGATTTTATTCATATTCTAACAAAAATAAAGAAAATGATGAAGCAAGATTTTGCTGCTGCAATGAGCTCTGGGCAGTGACTTAGGCTTCTCAAACTACAGCTGCTGCTGTCCTTAGTATCTCAGCATTTGGACACCTGCTAATAAATTCTTCATAGCAGTACTTTTAATTATAGACAAGTATGAGCCAAATTCTCCCAGTGCAAAATTTCTTATAGTTCAATGGAGTTTGGAGCAGGTTTTACTTTTTTTTTAAACTTTAAACAATCAAAAACCAGTTTCACTCAAAGATATATATAATACATTTAATTTTACTTTTCTCCATACAAGTGATGGAAAGGTCTCTAAACGCTGATTTCTGGATTATGCAGGAGGCTTTTCTCTTTTTTAAGTTAAACAAAAAATGATACACACTAACCTTTATTCCAATCGAGTAAATAAAACTCTCAAAGCCGGTCCTATCACCTCAAATACCTGCAGCAGGAGTTCTGGGCATTTATTTGTGCTCTCATGACAATATATCTTGAGTATCTCTGAAATATATGGCTTTATCTCTTAGCAGATTATGAAACTACTAGAAATATAATCCAGGTTATTTTTTCATATGAAACTGGAATGAAAAGAGAAGTGAATTTACTTTGTGCTATAGAGAACCTTTCAAATCAAACAAACTGAATGAAGATCTCATGAATAACAGTACAGTGTCTTCATCACGGGACAGTGATAAAATTAAAAGCAAAAGAGGAAGAAAAGTTTTTTCCATAAACAAATAGATGAAGGACTCTTCATCCCTGCATTCAGACATGGCAATTCCAGGCTATAATTTATTAAAAAAAAAAGGGGGGGGGGGGGAAAGACCCAAACCAAACTAGAAAGCACTCAGGCAACAGAAAAAATAGCAGATGAGCTGCAGTGAAGTAAAGAAGAAGGTTTATATTTCTAATGGTGCTTAAGCAGCTATTCATTTCAGGCCTTCCTGACTTGTACCTACCTCTAGAGTCTAAAAGATTCTCCTTAGGCCAACTAACATTGTAATTTCAGTTGTTCTTTGCAAAGGATCTACCTTTTTACTCCATCCCAACAAGAGGAGAAATGGACCATATTTTCTCCAACTGTTCATTTATTTTCTGTTTTTGTTTAAATGCTAACAATCTTTCGTTTCTGCCACAGTTATATTACATAAGGTCGTCACGAGACAAAGTTGTCACTGATATAGTGAGGTGAGTAGCGATTAAGGCTAAGTGGATCTCTTAATTCAGCAACACTTTAGAATGACTGAATATGAATAAAAAGGTAAATTATAATTACACTAAGAGTATATATGAAATCCATATTAATACCACATTAGTACTTCACGACTAACATTATTATAGCAAATACTAAATGATAAAATAATGACTGCCTACTTATAGAATTACCATTTCTAATCTTCCTACTAGAAGGAAAATGATTATGCCTCTGTAGAAAGAATGGAAAGTTCTTCCTTTTTAAGTCATTATTTAAGCACAAAATATGTTTTTCAGCTGACTCGGCATGCATTGGCTTGTGTACGATTTTCTGAGATAAACAGCAAAGTTAGATGAGCAGGGATTTACATTTTTGAAGTCAGGGGGAAGAACTGTTCTTTAGTTTTAATTTAGAAAAAAAAACTATTTACATTCTATTCTGCCATTTAGGAAACAAAAATGAACATAAGCAAAAATACATCCATATATATGATTTATATGTTAGGCAGAATAGATTTAGCTGTTTTAATGATCTTCATTTCTCCCATCTGTGACACAGCACAGAACAGTAATGGTTGTACTACTTAGGTGCCTAAAAGTTCTAACTAATATCGAGGCAGCAATGCCTGAAGCATTGAAAAATCAAACAGAGATGGTCCCAGCTACAAAGGAAAATAGACAAATATAAAGAAAGGGCATCCGCCTTCCCTGCAGAAAAAATAAAAAAGCTATAAAAACTTAAGATAGCAATTATACTCAGGAACAACAGCAGCTAACAGACTGAACTCATGGACTCTTACCCTCCACTTATTTAAAAATTTAGGCATGGTTTCAGAATTTTATCTGCATGGTTTGACAGAGCCTGAAAGTGAACTCAGGATCTGCTGTGCCCTAAGGCCAATGTCTTAATCATAAAACTGACTTTGTATTATGTTCCATGGTTTACATCATGGAATTGACAGTTTCGTGTAAATAAGTGAGGTATTGGGACAACTGACATTTTTGATGGCTTTAGCAAAGAGATTTTTGTAGTGGGAACCCATGACTAGAATGAAACCGTATGGCAAAGAGAAGGGGAAAGGCAAAATGGCTTCATGACTTTCCATTGAGCGGGAGGCTGCCACAAAGCCCTGCATACTTTTGAAAGGCCTGACTCAGAGGAGGCTTTCATAGAAGCACTTAGGAGACTATAATTTTGTGTAATTTCTGAAGGAGTTGGTAGAGTGATTAAGAAGAGGAAAGAAAACACAAAAGTAAAAGGTAAATTTAAAATAATTTTTGTCTGAGAAAATTGTTAATCTACAAATTAAAAATGACAACAATGTAAAGATCAATCTGTCAATATGACAACCAGCGGTTTCAGCTCTTTTATTTTTCATACTGAAGTAGAGATGGCTTTAAATTGTTAAAAGGAAAAATTATTTGAGCCTTGCACAATAGTTAATGATTATGATTTGCAGTGTCTTCATATGATATATTTGTTATCATGACATATTTGGGTCAGGAACAGTGAGGAACACAGGCTGCCATTTGGTAAACAATTTAAACTAATCCAGTCTTTAAAGTTCCATAGTGCTGTTATTATTTGAGAGAGGAACGAGCAGAATGGGTGATGCACTCTTGAGTCTGCATGCCCTTTCAGTGGCATGGAATAACAGCTGCCAATGTATAAATAACTTAGGTATAGAGCTCCTGTTACAAGCCTAACTGTACGTCTTCTTTTTCCTACATAGCATCCAAGAAAACCTAGAGTTAGCATGTGAATTGTTAATTCTACATCTGAAGCTGGGAAGCTTCAAACTCCTGAGACAAGAGGTTTGCTTCTTATGACAGCCTACCACTAGAATTACAAAACATTTTTTCATTATTTTGAGCACTGTAAAACAAAGGAGTGTTAAAACCTTTTTACTACACCTACTGGGAAGCGACACGCTGTACAAGACCAAAATGAAATCAGTTACACTCAAATTAGTAAAGATTTTATACACACACACAGACACACACTTTCTAATACGATAGGAACACAAATGAAAGCTACTTCCTGTTAAAACAACATAGGAAATCAAATGATTGCTAAAATATGGAAACAAATATTTTAAAAATAATTTTGTAATTCTTCTTGCAAAAATTCAAAATGATGGGAAGAAAAGGAGAGGATACACAGTAAAAAGACATATTTATATTTTCACAAAGAGATGCCCTCAAGACAATGAGTCTCTTAGAGGTCTTGACAGCCTTTTAGCTCTTGCAAATAGTGAAAAGCTCTCAGGTGGAGGGAAATGGGAATTTTTTCCTACAGTTGCCTTGAATCTGCTAGTTTTCCTGAATCACTATCCAGAGAAAAGACTTTAGCAACTGCTTCTGTCATAATGAAACAATAACAGCTGCTATCAAGAATATATGGGCAACTAGAACGAACCCTTCCACCCATACACACCTAACAAATTTATACTGACTTGTTAATCAGAGGGTGCAAGCATGAAGGTGTTCCTCTGCTTCCTGCAGAAGGGTTAATATTCTTAATTATTAATATTCAGAAGCTGTTGGGAGAAGAATCCACCTGTTCTTCTGGAGTTCTGCTGGCAACTCAAAATACTCTGTGCACCTCAGTTGCCTTATGAATCATCATTTAGCTCATTCCAGCTTTCTGGAACTACAGTGTTAATACTACTGATCCTGTCCAGTCTCTTTTGAGGAAGCCTACAGGCCTGGAAAACTTGCTCAGATCAGTGATATACACCCTCAACAAGTGTTCTGTTTGCATCACAGTTCACTTTACAGATTTACCAATTATATGTTACAAAGATGTATCCTCTGCTGCAGCTTTACTATATGAGCTATTTCCTTAGTACTTTCATTTTATTTTGATAACTGAAAAAAAAACCCTCAAAAATGTAATGAAAGTGAGCAGATTGTTTCATTAGCCAAAATACAGGTACTAAACTGATTTTGGAAAACAAAAGGACAAACCCCAATATTTATATTAAGAATTGTATTCTCTATTCTATTCACTTTTACAGTTCTTGTGATACAGAAAGCAAGAATTACAGAGCACAGTGTGAAACACAGAAGGTTGCTGTACTAGTTGTTCTTTGGCTATTTTCTCCCACCTTAAGGGTGAGTCACTGATCACTCCTTTAACTTCATCTCACCTGCAAGTAAGTCACACATTTTACTGACTCTGAATAGAGTGCCTGCTTATTCAATGTGATAGTTAAATGCTCGACCCTCAGAGCTATTGGCTTTGTACCATGGTTAACTGAGATTTTAGAAAGAAGGTCTTAAGTTCCTGCTAGGTTGTGCTTAAAGCATGTGTACACATACAGCCTTTGTGAACCCCCAGGAGACAGTTGCCAAGTAAACTTTGCATACACTTCAACTAGTGTATATTTTAATTAGTTTTCAATTGGCATGATAGTGAAGGCAGATGTCCACAAGAACTGGAAAAGGATGAAAGAAAATACAAATACACAAGATTAAAATGTTCAAAACCAAATATGAAGACAGTTTATGCAGAACAAGGGATAATAAGTGAAAGAAACCATATTTTTAGCTGTTAAAATGTCGAAAGATGCCAGGGAGACCATTATGAAGCAATTTAACAGTACCAGTGGGAAAACTGTAATTCTACCTTTGCACAGTACTGTTAAATTTGAAGGTATGATGAGCAAGTAATAAAGAGATGAGTTCTGATGAAATTAATTTACTCACAGAAAAGAAAGACAGTCTATACTGTTCTGTCTCATCCGCAAGAATGCAGATGTACAGACTGGTCCAAGCTTAACAAAAACAGTCTTGAAAAAGTATAAGTAGAAATGCCCTCCAAACGTAAATATATAAATACAAATTATAATATTAAATATAAAATAATAAAATAGAAATAAAAATAACAATGTCATATAAGCATAATATTATAATATTAAATAATAGCTGTATAATTAAAGTGCATTTAAAAAAATCTTTTCCTCCCACTACCGTGACCTGAGAAAGACAAAAGGAATCACAAGGCTTCAGAATGAAAAATGTTAACCAGCATCTCTAATGACACTCTAACAGGAAAGAGCAAGTGCTAGCTCTTTTCAAATGCTACAGACAAGCCAAGTAGCATTATTCATATAATGGATGTTTAAAGTGTATTCACAATAGATTACAAAGATATTAAAGCATAATTTTTGCTCTGTTCATTCTTGCATTTATTGATCCATAGCTAAACACTTAATCAATTTTGTTTGTCAGTTACTCACTGCAACTATAAGTGAGAGAATAATGAAAAGAAAGCAAAAGAAATGAGTATTTCAGTTTAGTTACTAGGAGAAGTGACCCAAAGTGATTTGAACCCCAAACCTTATTAAATTTAACTATACAAAGATCCAATGAATAAAGAGACATAATTTTGCAATAAAGGCAAAACCTACAGTTGGGATGCAAATTGGCTCCAAAAATGAAAGAGCATGACATCTAAATGTAGACATAAATCTTGCAAACGATTGTATTCCTTCTAATTGGCTGAATCAAATATCTACAAAATGGACCATCAATGAACCTGGGACTCATGATTCTCAAGCATGTGTGGGTAAGAGTTTGGTGACTAAATACCTTGCAGGAGCAGGAGGCCTCTGTGTGCAATATCTAAACAGAAGTAGAAGGGGAAGGCTGATTTGTTTTTCACAGATCTGTCATCACTTTGCTCCCAACCTGCTGCATAATGAAGTACATGAGACTTCCTTATTCACAGACCCTTCAAGTTTATTCAAATAGGATGATTACTGCTCTATCAGCTGTCAAAGAATTAAATAACTATGAGAGTCCTGTTTGCCTTCTAAAAATAGTTTTACTTTCAGAAGAACATACGAATTATATTTTGCATCCCTGAAATTAGAGCAATAAATGAAAAATAATGCATAGTATATTTTATATTTATTACTATCGCTATAAGCCAGAAATCTGGCAGAACTGGGGGTACTAAATCAGCCTGGGTGCACCAGCTGGCTAAAAGCAGTGCTTGCAATAGAGGTAAGAGGTAAGGCCACTTATAGTTTTGGTAGAATTTATTTGTGTTGACCTTTTAAGTTGAAAAAAATGCCGTAAGTTAAAAAGAAAAGAACAAACAAAGAAAAAAACCACCCCCCAAAAGAAACAGAAAGGGGGTTAAGGGGGAGGAGAGGAGGAAGAACAAGCTTTCTTTGCAGAGATGGTTATTTTGATGGTTAAGAAAGAACTTCAAAGCTTGCAAAGTTAATTACTGACTCTTCTTCAGAGGTAGTCACAGTGAACTTCAAATTATAAATGGTCTCTATAATTTGAGGGAGGAGATGAATAAGGGGTTTGCAAAGGATGTTGAAAAAAACAGATGAAGCACTTTGGCAAGCAAAACAGCTAAGGATGCTCTATTTGATCAAAGTGGGAAAAACACTTATGCTGAACTGTCTGCTTTGTTTACAGTCATTGCCATTCTCTCACATCACCTGCCTCTTTGCATTATTGTAATGTCTACATTTTTTATTTACTGTTGGATGATCAGTGAATCACTGTCCAATGTATTTTTCTGTGACAGATTTATTTAAATTTATTGAACTATCCAACATTCTAGTTAGAGCAACTATAATCTCTTTATGAATGCTATTTCCTTTACTTATAAACAAAAGCAGACAACATATAAAGAATGACAAAATGAAAAGCTATGAAAAGGATTAGAAGAATTCCATGCCAAAATGGACACAGAAAGCTAGTATTATGCTGCAAAAAAATAATGGTATTTCTGTCTCTTGGGCAAAGAGAAATAACTTTTCCACCACATAATAAATTTATTAGCCTTCCTGACCTCATCATTCCCACCTTAACTTGGATACAGCATCAAAGACAAGAACATCTGTTTGACAGCAGTGTTCTCCAATTCAGATTGTTAACATTCATAGTTACATTACTAGTTTGAAATTTACTGCTTGAGCACCACCTCGTGGAAATTTCTGTAACTGCTAAATCTTCCTGAAATTTTACCCATATGCATATATGCAAGCCAGAAAAAGGCAAACCAGAAACGTAAGCAGTGTATTTTTCTTAGAAGCGACTCGACCTGTGGTTAGGTCTATTCTAGAAAACCCCCCAGCCAGCTAGGCTTCTAAGGAACAAAGGCAGCTAACAGATTTAAGTGTAAGCTTTTCCAATTTACTTTCAACCACTCTCTGTCTCTTGCTTGTACCCAGAGTTTATAATTTGGTTGACTGAGGTTGAGCCTTACAAACACTCCAGTCTTTCTGCAAAGACTGCTCATGGCATAAATAGCTAACTTCTGGCTGTTTTTTCTGATCAGAGGCCCTAAGATAACGTTTGATAAGATATTTCTGAGATTTGTAATAAAATACTAAAATAATTAAGCACTCTAAATGTACGTGGCATTAAATACAGAGTTATATCTCTGTGTTGCACAGGAATGTGTACATAAACTTAAATGTTTGTAATATGACAGGCAGCTTTGCTAAGTGCCAATATGAATAAACGCTTGCCTATCAGTTCAGTTAGGCTCATGCAATAATAGCTAGTGTTTCATCCTCAGATACTCTACAGAAAATGCACAAGAAATAAAATAGTCTTACTATCAATAAAAATCAATATAAATATTGAGCATTTTTTAACAAAAATCCATGGAACTTTTCAGTGTAATTAAACTAAACATGTATACTAGCTCATTAAAATGACTTTAAATTTTTATGTATTTATTATTTTTACCAAAGAAAATAAGGAAGACAAATAGCCCAACTAAATATTCAAGGCAGATTATCAAACAGACGATATCTTAGTTGACCAAGGCTTTGTGACTTCCACTGCCTGCTCCAGATAGCTCTGGCTATCTTTGCACTGAAAGATATATTTAGGGACCCAGCCTTCCTCATCTCCCTTTACAACTAAACGTCATTTCTTGACTATTTACTAATAATCATCCTACCCTGCCTTTGCAATTAACAAAATACCAAATTTTGAAAAACATCTAGCAAACTTTTTCATAAAACTTCGGTCAGTCACACAGGATATGTCAGCGTGGACAGATGCAGACAACCAAACTGTTTAACGCTGCTTTTGAATCAGTCATCACTTCCCCAGACTTAGTATCTCCCCCAGCATCGCTCCACCAATGGGCATGTCAGTATATAAAAAGTCATTGGAGTATATGCATTTTTAATAAGGGTTTTTGAATAAGGCACTTCTTAAATAACTTCCAACTTTCGGAAAAGGTAGTTATAAGCAATAAACAGTATATAGCAACTGTTAAATTGGTTCAGTAAGCAACTGCTCAACTGCAAAGTCATGAGAATGTACTTTACATTTTAGGTTTATGCCACCTAATTTTCCAGGCTTTATTCCATGTGGATGGATTACATCTTCCTGAAAACATTTCCCTAATCCATTTAGGCTTTAAAACAAATCAAGTCATAAAACTGCTGGTCAGCAACTTCCTTTAAGGTTTGTTACAAATACTTTTGATGCATAAACTGTGTTTGGAAAAAAGGAAGAATATATTATAGAAACATCTGTCTTTGTCGATGACCCTGAAGTGTTGTCATTTACGAAAACAATTTTGAGGCTCTAGCACGTTTCAAGCAATATGAACCAATTTTGATTCTCTCTTTTCTCAGCAACAGAATAAAAAATACTGACTCTCCTGAAAGGCTACACAGGATCATTAAAAGGTGCTAGATAGAGTGACCTGGAAACATTGCATAGCAGTGACCTTTCTTGAGCATGCAGCAGATGTTTTTTCCCTTTGTTCGGAAAGGCCAGACGGACTTCGGCACACTTTCTGCAGACTCTCAGTTCTTGCGGGTGAGTGGTGGTAGCTTTTGATTCCACCCTGCACCCCGCGTGAGCAGCCTGCACCAAACCCGCTGCGGAGGAACAGGAAGGTTCAGAGTAATGTTGAGGACTGAGAGATTTGATTTCACAGCCTTTCCCTGAACTTGCAATGATGGTTCCTCCCTTTTGAGCAGCTGTAAATAGCCATTTGAGAGGAATAATCAAAGCTGGCTACATGTAATACTTGTCAAACCACTTCCTTTTATACCATTATCTCAGGAAATTGTTTCAGATTAACCTTAGCTATTTTATGACTAGTAGGTCATTTACACTCTGGATGGACTGCACTACCTGAATTTTGTGAACTTGTTAAGCATAGATATCGCTTCATATTCTTTCAGTCCACTGACAAGTTTTACTTATTTATGAGAAGTATTACTTTTAGGCTGAGAAAAAGGGCTGCTTTTTGAATCTTATCATCTTGAACAAGAAATGGATTCTAAGAAGCAGGAATACATTGCAAGCCTGCTAAGTCATTTGCTACAAACTGCATAGGCAGTCATACAACCTTATTGTTCTATCTGATTTGTTCTATCCATAGGTAGTCGCCATCCACCAGTGCTGCAATAAGCTTGTTACGCATTCCTGGTTTATCAGAACACAAACACTATTGTAACTGCTAAATATGGATAATTAACTTCTTTACCATCATCTCTAAATATATCTGTCATAGTTTCTGTTTTCTGCTGGAAAAGAAACAGTCTTCTAGATTGGTAGAAATTTCCATGTTGTGGTAAAGTATATGCAGCTTCAGATAAGGGCTAATGTCTTCTTTTTTTCTGTTTCTCTCTCTCTCTCTACACCTCATACACAGATTTGGATAGGTACCCCTAAATAGTTGCTAATTCAGGGTGTCTAACCTGACAGGTGACCTAAGCTACTAACTGATTCCTCCTTTCAATGCCTGATTAACTTTTTGCAAAGAGATTAGTTGCATTAGAGTTTCAACATGCTTATTCTCTTCAAGACTTCAATTTCAAACGGAATAGTTACATGTTACATGCCTCTATATGCTTATTCTTGCAGATATTTTAATAGGGGTGCTCACTTTCTTCTTTCTCGGTCCAGTATCAGTTCTCCCAAAGTTATGATTAGATGTATTTTTTCCCATTGTGATGAAAAATAATTTAGCCAATAGTGTTAAGTAGGTGAAGTGGCAACTAAGGAGTTGTGTTGTGGTAGTGTCTTCATGCAGCTCATATCCTCCTGCTTACATGTTTATAGGACACAGGGGAAACATTTTAAGGAGCTTGCAACTGTAATCATCTGGGAATACCACTCGGAATAAACTATATATCATTTAAGTCCTCTTCAGTCTGTGTTTGATTATGCCTGCCTATCAGAGAATGAGCCTAGGATTCCCACTGCATGCAACAAGCAGGCTAGAGAAGTAGTGGTGCCCACTGCCCTAAATTTGTTTTCACTCTTTGTTCAAGACTAAGATCATTTCAAACTACACTTTTTGTCAAATACGATTCTCACTTGGATGCATGTGAATTGCTAAGTAGCAGTGTTTTGAATCCAGTCTCTGTATCACGTCTACCAGGAACTATCTGCTAAGAAATAGTAAAGAACCTGTGCTATTCTCATCAGTTTTATGACCGGAAAATAATCCTTTAAAATTGTACTTTTAAAATGTAAACTCGAGTCATCCCTATTTTCACAGGGCTAATGAAAGGCAAGAAGACTGTCAGAAGAAATCAGCCACTTTCTCAGTGACAATGTTTTCTACTTTTCCCCTTGGCCTCCTGACACAGGAGCAATCTCCTAACTTAGAGGAAGGACAGCATGTCTGAAAGGATCCCTGACACATTTTTCTTCACTCGGCAAGATGGAGCCTCTTTATGCAAAAGGTGTATAAAGCTCTAGTACAGTAAGTTAAAACTTAAGAAATTCCTGTTTGAATACAGCTGTCATCCATCCAAATTTTGTAGGATCATCTTATTTTCAAAAAGCATATTCCACCAGAAATACTTGCAAATATATTATGACTAATCCAAAATGTATTGAACTGATGCAATGTGAGGTCATCACATTTTTCTTCACAGTCTATCAAATATGAAGGCCCTAATGTCAAGATTGAGACAGATGGGTACAGAAAAAAGATCAGTAAACTCATTAAAGGGTGTTATGAAGCAGAGAGTTCTGTGTTTCACTTTACAGGACTTACAAAATATTTGCAACAGTATGAACCTAAGAAGAAGTAAAAGCACTGGGAAAATACTACGATGAGCAAAAACTGTTTTCCAGCTGAGCTAAAAATAAATAAAAGAAGCCACCATACAAGTGCTAACATGAACGAAAATCATATATTTCATTGTGTGTGAAAATAGTCTGCACTCAGAAATTAGTGCATTCAACATAGATTAGTCAAAAACATACCATTTATTTAAAGATGAGACTCTTTTCCCAGTCAGTGCAATGTACTTTAAGATCTTTAAAGATTTGTAGTTGCTTCATTCTTAACCTTCTCAATAATGGAAACTATGCAGAATATGATTACTATCTGAAATCTACTGTAGCTAGTTTGCGACACCTCAGGAAAATATAGTGCTAACATCTACACTCACAAAGGTCACAGAAATGTTCAATCTGTGAAGTCAGTTTAATATAAAATAATGGAAAACAAAAATGCTGTTTTGTACCCAAGTTTACACATTTGTTTTCCAAACAGTTGTTACACAGTTATTTACTGGAGTTGCAACTCCAGTAAACTCTAGTCTACTAGATGGCAACTGCTATACACTTCTGCTGGAGGAATGACAAAATATGCAAAATATTTAGACACAATATGATGTCAAAAGTCCCAAAATACAATTCTTAGAACATGTTACACGAGTGCTCCATCTATGCGTAAGTAATTAATTAACACATAGTGTACCACCAGGTAGTGCTTATGAGCATGTGGTATATTTTGTATTTATTGTGGCAATATCACATATCATCAAGGGAAATTACACAGTGATGAACACCTGTTTTACATAGGGAGCTACTAAGATCTGCATTAATCTGTCCCAAGTTTCTTCTCAGAAAAACTGTTTGAAGACACAATACCTTACCCTCTCTTAGTAAGCTCCATTTAAAGAGAGCATCTTGAAATATTTTTAGAAGGCACACACAAGTTTCCTGGTAGACATTCCCACAGAAGGAAGCTGAAGAACTCAAACTGAGAACCTTCCTAATTTTCAGAGTTTTGTTAGCTAGCAGTAAGCTTGTTTTGAAGATACTGGGTTGTAAGCAGTGTTCTGTTGCTAACTTCACCTTTTCACTCTGGAAAAGCCTTCTGAAATTAAGCCCTAGCAAAGCCTTAATGCTAGAAAAAAAATCTATTACTTGTCTTTATATAGAAAAATTAGTGAAAGGCTAGCATATTTTTCTGTTTAAAATGGCCATCTATCTTTTCTTCCTTTCAAAAAGTTATTATATGTGAGCATTTTAAAGCTCGGTCCACATCATTGTTACCTCTAAGCTAACAGTGCACAACATAATGGGAACATCTAAAAGCTACAGCAGTAGCAGAATAACAATGAAGACAATGGTTACTGCAGCAGCTTCACTTATAATAATTCTTTTCAAAAATGCATCTTTTTCAATGTTTTAAAAATATCCATAAAATGGACTGCGGCTTTGAGAAAAAAATCAGTCTGAATTGGAACAATAGAAAATGCTTTTTACCCAAAGAATTCAAAGACAAATCATATCAAGCTAAGGCTCAACTGGACACTTTCTTGCTTGCAATATAATTATTATTCATAAAGTATCCAAAAGTACAGGTTTCCTCCTCCCCCTCCTTAACAACTGTTCTACTCCTAAGAGGAAACCACCTCATCAAACCATCTACCAGCACATGCTGAAATTATGCTCTATAAAACAGTAATGGCCAAAATCTACTTCTTTGACCAGCCACTGTGGCAAACTATATTTATTCCTTTGTAAGGTACTGATGTTACCAGTTTAAGAAAACATACTTTAGCGGTTTCAAGTTACTGATAGGGTTTTTTTGCATGAGTTTAATTTCTCATTCACTGATTTACAAAATTGCCATAAAGGGCTACATGAAGTGTTTTCTTCCAGATGTAAAAGTATGGAAATTACACTATATTCCATCTTTTCAAGTTATTTTTCCTCTTAAATGTATACTTAGAAATTGTCCAGGATTTACTTCTTAATGAATACTTAGCAATTGTGCAAAGTTTATAAGCTGATGAACCATATACATCTATATTATCAGTGATTTCTTTACTTTGTTAGTTCCTTCGTTGTGTACATTACAAAAAGAGAGTGTAGAAGTTTTCCAAAAGCATGTGCCTAAAACGAATTCATCATAGATCAAGAAGCCAGTGAATTTAAAATCAGCACACCATCGATCCCCTACAATGTACTCCTTACAGGATACATTCAGGTCAATAGGCATTACAAATACAGGTTTGGCCCTCGTCTCCTGTCATCATTCAATAATTGACTGCTACCAACTTTCATTTATTAAAATTATAATATATTTGGTGTTGCTTCATCAAATTCCAACTCCCCAAGTAACTGTAATATATATATATATGCAACACAGTATAAAGGAAAGCATATTTCTAGATTCACGAAGAAAATAACCAAAGTTTGAAATAACAAAAATACAAAGCGAATATGCATATTTTGGAATAAATCTGAGCGTTTTTGCTGGTCAGCCAAATATGTAATGTAGATTCATGGAGAAAACAAAATGAACTTAGGTTCTGCCATATTTCAAACCCGGTGCATAACACCTTTTTTTTTTAAAAAAGTGTAATAATATTAAAAATGGAATAGCTGGTTAACATGGATGTCGTTTATTTTATAGTAAGGAAGATGGAATCAGGTTAAAGATTTTTTATTATTTTAAATAAGTAGATATTTTATTAAAACATGGGTTTTTTTCAGTGCTTACAGAAGATTCAAGATATTACTAAGAGTATAGCAATGGTTATCATGTTGCTAAAATAGAACGTCCACAAAGACTGAAAGGAAGCATGAGGGGAGGTGATGCAGGCTACCTGCAGCTGTAGAGGTGGAAACCAACAAAAATGCAAGGGGAGAAGGGGGAAAAGAAACAGGAAAAAAAGTGAGAGTTAAAATAGCTATCTGATACAACAGCATGAATATATTTTGATTTGTGTTTGAAGCCATCATATAACCAAAAAAACAGAAATACAAATGGAGTAACATTTATTACTTAAAAGATTATGTACACAGGTTTGGAAAAAAAACAGGAGTAGCTTGCTGCAATAGCTAAAACATAAATACTAATTATCATTTTATTTTTGTTTGAATTAAAGCCCTACTAAAAGGCTTATGTCAAATCAGCAAAGTTATTTTAAAGATTGATTAAATTATAATCCTATCTTTGTGTAGATACAATAAGGCTCAACACAATTCAAATTTTGCAGGTCTTCTGCAAGTTTTGACAGTATTTACTGGTGCAGCTATTAAATCACAATAGATAGGCTTATAACATTATCCCTAATGTACAAGAAAAAAAACCTTTGATATATTTTCTGAATTCTACTTGCTACATATAGTTAGATTATAATCTATTCTGTCAAATTAATTGTAATTTAGGTTAGTTACTGGGAGGATCAGTGGTGGCCCATGATACAGTATGCAGGCAATTTACAAAATAATGACCCCAAATGTTCAGGCACCTGATGTGCTTACATAAAACATACCAAAGGAATACTTAAGGAAACAGTACTGTTGTCTTTCAGCAAAGAAAAATGGGTGGGTATGGTGGAAATAAATTAAATAACAGTATTGTTTTCTCATGATCTTAGTTTGCTCATATTCCTGAAACTGGAATAAATATTTCCACAGAATAGCATGAAATGCCAATCTTTGGCAAAAGCAGACAAGTATTAAAAAACAAAACAAACTCCCCACCTTTCCCAGTGGAAGACACAAAACACATACTTTCAATGTTTCACAATCATGGTATGTAAAATAAAATACTACTTTTTTTTTTTTTTAATTAAAACACTTAGGATTTTAACTGTGTTTCTGTTCTCTAAGCCCTAAAAGATGCTTCCAATTCTTTTCTCAGCAGAAGCACTGTGTCAGTGCATCTTCTAAATGAGAGTGATCTATGTAAGGGACAGCAGCTGGAGTTAAGGCAGTTTTTCAATAGCGGTAATGCCTCCTACATATTGAAATACTAATACCAAATATTAATCACTGTTAACATACAAGCTAGCAGGCTCATAATTTTCCCAGCATTGCCCCATGCTGTTAGCAGGTGCTTATCCTGCTGAGAGGAGGTTAAGTGGATACTGCTGCTTCGCAGAGGCAGGTGGATTGCTACCCCTGCTGCACACGAGGAGGTAGGAGCGGCTCCCTGGGGAACAACAGGATTTTAAGATTAGAAGGCCCATTCCTTCTGAAGAAGCCGAGGCACAGTCTGGCCCAGGGAAAGCCTTCAGATGCATTCTGCTGTTAATCTGTTAACAGTGACTAATCTCTAGGAGCAGATTTTACACTACAGACTCTGCTGAGTTTGCTCTAAAGGAAAAAGGTATGGTTGCACAGGCTATTCAGTAGTAGCCACTGGAATATGATGTACATTTCACTAAAAATCAATGGTGAAAATACGTTTACAGCAGGAACAACTAATATCTAGACCTTTGGGCTTCACAGTTAAATATGTTTTTTTCCTCTTATTCTGTATTTGAAAAATAACCAGAGCCATGAATGTTATGACTGATAAAATTATTTAGTCTCTGAGTTCTAATGATGTGTCATGGCAGCAGGGAATGCCAAAGGTGTGCTAAAGCTGGCCAGAGTTAGCAGGTATGACTGCATGAGGGTGGGCGCAAAATCTGGCTTTTATCTAGTTAGCGTGGTAACAACAATTAAGAAAAACGGGCAGTGCAGGGTATGGCGTACTGTCCTAGCAAGGACCCTGAGTTGCTAGCTGCCACCCTGTGCTATAGCCTATCTGGCCTGACTTAATTAGTGTAAGGCTAGCTTGGATATGCCTACACGTACCACATAAGCTTACTAACCACAGGTAGATATACCTTTAGTTGGGAACCAATGCAAAGAAGTGGGAAAGAACACCTGATAAGAAGCAAGTCTCAAAATTGCCACTAAGACCTTGAAAAGACAAATATAATTAATACATGCATCATACTTTATCAAGTATTATAAATATATCACTGGCACCTTTCAATAACATATCAAATGAAGTATGCACAAATGAAGATAGTCTACTTGAAATGGTATATAGTTACAGATGTCACTGCCCCAATTAAAGGTATTATAACCATTATATTTATATATTTTTGTTGAATTAGAAAGGCCAGTGTACACATGCATATGAGAGGACAAGCAGATTATGAATGGACTAACTCAAATGGCCAGTAAATGATATACTTTATAAAACATGCATAAGTGAAGTAACCATTAGTCTTACATTAAAATATTTCAGTGGCATAAGAATAATGCATAGGCAAAGGCTGGGAAACTAATTATGAAGGAATTGCTTTCTTTTTATTGTTCAAGCCCTCACCTCTGCTTACTTTTTTTTTAAACTTTGTGTAGTGGTACTTTTTTCCCATTCGTCTGTTTTGCATATGCAGTATACCAGAAAGCACTGTACAATAAATGCTCAGTAGCTTCTGGCCCTGAACAGCTTATTCGCCTAATTGTGCATCCCTTGTGGATTTTTCGTAATACTTTACAGATCTAATTTAAATACTTTTACAGATTCATCAAATACATTCTCGGAGGCGCATTTATTCAGCTTATTTTAAAAACTTCTAATGAATTCTCTCAATATGTAATTCTATATTCAGCATCATGATTTGAATTAAATATTATTGAACAAGGTGTTCATTATTGGATATGAATAATAATTAGAGCAATAGTAACCTTTACTATGATAACAGTTTTATTCCCTTTTCTTGGAAGCTTTATTTCCTATCTGTGTAAAGATCTTCCATCTGAAAAACTACCTTAAATGTAAGAGAGAAATTAAGCTTTATCAGTCCCAGCTGTACAGAGGCTGGAACTATTTAGATCTTCTCTTGAAAAGATAAATATATCCTCCTACTATTGTGCCACCAATCAGCAATATAAAGGTGACTGACTTACTACACACAATATAACATATGCTAATACTATGGTAGAACCTAGATTTCCCAGGTACTACACATTAATTTTGAGACTGGCTGCTTTACTGATGTATTTATCATTAGCTTTGGATAGAGAAATCAGTCCCCAAGATCATGAAACACATTCTCTTGGAATCCATTTCTAAATGCATGAAAGACAAGAAGATAATCACAAACTGCTAACATGCATTTAACCAAAGGCATATCATGCATTACCAACCTGACTGCTTCCTGTGATGGAAAGGCTGGCTATACGGACGATGGAAGAGCTGTGTATGTAATATGCCTTGACTTTACTAAGGCTTTTGATTCAGGAGTCTCATTTGGTGGTTGAGGAAGTATGAACTGCATGAACAGACTGTTAGATGCATTGAAAAGTGGCTGGACTACCAGGCTTTGCATTAAGTTGGCAGCCATTAAAGAGTTGAGCACCCCAGCAGTTGATCCTGGGCCCATATTGTCCAGTATCCTCACCAGGGACCTCGATGATGAGACAAAATGCACATTAAGCGAATATGCAGATGATACTAAGTTAGGGAAAGTAGTTGATGTCTAACTGAAGAACTTCAGTCCAGAGGGTCCTTGAGAACTGGGCCAACAGAAACCTCCTGAAATTCTGCAAAGGAGAAGCACAAGCTTCTGCACCCGGGGTGAAACTGCCCCATGTATCAGCACAGGCTGGAAACTGACAGACTGAGTGGCAGTCCTGCCCCCCAAAAAAACAAGAGCAGCAGAGGATTACAGTGAACGCAAAGTTGAGGATAAGCCCAAAGTCTGCACTGCTTTGTGAGCAAAGCCAGCCAAGCAGCAAGCTATGTTAGGAGAAGCCTGGCAAGCAGATAGAGGGAAGTTATTATCCCCCTCTACTTGTTGCTGATGAGGTTGCACCTGAAATACTGTGTCCACACCTGGACCTCACTGTTCAAGAGGGACGTGGAGAAGCTGAAGAGTTCAGTCCAACTGGAGAGAGCTACCAAAGTAGCTAAGGGCCTAGAGCTCATGACTTCTGAAGGGAGAGAGAGGCAGAGGCACTCCAGCTTGTTCAGTCCAGTGAAGAAGAGGCTAAGGGACAACCTAACTTATTTCACAAGTGCTTGAAGGACATAGACAAGGATGATAGAACCAAACTCTTCATAGCAGCAACAAATAAAATAACAAGGGACAATAGCCACAGCAGTTTGGGAGACTCATAGAGGACATTAGGAAAAACTCTTTTCTATAATTCATCACCAGGAGAGTGTTGTAGTGCTGGAGACTATGGAACGTTTACTTGGAGACAATTAAACCATCGATGATCCCTTTCCCCAAAATTTAGAATTCCAAAAATATATAGTGCAACAATACAAAAGTGATTACATTAAAACATCAAGGTTTTATCCTTCCATATAATCAAGCTGGTAACTCAAATACTCAAAGTATGCCATAGACCATAAAACAGGATCACATTTCTGCATGTTGTAAGCTTCAGCCATAAGCATGTATGTGTGCTGTCCACCTATAACAAATATGAGCAATCCTATTCAATACTCAGCTGCATCTCATCTGCACTAAAGGACAAAAAAAAGGAGTAATGGACAGATGGAGAAACTGGAGCTAAGAAAACAGTAAACCATTTTAATTTGCATACAGAACCTTATTGTGCTGACATCCAACTTTCAGATTATGGTGAATCTTCTATTTTTTTTTTTTCCAGGGAATGAAAGGTTTACTCAGGTGTATGTCCAACTCACAATAACCTAAAGAGAAGTCCCTTGTACAATTACTGTTCTTCTATTTTTTTTTTGTTTTGTTTTCTGTTCAGTCTTTCAAATAAAGTGGTGATTCCAAACATTTTTGGGTCACCTGATTACTGCCAACCTTAACTGACAAATTGTAAACATTTGGCAGCAAGATTTAGACACCACTGTACTGAAACCTTGTGCCTTCAAGTTATCCACCTTTAGGCCCCTCCAGTTGCTGCCATGCCTGGTACTGCTGCACTACACAGAAACTTCTAGATGGTAGAAATGACAACTCCATTTCAGCTTGTATAACATTAATTTATAGCAAATTTTACATTAATTTACGGCAAATTTTATACTTATATTTTCCATCATCTCACTGCTATTCTGCACATAATCCTATTTCACTTATGGATCAAAAAAAAAAAAGTAAATGTTATTCTTCCAAGAGACTCCTTTTTGTAATTGAGGAACTGTATTCCACTACTAACATGAAAAGAAACCAAACTGCTCTGTTGACTTAACATCGCCAAAACAACAGCTCTTGGGCCTGCAGTTGCTAAACTGGGCACACCGAAATATTCCAGTGTCAGGTGCCAAAACGCGGAAAGTAAGGGGGACTAGTCAGGTAATAGAAGAGACAACTTACTAAGTGCGCTAAGCAATATTTTCTTAAGAATTTTGCTTTTCTTTAAACTAAATGCTGTGTCGTGCAGGATGAAGACTGATTTATGGTCATGAGAAAGTAAATTAGTAAGAATAAATTTCTGAAGTAGATTTTTTTTTTTTCAGAATAAGCCATCAAGGAGAAATTATTGATTTAATGCCATTTAGTCTAGAATGTATACTGATGTGTTCTATTTGAAAGCAAAAATTGTCAGGGGGGCTTTTGTTGTAGTTGCAGGGGGTTAATAGCTGTATACAAAGGGCCTTGAAAGATTAATTTGCAAACACTGTGACAACAAACGACTGGAGCTGCAAACTAATGGTACATTATATCAATGACTGCCTTACACAAAATAACGGCTTGCAATCATTTGTGGCCTACATATAAGCTGCTTAATAAGGCTGAGGGTGTACCAGAAAACATCACTCACGTTGGAAGTATCAAGGAGAGCAAGAAAAGGTAACTCTCACCACCTTTCAGTATGAGGAGCAATCAAGTTACCTATCAAAATTGGTTTCTAAAAGCAATTTATTATTAGAGAAGCACTTCATCTTTTTAAATGAATCTAGTGCTCAAGAAGCAACAGAGTAGGAACTGTAGAAAATGATATCCTGTTTATCCTCAAAAAAGGACTGACACCGACAACAGTAACACTCAGTTATTACAGTGACAAGAGCTGTGAGAGCTACTTTCCAAAAGACCAGGCTGAGCATTTTGAGGCAGCGTGCCTGGCTTGAACCGCCTGGCCCAGCGCCTCGGCTGCCTGTGATACAAGGCCTGGACCCGACACCGCACAGCTGCCTAACCCTGGCTCCATTTTACTGCAAAAATTGTTGTTATGTTGAGGGAAAGTGAGTAAGAAAGCCATGCGAAAAATGAAAGCACAGCAGCAGCTCTAGAATTCGGGAAGGAAATGACTGACATAAAAAGCTATAAAACACTAAGCAAAAAAGCAGAAAACTGGAAGATGGTAACAGGGCAGGCTGAAGAGCAGCCCCCACTACAGAGCAGGATAGCCTGGCACTTCCCACCGGCCTGGTGGGTTACACGCGTATAGAGCTAACTAATGCTCCGTTCTTTTAAGTCATGTATATCCTGCTCACAAGGTTTAACAAAAGGGAGCCGGTTAGGAGGACCAGAAGCTCCTTTTCTGGTTTTATAAAAACAACATTTTCAAAAGCTTTTTGGAGCCTAAAGACAGGTAGGCACCTTACTGGATACTGGAAATGGTTATGCAAGTTGGTCCATTTTGAAAATCTCATTAGTGATTTCCCTCTTTAGGTACATAGTGCTTCTGAAAACCCCACTCAATCCTCGATTTATCACAGATGTTGACAAGGTGCTGAGAACAGATATGCTATGGGTTTTTGGGGGTTGTTTTTTGTCTTTAATGACATGCATATCTTCATGTGAGGATCCCTTAACTTTGTGATTGACTTCTGTTATTTAAGCTATAGGTAAAGTGACTGCGGTCTGAGAAACTCAGTCGAGGAGGCCCAGTAACTGTCTTCGAGGTTCCCCGTGTTTCTGCACGAATTTGTCTGGAAGTACTGTCAAAATCCACAATCGAACTGAAATTGCCCTGGCCTATACTTGTTCCGACTAGAATTCAACTTTAGCATCACGAAGAAAAACAGTAATTTGGATCAGCAAATCTATCAAAAAATGTTTTGGAAAAGTGTACATTCTCTTTCATACTCCTGAATCATACCCAGCAGTAACAATTAGACAGAAATACAACTACTGGGTCACTCTTATTCTAAAGTAATTTATGAAAAACATGACATGCACAGGAATTCAATTATATTTCATTATACTATATGAAAAGTTTGAAATGTCTGCTTTAACCTATGTAGATCATTTGGTCTACAAATTTATAGTGACAGATACTAGATTTAAAAAGAGCCCAATATTAATTACTTCTAAATTTAAATTATTTTTAGTTCCTAATCTAATTGAAAAAATTATCTGCAACTTCTCAGAAAACCAATTTTTTAATTAAAGCAAAGAATGACGATGACCTGGGGAGGATATACCAGGTTTGTCTTGGGAAGTGATGACTAGAAAGACAAAATCATATTCACCTTAACTACAGAGTCATAACCTGACCTGGAGCTCTGTTTTATTTTAGTCTTCTCCTTGTCCAGTCATTCAGTTTGAATAGTGTCTAGAGCAAAGGTGAGCTGAACAAGCCTAATGGGTGTAGGTCACGGTACTGCTCAGTAGTAGCAAATCCAGATCTGCCTGCACCTCGCTCCAGCCACCAGCTGCTCCCTGACACTGTGTTGTTGCTGCCTTCTGCATATTCTGGAAAATCAGATCTCTTGAGAAAATAAGCTCAATTCCTATTCGTAGTTTTTTTTGCTGATGCCCTAAAAATTAATTGGTTATGTACTGCAAAACAACTAGTCCATTTCTAATTACATTTTGATATATGTCCAAAACCTCTATTTTATACTTTTTAGGTCATCAAGAGATTGATCGGGGAAAACATAGTCACAACAGACACTTTTCCTGGTCTGTACACTATAAAACTAAAGCCTTGTAGCAAGCTAGACTTAGCGTCTGAATCTAGAAACTCTGCTGGTCTTGTGTTTCATATTGCTAAAATGCTGAAAACTGAGATTCTGTGCTAAGCCTCAAGTAAACTTGATGGAAATATGTCAACTAAACAGAGGATAGGAATCTGGAATCTCTGTTTTGAATCAGGGTAATGTGTTTCCAAGAAAAACATTTTCGTAATACTTTACAGATCTAATTTAAATTTTTAAGACAAAGATTTATGAGAAAAAAGAATGAAGTGCTTGTCCAAATTACATCCTAACTGAGTATCCTAACACTATTCAGAAGTACTTAAGATCGCATGCTTACCATCCTCTTTGTCTTTCATACATTTGAAAGAACTAGGTTTGTCCTAAAGCACAATGATTTTTTTATTTCTTTCTTTTGTGGGAACCTAAGAGAAGCAGGGTTTTGAAATCACAGAAAGCTTTTCCTACTCAAGTCTGTCTCAGATGAACAATATAAAAATTTACATTCTTTGTACAAAAGTCTAATTTTAACTGAAAGTGAAGTGTTTTAACTGAAAGAACATTTCCTGCCATCATGTCAGGAAATAAGAATAATTAAAATAAAAAGCTATTCATAAATGAATTTTATTATAACTTCTGCTAGAAAACATAATTAGTAAATTCTCTTAGTTTTCAGCTTTGAATGAAGTTCTATTTATAGCTTTGTTCTGAGAAATCAGTGAATAATAAGGCCATAATTAAATTTTCTTTATCTAGGAACAATATTGGATTCACAGAGAGAAGTACAGCAAGAGCTGTACATGGCTCTGTTTTCGTCTTAGAAAAACTGTTTTATTTTGTTGATGGCATAATATCCTGCACAGACTTGAATTTCCCCATCTTTACATCCAACTATACAAATTCATCGCTTACAAAAACACACATTGGTCCCTGATAAAGCAAACAAACAACTTTTTAGGTGTTGAAGAAATGAGATGTTATATATAATCTATATAACATGTCTACATAATCATGCTCTGCAAGTGAAATTTATTAATGTAAAATCATCTTTTTATAATCATCTTGATTCTTCCTTTGTATTTGACAGCTGATCATTCTTCATTTACTTTAACCTGCACCGTAAGCCCCATAAGCCCAGCATGTTTTAAACAATATAATAGAGAAATACTATACAGAAATATTAACCACTATTACTCATAACTCAGTTGTAACAACACGAAGCTGCAACATGCTGTTTTATATTAACAGACTTTGCTCCTAGAGTCAAAAACATTATAAATTTCACCTTAAATAGTGAATATGAAACACTACACTAAATGAAATTATTCCTAAAACAGAGCTTCATGGAGGACAACACTTTGATAGAAACTGAAATGTCCTAGTATTCTTAAATATCTGCTAGCCTTCTAATAGGCCCAAGCCAAAGCTGAGGCTCAGGCATTACAGTTTACAAACACTAATTTGCTTCAGCTATTTCACACTAATAACGAAGTTGGAAAATGAGTGAAACAGAAATGGAATGCTGAACAATTAAGATTCTCCCCATAAGCCCATCTCTATCATTTTATTAAAGGCAACTGGGAAAACCCATACTGAATAACTAATTCAAAATTGTATTTGTAGAAAACAAATTAATGTAATAATTTTCTTTCTGAAATTAATTTAAATCTCTGTGGATGCTCCAGCAAATTTACTCTTCACTGTGCATACAAAAAGTTATGAAAAGCCTTACTACACTGCTTTAGGCACAGATTCATTGTCTCATTGTTGACTGTAATGGCTATTCCCACCTAGCAGACTTGCTTTAAAGCAAATACATTTTTGCTCCTACATTTATATCAGAAATTCTGAATATTGCTCTGCTGTCTTGCTAGACTATAAAATGAGATAATTTCTAGGCCAAATTAACGAGCCTGAGTAAATCATATAATATGAAGTCCCAGTTTTGTACCTTTTACAGCCGTTTTCGATTTCCTTCAATCAAATGGCTGGCTCCAATCAAATGGCTGGCTCCTTACGTTTTCTTTGTACTCCTGTATGTTTTTCAGGATGAAATTTTTTCTATCCCCATGTTTGTAAGACATAAAAGAAGATATACTAGTCTTAGCAATGAACAAACCAAGCTGGGAAAGATATTATCCAATAAGTGGCATAGATATTTAAACAGAAACTAGTGTTCAGCCCAGTTTTGTATCTACTCCTGTCTTGTTTGAAGGCACTGGCCAAGACATTATTCTCAGTTCATGTATATTTCCTAACTGCCTCTCATTTTAGAAACTTCTGATGTAACATTTATTGGCATAAGAATTAATGTTCTACATGCTTGCAGACCTAAAGGTATTTCTTATTTCTGTTTTTCCAAAATTTCTTATTGAAAGATCTCTGTATTCTGGTATATAAATTGGATTGCAAGAACTGAACTCCTTTTCTATTAGAAAAAATCATTGAGACTTTTATAGGTAATCTGTTTCAAGCAATCCTATCTCTGAAGCAAAAAATAGAACTTAAAAAGTATTTCTTACCATGCCTGTACAACAAAAGGAAATAAAACTTTTCTCTAGTTACTATTCTGAGTTCTGTGTGACTGATCATAATGGAGTTTGAAAGTACTTAGTACTTCGCAAGAGTAAGTATTATTCTATAGAAGTTAGTCTATATGCAGCTGTATATGACTAATATATACTCATATGATTTAATTAAGGAAACTCTGACAGCAATTTGACTTCTACCCTGACATTTACTTAAAACTACTGTAACCCAATGTCTTGAACCTGTATCTCCAGATCCTTACAAACACATCTTTTGAGCAATGAATAGCAAACCTCACTTTTTCTACATAACCTAGCATGTACTGTGCTATGCATTTCACCTGCCAAAGAGAATGAACTATTAAACAACTGTTTTATGGATGAAGATGACTTGAAGATGCAAAACAACAAGAATTATCCAGTGTTACACATGATAGAAATGTATATTCAAGAGACCAGACTTAGGAAAAAATCATAGATTCATTACACTAAGAAATACTAGTATTCCAACATAAGCATTCATTGATTCATTGATTCTTCTTGAATTATAAGGTAACATAACCATCTGAGCAGAAACATGTCTTTCGTTGCAAGACTGGGGACTAATCTTGATCAGTGAAAAAGAACTATCCAAATCATTAAAATACTAAAATTACCACAAAGTAATTATGTATTAATGTGATATAAAACAGCTATTGGGGACGACAGCTGCTGATTATCTATCATTAAACTGAAATTTCTAAATGTATCAGACTTTTAAAATGGGTCTAAATCTAAACTGCTTTCTCAAATTACAGGTTCAATTTGAAGAGTCAAATGCAGCATGGAAAGAAACCAGCAGTTACATGATTAATCTGAACACTAACAATTCTGCATTTTTTTTTAGTATATAACTTTTGTTGAAAGTTAGCTTTAAAGGTGGTAAAGTCAGATTCTTTTGTTATTACTAACCATAGCTGTTTTTTAAATTATTCAAACCAAGCCTACATGCTGCTTTTCATTCAGGTGGAGAGCCTGATAATATAAAAATAGAAAGCTCAAATGAGAAATAATCACCCTTTGAAAGTGGAGAGCTGTCTCTTTGAGGTGCATGAGCCTTACTTCAGCTTCTAAGAATTATAATGTTGATAAAGGTGAAAAACAATAATGAGACCTAAACTGTCCCCTCTGAGATACTTCTGTTCATTAGACTCCTGTGGGTAACTAAGAAGAAATAACATTTCTGATAGTAATCACTTTTTAAGTTACTGCTAAATATGAAATACACCAGTTTGCAACTCTGTTTTTACTGATTAAGTGTTAACACCAGATTAAAAAGTGTATGAATAAAAAGGCAAAAGAAAGTTAAACTTTAGAAAGCTGCGGATGAAGCCAAACTGCAACCTATTCTAATGCTGTCTACATGCTTGTTTGTTTTTTCATTCTTTCTCAGTGGAAGATACTAAGCCTACCTCATGAATTAACCATGTTCATTTCTACTCCTATTACACTGATTACCTTGTATTACTTTAATAGGCAATAATACAGAAAACTGTTCTAGCTACTCCTCCCTTTCCCCTCTCTTAGGCATCAATAAATTTGGAGTAATTGGAAAGTAGCTTGGGTGTTCTTGGAGAGTACAACTGTGTGGAGGCAGAAATTAAAAAGGGGAACTGAAAAGACAAAAATAGGGACAGTATTGAGATATTCCAAAATGTTTGCTAGCACTTTTCACCCTGGATTGATTCAGACTTAGAAAGATTCAGGAAGTTAGATATAGACTTAAACTTATTCTTGCTAATTCGTGATTTGCAGGACCTCTGCATTTGATAAAGGCCATGGCTTAACTGGGTTAACAAGTGTTTAGTAACCACATAATAAATAACTATGAATCTTTCTCTTTGAGTCTCCCACACGCAAAGCTAATACTGTATGTTTAATGTACCTCAGAGAGACACCGCAAATGATGTGGTGAACCAACAATAAAAACATTTCTTTTTACCATGAGCTGCTTTGCGTAACTTTAGAATGGACTTTATTTAAACTAAATCTATTACAAACTGAAGTTTGAAAATTCATCAGTTCTATACGTAGCCTCAGATGTTAATCTTTGGACTAGATAGAGTTGTATTCTCAGGCATCACAGATATGTTTTTTAATAGGTAAAGAGTCAAATCACTTAAAACCAATAAAAATGATTTAGAAGATTAAAATACAAAATTTAGCCAATTATGTCAGGTTTTCCTGACATAATCATGCTTCACACCATTCAGATTTATTATAGAAAATAATTTCAGAGTTATTATAGAAAATGCATTCAGACATTCAGAAGGTAATAATTTAATTTGCCCCAAGGTGCAACTTCAGAATTTATTATTAAGCTAATCTCCAATAAGATTTTCTAGTTTTATGCTCCCCACAGAGAGCAAGATCTGCTTTTCTGCTTCCTTTCTGTGGAGCCCAGTGCACAGCCACAAAGGTAGTTAGGGGGTTGGAGCACAGTGTATGTGGAAAGGCTGAGAGAGAATGGTTTGTTGAGTCTCCGGAAAAGCAAGCCAGGAAAGCTATCTTCCTGCGGTGCTGAACTGCCTAGGGGGTGGCATAGAAGAGGCAAAGCCAGAACCTTCTCAGAAGTGCACAGTGAAAAAGGAAGAGAGACAAGGAACACAAATTGCAACACAGAAAATCCCAGTTACGTATTAGGAAAAAAACAGTCACAGTAAGAATCATCAAAAACTGGAAGAGGCTGAGCAAAGAGTCTGCAAAAGCAGTGCATTTCAGTTTTAGACTTCCATGAATCCAAAGGCTTAGACTAGACCTGGGCCATACAAGTTGCCTGCTCTATTCACTTAGTGTATCATAAAACAAATACCATAAAACGATCTTCCATGAATAATGATACTTACAAATTATAATGATTCATGATAAAAATCATTTACAACGTTATATACCTTGTCCAAATAAAGATGCACTCTCTTTTCAAATTTTAGAACTTATGGTGAGAATAAAATCTGTCTAATCAGGAACTAGTGACTGTAATGATTTGGTCCTTATTCTCATTTTGAACTGTGCTAACGCTTTATTGCCTTCCATTCTTTTCTTGTGCTGTGACCCAAAAGTCAGTGGGTAGAAGAGGAAAGTAAAGAATTGCGTATTTTCCTCCACTCTACAAGGCCACACAAGACTAGAGCTGTCCTTACCTCTTGCCTTGAATATATCCCTCGCTGCATTTCTGTGTTTTATTCTGCATAGCCTAAAGTGGAAGACCCAAATCACATTTGATTTGATACAACACAGAGGAGACCTGTTCCGCTCTGCAGAAATTCACAGATGGGACTTCCACACAGTGAATTTACCTGCAGTAAAATGGGAAGGGCTGCACGACTTCTACTTTTTTGTTTGTTTTTGCTTTAAGAGATGCAGCCTTTGGTAGAAAACTGATGTACAAGAACGTGACTGCTAAGAACATTATCCACCAAGAATTGCTTCTGTGTCAGCACCCTTTTGCATGTCTGAAGGTTGATGGTTCTTCCAGTTTTTGTTTTAGTCTGTTTCCAATAAGAAACAAACAGATTTTTAAAGCTACTACACTTAAGAAAGTCAGTAAGTTTGACAGCTCTATCAAATGGTGAAGACTTAAGCAGCTCTAGTAGAATCACGTAATTTTATCAGAACATACCTTCCTTAAAGGCTTCTGGCAGGCTTAGGTATGTCAGGTAACGCACTACCCTCCAAATCAAATATACCCAGTGGAAAGAACATATAGCCCTCTGGTACAGAATCTATATTTTCCCCCAGGGTACAGCTAACAGCTACTTGTTTTCACTTGCTATTGAGTAATATGCGTTGTCATCAGTTTTTTGTCTCTGTAGCAGTTCACTTTGCATTCCCTCCTATGAGGAATAGAGACCTAAAATAGAGAAAAGGCATGTAAAGGGGGGGCTGGGGCACAGAGACTTTCCTACCTGAATGCCAAGAAGAGTAAATAGCTATCCAGTACTCCTCCTCTCCTGTATCAGTTGTTATACTGAGGTTTTATTTTGTTGGGCCTTTTTTTTTTTCAGATATTTCTACACACCTGCTCAAAAATGGCATTTCTACAGTGCTAGCACACACAGACTTCATGCTATGAAATAAATTCTATAAGCATAGCAGAAAAATAAAGTTTTTGGTTCAGGGAACTTAGAGGCTAAACAGTGTTGTACCAAGGACAGCACAGAAAATTGCCTTCACTATTCTAACACTTATCTCAGTTATTCTGGGAACAAAATCCTGTGCACTGTGGGGTCAGCCCCTAGGCAGGCACCTCTAGCTGGTAGGAACAGGGAAAAATACACTCTAGTCACTTCTTTCCCTGCACACAGTAGGAAAGGAGAGAGATTAACACCCTTCCCAGGCACCAAAGAGCTTCAATGTGGCTCTTAGTGCCTGAACTTGATATTATAAAGTTGTAGGTATGAGCTTAAGTTTTGCACATGACAATGCACAGTGAGGTTGAAATAACTCCTCTAAATGGCAGACCTATACTCTGACTGCACAACTAGATACTATATCCATCCTTCTCCGTCTTGTATTCTTCACCAGCTCTAAGACCTGTTAAATCAAATTTCTGGCAAATGCCGCAACACAAAGCAAAAGTACTAATGTCACATGCAAAATCTTTATAATATGTTGGCTTCTAAAATCTCTCCTAGTAAGATCAGCTTCACTCAGCATCTAAGTTTACTATTACTTTTAACATATTCATCAGTGTTTGGTAGGAAAACAAGTCATTAAATAGGTTTCAGAGGCTTAATGCTACAGGAATTACAAGCAAACAAAACCTTTGCTATCTAGTCATAATAACAAGATTACTAGCTATTGCAAACTGACAGAAATGAAATCAAACACATGTATTATGTTGACGATTTTTTCTTTTTGTCAGAAAGCAATTTTCTTCATGTTAGACTTGGAAGGATGTATTTATTTTTGCAAAATGATACTCAATGGTCTTCACTCACATCATAGTTTGCCACTATGTTTAGGAAATTACAACAGCAGAACAGATGGTCTTAATTATTTAACTAAAATGCAACAATGCATTCAGAAAGAATTCAGGTTATTTCATCCTAAGCAAGGTATTTTTTCCATGTTATTTTGTGCATTACAAATTCTTGAAGCTCTATTTTAAATACAGCTGTCTTATGTGCTATGTATGAACAGACCACAAAAATAATTTCTTAACCTTAGAGGATTAGCTGCTGCAAAACTGTTCTGGTTGCCTTAGAGTGCACTTCACAGGGAAAAAAGACAGCCAGACAGTTAACTCATTGCAATTTCTGATTCAGGAGAATACAGTTTCAATTCATATGAAATCTCATTTTCCGTTTTGCAGGACAGTTTCACAAGTTTCCTAGATGCTGGATTGATGCCTGAAGTACTCTTTATGTGAATAGCAAACTCTGTTACATACAAATGAATGCGTTAACCCATCTCAATACATGCTGCGCATTGTTTATTTGACTTTTATATGCCAGACTTCCTCATCTCACACAAACACACCCCTGTACACCTAATTAATGGCAGCCTATCTAGCTCACAAGGGCTTTGTAAATTTTTAATTAAAGAAAATGAACAGACTTACAATAACAGTTCATTATAGCACCCCCGAATTCTGCACTTAAGCAGTTTGACTTCTACGATTTGTGCATGTTTAGCCTAGCCCACATACAAAGCAGTATCCTAGTATCTAACTTGGTGGGCAGACTACCAGAATGTGAAAGAACTTGCTTCTGATGATGACAAGGGTCACAAGAAAAATAAAATACAATTCAAAATACAATTTATACATGTCAAAATATCTGTAATATGTTAAAATACAGAAAGGGAGTCAGTCCAAGATTATTACACACTAAAATATTAATAGAGTCCACTGACAAGAATTAAACAATAGTTCGAACCAGAATGGGTTTACTGCCGAGAAGCATGTGAGGTGGTTTCATGATTATAGACCACTATGTGGACTGTATGCACTACTCCATGGGCTGCTCCTGCTCCCAAAATAACCAGTACCACTCTTTAATGATACAAATCAAATTAAATATATTTTACAGGATGTATTAACAGAGTTAGTCAAGAGTAGCAATGTAATAAAGATGAAACAAAGTTCTATCTAAATACCTGGATACTTTGAAACAAACAGCAATAACAGGCAAATAATATATAACTTCTTATGAAGTTGGCTTGATTATGCATATTTTTTTAAAATGATTAAATATGGACTTAGAGATGTTTTAAGTTGAACTGTTTGTAGGACAGAATTTCACAATGGCACACGACATCAAGGAGTCTACAATATTTTGCTCATAGGAGACAACAAATTGTGGCCTTTAATTTCAAAAGAACTAACACCGAAAAATCCTCATCTAGTTTCACCAGCAGAAAATTGAGTTAGAGTTGGTAACACAGGAACATTTTTGTGATTGAAGGTTTTCAGGATTAACTCTCATTCGGCTATAGGATTTAGAGGTGTCAACAAGAATTAAAAATATTTAAAAAGTTGTAAAAGTTAAGTCAACAGTTTGAAAAGGCTGGAAAAGCATGTAGTACTACACTAAAAAGTATCCTCAATCTTTCATTTTGCGTGAGATTCAAATAACTGCTTTCAGGATCTCCAAGTCTAGACCAGAAAACTATCTTTTTAAAAACACTGAACTGTTCGAGGGGAATTGACATCAATTAAAAAAATTATAAGAATTCATTCCACGCAACAAAGGAACTAAAGAGGTGGAGATGGAAAAAAAGCGAGATGGAAGGCAACGATTACTGAGGATAAAATCCTACAGTGCACTCTGCTTAGTGACCTAGATGAAGTCTAAATAACATTCATAAATACATTGTCCATTAGAAATACCTTGTAGGACTTCGGTCTTAGAGTCCAAAGTACAATTTATCAAACAGTTGATGATATTATACAGCAGATTCCACCTGCCCATGTAAAGGAAGGAATATTCAACTATAGCTGGACAAATTAACTTGAAATAAAATAGATCTGGAAAACAATCCATATCTGGCACTTGCTGTATTACAACTCTGCAAATAAAGTGTAGGCATAGTGAAAAGTGCATTTCAGCCACTGGGGAGAGCTTGCACACCTTCAATGCGATGAAGGTTCAAAAGGGTCGCTAACAGGAATCCGGTGGCCTCTGTTGTTCAGTGCAGACAATCAAAAATCTAATATTCTCTTCTAACTCTCAGCAGCTGAACCTCTTTGTGAGGAACTCTGAAACTTAGCATGGGGAAAATTAAACACCAAAGCTCATCTAGATTTCTTTTTAATGTTTTCCAGACGAGAGCGGGGAGTGATGCAGGAGCCAAAAGGTGCTATGGGCTAGCCACGATATTACACAGGTCTGAAAGCAAGTAATTGCTTTTCCATCATTCTATTTTTTTATTTTTACATACATAGTTTATTGTTTTAGGCGCTTATCTCATATCGTCAGGAACACGATAGGAGCACAGCAATTCATACATCAGGCAAACAATTACAGATTTGGAAGATATGTCCTCAATTAAAAACTAAAATATTTAGAAAGACTACAAAGAGAGTAATAAAAATATTTAAAAGAAATACTGATTAATGAGAGCGCTAAATTAAGTCTTCTCAATTAAAAACCTATGTACTGCAATGCATGCCTCTTTTCTTTCCCTGCTGTATTACAAAACATGACACATTATGGAGAACTACTGACTAAATACTTAAGAATATTCATCATGATTTATGAATTCCTCTTAGATCTGGTGAGAGTCACCACACTTACAACCTGATAGCTTGCCTCTATTCGACCTGTATCGTTTAGTTTTGTTAGAGTCAGGAGGCCAGTAAACAGAAAACAATGTATACAAGAAGCCAGATCTTATCTTGCAAGAAAGGTAACTTATAAAAAGAAAAGATTTTTTTTAATACCAAAATACAGAGTGGTTGGGAATGTAATAGATGAAAAGAAGATTAATTATCAAATACCAGAAAGAAAAAAATGAAAGGCCATACCTAAATGTCTTAAACCTTCCATAGTACCAAACACTTCTGGATGTCTAAGGGTTAAGCACACTCAATTCCTTACCAAAAATATGCACTATATCAAAAACTGAGAAAAAAGGCATTAAGTTGACAGGTAAAAAAATGTTTAAACAGTAAACGGTATGTGTTGAATTAAGATAGCCTGCCAAATTTATCCACTGCATTTTCAGCTGAAATATAATCATCATTATTAAAATGGAAAACTAACATTTTCTATTAGCTTTTTTTTTTTTAATACCTTGAATTTAGTGAAGGATAGTGACCTTCTCCAGTGTTAGCCCTACACAGGACATCTTAAACTGTAATAACAGCCAATGAAACAAATCACGACAACACAGGTGGAAGACGGAGGGAGGATCCAACTTGATTAACTATGGTAAGATTTACCCTCAGAAATGGAAATGAAATTTAACTTTCCATTCTCTTGAGCTACCAGAGCATACTGTAATATCCTTAGTCATTCACAGTTTTTCTGTATTACAAAAATAAGTGCATCGCCACATGACAGGACAACACATAAACAGAAAATAGAGTCAGAAGGGATTATAAATCAATCTAATAGCCTACTTCCCTTCTGAAGGCAGATACTATCTAACCAGAAGGCAGGTACTATCTAACCTTTCTCAAAACACCTTGTTTCCCAAACAGTTTTGTACCTACCTCACATTGGTTTTATCTAAACTATCACTTCTAGCTTGCTTATCAGAATGTCATCTCTGACAGCATCAACAGCTACAATAAATTCAAGATACATGACATCCATCACTTCTTCCCAATCCAAAAAGGCCATTAGCCTGTAACAAAATCAAGTTCAGTTGACTTGGTATGAATTATTTGTGATAAATCCATGCTAGCTGTTATTCATGTCTATTTTTTTAACCATATACAACAGCTGCGAGTATTTTCACCTATTTATTTCATTAAAACTGACTAATCTGTAATTGCATTATTTCTTTTTTCACTTTTGAAAACATCCATTTTGTTACCTTCAGAAACACCATGCATTTTCTCAAAATTACAGACAGCTAACACTTCCCTCACTTATATTACTTGTTAATTTAAAAGAAGTTGCTTTTCACAAAAGACCTTTCTGCAACTTATCTATTCACTATGAATTCTGAAAGGAAAAATTGGGCTCAATAAGAATAAATCATTTGAGGCTTCTTTGGGTCTTTTACATTGTTTGGGAACTGGAACCAAAATTCCATTATTTGCACAGCTTGAGTCATGCATCTTTATACATACTTATATATATATACATCTGTGTGTATGTATATGTAAAATGCAACAAATAGAAGTTAGCATTGCTGTGACTTTTATTATAGTCTGGGAAGGAATTATAATTGGCTGTATTTTTCTCAGAAAATAGTTTGAATTTATAATTTCCTTTTAGACAGTCTCTCTCAAAGTGTCTTTAAAATTATATCAGCAGTACAGAGGGTTGCAGCTATTATGGGCTTGATTTCCAGAGTGCTGAGCATGCACAGCTCCAGTTAAAGTCCATGGGAGCTTCAGATGATAAGCAGCTCTGAAAAAAATAGAAGATAATTTCTGCAGTATTACTTAGCACAAAGCCTTGACTAGTAAAAACAACTTTATTTTGGGAAAAGAGTATGATTAAGAAAACAGAATAAGAAAGAAAATGTATTTCCCTCCCGAATATCTGAAATGTGTAATTTACTCTCTTCTGTTTCCTTCATTTAAAAATGCAAATAAAGAATTCATGCCCCATAGCCACAATTTTCCATAGATTAGCTTTTAATTTTCAGGTGGTGAGTTTACCTACTACAGACCTTAATGCTGAAAGTAAACCATGATTCTGATTATAATGAAATGTTATGGTCATATTTCATACCGAGATCTCTTCTGCATTTGCTTTTACATCGTTTCTGTTTACTCTGGCTTAGCAGGGAATCCAGTATTAGCAACACACATGATATGATTTATCAGATTTCCTGTCCTCTGAAGAAATCATTTGCTGTGGCATCAAATAGCACTCAAGGTTAATGTTTTCACTGTACAACCCCATGCACCATTTACTTGGAATGAAAGAAAATCCTTTGCTTGCAGACTTTGTAATTGGCAGCAAACATTTCAGCTTCTTTCAGGGAATCTCAGTGTTACAGTGCTTAGGACTTGGTAACATGGGCAAAACATATGTTCCTTTCCAGGGCAGCAGAAAGGAAGAGTTAACGCGTGTTAAGCATTCTGCATGTGAACTCTGAGTATTGTCAATTCAAGTCACCACCCAGTAAAAGAAGCGGGCTCTTAAGAAGGTACTGGAAAAGGGATTGAACTGAAATCTCAGATTTTCCCCAGGTATGCCTGCACGTGTCCTCAGCAACTACTGTTGTGGCTCTGCTGTAAGCATACCCAACGTAGCTCTAAACACGGCAGGGCACGGTTTACGCTGCGGCCACGCTGGACGGCACACAAGCTTTTGTGCAAAATCTGACCCCCTCCCTCCACGTGCTGCCTCCTCTGCCCCAGCACCGGCCCTCTCCCGAACCGGCCCCGGCTCAGCAACATGAGCCAGTACGAACTGTTCTTTCCAGCCTCAACACCCTTTCCCCCGCCTCTGCTTTTTCCCTTCCCTTTTCTTCGTTGTGTGGTGTTGTTGATTTGTCTCTCTGATTCGGCTAACACAGATTCATTATGCGCCAGCATAAGAAAAGCATGAAGCCGCAGACAGGAGTGGGATGGACATGTAACACATGTTTTAGTGGTGGTTAGCAATTTAATTTGCTTAGCGGTACTTCAGTTCTCCAGTCCGCGCTTTCAGGTCCCAGTCAACAATGTAATTAAACATAGGATCGGGATGAGTTAACTATTTGCAGCTTATGGCGAATTCTGTAATTCTGTAGCTGCTATTACCTGTAAATAATTTTTAATTAACTACCCTGTCATTACATTAATGACTTTCCCATACACGACTTCTGTGTGCATCTGAAGGACATTTTTGTCAAAACACGGTTATGGTGATGTGCAGATGCTTTTATCCATGCACACTGCAAATAATTTCAGACACTAAGCATGGGGATTTTTTGTTTTGGCTTTTTAAGTATTATTATTTTGAATGTTTCAGAACAGTCTAATATTGAATTGTGCACGTTTCAAAAAACAGTTCCAGGCAGTAAGTTAGGAATTTTGGTCAAAGGTGTAAATAAACAAATAAAATATGTAGATATGTAGTCTCTACCTTTCACATTAACATATTAAAACAAATATGTTGCTCCAAATTGCTATTATTGCCTCAATTACAAAAGTTCTCACTGATTTATGCATGTGCTCTGTTCCTGAAAAGCTTTAAGATGAACCCTTTAATCACTGAAAAAATTTCCAGATCTATCGATTCCTGCAGTATCATTGCTCCCCCTAAGTAAAAGCCTTGCACAGCACTGTTTCCTTCAAAGTAGGCCCTGAAGGAGAAGGATGGAAAAGCAAACAGGGTGCTTGCCCAAGGCACTGAAGTTTGGAAAATGTGAGCAGTGTTTGTCTGTTTTATTCAATCAGCTACAGCTCCCTTTGCTGCGCTGCCAGGAGGCCTCAAGACTTCACCCTTTGAGGCTGCATCGTGGTATCTCGACACCGTCTGGAAGCAGCTTGCCTCAGGGCACCCTTGAAGCAGAGCAAAGGACTTGTGGATAAATGGATGCAACAGACACAAAAACTAACAGCAAGGGAGAGGTGGGCTGAAGACAGCAAGGTGATTCTTAATGGTATCAGAGGTAAAACTTATGTGGATGGGGCAGAATTTGGACTTGCCTGGAGAAATGTCTAATCTGAGGCCATCTTCAGCTTGACTGTGCTGTGACATTTCACATCTGAAGTACAAAGCTGAATTCAATTATCTTTCAGTCTGCTTTGAACACTAAGTAATTCCATCACACCTTAAGGCACCTTGATCTCTAAGAGACTGCACTTCAAATCAGGGCTAAGCTAAAGGCTGGCCAGTCCAATTTGGTAAAAGCAGCTACTGAAGTCACAGGCAGGTCGTGACTGGGCTATTCAAAACTGCCTCCTGCAAGCACCACTCCCTAGACTGTTCGTCCCTCTTTTGGGAGCTGAACCCCATGTGCCCCACAGGCAGCATGACCTCTTCTTGTACTCATGTGGTCTGCAAACTGTAAGGTGAAAGTATTATCCTCCAGCTACAGTGGCTCGGTATGGGAGGGAGAGAGACCAAGGGAAACTTTCTGAATGACAGTGGAGTCCCAAGGTACCATCCTACAGTCGATTCTCATCGTCTGCTGGGCGAGTTGGTATGGATCATGCAGCATCTCTGTCTCCAGTGTAGCAAACAGCTTTAGTTCTGATGCCCCAGTTGGATCGGGGGAGCAGAGCATCCCTCTGAGGAACGATACCAATGGTCATCCCCTTGTAGGTTGGAGATAAAAGTTGTGGCTGAGTGGACACCCAAAATGCAATATCTTGTGATCAAAGAGGCAATGCAAGCAGTTATTACAACCAATGATTTTGGGGGAGAAAGGGAATCTGTCATGGTAAGAATCAGATACACTTTTTTTTCCCCCCTCTCTTTTTCATCTATAGGTTTTGCACATGCTACAGTGGAGTGCAGTGCAGCTCAGAACAAGACCAGAGTCTGTGTAGTACTCTGTATCAATGCCATACCATTACACAAGTCTCTGGTGGAAAAAAAGACATTTTGCCTAGTTACTAATCAGTAAGTTTGAGTAGTGACTGTATCTAGTCATAAGCACAAAACATGCAACTAAGTCTGCTGCTGCCTAGGTTGCAGACCCCCAGATGGCATGGGTGTGAATATGAACTGCTGACAGGACATCAAAAACTCCAAGATGTAGTAAAGAGTTAATTCTTATTACTGTGGGAAGACTCCAGAAAAAGGGAAGAGAAAACTAAACATACGGGGGGAAAAAAATGTTCTTGCCACAAACATGACCGTAAATACGGTAAGAAGAAAAATCATATTACTGGTTAGTATGCAAAACTAGTTAGACTAAAACTGTAAGTTTTGCAAAACTGTGAAAAGAATGCCAAATCCTTTAAAGGTACATGTATGGATACACACATTTTAGACACACAGATACACATACTTGTATATATGACAGTTTGTTGTATACAGACCGTATTCATATAGTATTTTGTTAGCTGTAAGCGCTTCTAGGCAGGGACTTTGCCTTCCCATTTGTTTGCCAAGAGTGAGGCATACTTTTTGTATTATGTTAATTACTAATGTTAATTATTAATAGAGTTTGCCAGTTCAATAATTTATACCTTGAAATGAAACACAACAGTTTTTGGCCAAGTATATACAGATAGCAATACAAGAAAATCTTCCGTACCAGCTGGAAAGAACCAGCTTAGTTATTAGAAATCAATAAGCATACATTATGGACTTTTTTCGTTTTCTTCTTTTTCTTTTTAAGAAAAAAATATTGTGACCAACCACACTCAAAAAAGTCACAAAACAAAACTAGAACTCACACATTCTAGCTAATAATTTCTGAATAACTAAGTCTACTCAAAACAAAGGTTTAAAGAAAAAGAGCATATAGCTAGAGTTTTTGCTCGGTTTAAGAATGGATACCAAATGCCGATGCTCACAAAAGGAAGTGCTAGAAAAAAGATGCTCAACACTGGAGGAGGATTTAGAGGTCTCTTCCCAAATCTGCTCAAATTAGCAAAACAGTCTCTCTACAACTCAATGGCCTTTGGCACATGTTTGAAGCAAAGAACATCCAGCACGGGACAGCAAATTTAATCAAAGTGTATTCACATCACTAAACACAGCAAAACACAACTGCTTAGACAAAACCAAAAGATATGTAGTAATACAGTAATGTGGGAGTTCAGCAACTAAATTTACTACTTGCTGAGAGTTTCCTCATGTTTTTGTCAGCAGGGATTTGACCCAGAATACCGAGTAGAACTCAGTATTATTCATAGCAGCAAAATAAGCACAAAACAATCAACAGAAAAACACCTCCATCTGTTGGGAACTTCTAAAGCCTGTCCAAAACTCCCAAGGTGGAAAAACACAATTTTATTTTCTTTATTCAAACCTATTCTAGATTTAAGTGCTGTCATGGTGTTAAGGGGGCTTATTAGCTACTACAGAGGTGAAAGCAATTTATTCCACATATCTGTTATGATTATACTTTAAATGAAACTGCCCCTTAAGACTGAAGGAACTTAAGACTGTAGGAACTATTTCCCTATATGAAGGAATTTGTTATTCAGAGACCAATTTACTTTTTTCCTCTGAAGTACAGATCTTTCACTTGTTATTTACAGTTTCATTTTCAATAAGGAGAGGAACATAAAAAGGTGATAGATGGGAAGCCTGTGATATCTCATCAATTAATGAAAATTATATCATAATGTTTCTAAGAAAATTATAATTACTTTCAACGTAATGGTCTTGGAAACTCAAAATTTTTTAAAAAGTTCAATTCTTTTTTTTTTTAAAAACCATCGGCTTTGGAGAAAAACCACACACATGAAACAGCTCCCTGATATGTTTTTTCCTCTAACAAGGATTAAATATCAAAACAAGAAATCTTCACAACAATTCGTTTGATTTTTGATCATTAATTTGTTTCATTTAATAGGTTATTAGGTAGTAACGTTCCTGGTTCAGCCTATGCTCTTCTTTGTCCCTTTTCTTTCCTTATTACAATATCATATTATTATTTATTACTGATTCTTTCAGGCCCAAATTTTTTGCATTAAATCACTTCAGTGGAAGTCACTCACCAGAATCAAGATAAGCATAAAAAATGACAGAAATTTTAACCTAGTGAAAGATTGTGACCATCTTCAAAGACAGAGGACTGACACACATTTTATATAACAAACACAAAGTTTCAAGTTACATGCTCAGAAACTGATGAAAAACTGATAAACTGGAAAAATTGCTTAAGGAAATATTAAACATATGAGTTTCAGACTGAAATCCATCCCCTGGATGCTTATCGGAAAGCTTGTCAGAAAACACACCGGTAAAATCTTCTCTGTGAACAATTCTGCCTACATTACTTGGGTGAGGAAACGCAACAAATGCAAAGCAGCGTCAGAAACTTTTCTAGGCGTATTTTGCTAAATGCAACAGTTTTAAGCCCAGCGTACCTCAGATAAATGTTTTTTAGCTTACCGATGAAGCTGTGTAGGACTGCATTTTTCCAAGGCAGTCTAGGCCCTCGCTAGAGCCTCTCACCCAGCTCGCCAGAACCTGAAAGCCTCCATTGCATTTGACAGTTACAGTTTGCAATAATTAACCACAGTCCAACAGATGCTTTTGCCATTTTGCTAAGTCTTGTGGACTATTTTCAACATACTGTTACGAACCCTATGTCCTTCCACTTACAGCTCTCTCCTTCAGTCCATCTCCTGGGTTTCTAAATCAGCTGGAAAATTCTGGCGACCTCCGGTAACGACAGCCAAAGTTTTAAAATGCTGGACGCGATCAGCTGGTAGGGATGTTTGCTTCAAAACATGAAGGAAATTACAGGCAAGAATTTGCAAGGATTTCGAAAATAATTTCAGGATAACAAAAACAGTTGGTGTTTAATAGCATTCATGTGTGAAAGACAAAATCTGTTTGCTGCTCACATTATGCATACAGGAGTTTTGTTTGTTCTCCAGCATCCAAATGCATCTTGCAAATTCCTGTCACTTTTGAACTTCCCATAAAAGGCATGATCATTAATAAACTGGCTTGCTCAGCACGTTAGCAGGAAGGAAAAAACCACCTCCTCAGAACTCTTGCACAGCACTTGACAACAGTAATCATAAACACGTTTGCAGGGCTGCTGATCCCCATTTCAGCAAGAATCAGCTCCGCCACGGCACAACAGACAACGGGGCAGCAACCAGCCTTTGGGCTACCTCTGATGCTAGTTGTGGCCCTGGTCCTCTCTATTTACCTCCTGCCTGCTTTTCTTTTCAAAACCAGAATTGGGTTTGCATATTAAGATATTCCTCATGCACTGACTACAGAAATGTTTCTAGCAAAAAGGTGATAAACTTGTACATTTGGGAGGGAGCGCTCCGTCCTGGCACACAAGACACAACCAAGTTGCCCACTTTCCCCAACATGAGAAGTATTAACAGATTAAACAGTTGTAAAGCTGACAGAAACAATGAAATAAATGTCTTGTGTAAACCAACTTTATTTATACCCATTCTTCTGCTGATCTTTTTTTTTTTTTTTTTTTTTGTAAGGATGTTTCATCAAAACACAATCTTTATTTTTTTCTTAACAGAAACGTCAAAGAAAGAGAGCTTCATTTTATACACACAGTAAATGCAAAGTCAACAAGAAGTAGGCAAGAGAAGATGGCAAAACAGCTGATGAAACAAGGCAAGAAAGAACTCAACTTTAAAAGTTAAGCTGTTTTCTAAAACAAACTTCCTGTGATCATTTAAAGATAACCTTTTATTATGGAAGGATGATGGTGCAGTTGATGGAAGAAAGTATAAAGCAAGTACCACACCTTAATAGAGACCCCAATAGAAGAAAGAATATCTCATCAAGGCCTAAATTTCAGATTTCTTCACATACATTACAAACTGCAATTTTAAGGGCATACAAAAAAGATCGTTTCTGGGCTAAAAGGGAAAGAGTTAAATATCACACGATAAATAATGTCAATTTTCTTGGTCATTTCAGAACTACTGTTAATAATATGTTCTGCAAGTCATTCTGAATTCCTTTATGTGCGTCTTCCTGCACAGTAATATGGCATTTTGCTTTCAATGACACTTGTATTTTTTTCTGATCCAGTTTTAATCTTCAGTCACACATTATCAGGTTACAATACTCCTGTTTGAAAACGGACAGATTTCTATTTAATTAAAGTGAAAGTATTTTAGGAAATTGCTGAAAAGAAATTTTATTCTTCCAGAAAAAAATGACCCACTGTATTTGTGTTATATTCTATAACTTATATTAGAATATAGTTATATTCTGTAACTATATATTGAATATTAAATTTTGGATAAATATAAATTAATGATATTGTCACAGTAGATTCCAAACAATCAACTAGCAAATGACTATTAAACAGTATTTTGCACAAGTATTTTATAGCTTTCAGATACTATAGTTTTAAATGTTTAAAAGTTAAGTTATAAACATTGAAAGGAAAAGATTTAGCATTATTTGTATAGGGCTAGCTGACAAGCCTACAAAGACATGTCCACATTTTTTCAGGTGTGTCCCTCTTCCAGAAACAAGACAGACTAGAGAAATCATGGTAGAACACTATTCATTCAACGTAGTAAGTTATGCTTTGAAATGTTCGCACAGAATTTGACAGTATATGACTTTGACAGAAACAATGCTTCACAAGTCTATTTTATGCTTGTATAAGGGGCTAAAGGTTAGATTGTTTTAAAATAATCTAAAATGAGTTATTGCTAATAGCTGCTCCCAGGAAGAAAAATACCTGCAAAGTCTCAAATTGGGTAGTGTGCCCCTTTGTTGACAAAAACAGAGTTTGACTCCAAATACCATGGAGTTTCTTTACTTGGTCTTTAAGAATGACTTCCTAGCCCTTAAATCTGTATTTCAGCTTCTAGCTTGCTTTTATGATGCTTTAAGAACACTGATACATTTTTTTTCTATATTAGGACACCTTACTTCACAAGGTGCAACTAGACTGTACCTTGGCTCTCAAATCCAACCTTTTCCTATCTGAAGTTAAAGGCACTGATACATAATTTCGATGCCTGTGATCCTAACCTTCCCCATGATAAAATGGGAAAGTCCCTTTTTGGTTAATATTTATAATTTGTAGATAAGCTTTCTAGGAAATTCCTATAAAATTAAATAAGATATGATAAGCTTAATATTGCTTCTAATAAGATAACCGATGAACTGACAGATGACCCTTTTAGTGGCAAAATATTACTTTAGCTGGCTCATAAAATAGAAGGGGGAAAGATCAGGTTTAAATAAGAAATTATTTGGAAAAAAATGTAGAAGTTTTGCTTTTTCTTTCTAAAGAGGCAAGGTTTGACTAAAATATACGACATGCGTATTATTCTGCACAAGAGACTACCAAGAGTTGTATGAATTTGTGTTAGTCTTTTATATTCGCAATCTCTAAAAACAACGTGTTTTCTAAAATAAATTTTAGTAAAGTTACATTGGAGCATCCCTTGAGATAGGAGAAAATACCTTTTTTAAAAGTAATCTCAGAAACAGGGATTAAAAAGATAACTTAAAGTCTCATTTCTTTTATCTTATCACATCTTTGCTCCCTCACAGGAATAGAAGTGATAACTACTGTAGAAAAGAATAACACACTGCAGACAGATTTCAAGGCTGCATCCTTTTAGATCAGTTGATGGACATCCAGGAAGGGGGAACTGTATTTTCCTTATTTTTAGCTACCTTATTTCCATCATTCAAGATGTTTTTAAGCAAAGGCAACATGATCAGAACATAAAGACTTGAACAGAATTGGACAGAGATGGCCACTGACCGATGGTAAGGGGTACCCAGGGAACATAAGAGATCAGCAGGTCAGCCTGGAACTGGAGAAATGAGGACAAATAACTGGTTTTCGATTGGGCCTCAAAAGAATTTGAGAAGAATTTTATGGTATGTAATGACAAGGGGCTAACTGGATGATCCAGTTTTATATATGTCTAGTCCTACGTCAGACAAGATGATCCCTTGATGTATTTTGGGCATACAGTGCAGCCAGTCTTTGAAGTTCTCTTTACTGAATATAGATAATTAATTTTCTTCAGTGTTTGGTGAAGATTTCTGAAGACTACCTTAATAAAATATATATTCCTAAATGTCTCATTTCTTTACAGCCATGTGTTATTGTGGATGAAAGTAGTCATCCATCATCACCTATTCGTTTTTTTCTTTTCGGTCAACAATATTATCATTAAGATACCTTTTAACATTTGTTTCAACTGTTCCAAAAGAACTGGAAGAATGGGGTCATACTATGCTAGTCTCTTGTACTGAACAGCAGATTAGCAGACTGTAGTTAGCAGTATTACAAAATGTTTATCAATATGAGTAAGGGGTCCACAAGCTGCTGATTTACAGAAAACAAGCTTCTTCAGTTTTCACTATAGCTGTATCTACTCCACGTGCTCTTGCAACTATTCCAAAACAGTAATAAACGCTATTTACGATATCTTGCAACAGAAACCATACTGCTTTTAGTTTTCCTGGCAAGTAATACTAGTGTTTACAAAAGACACCCTATATTTTATATAATGTCTGATACTATAACTTAGTTAGCATTTGAGTATAGAACTAGATTATAAAGGCAAAATATAACAGCAAAGATGTATGAATTCCAAAAGATGCAACTAAACAGTTTTTAATTAACTCACTAACAAAGTCATTCCACTTTTTCCCCAAAGAAAAGTTACAGATAAGGAACTCTTACCAATATACTGCTTTAGGAAAAAAAAAAAAAAACAGAAAAAAACCCCAGGAAATTAAAATACACTTACACTTTAAGCTGGGAATACAAATTACCTGTACATATGAAGGTAAAATGAGCTGTTGCACCAATCATAGCATTAAAATGTGTATATGCAATAATTATCACATAAGAATAACCACCTGATTTCCTTTTACTTGCTACCGAAACATTGGAAGAAACATTTAAGAAAAGTTTGTTGGTTCATGACATCTGACAAGAGGAACCTTATCTACCACAGAAGTCAGAATTTACCTTGTTATCCGCAGAGACTGACAATTATCTTAGAAAAAAAAAGTTTGCTCCAAAGAAAAATCTGCATTTACTCTATCCATATCTATGATACCTGTTTTTCACTTTTTGTGACTTCATAGTCACATTTCACAAGAAAATCTTGTTGAATTGGTTTGACTCTGTATCCACACTGGCTATTTTGTGTAGTCATGTGAGAAGCTCTTTGATGAGTTTGAAGTTGTCATTAAGTAAGCAAAAGAAGCAGAAACTAAGAATAGTAACTTAATTGCAAATAGTAAAAATAGCAAAAACCAGCAGCGCAATACTTACACTTCGAAAGATCTGTTAAGAAATTATCTAGATGACCGCAACTTTTTGTTTTCATAAATATTTTACTGATAAATTTCTTTAAGCAGCAGCAAGAGTTCAGATCCTGAAAAGAATTATATGTTTGACCAATTTGAACCCTCCTAAAATCAAAGTAAAACTTTTATGAATATATATATACACACACACACACACGTAAATATATTTCTGTATGTAATTAAACAACAGAACACATTTTTCAGGACTGAGGCCTATATTTTTCACTACAAACAGTTACAATCATTAAGCTTGTCTTAGGCATTTAATTTTTATTTGCACCTGGTAACACTGCTAATCAGCACACACATGTACATCACATGTGATGAATGGTCCTTGGGAACAGCAACGGAACTGCAGTGTCACTTGTAGGCTACAATTTAGATACGTACTTAAGCACCTTTTAGAAATCACTCCTCAAATTATGTATTATAGTTTTCAAGTATTACACGTACAGTTTCTGCACACAAAGGGTACATAGTAATAGTGCTTTTATAATGAGAGGTTTAAAAAGTCATTTCAATCTTAATTCATTTTGTCATTTAAAATAGAGTCAGTGTGTGTACATAGTATGTATAATTTGATAATGAATTATGATTTTTCTTAAGCTCACAAAATGTAAATCTTTTGTGAGTGGGTTTGCCTTTGAAAAAGGGAACAAATGTTGTTTGACAGGCAGGATTTTCCAATCTTATACTGCCTTAAGTTTTAAATGCATATATTTTTACTTTAAAATAAACATTTACAGAGATACAACATGTATTCCAATTTACCAAATCACTGTTGCTTAAATAAACAGATTTGGAAGACAAATGAAGGATGAGCAATAGAACAAGAAAATATAACTGGATTAAACCCTTCTTTTGTCTGTAAAAATGATATTTTGCCTCTAAATATTAAGTGTTATACCAAGAATTCTAAATGACATCAAATGCAAAAATATCAAAGACAAACACACGCAGTGCTTATTTTTCTCTCTCCTTTTAGGCATATGATTATTTACCACCCAACAGGTAATTATCCACTTTCCCTTTATTCTAAGCATCCCTTCACTCCTCTGGAGAATGTGATTTGCATAAAGGCGATCCCCTGGGAGTTTTGGCTCTATTTTAAAAATCATGATCAATTTCTGTGTAATCCAGCTGGATATGAAAGTGAGATATGGCACACAGACGAATGGAAATGCAAGAAGCACCAAAGCGTGAAAGAAAGTCACCTTGAAGGGCTGATACTGCAGCATATTTTGCCCAAGGTTTCCTAGCTTCATTACACATGCATGTTCAAATACATACTGCCTAAGCATAAACTATATGAACAATCACCTAAGAGAACATCTAAAGATTACCAGAATGTACATCCTAGTGAGTTTAGGGTCTAAGTAAATTATGCCTTATTGATAATTTGCTTTTCTCCAATTAAGTTGACAAATAAACTCCTGCAGATGGCTCAGATAAATCTGGATAAAACTGGTTCCCTTCAGCAAAAGGGATTGGTATCTCTTATTTGCCATAGAAAGTCTACAGTGCATGGAGTGTCTTTCTGAACCAAAGAGAAAAGGTACAAGAGGGTTATCGATTTGATTAACAGCTTTAAAGCTCATGATAATGTTGTCCGAGAATGTTAATTTGTCCTCATATTTTGGGCATTAATATTATCCCAGCAGTCTGCTGTTTTTCTTTCCATGATGGGCTGGCAGGCCATCCCATTCTGAGGATAACATCAGGTTCTTTGTTTAAAATACACTTTCTCAGAAAAGGTCAGTATAAAACTCCCCACCTAAATGGTGTAAGATCAGATTTTGATTTCACTTAAAACAATAAAAATAAAGAACGCTAATGAACAGAGTTCCACACTGTCCCTTTAGATTTTGCAGATGTAAAAAGCATTGACATCCCTATAAGCAGCACACTTCAGAAACTTGTCGGTGCTCATCAGTGCTTAAAAACACATTTATAATGCCTTATGTGTAGGAGTTAAAACAGCATTTTTTTTTTCTTGTCAGACAGAAGTACACTAATGTATTCGCTGCAGCCATACAATCACTGAAGCAAAATGCATCGTGGCCACCTATCAACCGTTCCTGCCCTTAGGCCCCGGCAGATATTGTGCCAGTCTGCTTTCGCTGACAGCAGCATCCTGCTACTCTAATAAGTCTGGCACCACCGAAGAGTTACATGCTAACCACTTTCATTACAAGCGTGAAATTCAAATTAAGTTCTCGAGAAAGTTTCAACCCAATTTTAAACACCGTGAGCCTGTTCATGGCTTTATATTGGAACTGGATTTTGATCTGAACTGGCAGGGAAAGTGAAGCAACTCTTAAGCTGCAAGGCACTGTTAATAAGCTGCAGATCACCTTAAGAAGAGATTACATTTAAATCATACCTAGAATATACCTGTATATGTGGCAACTCATATTTGGGATGATTTTCAAATCAAAGATTTTCAAATAGTAAATTAATAATCCTAATGATGCCAGCTTTGTAAAGAGAAAGATGTAACTTTATAGGGAGAATACTATGACAGAAATAGAAATGCATGCTATATTATAAAATAGTATTTTTAAAAAAGTTATTAAAACAGGAATTAGAAAGTGAAGCTCCACAGAAATAACCTGAAAGTGTTTGCTTTGTTTTGGGGAGGTTTCTGTTTAAGTTTTTTTTAAAACAGAAGAAAAAAAAGAAAACAACACTTTTAAAGTAATTTAAAACAAATCAGAATAGCTTATTCTTTAATGAAAGGAATCCTTTTTATGGCGAGTTAGTAAGTCACCTTTCATCCCTCTTCATTCCCTTATGTACCTTCTTGCAGCTGAATTATTGACCATTAAGAAAGTCTCTTAAAAAAAGAATTTCTTCAGGCTTTGACTTACAAATATAACAAAATAAACATTATTTAAGTACTACAGAGTTTGAGAAAAGTATATGCATACAAATGCCAGAAACTCCAACTCAACTGTCAGAAGAATTTCTTTGTACCACAGAGTTTCTTTGATGGAAAGTGTAATTAGCATTTTAAAGTTATTTTTATGATCTGGTTGTCTATGAAAATACAGATTAAAGTTTTGGACATTGTTATTTACAAAAAAGAATTTATACAGAATTGAGCCCTATTATCCTCTAGTCATATGAATATTTAATGGAAAAATTACTGTGGTATTATGAGGTTACTTAATTGCTTTATAAATCAGATATCTATAAAATGACATAAATATTGTGCCATCAGACCACCACAAATGAAATATGGACTCTCAGTAGAAGCTAGAAGTAGCTGTTTAGAAAAAACTTCCAAGTATTAAAGGTCATTTATTTAGTTCAATCTAATTCTGAAAATTCTGAGACTTAACCTAGAAATCAGGGATTTTTAAAAAATACATTGATGTAAAACCCATCCAAATAGGCAGAATACAAGATACACGTAGAGTTGGGTGAGTGGCCTTTTCATAAATGCATAAAATATTAGAGAAAATATTTGTACATATTTAGCTAAGATTTGAGGGGAGTATTAGTGCTTTTCAGCCTTATACGGAACCCCATGCATTAAACTAAAGCTTTATTTCATCTGTTTTTTCCAGATGGATGTAAACATGTGTAACACTATACACATGGCAAAAAAATCACTGATATATTTATAAAATCTGAAAGCGTAAGAACAGCTGAAATTTAACAGTGGTTATTGTCTTACTATGACATGTGAATGAACATAATGGTCCATTTTCTTAGGCATGTATATGTAATATAACATTTTTCCAGGTTCCTTCTGGAGAAACACCAATTTCCCTGCTTTCATATGGAAAGAGTCAGGTAAAGTCTTCATAGGCTAAAATTAAAATTTTCAAACTTCCGTGCAGAAAAGTTGGCTGTTCAAAGCCACAGCTCAGTATGCAACCGCTACGCTGTTTCTTCCCTCCTTCCCTCTTCCTGAGACTCCTCATAGAAAATAATTTGTATTAAATGGCTGCAAAAATACAATGCTGATAATACCAGGAAAACACAATTGAGAGCAGGTTGGACTACAGCTTTCCTCAACATTGAACGCCAACCCAAACGACCCTGCTAGTAATCTAGCCAGTGGTATTAGCAGAAAAAAGGAACAGAATTTGAAAGATTAATGTTGAATGAGATAAAATGTGAAATTTGAAAGTCCTTTAAATAATGAGTTTTTTGCTGTTAAAAATTACTACAGCCAGATAGCCAAACAATTACTTTGCGACAGATTGTGGTGAAAATGGCAACTCTATTTAAAGGGCAGACAAATTTAATACCGTTATTTCTTTCTTTATTTTCTCTTTTGTGTTACGGTGCATTCTTCTGAGTGAGTGGCTGTCAAGGACTTCTATGGACGATAACAATACGGTAACAAGCGACTACAAAACACAGTATTTGTGTAAGTGAACTACCAGTGGACCTGCACAATGGTTCTGCTTCTTTTATGAAACCCCTCCCAGAATTGGTTAGGAAATAACATTTTTCCTTTTGAAAAGGAATAACAATCACCAACAATTCCGTTGTTCTTTTAAGTTACTGTTTAGGGTCCGGTGTCCTGTTTCCTTTCTTCCCAATTGTGTAAGAGTTGCTAGGGATTTTTTTCTCAGAAATGCTACCCATCATTTTGTAAAACTGAAAAAAGGTGGGGAAAGACAGTTTGATGGGTTTACTGTTTTTTAAACGTTAATAATAAGTGGATCTGTTTCTTGGAAGTGAATTCCTTAGTTGCCCAAAGGATCTTGCACTGAGAACCAAGATGGAGGTATCTCCACAAACTGCACAAAGTGAATTAAAATACACAGGTGAGTTAGGGGATTCATTGCATATGTTCATTTTTAGCTTCATTGTTTAATTCAGTCAGAACGTTCTCAATGGCCCTACTTTCTTAAAGTTAATAGCTTGCCTTACTGCAAGTATAGGGAACAAGCTTGTTTGCTGGACACCCACTATCACCTGTGCAATGTGTAGCTTCCATCATGATTAAGTAGGCAGTTTCAGAAATGGTTTTAAATCAGAAAAAAATAAGTCAACCAGAACTAAAAGTAATTGTTAATATATTTTATTTTGAACACTATTTGACAATAAAATAATTGTATTAATATATGGAAAATGTTAATGGCAACACAACATTTTTGTGTATATACACACACACACACACAGATTGAAAAAAAGTTGGTAAAGATTCAAACACTACAGTATCATGAAGATTAGCATTTTAGAGTCAATTTTGGCCTATTCAGGTATAAAGTGTTAAACGCTTCAAGTAAGAGCTGTAGATGAAAATCCAACATTCAGCCATATAATGCTGAATGTATTTAAAAGGTGGCACACCAGCATTTTAAAATCCAAAGTAGTACTGGGAACTCTCCATCCTCAGCGTTGCAAGCAGGTATAAAATAAACGAGACAGGCAAAAGTACGCATAAAAAGTTCTCTCTCTTATTCAAAATAACCAGCTATTTATTTATACAGACACCATTCCCAAATCCATACTCAGTGAAGTTTTGACTTTGGATTTGCTCACTTGGTTGTTTGCTTCCAGTAGTACACAGCTTGGCACTGCTCATCTGCCACGCGTGTAGACTAGCTAACAGGACAATAACACCCATTTTATCCTCCAGGTTTTTAAATGCTGTGTAGCATAATAGGGGACACATAGCCCAAATGGAAGAAGAGGACCCTCAACATCAAAATTCCTTCTTCAACAGCTCTCAAAAAAAAAAAAAAAAAAAAAAAAAAAAAAAAAAAAAAAAAAAAAAAAAAAAAAAAAACTAAGAGAACCTAAACTGATAGCTGTCCTTCATCTCCAGTATATACCATCCTGAAAGCAGGATGGGACTCTAGAACTCTCTGAGGAAACACAGGCCCTTATCAGTTCTTAAAACAGTGAGATCACCATCTTCAAGACATCACGTTTGAGATCCCCGACGACTGTAAACTGCATTCCCTGCTCCTGACACAGTGCCCACCAAACCAATGGCCTTGCCAAGACAGCTAAAGACTATACTAGCTGTAACAAACAAGCTGCCAAATGTGCCTTGGACAGAATGATCTTTTTATAACTGGAATAATATTTATAAAGAAACTTAATATTTATACTTAAAAAGAAAATTACTTGGTAATCCTAGATGCTTGTCTGCAAGCTTAAAAATAAGCATGTTTTCCTACCAAGCAGATCTCACATGTTAGGAGCACTCTAGTGTCATTTTTGGTAGTCAATAAAGTTTGGAGTTTCTCTTTGGACTGTTTCTGTGGCCAACAGTGTAGAAAAATATTTTAAAAAAGTTAAATCTGTTGACAAGAGACTACTTATGTATCAGAGACATTTAGGTGTGAATGAGGTTAAAAAAAAAAACACTCGTTATTGGGTCTGGCAAGCTTTGAAAGTGTAGTAGAAAGCAGGACACACAGCAACTCGTGTAGTTTTTTTTCTATTGAACCCACGGAGATTTCTAGCCTGTTTTTTATGCAACACAAAGGGTTCATAGTATTTTGAAGTAGTCCGGCTGAATTACAGTGCTAATTGGTTTCCTTGATTTTTTGCTTCAGCTGGAAATCTCAGATGAGACTCATGAGAACCAGCTGACGTTCCTCTCTTCTAAGTGTTCTCCCTCATGGCAGCACAATGGTACATTAGCTGACACTCCTAAAAAGCTTTAATAAATATTTTTCCTGAAGGAAGGAATTCTAGAAGGGGTAAAGGGGTAAGCAGAAGAATGATTCCTAGCTATGTGCACGTTGCAGGGCAAGAGGAACTTACTGTTTTAGAATATTTTCTAGTATTTCCTTTGCCTATTTTAATTACTAAAATTGAATACAATTCCCATATAGCTCAAGTTGTAATGTTAGTTTTATTTAGAAAAATACTTGAAATTATCAATTCATTTTAATCAACTGGGGGATAACATTTGTCTAGTAAATCCTTAATCTAAGGAATGTTTCATTTTCTTTCACTTAAACATGTAACATTTAAATGTGAAACAGATATGAAACACTTAAAAAGCATGCTGACAATGTCATTTATGAATATGGAGAGCATAAGGAAATATTTCTATCTAAAACCAGGTATATTTAGACATTTCTTTCTAGAATACATTTTTATAAAAACAAAAGCTTAGAAGAGATTTTTTAATATAGCTGCAGCCTTCAAATTCACAGCATTTAGCAGACAGTGGCTGAAAGGGGAAAAATACCTTCCTTTTTTTCTCCCACAGCCCTTTCCACAGGGTAAGGTCTTATCTCCAAAAACTTAGCCCATGACAATGAAGAAGTTTTCAGACTCTGATATCTACAAGACACAAGGAACTAGTTGTTCCTTGTGCTGTTAGAGTTAACAGAGGTAGTTGCAAAACAGACCACACCTTCATTAACTACTTTTATCATATTAAGCCCTTGACATTATAAAATAAAATATAAATGTAATTTCAGAACAACTACATTATTTTTCTTTTAATTTGCATAATGCTTTGACATTGTCCCTTACCACCCTTGAAACACATTACATCAAAACAATATGCATTCTTATAGGTGATTGGCTTCTATTGTTTGAGACTACATATAATTCTAATTAGTTGGCTTTTTAAAGAACATTGGTCATAGTAATTGCACACTAACAATCTTTTAAATACATGAGGTTTCCATTTGACGCCTCATTTATCTGTCACTACAGTTTCTGGATAGCTGATATCTTTCTTTCACACTGTTGGTTCTGAAAGCTGCTATCAGTACCTCTTAGGGGCTCAACTTCTGTTCCTGTCCCCTTATTTTATCCCCTGACTTCTTCACCAATGTTTCTAAGAACATTTAGGACGAAGCTTTTTTCCCTATGCATAGTTTTGTAATAACTTCCATGAATTCTAGAGAATTCACCCTGAACTTTAATGAAACAATTCAAATGAATCAGTTGCACAGAACAACTCTAAACTTCTCCTTGCCACACTGTGAGGAATGACTGAACGCGGAAATGGTTATGGTCTACAAACGCAGCCAATTAATTTGATAAGCTAAGAACCGTAGCTTTAGGTACGAGTAACCTCTAACCCCCTCCCAGGGAGGGCATTTTAGTTAGGACGTCGGACAGGTTTTAGCAGACACACAAGTAACAACTATGAAGTTCCTGCAAGCATCACAGAAAAACGCTAAGGAGAGATCTAAAGAGGAACAGTGGAGTGGCTGAGGATCTTTATACAAAACTCTTCCCAAGCGTGTCAGGCAGCATGAGAAAACACCTTAAAGGACCTGTCTGAAAAATACAACAAGTGGACCGACATCACAGAATGATCAGTTGTGTGTGCTGACTTTATAACATGAATGATCATGAAAGGAAGGATTAACTCTGAGCAGAAGTCAGGCAGCTAGCTTATAGTTGATCAGCCAAAAGAGAGGCAGAAAATGAAGGCTGACAAGGACAAATGACTAGCTAAACAAAAAAAAACCAACCAACCACTGTGAAGGACTATAAGCAGGGCAGGCAGGGGGATAAAAATCACATTTGCCAGAAGGAATATATAACCAGAAGAAATGGATGTTACAGTGTCTGGGTTGCTAGATATTCATGGGTAAAGCATTTAACTATGTAGAAAGGGCATGTTATTCAGAAAGAATCTTTGGAATTGGGATGGATTTTGGACAGAAGGGCTCAGCGAGCAATCTGAATTAATTAGCCTACAAACAGGCAGGGTAGCAATATTGTATGTCATATCTGAGGAAGAAGAAAAATCAACCTTTGCAAGTCATTCCTTCCAGTTTCTCATCATTAGTTATCTATAGTGTTGAACAGATCCATTGCATATTGAATGAAATCTTTTATTATTAATTTATTATCTTTAATTGCATTCTGAGTGGTCAAGTATCACAATTAAACCTTTTTTAAAAAAGAACTTTTTTTAACTGAGGTTCTGAAAAGTGTACTGAACAATTTAAAAGGATTTTGACAGAAATATTTGAAAACTACTTGAATTAGTGGAGAATTCTTGTGTTAGGAAAAGACAAAACAAGGTTTACTGGTTGGGAGTTGAAGCGAGATACAAGCAGACTAATAAAGTATACTCTGTTTTGTAGAGAGAATTTCTTATCTTTTTTATTACCTATCTTCAAGTGTTTTGAGTTCTCTGTAAATCTGTATCCGGTAACTGTCCCAAATTCTGAACTTTACAGAAGGATCGTTTACTTTAATTTCTTGGCTTTTATGTAAATGCTTTACAGCATGATAGTGATTCTTGCTTTCTGTAAAAAAAACAAAACAAATCCTTGAAAAGTCAATCTGTGATCTCAGATCATCATTTTGTCAGTTTTTACGCATATACTTACTCCTTTTAAGCTGCACATGATTATCTGAGTATTACCTCCAGTTTTGGACTCCCCAGTATGAGACACACATACCGGAGAAAGTCCAACCAAAGGCTACTAAGATGGTCACGGGCCCAACATACAAGAAGAAGCTGAGAGAACCATTTTGCCCGGTCTTAGGAAAAGAAGACTAAGAGGAGATCCTGCTGATATTTACACCTATGTAATGGTACGGTATAGAGAAGATGGAGTCAAAGTCTACTGAAATGCACAGCAGAAGGATGAGAGGCAATGGACACAAGCTGGAACACAGGAAATTTCAAATCAATACAAGGAAAAAAACCCTTTCACAATGAGGGCAATCAGTCTTGGAACAGGACCACAAGAGAGTTTGTGGAATATCCATCCTTGGAGATATTCAAGACCTGACTGCATAAGTGGCTAAGCAGCATGTGGTAGTTGGCACTTCTTTGAGTAGGAGGGTGGACTAGATAACTTCCATAGGTCCCTTCCAACCTAGGTAATATAATGTTTCTATGATTCTAACTGGGCTAATTGAACATGTTCCCACACAACTAACTGGGCTCACTGAAAATGCTACTGTAGAATGGGAGAGCTCAAGTTGCAGGTCTTGTATAAAAAGATTTTCAAGAAAGCAGTAATAAGAACTTTAGGATATGTTAAAATCCTAACCATGTTTCTGCTCTGAAAATATATCTAACGAAGACTTTGTTGATATTTTGTCTGTTGCTATGTTGAAAGTCCTTGAAAACTATTAAATACAGAGCTGATAGGGTTGGTTAAGCATGAAAAATAAATACAATTTATTCTGCCTCTCCTTAACTAGAAAAATATTGTAAATATAAATGTCTAAGTAAGTAGAAAAACAATTTTCAGTGAACTTGTTGGTAACCAAAAACCTTTTCAACATACACTTTTTAAAAGTCAACATATTGGAGTTATATTTTTAATTTTCATAAATCTATCTATAGTTTGTGTGGTAAAGATTGGGAAACTCATCTTTGCAATTTGAAATAATCTGATTTCAGAAGCTGATGCAAATTAAATTTAGAGCTTTTTATAGCTTCATTTACTATTCATACATCAAGGCTAGAGTTCAGCAAGCAATCAACATATGAAATATAAAGTGAAAATACTAGAAGTAAATCATTTAAAGACTACTTAAGAGAGCAAAAGCACCTTAGGAAGAAATTGGGAGTACCTCTGAAAATCTCAAAAATACATCTTAAAATCTAGAAAATTAACATACGATAAGGTCAAGAGTGGTAAAGTAGATAACACATGCTTCATGAGAAGTGTGGTTAATGTGCAGCTGGGTTTTAAACAGTCCTTTACAGTTAAAATACAAGTTATGGGGTAAGAATTCTTCTGATTTTGGGGTGCATAGTTCCCTCAGAAATACAGTATAGTAACCAATATAAATGTATACAAACTGTTTAAACAAATTTCTGGAAGGAGGCCCCTGGGTAAAAACCTCATGTATAACAACTTTATAATTTATTTTTGTTAAAGTGCTATAAATTACTGAACTTCTTTAAAAGTCTGCATTATTCTATTTTAATTATAGATGTGTCTCTTTCTTCATCCCAGCTAAAATAGCTCCCTTATCTTCATACCTCTTCAAATGGTGTTTAAATTTCTACAGAGACAGAGGTCTAGGTGGTTTATTGCACCCCCTAATTATGCATGAAAACACAACTGAAAAGTATCTGAGAAAGAGTTTAGCTCTGTATTATGTGTCCAATTGACTACAACACACATGCTCACAAATACAGGGTCAGGCTGAGGCAATCCATCTTCATCCAACAGCATTTTGACCAATTGCTGACTCTCGACCCAAGCCTGAAAGAGTTCTGCATGACGTTTACTTCGGAAGGGAAGGAAGAAAAAGAGATGTTTTAACAGTATTTTCAGTTTTAAAATATTTTTTTAAATTTGATCCCTGGTAAGCAGAACATAGAGTTCCTGTTATCAGGGGAAAATGAATTCCATGCGAGAATGGTTGAGGGCAAAGGAGCCACGATGGAGTAGAAGAACAGCAACATATTACTGTGAGTGTGAATCTGTGGTGTGAAGACAGTAAACAAGGGTTAGGAAAGGAAAGGCCGGTCTGGAAAGTACATGCCATTCTCATGTGCGCACCAGGATGAGTCGCCTCTGCTTCACTGGGTTGTATGAACTCTTGTCTTTACCCATGGGGAACTCCTGTCCTTCTGGAAAGGGCTGGCAATTCGAAGTCTGTTGGCTGTCTTCACCTGAGAGCCAGTATTTAAGGCACTCTGAGTGACACTAAAAATGCTGAAATGGTGCAGCACCCAGGATCAATTGCTGGGCCAAAGATAGACCTAAGAAAAGACTGAAATTACAGAACTCAAAATCACCTCTTAATCCTCAGTATAGGCCACACGTTGCCTTCTGTCCTTCTGGAGCATCACGATTATCAGTATTGAAAAGCAGGAAATAAAAGCAGGTAAACACCTGCACTGCCAGGCTTGCACTGGCTCAGCAGTGGCTCACTCACCGGCCAAAATCTCCATAAGAAACATTTATGAACATTTTTTAAGTGATACACTTAATAAAGTGATAAAATTATTTTATCACTAACAAGAAACCATATAATGGTATGTTTTCATATTCTTATCATTAAACCTACAGGCTACTCAAGATGCACCTCAACCTTCACATTCTATAATGCAGGAAGATCACTGCCTTGCCACTGAACAAAATATTCACATGCACCTTTGATCACAAACATCAGGAGTGGCAAAAGAAGCAGGAACCACAGCTTTAACTATTCTGCTCTTATCTGATTAACTGCCATTACCCCCCCCCCCCCCAAACATACTAAAATTTTCAAGAGGGTGGGACTGCAGCTGGAAGGAGCTGGAGTGAAGGTACATGATAGAATGGCAATAAAAAAACTGAACTAAAAAGCTGATTGCTATTAAATCACCCAATGCATTGAATGAGGTGGAGGGGAAAATACTACTTGATCATATAATCAAATACTGTATCAAAATGCACATGCCTGTTTTGCCACCAGCATTCCAAACTCTGCTGCTTCTACTGAGTTAGTTCTTGAGCTGCTTCTGGACAAAAAGAGAAAATAAAGACAAATTGCAAGAATGTTCCTTTTTCTTTCCTAAATGGGATAGGCACATTTTCAGTATCTATCATTTCTTTAGAAGAACATCATGTGAGAATGTTATTCATTGTCAAAATGTCTTTAAAAGCATTGCCCACTTTTTAAGTGCTGCCCACACACATTGGAAGAGTAGTGACAGAGCAGTAAAGAAAATTAATCCCTAGATGGCACCCGTTACTCTGTCATTTTTGCTGTGTAAATGCTTCCTTAGTGTTGATAGTTTTCTGGTATGATTTCTGAAAGGATCCGTGGCAAGCACCAAGGGAATGAGTTCACTGTTTGTATTGCTTTAACTACTCAGTTCACAAATTCCTCTCTCATCTGCTGCTTAAAGGAGGATTGCCTGTATATCATTTATTGTCACATTTGTCACAAAACTTGTGTGCGTGTGTATGGCAATCTGTATTTAAAACATTTTAGTCTACTGCCACTGATTGCACGAGAAAATTGAACTCACCTGCAAATGTTGAGAATGAACATAATGTTTATAACCTAATTTAAGGATGCACTGAAAATAAAAAAGCTCCTACAGCCCAGAAAACAAAACAGACTCTTTCTAAGCATCTATTTTTCAATTCACTATGTGTGTTCCTAAATCCCATTCTCTCAATTACTAAACTGCATTTCAGCACCACCTGCTGACATACACAAAAACAGCAAGTTAATTTCAGTAATTTATGATTTCGCTTTCTGCTTGCCTTGTATTCCTTTTTTGTTGAGACATGAAGGAACAATCAAATTTTCCTGACAATGTGTAAAAAGTCTAACTTGCAAGAAAAGCACAAGAAACGAGCAAGTATTACTGCCAGCAAAACAGTTTTCTATTTCTGAAATGAAGTCTCACTGGAACTCTAAGGCCTCTGAATGCAGCCCAGTAACGCAGTCTGAAACCGTACACAATTTAAGCTCTGAGGTTGAAAATTATGGTAAAAGGGAGAGGGACAGATGAGAAATGGAAGACAATCTAAGCCTTGATTCAAAGTATTTAAGAGCGGTAGCATTATATTCCTTATAGCTATAGCATAGGCTTGAGTTTAAGCATGTGGCAGTTCTAATCAGTATCAGATAAAATACATGCTTCATTAGTTTGCTGAATGGGAGGAACACAGGTATCAAGAGACATCACTATTATCAGTGACTTAAAAGAGAGCACTGACCATGATAATAAAGCATATTTCTAGAAAACAGGACTGTTTCTTGAGCAATTGTACATCAGTTTTCTAATTTTCTTTTTAGGGTCAGCCTTTCATTGACATGTCATTAATAGGAAAGGAGAAAATGAATAAGATGCATAAGATCCAGTACATATTATCATGCAGTACCTTAACAGGATAAAGCTGGGAATTAATAAAATATTTTCAATGCTGTGTTTATACGCAAACCTCAAACTGAGATTATCCTCCAAGCACTCATACGAGTCTTTTTCCTCTACAGATCTTATATTTGAAAACAAAATGAAACCTAGAAAAACTGACTTCACAGTTTTTATATTTTTACTCTAAGCATCATAAACATTAGCATCTCTTATCTTACTGCATACCTATATAAACATTTTTTTACAGAGCAGAATATATCAGCCTTTCCTGTAGCTATTAATTCTTATTTTCCCTAAACTTTGTTATTCAGGCTATTTTAAAACTAAAAGAGGCCTTTAGAAAACTATCTGCACAGCTTATACAGATCCCGTAATTTTAAATTTTAAAATAACACGAGAAGTACTAAACACCCTACACGAATGCATAATGCTTGCCTGATGTTCATGTGCATCAGGGTTCATCAAGTCAGAAGCTGTTATATAACATCTAAGAACAAAAACATTTCTAAGACCTAGTGACTAATTAACAGCAATAATAGTACATGGCTTAATAGTTGCAACCAATTTGCCTCATTCAGATGTCTCACTCTCAGAATGAATCATCAGGACTTGTATTTAAATGGAATAAAAAGTTTATACACCGCAGAACTCGCAAACAGATATTTTCATGTGCTATTGCTCACAACAGAGATACATGCTTCCTTAGTCAATATTCTGAAAAACCCATACCTCAGTAAGTCTTTAACAAATTAATATTTCAAAAATCACTTTTTTTTTTTTTTTTAAAGCAGTGGGTTTTTTTTTGTTTTTTAAATATAGTAAGGTAGTTTAAGCTGTACCATATGATGGTTCCCAAGAAAAGAAAAAAGAGATACTAATTCTTAAGGTTATGAAAGTGTCCATAAAATGTGTGAAACAAATGAGACCACTCCAGTAGCTACAGAGCATAAACGGCAGGCTTTTCCTGCTCCTCCCAAGTCAATTAAGAGAAGTTTGATTGTTTTTCAATCCTGCAAGTCTTTGAAAAACATTGCATGTTCAGATGTGTAAAGCAGCTTTGCTATAGTACTAGTACGCAGATTCTTTTTCTACAAATTGATCAGAGAGGACTAGTTATATTTATCTGGGCAATTTTCATATTAAATTCTCATTTTTTAGGATAAAGCAATACTTCATTTGCCACACCAACTACTTCAATACATTTTCATACTTCAAATTAATAGGGTTTTAATACCATGTTTTATATACTCTTAGTCAATGTGTCCTATGTCATATTGAGTTTAAAAATTGTCATTTTATACATTGTGTGTATACAGTAACTTACAGTTCTATTAATCTTGCAAATAACCATGTAAAAACAGAAATATTATGATCAGAGCAAATAATACATAACTATGTTCTTTTGTCTTTAATTTAAAAGATACATTTGGGTGTCTTTTCCTCACTGTGCATATATATAAAAATAAAACAAGCCCTTCAAGTAGTCATTGCTTTGCTGTGAGGCAACAGGGAGAGAAAGTAACATAGAAAGGATCTAGAAGGGGCAGTAAAAGAAGCATTTTTTAAATAGAGAAATAAATGGACAACAGTAGAAAAGCACGGCGTCTTTCTCATCTAGCTTCTGAGATTATGTTTCAGCTAATTACATTAAACATTAATTCTCAGAATATTCTCTTGTAAACACTACTGTTTTGTATAGAATACCGATCAAATTAATAAACAATACTGTCACCAGTCAGCCACTCTACACTAAGGAATTAAAAAAGTCAAGGACAAAGCAATGGATATACTTGTCTGTCCTAAACAAAGTGTTGTTTTTTTTTTTTTTTTTTTTTTTTTTTTAAAAAAAAAAGCTTGTTCGGCTCTGGCCTGGACAGACACACCTGTGCACTCGTGCTGTACAACCCTGCACCGTCAGCTGGATGACTTGCAGAGGTGCTGGGCCTACGGCCAGGGCATGCTCCAGGCCTTGCACGCTGTAAAGCTCTTTCCTGCTCCTGGAATAAATACCATAGACCTGATAGCTTGAAAAGGCTGGATACAACTGCTTTCACTGGTTTTACATATTGTAATAGCACCCTACAGCTCAATGTTAGGGAACTGTTTCTCTCAATACTTGAAAGCTTCTAACTGCGCTACAGAGACTATATTCTGGAATAGCTCGTAGATTTGGCAATAATCTTTATTTAGGCTACACTATATGATCTGATATTATTGATGTTGCATTTCTCAAGCTATTCTGCTGTGTATTCTTTTTCTGTGCTACCTCTGCAATTGTATCCCTATGCATAATTAGTGTAGCCATAGACTATGCTGACACAGCTATTTGTTTTTCGTTCCAGCAGACAGCTTATATCCTAACAAATATTTCTCATGCTCCTTCTACCCCCTTAAACACATATGCACAGTCTGTAAAATACTGATTTAATGTTAACTTGTTTTCATATAAATTCTGCTCACACGAGACATTCTGTGCCATGCTATTATATAAATCAGAAGAAGACTTGCTGCTGGAATTCAAACTGAAGGAGTGTTGTACAAATAGAAAAAAATTACTTCAGAAGTTCCCACCACACAGAAGATCCAAGAAAAAGAGAGAATGCTTTCCTCCAGGAAGTTAAAAAATGCAACTCCAAAGTCATCATAAGAGAAGGAAGAGCTGTTTTCTTTTTATATATCATCCCTGGGAAATAAAAGATCATGCAGGTTTAAATAAATTCTACCAGAGTTCCTCCTACGGCAACTGAAACATAAACGTAAATTATGGTGACAAATTTGATGCCACATAGTATTAGCGAAGCTTCTTTGCCTGGATGCTAGCTGACTTGCTAGCTTTGGTCCAGCGATGCGGGCACCCTGCAAGCAACAGGGCTGTCTTCCGAGGCTTCCCTGGAGTGTCACAGGCACGAGCTGTCCCTTGTGAACATATGACAGCATTAAAAACACACCACCAAGTGCAACGTTCTGTTTGGCTGCATTAAAACAACAGACTTAGCGTAGAAAGGGATCCAGAGACTGATTATGGAAATTAATGAAGTTACATAAAAGACTTCTGCATAAAGAATAGCTGAAATTTTCTTCTAAAACGCACCACATTTGGTAGGACGATTCATAATAGATAAGCTGCTGTCAAATTTGCAAATTCTTTCATTTCAAGAACTACTGGAAGACTCCATACAATTCTCATGATCCTTTTAAATCTCTGTAATACTTCTCCATTTCTTCTGCAACTCTGTTTCTCTCTGCATAATATAAAATTTATTTTGCCACCACAGCAGCACATTTTATGGTAATAATACGGTAATCCAAACAGTAAAACACAATATAGCAATCAAAATAAGTGCAAATAATTAGAACCACCTTCATCATGTGGAAAATAATCTACTTGGTAGCACTGAGCATTTGGAGTTCATTCTCATTTAAATATACTCTTCTCAGCGACTAATCTCTTAATCAGACAAATCACCAATGCTGTGAAAAATATCTAATGGAAAAGAAGCTAACAAATCTTTTATGCATTTTTACTGATATTCTACCCGAGTGATTTAAAATAGCATGCAAAAGGTATGATCATTAACAAAAAGATCTGTTACAATATAACATGGATTTAGCTCTATCCTTAAAGAATATTTCAAAGAGGTAGTAAAGCAAACACAAACAGATCAAATTGCTTTTTAAAGCTAAAAATCTAGAAAAGAAAGCTACTGTCCTGCTTACATACAAAAAAAACAGGCCACACAAAACAACTGTTGTGCTGGAGGAACCAACTCTGCCATCTGCTAAGCACTTACTTATTAAGATTGCTAGGGAAAGTAATTACGATATCTATCCTCAAGATGATGAAGATTTTCCCTCCTTTTGTTTTTCACTGGATAAGGAAAGGAAACGGAGGCCAAACATAGCGTGTCTAACCCATGATCCATATCTGTATTACATGTTTATTCTCTTTCCCTCATGTCTCATCGTTCCAAACGACACAACCAAAGCTCTGGTTTCCCTCTACGGGGCGACCAGTTTAACGGGGAACAGGGCTATGCTATTTGCTTTCACTGAACGCTTTGCTTGCTGCATCGGACAGCAGTGATGTTTCGTTTGCTTCCTCCCGCTCTAGGCGCTGCGCTCGCACGAGCTCTGCCCGTTCTGAGGAGTTCTGCTCCAGCTGTGGAGGGCTGCCAAGCTTGGCTGCCCCTGCGGGTGCTTCCACTGTTCTGAGCGAAATAAAAAGAGTAGTGATCAAGATCGATATTGCCAGCTTAAGCAAATCAGCATTGCTTCTGTTCCCCAACTAGAACAAAACTGTTAAATTGTTGCAAAGGTCCAGCAAAATTTCCTAGACAGACGTGTTTCCTGCCTTAATATTTACCAGGAGGGGTTGGCAAAAAAAGAATATTAATGCTGCAAAGACACAAAAGGGGCAGGAGAGGAAGATAAAAACATGAAAGAAAACATATGACTGCACAGAATTAAACTTGGGCATTATGTTATACTGTGGTTATTACTGCTTAAGCCAATGTGAGAGGGAAATACAATCCACTTTTTTGAAGTCTGCAGTGAAAGGCCAGGTTAACGTTATATACTCATGCTCGGTAGATATTTAAAATTGTTCTATTTCACTACTAGCAGTATGTTATCCTTCGCGGTACTGAATAAACCTGGTCAGAGTACTGCTGCATTTACTCAAACAAAAAAGCCTGTAGGATATCGGTAACAGAATTAAAATGCATCAAGCTAAAAATTACATTATTTTTAATTATATATTGGGTTACTGAAGGTACTCTCTACTAAGTGAATGAAGTTACTAACATTGTGGATGCACATAAATATCACCTAGTCCAGAACCACAGGCTGGAAAAAAAGGCCTATTTTTGACTTTGCAGAGCACAGTGTGACAATCAAAATGAGTATGTACCATAAAACTTCCCCATGTCAGTCCACACGATAACTTCACATTTCAGATACTATTGAAAACATACCACTAATGTAAACAGACACCTTTAGGGATACCTTCATTACATGCTGCTTTTCCATCTCATTTTTGCTTCCTTTGTTCAATGAAAATACATTTTTTGTGGTATTATTCGTTCTCCAAAGCTTGAATAATTTATAAAAATGAAAAAATTTTTTAAGTTTTCTCACATAAAGCATAATTCACAAAATGAGATAATACCAGACAACAATTTTAACAACTCTCAAATACTTGATGAATAAAGTTAAGACTTTCAAGAGATTTTATACCTTCTGATAACATATACCTTGATATATTGCCAACATCTATGAAATTTCCAATTATAACTGCAATTTCCACATTAGTATAGGACTTGCTCACCGTTAAATTTTCATTAAAAAGTTTTGCAACAGTAACATTTCATGTATAAGTATTCAAGCTCTAGATGGAGTTGTTCTTAATGCTTGTACTTATATTTACACGGAAAACTCCTCTTCCCCTCCACCACAATGAATACAGATACTGTATTTTTTCTGTCAGGAGGAAAAAAAGCAAAAGGAGCGAAAGCTTAATTATTGTGTCTGGTACTTAAGCTATGTTGGGAAGAAAATAAAAAAAAATTACTACAGATTTTTTGTTTAAGCAAATAATTAAATCCCTATTGTTGGCTCAAGCAGCACTTCCACAGCTTTTGAGTTCTACCTCTGTTCAGCAATCTCACTGCCAAGGCATACACAGAAAGGAGTATTAAACCCAAAGTTATTTGAAAGAGAGAAACAAAAAGAAGAAATAAAAAATATGGTTCTATAGGTAAGGTAAAGGCATAAATGAAGAACTGTAACAGTCACACACCTCTTGAGGTAAAATATTTATATAATACTTTCAGTAAGTCTGAACTGCAGCACATTATTGCTCCTGGAGACTATAAAGCTCTGCACAAACTTTGAGGACTAGTATGCTTACTGAAGTTGCACTATGACTCACTTCAGGACATTTGATTTCTGAACAAAAGCGTTTACAAGTAGCTCAACCAAAAGCATAGTTGAAAGAAAAGCCATGAGATAAAAAGATCATCAAGTATGGGATTAAAAAAAAAAAAAGTAAAAAATTGTGCATGCAAAAATCCATGACTTCAGCTATCTGCATAATTCAATATTTTCTAAAATCCTCTTTTATCAGTGCTGGTAACATCCAAGTTTAAAGAAACTAGCCTTTGCAGGATCAAATAAGAACGATTAGCATTCCCTATGCTGAGAAAAAAGTCAACTATTTCCATTGCCTAATACCATTTCCTAATTTAGAATAAACACACGTCAAACAGTTCTATTTAGTTTTATACATGGTAATAATCTCCAGGAGAGTGATTTTTTGAGCTTTTTGATTTTTTATGTCTAGCATCCCAATTAAAACCATAAAAATTTTCTCAGCATTCAGTATATCAGCATGCTACTAAGTCTAATTCTTCTGCTATGTTTCAGTCTCTCTTAAAATCTGATATGACAGTCTGTTTAACCCACTACATCATACTGCATTTCAGTGATTAACTTTCTGTGCAAAATGTTAGAGCATGCTGCCTGAATCTTGGCAATCAGCATACTTTCTTCACCAACTTTTTGAAAAGTTTTTTTTTTTGGAAAAGGTTAAATTTCCCCTAGTTTTACCAAACTTATTTAAAATACCATGCAGTACAGTATTTTTTTCCATTTTTGCTCTGAATCTATACATGTACATATTAGAATCTTCCTATTCTTAAAAATAAATTCAAGGAATAACATTTTCCATATTTCAGCTGTTCTCTCTCTTTGTAAGTAATTTATGGATTTAGGGGAAGGTTGCCTATGATGATGCAAGTTCAATCAGTAAAATCTTTACATTAGAGAGGATTTTCCAATTTTTCTATTATTCACAGGTAGAAAGAAGTACTGGAAAAGTACTAAATTAAACATTTTCCAATTTACAATTCCAGACTAATTTTTTTTTTTTTGGGGGGGGGGGGTATTCCATTTGCTCAAAAGCAACTTGTATTTGCAATTTCATATTGTCCATAGAACCACCTCCTTGAAAACTTGCACTTATTCAGTAATTATAGAAAATTCGTTTCAAACCAAGTTGTTCCTAACTGCAATGGTATATGTTTGAACAATTTAGCCTCTTGTGACTGGTTACAAACTTATCAAAGAAAACGATGTATTTTATATTAGCAGAGTTCACTTCACTTTGCGCAGTGGATTTTAGTGCTTGACAGTTTGAGTTTTACAGTACACTGCAACCACAGAAAGAGAATAAATGTAATCAAATTAAGCCATACGCTTTGTGCGTGGATATCTATGTAGGTGGACACAGTCTTCCTTTCTACGAGACAATTCTAAAGGACAATTTTCTCCTCTTATTCAATGCGTATTTTTACTGTTCTATAAAAAGGAAGCCTAAAACAGCACTAACATATGCATATTCAAGTACTCATACGTGGGGAAGTACCAGGTATAAGTAGAAATTAGGACGCAAACTGTTCTTTTTTTTGCGGGGGGGGGGGGGTAGAGGAGGGTTCTGTTTTACACACTTGTAAAGCATGTTAATGTTGGGGAGCAAACAAATTGAAAATTACATAGTTTCCGTATCTTCTCACATTTGTTCTAGCATCTTTTGACAACCTAGTCTAACCTTTGCAATAGATCCCAGCCATTGGGATCCATTGCAAAGGGATTTGGATTAGCCACCAAAACAGGTTGTTCCCATTTCATATATTTCCCATCCCATTCTCTTCCAATTCTTACATGAAGCAGTTCGCATTCTTGATTTTGACAAGAGGATGAGCTTGAGAGTGCCTCCAGTAGGCCTTCTGCTTCTTGAACACACACATCATAAAGCCATTGCATTAAATACCTAACGGAGATGATTTAGATTTGTCTTTTTGAGGGAAACGGACACCACTGTTCGGGGATAGCACATAGCCTGGCTGACCACTTGCCCTGACTGAGTGAAGCAATCATAACTGATCTGTGGAAGACTGGATGCACAAACTAGTCAGCAGTAGGATTTATGAGTACTTTTAGTTGCAGCATTTTCTTCAGTCTCATCATTGCCCCAGCGGCATGTCTGCAGAATATGTTCAAACTACGATTTTCTTTCCAATGGCTTACGGCAACAAAATGGCAAGACATACAACCTGGCACAAATCCCAGTACTGTGCTAACTTTTAAGCACCTACTAAATCACCGTGATTACAGATAGTCTCAAGGAAAATGTCATCAAATTTTTAAACATGCAATTCTGCACATTTTTCCATAGCTAGATTCTCAAAAATGACTAAACTATTCCTCCCAGTTAACACAAACAAGGCAAACATCAACCTGTGGCTGACGTCAAGCAAAGCAAGTTTGCAGTCCAACCAGCTGCGTGCTTAGATAAGCTTTTAGATCTAGGCTATCATACAGTAAGAGTCATACAATCTTAATTCTAGGTGCAACTACACTAGCAATTACATATCTTAAATACCTCATCAGATATGGAATATCTTAAATAGCTATATTAAAGTCTAAAGAAGGTTTAATGAACCCCATAATTCAAAGTGGAACTTTTTGACATTTTTGCAGCAGCCTTCTGTTTCACATTTAACATATAAACTCTATCCCATTTTAACAACTGATGTCAGGTGACTTCTCTTTGTGAACACTGATTAAAAAAAAAGGAAAAAAAGAAAAAAACTTCTGAAAAAGCTTCTGAAAAGAAAATGATATAAAATGCTAATCTCCTTCAAGTGACCAAAAATATCATGCAGCTCTAAATGCTTTTTTAAAAATAGCTTTTGTAATCATGGCACAATGACTCTGAGTAGAATTCTACTACAGGATAAGAAAACCCACTTGGCTACACAGTGCAATGAACAAACAGATCAAAGTTTTATACACAAAATTGAGTATATTCAGCAGTAAGAAAATCAAAAAAGTAATTGAAATGATGGTTATTTCCAGTCCTTTACTAAACAGTATCCTGGGAGAAGATCTTTGTCTTTTTCTTTTAAAGACTTTTTTTTTTAAATATTCATATAATTTTTTATTCCATTACAAAAACTCCAGTCTCCACTACAAAAGGAATTTTTATTATGCCTAAGAGGGGATTAACTAAGTAGTTAAAAACATGTATATATTCAAACAATCTTAGAAATAGGTTTTGGAATGAAAAATCAGGTATGAAAAATCAGGTATTTTTTATATTCTTAGTTATGTGAACCAGTGCTGTGTATACTGAAAGAAGCTCTAAGTTTTAAAAAGATAGGGAAAAGGTATATTTATTAATTGAAACATACTAAATGCAGATGGGTTGTTTACATGCTACATTTATATTTTCCTGAAAAATTACTCTGCCAATACACATCTAGTACTATGCTTTGGGTTTTATATAAATTCACAGGATGGAATTATGTTCTGTGCTTTCCCTGCTGGGGGCAATATGACTCCACTTGTCTTCAACAGATGACCAGAAATTGCATACGGAAGTGGAAAAACTCAAGGCTTTTTAAAATACTAGACTGAATCACTAAAGCAAAACAGGGGCGTTAGCACCAAAAATGCCTTAATGAAGCTTATCAGCAACTGCAAACATAGACACTAAAAGTGGCTGGAGAAGGCTGAGAAGATGCCTTCAGGATTTTTTAATTACTATTACTTGTTTCATAGAACAAAAAGATAAAAAAAAATCATTATCTAATCAGTATAACAATCGGTACTTACACATTTCAGATATCATGTTATACATAAAACAACATTTCAACCTCTTACGCAAAAATAATGTATGCCCCTCCAAGTCCTTTGCAAACTAAGTTTTATATGTTTTAGGGAATTCCATGTGAAATTATACAAGAAAAAAATGTCAGTAATTTAAAATGGAATATGAGTAGAGAAATAGATTTAAGAACTAATATGAATAGGGATATCAGATCACAAATAGGAATTAGAAGACTTTAAAGCCATACCAGTAATTGCCAGACTAGCATTTTTTGTTTAAACGGTTTGCTGTCAAGTCTAGATTTACTTATTCAAGTAAGTTCAAATAAATATTATTTAATAAAAAGTTGCAACAATTTAAAAAGCTACCTAAATGAAAGATATAACTAAATATGAATAACTATGAAGTGCACCACATACAATTTAGTTATACTTTTAAATTCCTGTTGATGGTTATTTCCTTGTTTGTCATGCATCATGTTCACATGTATATATACAGCTCCTAAGAGATTCTGATGCCATTCCCTTTATCATGCAGTACATACGTAGCATATGTATTTTCTGCTTTGAAAGCAGGCAACACTCTCTTCTACCTAACTTTTTTTTCCCTCCTGTCTGCACGTGCTTATAACTTTGCCAAACTTAAATCTTTTATCCCAAGGTTTTGTGTGCTGGGGTATTTATCTGCCTTCGCACAGTATTGCTGAAAAGCTTAAGACTAAACACTCCAGCCATTTCCAGAAATATTTAAGTGTGTGTGTGTGTGGGGAATGTCTTACTATTTAAATATAATCATTCATTCTATTTATACATAATTATTAAATATTCTAAGAACTCTGCTGTCTACTTGCTTTGGAATTCAGCAGGTTCACCTGAAGTCCAGAAAAAAAAATCACTTTCTGAAAAGAGAAAAATCCATTTTCCTTTGAACTCTGAAAAATCTCAAGTTACACACATGCAAAGGCTTATTAATTGTCGACAGCTCATTTTTCCAAACATTATTTCTACTATCCAGAGTCACAAATGCTACGTAAAACTACTCTTATTTTTCTCATGTACCAGACATTTGGCAAACCGAAAGGGGGTATGAAGACCAAAATATAGATAGGATATAGGATAGAACTCAATTTAAAGCCTACTTACTTACAGAGTACTTTTAATCCTTTTTACCAAACCCAGCAGTCTAACTATATTTTTGTTATCTCTACAGGATTGATGGAATACCAGGTTATGTTCGAAGAAAGCATGTTTGAATTGCAACATCAGATTTCATTTGTAGAAGGGACACAAAAACCTTAAGAGTGGCAGCATTAGGTTTGTAACCTTAGGGAGAGCGCTTACAGGGATCATATGCCTAGAGACAGTTCACCTCAATATTCAGGGCGAGTTAAATCATTGCTCCATAGCGAGCTAGTTCTTCAGGGGAAAATTAACAGAACTATAGTGCTCTGCCTCTATAAAGCAGCAGGAAGAAGATACTTCTGTCCTTTCCAAATACAGACTTCAAGTTGCAGTTGACTCTTTGGAGGGGTTGCGTTCGATAGGCTCTGGATACTTTATATAGCATCTGCTCTTTGAAGTCTTTAATAATTTTTTGTAATAATAAATGATGCCACTAAATGATTCCAAGAAGCCCCTATCACCCTGCTTTGGATGAGAAAGACAAGTGTTCCCTGACAAACAGCTCAACACAGTGGAAAGAGCAGCACCTCAGTTACCTGTTCCCGTCTCTCCACCTCGCCACACGAGCTTGCCTTGTCACAGCTCTAGTGGCTCCTTCCGTGAACTGATTTCAGCTTACTGAAAGCTAATAACAACAAAACAAACAAGCAACTTGATATTGCCAAAAGGCAGCGGCTGCATTGCTTTCTTCGTTCTTTCCCCATTCCTCATCTTGTTTCATTCCTTGGGCCATTTCTGGCACTAACCGCCTCTCCTCATGGGCTGATTTCGCTCTACAAAATGGCTGAAAAATGTCCCCAAATCCAAAGTAGTTTTATGCAGTACTAGTAGCGTTTTTATGCAGTGCTAGTGAGTTACTCTGGTTGCTTGAGTGATCTGATTTTCTGGAGTTAATTGAAAAGGCAATGGTAAGAGTACACCTTGAGAGAAGTGGTGAGAGGGAAGAAGGGGAGATGAATTCCTTGCTCTTTTTGTGGAAGTAGTCGCTAGAATGCCTAATTTCATTTGGTGAAAGCATTTTCCAAGTCAGATTAGCACAGCAAAAGAAAACTTCCCATTCATTAGCAGCAAGCGATTACTACAGGTCAGATGCATACAAGATGACAGCTTAAAACGTAACAATATTGTGTAGAGAACTAAAACAACTCTCCTTCCATAGAAAAATATTTCTACTTAATGTTGCTCCTGAAGGCTCAGAAGAAAACAGGAGCATCTTCTCTATAACATTAACATCTCAGGATACCTTGTTATTCCATTTCCTATCAGAAAACATGCATATTTGGGGTTCATTCCCTTCCCCACAGTCAGTGGAACCTAAAAAGAGGTACACTGTATGAAGACTGACAGAAATGAGGCCTTGTCAGTAGAGGCCTTGAAGATCTCAGTCTTCAGAATATCCTGACAAGCCATAAACATGAGATAGTGAGGTCCACTAGAGAGTTGTATTAACTTCTAACACCACTCATTGACTTCTAAGCAACCATGCCTTTGTCTTCCCCCCACCTTCCAAAAATACCCAACCAACCAAACAAAAAGAAATCAAAAAACCCCAGACCCTCAGAAGCTTACTTTTGAAACAACATTAAAACTTGGTACCTGCTTGCATTTTAGTAAGTGTTATGTACAGTTTCATTCTTTTTTTTTTTTAATTTGACAAAAGAATACAGTGGTTTCCATGAAAAGATTAGCTGATTGAGAGCCTATTTGAAAACTAAAAGGAAGGAGGCCCCTTAGTGAGTGAGAATAATCTTTCTACCTGTCTTGTGCACTACATAATTTCAATATTAAAAAAAAAAGTTTCAAAATGACCAAGTAGCTTTTAGGAGGAAAAAAATAGAAAAAAAAAAAGGCTAGACTTAATTAAATAAGTTGTAAGAGCAAAAATCTGTAAATGTAGATAGCAGGATACAGAACTGTGAGATAGAAAGATACTTTGGGCCTCAGGGCACAGTTCAATGAAAAATAGATCTAAAAGCTCACTGATGCCAAAAGGCAGAGGTTTTGTTCTACCCTCTTTCTCACCTATCCTTGCTGCTATCCATACTGTTCAGTCTGTTCCCTGGTGTCTGGGTAATTAAACCTCAAGGACTTCCTCGCAAACAGATAATGTGCTGACAAGAAAGTCTCCACTGCGGGAGTGCCCACATGCTCTGGCTAACAGCAACTGATACAGTAGAGACACTAGTGGGAACAGTGCAGGTGTGAAGGGAATACCCAAAACCGCCTCAGAGTTCATTTGCCCCCGAATGATAATGCTAGAGAGGAAGATGATCCTCAGCCAGATTATACAATAACTGGAAGAAAACAAAAAGACTTTAAAGAGTCAGCTCAAAAAAAAAAAAAAAAAAAAAAGTGTGAAGAAGTATGAAAATCTGTAACAGTGGGATAGAGAAGATGACAATAGACCAGGGGTCAAAACCTGATCTGACTCTGCCAGAAATCACCCCACTGGCATTGCAACCTCTACCTCAGCCTGACAAAGCACCTTCCCTGTCACCGCTGCGGGCAGCCTGCATCCCGCTAGTGGAGTGACAGCACGGGCTGCAACAAGTAGGGAGCCCTACAGTTCAGCTGCTATCGCTGTGATTTAAAAGAAATCCCAGTGAACTGATGTTAACCCCTTTTAACAGTTATTGGCTATGATGATCACTTTTGATACAGAAATTTTGGTGCAGATCCCTGCTGTAGCTGAGATTTAAGTCCCTTTCTCTAACTACTCTCTAGGCTAGTTTTCTAAGATGAAGCAACTGCTGATCACAGCTCTGCCACTGAAGTTGATTCGCAGTGAAGAAAAGTCAGTATTTACTATGTAAGAAAGCACATTTACTTGTGACGCACTGACTTTCTTAAATTTTGCATTAAGCAGCCAAAGGAATAGCCACCAAGCTTATAGAAGAGATTTCTGTCATCTGACGAATTCCATGTAAGAACTTGTGTTCCTGTCCAATTACGCCATCCGCTTCTAACCTGTCCTGCTCTACACCCAGCCTAGAGTTCAGGCATAAGCAGGTGTCTGCTAAAAGAAAGTAGTCATTTAAATTGTTCTGTTCTCCAGTTTCCTAACAGTGTTTACTGACAGCAATACAGTAAGACTATGCAAGACATTTCAAGACAAGATAAAGATATAGATATAGATATAAAATTAATCTAGATTCTCCAGGTAAAAGGAAGATAAGAAACTCATTGATACAAAGAAATACTAAGAGAATATTAAAAAACTCCTAATTCTAACTAAGCTGGTTAGCCTTTCTAGGAAACATCTGCAATTGAGAGAGGAAACCGCCCCCCCCCCCCCTTTCCATACATAGCGTGGCTCCAGAAAAATGTATTTACAGAGTGAAATGGCTGGTGCTAAAGAAACAATGTCTACACGGTATATATTTCAGGGGGGTTTTCTTCAGCCTGGTGCTGCAAGTGAACGCCACTAGAGGCTGGAGCGTATTTCCTCTGCTCCTGGAGCAAGTTCTGACTTCGTCTCACTGGAAAGGAAGCCCAGCTGCAGGATGCCACCCTGCTCTAGGATACCAACCTACGTGTGGTAAGTGAGGAGGTTCACAGGTGCACCCCTCATGTGAACGGAGGTGGTATTGTAAGGAACATCCACAGACCCATATTTATGGGTCTCAGCTTAAGTCTTCAAAATTAATATTACTGGATTCTCTAAATGATAAGCTAGCTCTTCGTATTTTCTTATGACACGTCAACGTGGCAAATTTGAGCAAGTAGGGTAAATGATGCTATGATATGCAGAAAACAAGAAAAATGTCATTAAGAAAACTTACATGTTACATGAAGAAATACTGGTATATTACAGTATATTAAAAATCCCATAACAAAAAAACAAAACAAAACGAAAAACAACCGCATTTGCCCAGAAAGCAAAACTAAGGACATAAATCAAACATATTAAAGTCTTGTAATATTCAGATCAACTGCACTGTGCAGAAAGTGCAAAATAGAAACACAGTCAGCTTAGTAATAAATTTCCTAAGAAAAATGTTATTTTCTTAGTTTTCACCAACTTGTTTACATAACATTCAGTTTTTGTGTTTCAGTGTATCATGACTCTCTCTAGTACTTTGATCTTGAAATGAGGACTTTTGTCATATTTGAAAAGGAATCTGTATACAAATCTTCTGTTCTCCACACTAAAACCAAACTCATGGTCGTGTATGTAGCTACAAAGCATATCAAATTACTTTCAACACAGCTTTTCAATTTCAAAGTATGTAAAATGAATATAGGTACGCATTAAAAAAACACTATGAATTAGTAAAGTCTTTCTCAGAGTATGTCTCCTTATGTACTTAGCACCCCTTGCAAACAGGATCATTGCTATTTAAAGTCTTTCAATCATCTAAAGTCATAGCTACATTTCATGGTTTGTGCTAAGAAAGATTGAAGTCAAAACCAAAAAATTAAGAGAGTTTTCTATAATTATCATCATCAATATCCACCAGAACATGAAATAGTTGCAGACTTACCTTGGTATCACGAAATCATTTTGCTAGCACCACTGGAAATCCCTTAGCCAGATCTTACTAAGCATAAATTTCTAGCAACCTTTAAGCATGACACATTAAGAGTACTGTATCCATATAACAGACTGCACTGAGTAATCTAGCAGTGCAGTTATCCATATTTATCATGCAAATTACCCAGCTTGTCCTCTGCTCCATTGTCCTCTGCTCCATGAAAATAAATTGGCAGATGAGAAACAAAATATTCTGTGCACCAAACCAAGAACTAAGTGCCTTTCAGGTTGGTTTGTTGAATTTCTCCAATAGTTGGAAGCCAAGATTTAAATAAAAATAAGATAACATTAGTAGAAATGTATATATCTAGAAAGGACCAACCCACATGAACACAGTGCTTTGAAAATTGCTTAGCTTACTCACTTAAACTGGTATGTTCATAGCTCTTCATTTTACAATCCCCAAAGATATCTTTACTTTTTTTCCCCAAAAAATATCTGAATTGGTTTACAGAACTCACAGCAAATCAGATTTCATCCCCAGCTTTCCCCAGCTACTGGCTACAAAGCTTCCCCCATGCCAAGCCATCGAGAAAGATGCTTTACAGCCACAGCAAAGGTCTGGTTCAGAACTTTGGCACTTGCTCTCCCATCCACTGAATAGCCAGAATATAGGATTGTGTCACTGAAAATGCAATTTCAAAAGCCTCCAGATGATTTATGTACATAGGACTAGTATTCAAATTTAATGGAGCACAGGAATCTAGAAACAATAAAGGAAATTCTGATGAGATTTCAAAATAGCCCCAACATGGGATATCTGTTAGAATTAGGCTACAGATTCCAGCCTTCTAAAGTTTTCCATGGTACCTCCTCTAAAGCAAAAGCTACCGTCAGAAACCCATGCTTGATATAACTTGGCAATTCCTTATATTACAAAATAAGACTTTATTATTTTTCCTCTTTATAGGATTATCTTCCAGCTCAGATACAGCCAGTTATGAGCCTTGTTTCATGTTACTTTAGGGCTGAAGTTTTTAACTTATGGAAATGAAACATATGCAATCATTTTAGTTGGATTTCTCCACAACATTTTTGAACCTATTGCCCATTTTCCATAAATCCTGAATATTTATGATAGTGAATTTCCTACCTAACTGGCTGAACAGACAGTCCCTATCGAGGAAAAGCTGAAAGAATGGCTTGAAAGTTACCTGTTGTGTTTAGGCTGCTAATTAGTATATGCAGGGTACCAAAGAAGCCTAAGAGCACATTTTCCCTCATCCATCTGGTTGGTAAGGGAATTAGCTAAACACACTGTCAGGAGTTTAGAAAGTGCAGGGTAGGACCCTGGAGGTAACGCGAAGGAGTGAAATTTAATGAACTTGTAGGATGTGGAAAGGATCCAGGCTTACTGCAGCATGTGATTCAGGACACAACCCAAAGGGAAAAGGTTAGCATTAATAATATGATATTTTAACCACCCAAAAATGGATGAAAAGGTAAAATTGGTCACTGAATTGAGCGGAGAACATTAAAGAGAGTTTCACACATTCCCAGTTCTTCTAAGTGTCTGATGGCTACAATAATGGCACAGCAAAGGCTGGCTCATCATGCCTGTCCCAGACGTGACCAAAATGCCTATTTTTACGAAGTTGCTCTACAAAAGAACAGACGCGGAACGTAAGGACTACTATTATTTCAGCTCTGCCTTAGCGCTTATACACAATCTGCAGCTCAGAGATGCTTCTGCACTATCATCTAGTATACAGTAGTCAGCAAAGTCAATGCTTCAGATGTTTTGTCTTAGAAGTTGTTTAAAAACGAACAAAAAAAAGCTTACATGAAGAATAACTGAATAGTTTTCGCTTAGATAACACCTACTTAAAACCAGTCTAATGATTTCTTAATGGTCTGCAGTAAACTATTAATGCATTTTTGTTATGAAAAATTTTAGAGAATATCCTCATAATAAGCATTCAGCACACACAGTTTAAAATGTTGTTAATAAGCAATTAAAGTATCTGTGATATTAAAAACTGAAAGAATACACAGAATATATCAGTCAGTCCTTCAGAGGTTGCATTGCATCTGCTACATTCTCATTCTAGCAATTATGCCAGACTTTCTCGTGCAGTCAGGTGAAGGGAATCTCACTCTCTCTCACACACACAATTTTGCTTTGAAAAAAAAACAAAGATGAAAAAAATTGAAAATTTTCATATTCACAGATTATTTAGGAATTTTCTTGCAATTTGATTTACACTTGTTTTTAAAAGCATTACATGCAAACATTGATTTTGTTCCCCTTGCGCAGAAAAGCTCTGAAATATATCCTTTTCAGATTTCAAGTTAAAAAGCACATTTTCTTCGAAGGATCTCTTAAGTGTCTGAGGAATGCCTCTCAGCATAGCCTACTCAGGGGCCAAAATGGTAGAAAAATAAGCTTAAATAAAGTGCTGTATTTCCTGCACATCGTATAAGCATGCATGCAAGTTTGCTGCATGAGAAAAATTTTCTAATTCTGAAGACGGCCTGAACTTCTCAATAACAGGACGAGCACCTCATGAGCAATCTAATGCAGTATCCTTTAGGAACTAATGTCAAAGAATAGCTTCTTACATTTGTAGGTGTCCAAGGGACTACAAGATCTTGAGTTTCATCAGTGAAGAGCTGTTTAGAATGTGAAGTTCTGTATATGCTCAGCAGCTTTAGATTCTTGCTTCAGCTGTGTTTTCAGGATTTATTGAATACCTAATCTGCTCTGGGACTTTCAAACTCATTTTCTCTAAGTCCCAAGTCTCTAGAGCTCCTGATCTTCTAGGCACATTAAAACATGACTAACATCACTGATCTTCTAGGCACATTAAAACATGACTAACATCAGCGAATGCAGAACAAGAGACGAACGAACAAAAAAAGTACAATAAAGAGATGTTCTGCCTGCCCCAGCAATTGGGAACAATTTTAGGAATTTGGGCTACCTCGGTTCAGTTCAGATCAGGAGCAAAATGCAAGAGAAATGTTTGACAAGACTATGATGAAATGTCTCATTTCCCAAAGGCTGCGTATATGCCCTCTCTCAGAATGCTGCCTGTGTTTTACACTTGAGGGTTGTTTTTCCCCTTGTTTGTTTTTTGTTGTCTTTTGGAAGACTGCTTTCAATCCAGATCTTTTCTCCAAGGAGCAGTAAGTGGGCAGGAAGATGAGAACTTCTTAAACAGGCATTACCCAGTGAGCAAACATTTTTTTCAAGCTACTTTTTGTTTTTGTACTGCATTCTCAAGTCACTATTCAACTACCCTCCAGCCTACGATAACCATTTGAAGGAATTCATTTGACTAAAAGAGAATTTGTGAAACTTTTATGAAATATTACTTCATATGAAAGGTGACAAGTGGGTAAAACATTATTGTTGATGGTGCTGTACAACCCCAGGTATCTGTAATGTAGGGATTAGATTAAGGCAATTTTCAAAGTTCTCCTGCAATATATTGTCCACCTGAATGGAAGGAACGTGCATTGAGAGCTCCTGTTTGTAAAGTTTTAGAAGTGCTAGAGTTACTTCTGCAAACTGGTTAAGGAGAAAAGAATTTTGAGAAGTAGAAAATTCAATGCTTCATTTTATTTTGTGGTTATAGACTTTAGGACAAGCTAAACATTCAATCTCTTCTCTAGAAACAAGTTTTCAGCCTTTTATATGGGTTGCATTGACAGCTGGGGTAAAAAGAGTTGTTTTAATTAAAACTCTTCTCTGGGGAAGATCTGGTAGAACTAGCATCTGTAGCTGGCCCGATGAATCTCCAGTAAACAAACAGACAGGGTGCTTCAATACAAGCTTCAGTGTTATAGAGGATTACAAAAAAGCAGTTTTGCTAGCATTTCTGAATATTCTGAATACAAAGCAGTACTATTTCTAACAAAGCTACCTTTAAAATACACTTGCTTCTGAAGTGACAAATACAACTAAAGCAAAAACTGCTCTAGCTGTACATTTGTAGTTAACAATATTTTGGACTGTACAAATACAATTTATTCTCCTATATATCCTAGCATGTTTTGCACAAATCTGACTCAGACCAACATTATGTTTATAATAAAAAGCTATAGAAAACCACATTTGAAAACATTTTTCTGAGGGAAAGTAGTAGTTTGGAAGCCCTAATATTTTTGGTCAACTTAAAACATGCCCATACGATAGTTGGCGCTAAGGGAAGTGAATTCCACAGTTTAGACTATAATGACACAGTTACATTAAAAACAGACAAGCAAATATATTTAAGCATACCATTACATGATGTTTTTGGAAGAAAACTTGAAAAAAATTGTGGGCTAAGAAAGTCACTTAGACATTTTACCACTAGTAGCAGACATCTTCATACGCTACAACTTTCATAGTAGCAATTACAGCATAAAAGCAATTACTCCCTTTTCTACTCAATCTTGAGTTATTGATATTCTTAACAAAAGTCTTATTATGTTTTTAACTGACCTTATTTGCACCTTCATTCAGACTGGCAAACACATTATGAGTATTTATTGCAAATAGATCTGGATTGTCAATATAGTTCAGTTTATAATTCTTATGCTTGGAAATTATGTGAAGCTGGATTTCTATATGGCGTTTACATCACCTTGCACTCACCAACAGGATTTTTTTCCCCAGTATATTATAAAGTATCTTTCTGTATAAAGAATTACAAGTCACTTCACAGATGCATATATTTTGATCAGATTTTGTCACATGTGCTGACCAATTTAGGCAAATTGATCAATAAAGTGTGCAGTGCAGCTCTTCACAGACCCAAGAATCTATATGTGTAAATTTGACTATAGGACCCGATCCTGAACATAGAAAAACATTGCAATGTTGAATCTTCAGGTACCAAAGACAGAAACCATCTGGCACAATATAGAGACATTAGAAGGCAAGGGACCAAAAAAAAATATGCTAAGCAGTATGGAAAAAGTGTCAGGAAGCAATCACTGACACATGCTGCTTTGTCATATAGTTTACTCCTCCCACCATCTTTTCTTTCTTTCATTAATGTAATCAGAAAAGGTATCCAAATACACTTTTTTTGCTTTTTGTAATGACATTATGACCCCCCCCCCCAACATGGTGACATTATCTCAAAGTATTATCTTATGTTCACTAAAGAATTTTTCTCTTCTGTTTAATAGTATTTTTTAATGTGTCTAAATATAAATAATTACATGCTTCGAAAAGTTCTCAGTATTATCTATTGAAAAGTACAGTTACCTCCTAATTTATAAATATGTCCCTCAGTACCTGTCAAACTAGCTATCCTTTTTCTTCTCTGCCTTTGGAAGAGAGGCATTTCAGAAACAGATAAACAAACAAGAACACCACCAACAACTAATCATGAAGTTGTATGTATATTAGCTTTGGTATATCATATTTTATATATAAAGATCTAAAAGTATAAGCTCACTTTATACACTTATGACCTCTAGCACAATTTGAAAGTGGGTAACATTGAAATCTATTGCAAATCTTTTAATCAAAGAGAATGTTACAGACACCCAACAAATAGATGAAGTCTAATTTTATACAGCAACAATGGACTATTTCTTAAAAGTAATTCCAGTTCCATTCATAGCTTCCACCACTGTAAATTATAAATCAGCTGCTCATAATTGGGAATTTCTCTTTGATTAGTCTATTATTTCATATTATCATAAACTACACTTCACAGCTTTTGGAAACTCCCAAACTAGGTCATGACTTAACTGTGGAAACTTTATGGAACATTCTCGCTTTGCAATGAAAATACTTAAGGGAAATAAGAAATATATGTTCTTCTCAGTTAAAATATAAGTTTCTTCATTTAAATGAAAAAAGTTCTTTGCAACGTTAGATTTTCAAAAGATTTCTCAAGACTCAAGAAAATACACTGACTGATGCTTGTTTTAAGTATATGGAATGAATAATGACATCTTTTTAAGTAACAGAAAATAGCTGCCCCTGTCACATACAACCTTATGAACTCCCTTCCTCTGCCAATACACTGCTGTGCACAAGATTCACCTACAAACTGGGTAAAAATTAGTAAAGTGAAGAGCAGTTAATTTGATATTCCATGAGATAATCAATAAGAACAGAAGAAAATTTAGATGGCATAAGACTAATTCTGTGGTTTTGATTCACATGGCTACCAATATTGAAACACAAAAGGTTACACCTTGGTTGTCCAAACAAGGCAGAGATATGGACACATCACATCTGGCATGTGCATGTGTGTGCATATTCAATGCTTGCATATCACATTACAAACTTTAAATTAGCTGTTCTTATTTTCAGTCTAGGAAAACTGAAGGCAGAGGCACTGTGATGATGGAAACAACTGCTAGAAGCCTGCAGTAATCAGTCTTTATAATTTCCACTGGCCATTCAGAAACTGTCTTAACTATGGTTCGTTACCCCATTTGCTGCCCTTCTCCCCCACCCCAAATTAGAATAAAGCCAGCCAGTCAAACCGCGAATAAGCTGTGCTTCCTACAGGGAGGGAGGAGAAGGGATGGAAAAGGTAGGAAGATGACATCAGAGACCAGATTTCATTCTGGGAGCTTTTGTTACAAAGGAAAAAAAGACCATCAAAGCTGAAATCATGTCTGATACCTCAGAACTGCAAAAAGAGATGCAGCAAACAAAAGTCTCATAAAGTCATCTAAGATCTGAGCATCACTTGCTAAAATATTATACTGACTTTAATAGACATGTCCATAGAATATTTCCATAGACTCCTACATTTATGAGCTTACTGTCACTTTAAGGAAACCTCTTTACAGCCTTTATGTACTTGCAGTTCAGAGGTATTAGTTTTCTTGTCTAACAAGTTAGAAATAAAACTCTACCATTCGGTAACTTACATTGCACTATAAATCTCATTACTAAGAAAAACTTAGCTGTTTGTCTCAATGTGATATTTTAAAAAAAGACTCAGACTGACATACTGTAGAGTCATCTATCAAGTCAGAAAAAAACCACAGCAATACAGCTGCTTTGCTTGTTTGCATAGAATTAACACATAAATTTTAAACAGAAGGGAAAACACCATATCCTTAAGTCCTGCATAATTAATTGCAGCTGAAGGCTAGCCTTTTATATTTTGGTGATTTTCAAAGTATTATTCTAGTATTGTTATGCTGTATTGATATAAAAACAAATCTATTGCAATAAGAGCCATGTTTTCCCTAATACTTCATTAGTAACAGAGAACTATTTTATAGTATTAATTTCTATATTCAATTGATATAAATGAGCAGAATATTTCTCTTCCAATGCTTAAACTTGAAAGACAGTTTTATCTTTTTTTGTGACTACACACACGTTATGTACACAAAATGGATAGGTATTACAAATACAGAGTGCAGCTGGAAAGGCTCACTGATAGTGAATGCAAGACCCAAGTCCTTCCCTCCCACTCTAATTTGTAAGAACGTTATTTCCCCAATGCTTTTATACCATGTATTTATGCAAGCGTTGCACTGAAGATCTTTCGCAAAGATGCATGTTCACCCTGCCCGTGTCCCAGCGCAGTCAAAGAACAGCACAGCCAAAAAAGAAAAAGTATTCTCAAGTTCATGGCTGAGAATAGCTTGAGCTTGAGCTGTGCTTCCATAACCACTAATAACAGATCTGTGCACAGCAGCGCAAATGTGATTTGTATTGGACATGAGAACACAACTGCATTTTCCCCCTCAAATTAGGTGGTGCACACAATAAAAGCCTTTGTGAGAGCTTTGTGCTTTACACTAGTTACATGACAGCTATGGTAGAACAGATGATAGTCAATCTGGCATAAAGCCTGACAATAAAGTTAACTTGTCAAAATTCCCAGAAAACTGTTGAGTTCGCAGAATATGTTTGTAGTGGATCAGTGCTCACCATCGTGTAGCTGTGACATTCTTAATTAGAAGTAGTAGGAGCCCTAAAGCCAGACCGAGCCTGCTGTTGAACCATGGCCTCAGAGCAGCTGAGCACAGTTTGAGCACAGCACTGCGCTGCAGCTTGCTCTCGCTGAGGCAGTGTGCAGGCACCCAGCCGCTCTCACGAGGAGCAAGGCAAACAGACTTTACCACACATAAAGCAAAAGCTTAAAGTAGGAGCAATAACTTACTTGTTGTGGCCCTTGTGTTGCACAAAAGATGTTACGAATAATTTCATAGGTAAAAAATGGTATACAACTCTCTTATTGCTTGGCTTTCTTGAGCTGCAGCTATGTACCTAATTCACCCTGAGATTCAGCTATGCAGAATCTCAGGCTAAGAAAACATTAAACCAATAAACACTTACTACACCTCCCAAAATAAGAGCTGCTTTTCACTATACAAGCATGCCATACTAGTAGTTTGCATTGGATTAATCCAAAAGGAAAAGACCCTTTCTTTTTAAGTGGTTTAAAGACCCTACAATGAGCCTTGAAAGTTCCTACTTCAAAGTTTCTTAGGTTCACACATGTGCAAGATAAGGTCCTTCACCAGAGAGAAATTATGCCCTTCTTTTTGCAGCACTTCATTTCGAAAGTACAAAACACTTTTCAAAGAATAGTAGCATAGAGCTCCTGAGGAATTTGACTCTATTTCAGCTTAATGCATGATTTTTAGTTCCTTAAAAACAGTACCAGAAAATACAGACAAAATCAAGCCCAAGATTCAGATATCCCAAGGTACTAGCTAATCAGAAGTATGTGAGACAATTTTTAAAATAATATGCCATTCATCTGACAAACATGGATTAAGGGAATAATGGATAATACTACAATGAAAAGTAAATCTTGGTCTTTTCTAGCTGTATTTGGTAAAACTATTTTCTTTTTTCCCCCCCTTGTAATTTTTAAATACATAGAATTACATTACCCCAACTAGAGTACTTAAATTTAAAATAAGAATATTTTGCCTACACTTTTGTGCACGTGTCCATCCACATCAAGCAGGACCACTAAAAAAAGAGCATTAAGAGCAGTTGTTTAATAAAATAAGTTTCCTAGTGTCTCTTTTAAAGAATGTAATCCTGATTAGGTATCTCTAATTTTTCAAATGCATTAAATAGACTCCTGTATAACCTCTCTTCTTTCTTTTATTTGCTAATGGTACCAGCATTTTGCTGTATTGGCTGTACCAGTCCCCAAAGCAACAATACCTTTGTGAGCAATTGCTAGCATTCCCAGTGTCACTAAGACCATACACATCCTCAGAACGGCTCCTTTGCAGCTGAAGTCCCTGCTTGCTGTGTCCAAGGTATCCAGGGAGCTGCTCCTTGCCCCAACTTTTGAGGGCTGCAGGACTGAGCGCAAGTGCTGCTACACACTGCCCCCATCAAGGTGCATTCCTGGGAACATGCCCAAAGCCCCAACAAGAGCAGGCAGCATGTCACAGGGCAGGAACGATGGCCACATTCACAACAGGAAGGCAGCCTGCTCCAGCCAGAGGTGGAAACCTTCAAGGAGAAACTATGTGGACTAACAATTCAAAGACAAAAACGATTTGCCCAAAGCAAGACTGACGGCAAAGTATAGGGACCTAGGCAACCGTAGTAAGTTATCGCAGCATAACGAGAGCTGGGTTAATCAGAACTTGTCAGTGAGCAATCACATCTGACCACACGTATTCTGAAAATGCACTTTTCCTTCCAACAGAGCCCATTCCCTCTCTCCTGAGCACATCCACACAGCCTGGTACAGTGGCCTAAATGCTGCAACTCTGCAGGCCACTACATTTTGATCATGTGCCTGGGTCCACAGCAGTATGCATAGATCCAAGTCTCTAAACACAGATTGTTACTATAGCCTTATCTTTGAGGTGAAGACATATTCCGAAGCAACCTTTATGAATTAGTGTATAACACTAGCAACTCACTCTCATGTAGATATTTTAATATATTTCATACTTTCTTTCTTTTTTTTCTCTCCAAAGTCAGCTTATGTAGAATGCTTATTTTTCAGAACAGTTTTCACTGTGATAAAAACCTTAAACCAAATATAAGAAAAGTCATCCTGCAAGGAACCTGCAGCAATAGCTCTAAGATGTGCTAACAGCCATATTCAGCTCAACGAAGAGAGAATATTTCACTTACACATTTAAAGAAGACAGTGTGTTGGCGTTGTTAAATGTTTAATTTCTCATTGAAGAAAGAATGGCCAACAAGGTGCTTCTCAGTTTCACTTTGCAAAATGTAAACGAAGAAAATTATATCCCAGAAGTTTCCTTGGTGCAAGTTAGTAAATTTATTGCTGTGTTGACAGAATAGAGTCACGTTGTCTATTGGTTACATAAATACCAAGTATATTTTCTTTTTAAAGCTGTTTGGAGCATTCACTACCATTACTTTCAGTTAGTAGAAGAGCACAAACTTAAAGTGTTACACGACCAATATTAATGTACTAAAGCCAAGAAGAATTATATCCATATGAATTAAGCACTGTGATTAAGAAAAAAGAAAATGAATGCATGAAAGGTGTGAAAAAAACTTCATAATAGAGATGTTTCCTTAGAACTTTTGATAGGTTGATTTTTGGGCAATACACTACTCTTCCTGCACAACTAAGTTAGGATAAAACATTTACACTGCTCCTTTGATTTTAGAAATAAGGAATACTAACTTCAATTCCTGATTTTTGCTAATGTAAAATCTGTGCCTTTTTGTAACAATCTGCATGTGAATCACTTAAAAGTATTCAGCTTCATTTACTCTGACAGCTCAATAATTTACATGTTGATCGTTCTTAATTTGAATACTTGGAATTTAGCAACACCTTCACGCTCCTACTTACATATTCTTAATTTAACAAGCTTAACACAAACATGTTTAAGTCAAATTTAGTGGAATCAATTTTCAAGTCCAATTAACTTTTGAGAAAGTGATCTGAAAATCTGCACAATCTATTATAAGGGACAATTTATCGAGCAGATCACATACGGGGAACATATTTCTACAAGGAGAATTCCCAAGCCTACCTTGGCTTGCAGAGTGTCACATATTTCAAAATGCAACATGGCCCTTTTTTCGTGAATTTCCAAAATCATTCTAGCCTACTTCTGTGCAATAACTAATCTCCCATATGTGGAGATGTTCTGCTTTGGATTCAGAATACACAAACTCTGAAAATCTCTCTCATTGGATCTGAAATACTATTTTGTATTTCATGCCTTTATCAGTGCAATCTCTAGAACGGAGAAGACAACCCTTTGGTAAATCCCAGAAGTTCTCAAGTTAACAGAACTGCTGCATAGCCAATTGCCACAAGAACCAGCTTTCCTTTCTGAGATACCCACCCTAGGTCTCAGAGTAGCATATAGCTAGAGGCCATGCAAGAGTAAAAAGTGGAGCTGAGGAAACTGAAGATTTTTCAGCAAACTCTGAGGCGGGGGGAGAAACAATAGTAGAGCTGCTATCTAGCAGAAGTGTGAATAAAATAGTATCCCCATTTCTCCTCCTCTTCAATTTGACCAGGCTGCAACAACATCTTACCCATCTAGCCATGCAAGACAGCTGCAATCAGAGAACATAATAATTTATTTTTTGAAGGAGAAAGAAAATGTGCTCTTGGGTTTATCGGCTGTAGACGTTTCTGGAGCTGTTTGCCCCCTCTGCTTTAATGCTGTAATTCTTTACAAAGTTCCACGCAAAACCATTCATGTTTATTTGCCAGCTCCTCTTGCATTCCTCAGAGCTCTTGGAAAGAGCGGTGGCACTCTAGAATTACAACTCTTATTCCCACCCATTGATCACATTCACAGATTGCACTGTTGACCAGATAGAATAGAGTATAAATGCACAGAAGACAAAAACAAGAAATAAAGAATTGACTACTTCTGTGAATTAGTATCATGGAAGCTTGGACTCTTTCAAGACAAGAAAAAGTTTAAAACCTGCTTTTGCACCCAAAAACACAGTAATAGAAGAGCAAAAGTAAAAATCGATCCATACTTGTAACTTTTCCTGGGATATTTTTTTTCCTTAGGAAGGACTCCTTCTCCATTAAAGCTAGGAAAAGGTATATGACTCCTTTGGGAGTTTTTCTGAAATCATTCAGGAGTGAGACAGTAATTCTTTATGAACATGTGACCCATTGCTCCTCTGATCGTTTGGTTCTTGTATGTAGTTATCCTAAAATTCCAGGAACACTTCATGAAAAGAGACTTTTCTGTCCATGAAAAGCAACAGCAAGCCATATTATCTTTCTTGGTTTGCCCCTCATCTGAGCAAATTTTTGAAATATCCTGGCTCTATTCTTCCTTGCAAGCCTAGCCACATCCACTGGAATTGTTGAAAACACATTCACAACAGATTCTTGACAACATTGTGAACAGGTCTATATTTGCTTAATTTTACACCTCAGTCTCCTCTTAAATAGGTTTTAGATTAGAGACGTGCAAATGATTTTTTCTTCTGTTCAGTATTCAAAGTAACCAATAAATGAAAAAAAAAAAAATTTCAGTGGACCTGTAATATAACTTGTAATATTCAACAGAATGAAATACACACACATTGCCTTTATCCCAAAGATGCTAAATCCACAGTGAGTGGGTTTTGTTTTGTTTTTCCGTTAACATTTAACTCCTTTAAACTGGATGACAAATTCTAAATGAACATTTCATTCAGCATAAGATCAGAACACTGTCAAAATGAAGTGTCTTATCAAGAATTATTTGCAAAATAAAGGTTTGTCAGTCTGCTGTTCCACTTCCCTGTAAACTGTACAGCCTCACAGGGTCAATCACCCTATGATCGGGTCCTCAGACATTTTCAGAGGATCTGGATTTACCTTACCTTTTTATGCAAAGAATCTATAGTACTACTCCGGTTTTCTTAGCGGAGTTTGTTTAAATATGTGGGATATTAAAATAGGATGTCATCCTCAGACAATAAAGAAATTCCTTGTAAAGTTATCTTCCTAGCTCACTTTCATGTTTTGATAAGCACTGAAATAGTTAACACTGACTCAATTATCAGCTTTTTTTTTCCCCATTAATTCTCTATAGAATTCCATATACTAGAGGTGAAAATTCTGCCCTTATCAACATTTTTGTCTCCTAAGATCTTTTCCCCTGTGCATAACAATTAGCTTCTCATTCTGTGAAACTGAAGAAGCTACTGTTCTTGGTAACTCCTTGTTTTTGCATTCAATTAGTTCAGGAGTTTGTTAGTAGCTTCCCACTCAGCTAATATTTTTAAATTATTGGGTATATATGGATCTGTTTCTGAGTATTTTCTCTTTTGCAATTATGTGCTGCCTTTTTATGACTCAGATTTTTAAAGACTGCAATGAGAATGAGCAAAGAGTCACACATTTGAACCTTGAGTCCTGAAAGGGAGATAATTTACTTGGTTCTCCATTCTCTTCTTCTTATAACTGCACTAGAATGAGGTTTCCAAACGTTATGGCTGATGCACGTTCTGCATTGAAATGATACACCATGCCCCTGTGATCCTTACCCGTGCTCTGCCTTTTGACTGGCTAGCCACTGACTTCTCTATCCTTACAGCCTTACTAAACCAGCAAAAAGAGGCCAACGGGCTTACTAGCAACACACAAAATACAGAAAGGTCACAGCAGTAAAGCAGAAAGCTGTATTTCTCAAAGTATACAAAGTATCTCATTGTTGGTATCTTAGTTGCACAAAGATTATGAAACAGAAATAGTAAGTGGGCTAACATGAATCCATCTGCCTGAAGATACAGTAACAGAAAAGGAAAATTTTGTTGATTTAAGTAGCCCCTTGTACAAGCAGGTGTAATTTTTAGAACTCCGTACCCTCCAAGGAGTCTCCTGAGGTCACAACATGAGCTGTCATTGCCACTTGTGCCATACACAGATACATTTGTATCTTAAGCCTGCTTAAAAAAAGAGGCACTGTTTCAATTCTGTCATCTTACTAGGCTGATACCAAGTCACAGATGGATCACAATTCTTTCCAGCTGTTTTCTGACAAAGGTCACATTGATTTGCTCTTGGCAACATGACAGAACTCTGCAGTCTGTGATAACCTGCACCTCAGGATCCAAAGATGCCCTATCACGTGGAAGTGTGGCAAGACAGTCTCCTGACTTCTGCTGTGGTGCACATTTATGAGCACCATACTTATCCAAATTCATCCTAAAATAACAGGAATTGATAGATACGGTCATATTTTTTCCATCTCTACTATTTGTTCCAGATAAATGGAAACTGTATAATTTAGATCAGAAATTGTAATTCAAAATTTGTAAGTGGTCTTTTTTTTTTTAAAAAAAAAAAAAACCCGTCTACTTCTGACAATATTTTAGAAGTGTACTGCAAACATGCAGTATAGAATCCTTCTGAATTTGAAAGGAAGCCCCAGGATACCCGTGTGTCCTTCTCAGCAGGGATCCTCAGGAACAAAGGGCTCTGTGCTTCCCTATTGCTTGCTTAGGAGCTCTTATGACATTTTCATCACCTGGATCCACAGTCTAATTGTGTTTTAGATAACTGTCTTTAGACAAATTTAGACAATATACTTTAGACAAAAAAAAATTCTTTGAAAGCTTAACATGTTCAGAAGTGATTCAAAGCACAAACAGTAACCAGAAGTTAAAAAAACAACAACAAAAGAACAAAACCAAAAATCCTCCATCATCCAAAGCCACAAAATGAATCTAGATCAAAAGATGACTTGTTTGATAATGCTAGAGCTATAAGGTATAACAATTATTATATCAATTCATGTTTTGGGTGAGTGTTGATGCAGTAATTATATAGCCTCAAAAGACTTGCAGATGCAGAAGTTCACTTGCAGATGCAGAAGTGCACTGCATGCTAACATTGTGATAACCTGTTTACGTCTGTTATCACACACTTTCTCACTACATAAGCAATGATCATAAGGTTTTAGCAATTTTACTTTATTCTAACATCTAAATAAATATACATTGTTCAAATTATTCCATAAAATAGATTTCTCAATACCTACTAATTGCATTATTTGGTGTTTACCTAATGAGGAAAAAAAATCTAAATTCAGACTGTAGAAACATAAGATTTGTAATATTATGTATATAAGCGTATGAAGTATGATATGCTCCATAAACTTTCATTATTTTCACCAGTTATTTGCTTGCCCCTAAACAAGATTGCATATGTAATATTATATTTTCTTTAAAGTTCTGATGACTATTTTAGCCATACATATTTTTGATGCACATTAATCATGTTTTTCCAGTTGTTAAATTATGGTCCTTTTGGGCTTGGAGAGTGGAAGGGAGGACACAGAACAAGTATAGGTTGGAAACTGTTTTTGTAGAAAAGGGGGATTGTTTTCTGGAATGTTCAAGGTTTTTTTGTTTTTGAAAATGTTAGACTTTTCATTCCTAAATAAATTGTGTTAATTCTATTTTCATTTAGTGTTCGGTATTCTTCTATCCCATAGATATATAAAGTTATTACTGGGAAACACTTGATAAAAAAGAAAAATGTTTCTACAATATTTAAAAACTTCAAATCATTTCATGTTCTGGATTAATTAGAGTACTAACAAATTGAGGTATGGCAACAAAAATCATTGCTAAATGCTGTAACTACTGTTGCATGTAGTGAAGAAAAATAAAATGGCAGGTCCATTCACTTCTATTCCCATTTGATTTGACTCAGCATTAGCATAGAAATGATTTTGACATTACCTATGATTGACTCATCTCAGTTATCATGATGAGACATTACAAGTTATCCTTTATTCCAGAAAATGTAAGGGGATCTTGAAGAAAAGCTGCAGCATAGTTCTGGAGACAGCACTAAAACAGGAATTACATTGCAGAAATTCGGCAATGCTTATTTACTTGCTGCTATTTTTATATTCTTAACAGTTATATACATAACAGCTAGATAGGCAAATTAGCCTTTTATTTTACATTGAAATCCCGTGTTAAGCTTTCACGTTATTTTGACTTCTCTCTTCAAGACCAATAACCCAGTACAGCAAAAACACTATGCAATAAACTGCACACACTCCACCACCCGACCAGGCCTTCCTGAGCATCAGCAGGCTCGCCACCATTTCAGAGAGAGCGAAACACAGATACTGAGAGTTAAGGACAGACTTCTGAAGGTGCTTAATGTAACTTATTCTTAAGTGCACTTGGAAGGAGCATTAGATGCACAAGTACATTTAGAAATATCAAAATATCAAAAAACTAAGCTTCCAACAACCTGAGTGCCCAGCTTAAAGATACAAGCAACTCAGAGTTGCTTATAGATGAACGCGACCACAGTCCTTAACACTCAGCTAAAATTACTGTTCTCGTAGGCATATTTTTACAAGACCATCAGCCTTCATAGTCTATTTTTCTACTATCTGTCCTCAGACACTCATTTTACTTAGTAATTTTCCTAGCTCTGAAAACAAAATGTGAAATAGGAAGCAAACAAGCATTTGTAGATTACCTGAATTAAGAAACTGTCTATTTTAAAGTGACTTAGCATCTAATTCTTCCTCTGTAGAGGTTTTCAGGTATGGTAAGTCCAAAGCCATTTATAAAATAAACACAGAACCATTGCACAAAGAGCTGCAGACGAGCATCGTGTAACCCCGCGCCCAGCCACTAATTGTTAGAGTAAGCACACTGCTTAATCTGAACAAAAACCACTAGCTTATTACTATACTAATAATTAAAGAATGTTCTAAAAAACAATTTTTAGAACATTAGAGGCTTAAAGCAATAAAATAAGAACAAAAAAAGTTTTACCTTGGGAATAGCTCAACTAAAATCATAATGCTTTCAGAAAATGTATTCGGTACTTGGCTTATTTACATTCATGTGCAGGTATTCCCATTAACTTCCATTGATATCCGTATGCATATTCTGTTGATAAGCAATGTCTTATGGAAGAACTCCATTACTGCTGGACAAAGATGAAGCACTGTTCACCAACTCGGTAAGGTAAGGTCATTCTAATTACCTTCTCCACACTTTATTCTCCCCTCTGTGGCCCTAGTAATCATGAGGACTCTCTGAAATGCTGAGACAGCATTATACCAATTTATTTTGAAAGATCTTATGTATAATACTAATCGTAGGCAAAGCATATTGGATATTTGCTGAGGTCATCTTTAAAATTGTTATGCTGCATACTATGAACAGGGCAATTCCACAGGTTTGAATGCTACATAAGCAGCATGTCACATTACTGCCTGTGGGGAAAGTTTGTAAGTAGTTTCCAAAAAGCCCAGATGTTGGGCTGCTCTGTTGAAAGTCAGTCTCTAGTGACCACATGGGATTTACTCGTGCTTCCCCAGTACTGCAATCCTAGTGAAACTAATGACCTCAGTGCAGAAAGAGTACCCATAGCTCTCCAAAATGACTGTTTTTGCTGCCCATGTAGTGCTTTGTACTACACAACCTAAGTTGACTAGCATTTTTATCATCTTGATTTGATAGGCTTATCTATTCATCTAGCCCATAAAGTTGTGGGGGTTTTGTTTTTTGTTTTTTTAAATACTGAAGTGTAAAATACAGTCCACCAGATTAGTGTCATAGAATATTCTCAATTTAGGAAAAGGAGAAGATTGTGGTGGATTCACGTCCACCTATTGGGTTGATTGAGGGAAAGCACTGTCAGATGCTCTGGAAAGATCAAAATCTCATAATTTAACTCAACATTGTGTCTATCGGCTGAGCATTAGAAATGACAACTAACAACTGCAACATCATTGCCATAATTGCCACTCTATAACAAAGAGCTTCCAGAAGGGAAGCAGCAATTACAATGTACTTTTACTACAGCAGTCAGAAATAATGGATTTTGTACTGTGGTGATATTCATGCGCTGTGAATCAAAAGGTCTGAATAGCTCAGTAACTTTTTCCCAACACGCAGCCAAAAGTAGACACTTAAGAGGAGCATAAAAGAACAGGAAGTATACCATCCTTCCCTCAGCACTTTCCCAGCCCCCAGCTGTTTTCATTTCGGGCCCTTCCTCAGCTGGATTCTCTACGTTTCTTCCCGTAGAGCTCTTAAGGCAAAGTTCATTTTATGCTAATTAGCACACAGCAATGTAAGTAGAAATAGATGTTAATTTCACATTTTGTAATTAAAATTTAGGATGCAATACGTTCATACCACACCTAATTTTGCAGCCAGCTGTGGTTTTCAGGGTACAGCCTGTAGCTCTCCCCACAACACTGCCTTTTGAAAGGTCCTACTTGTTTATCTGTTCCACACTCCACTTCTGTGACTGAGAAGAAACGGTTTTATGTTAAACTGAAACGACTTCATTCATAAAAGCAAATCATTTAATAGGCAAAGATATGAGTATGAACATTGAAAATACAGACTTAGTTTTATTTACATGCCTAGCTCAGACAGACAAGCAATTTTTTCCTTCTACTACATCTCTACTAAAACTCGGGTCACCAATGGATTTTTTTTTTTTTTTTAATTTTTTATAAAAAGTTTTATGGTAGCTTAATTCCACCTTATTTCAAGAAGGTCGGTCACATGATATTCCAATATAGTCTATTTGACACAGCTTTCCCCATAATGAAGCAATTCATTTCCCTCTAATTAGAAAAAAAGACTCCATGGCTAGCAGAGCAATAGTCTTCTCAACTTCAGTGAGGACTTGAGGCTGCAGTCTCTCAGAGGCACTTTAAAAACCTCAAGCCTGATTCCTCCTCTCTCCTCCCCTCCTACAGGACCAGAGGGCCAGCTGTGCTTATCAAAGCTTGAGACAACCCTGTTGCATAGTACACTTAGGCCTAACGAGGTGGCTGGCATCTAGGCCAAGGCACATGCAGAAAGCCAGTTGTGTGAGTAACTGAACATGAATATTCATCAAAATACTAAAGATACTCAGTTTCTTTTCTGGAAAGTGATTGCACTTTGCTTGCACAGTAGACCCCTTTTCAGTCAAAAAAAAAAAAAAAAGAAGAAAAAAAGAGGAGACGCAGCTTATGAAAGAACGAGCTGCAAGAACAATTCATCCAGTCTGTAATTCACTCCCTACTCATTTGTATAAAAACCAAAAGCACCCAAGAACACTCCCCACTGCCGCATCGCACACCAAAGACAGAGGAAGGCCAAGAATGGTCTGTGGGTTGGATTAATTGTTCTGACAGATCAGATCCAGTAGGTTGTCACCTAGTCTGGAAGTACCTAAACCTGCAAGTCTTTTAAGAGTGATCTTTGA